>NW_025421321.1:6572500-7172500 GCF_011764305.1 Mustela putorius furo
CAGTTGCAGTGAGCCCCAGGGCTGATCTGCATCAATTGCTGGGATGGCCAAATGGAACTGATGAGCTGTGTCCATTCATTTTGTCTAGACGTGGCCTCAATTGGCCAGCTGGGTTTGCACGGCCTGTCCGCTTGACAGCTGCTAACTGTCAATGGGCCATATGTAGCCATGGAAAGTTGCAGACTTTGGAATGCTCAAGGGCAGGGACCAAATTCCTTGGGGAGAGAGAGGTTTTCCACAAGGATGTCTGGGGCCTCTCATGAGCCTACTCTCCCCAGTGCCCTTTTTTACAGACTCCTGGCCAGAAGGACAGTGGCTAGTCCCAATCAAGAACTTTGGCCAAGCAACCATTTTAAAACTCTGTTAAGATTTAAAGTTTCAGAGTGAGGGGAGAACACAGGAGATTGCATGGATATTAATAAAATCTTCGGTGCCCCTTGCCTCAGATGTCTCTCTTTAAAAGTTTGGATCTGACTTTCAGTTTAGAAATTGAAACAAAGACAACTTCTTGGCCTCTCAGTATAATAAACTAGCCGACGTTGTCTCCAGTGAGAGAGCAAAAATGGCGCCATATGTAGATACATAAATATGTATATTTACATGTATATTTATATATACATATATACATATTACATTTAAATATGTGTTTGTATATATATATATATATATATTTATTTATTTATTTTAGAGGGAGAGAGAGAGAGTGTACACAGGAGCGGAGGGAGGGGCAGAGGAAGGAAGAGAGAGAAGCAGACTCTGTGTGGAGGTGGGCCCCATGGGAGGATGGATCCCAGGACCCTGAGATTGTGACCTGAGCTGAAATCAAAAGTCAGTTGATCAACTAACTGAGCCACCCAGGCACCCCTAGAATGGCTGCATTTTTAAACAGAAATAATTAGAGCATTAAATGTAAGGATGTGACAAAAAGATTAACATTGATCTTGCTTTTTATGGGTGAAGACTTTTCTTTCGATACAGTTGACAAAACATAAAGGGCACTTTCAAAGAATATCTTTGTATTACAAAATATGACAATTGAGGCATGGCTGTTCAGGGGCTATTTTTAAATTATTTTATAATTTTACTAAAATGGGGCATAATCTTGATGTGGCATTTATAAACCTTTAGAGCAGTATTACTAGAAGTTTTGGGAAATAGTGAATTTTCGGTTAACGACTTTCTGTGTTACCATGGCCAAGAGAAGATTTCTATCTCTACCCGAAGCAGTCAGCTGGTAGGAGTTTTGATAGCTGGTGCCTCAATGAGCGTGATTTGGCAAGGAGATGAGAAGAAGAATTAAGACAGGTGTAGTATAAGCACATACAAAAATGAATTGGCAATGGCTTACCCTGCGTAGAATATGTAGGTAATAAATATGGGGGTGGAGGACAGGGAAAGGTCTTGTATCCCTCCTTCCAGATATTTATGCTCACATGTTCCAACTGTCCTGCCTCCAACCCGTCCACAAAGGAATGTGCCTCCAGCAGAGTTCAGGGACAACAATCATCAAGGACAGGATTGGAGACCTCATGGAAGTTGACCAACAACCCTCAGAGGCATGGCTGGTCTAATATAGAAGTTGCAAGGAAAACAAAGTTCTTTGCTGGAGGCTGCCAGGTGTGGCAAAGACCACTTAAAAGGAGAAGGAGGGGAGAGATTTCTTTCTGGAAAGATGTAATTTTATCTCCTTCATACGGCTGTTAGGATGAGGTCCTAAAAACCATTTATGATATTTATGTATATCAATTTGCAAACTAGATTGTTAAAATCTTTCTTGGAAATTCTGTGTGAGTTTGCATTGACTATGTGGGTTGGGAATTATGTACAAAGCTTTCCTATGATAAGAACCAACTCAGTCACTTGGCAGGCAACTATCATGTGGGTCAATGTGGACTGAGTGCTTGCTACATTTCAGGCAGAATGCTGTGGGCTGAAGATGGAGAACAAATGGAAAACCCTGTTGGTTTCAAAGTGATCAGTCCCATAGGGGAAGAGAGCTCTATAACACTAATCATGACACAATGTAGAAACTGCGAGAAGAGAGTAAAGTGGGTGCTAGAAGAGCATATTAGGCCAACAACAAGTCAGGCCATTGGTCAGGATGGGCTTCCAGTGGTCATGTGTGCATTGACAGAGTCAGCTATAGCAACTGAGGAGACAGGTTACAGACGAAAGGACTAGAGTATGCACAGGGCGCCATGACAGCAGAGTAGCAGGGGCTTGGGCTGCATCAAGCAGTACCCATGATCCTTTGCGTGGGAGGGGGAAGTGAGACAAGACCAGTCACGATGACCTCATAGGCTATGTTTATTCAGAGCACGATGGCGGCCATGACAAATTTTAAAAAGAGGAGGGAAATCCACAGGTTTGTGGGTTAGAAAGCTTCCAGGAGCTTCAGCAAAGAGAATCTAGTATAGAATGAGACCGTCAGTTTCCTGATGCTGTCAGACCCTTACTTTCAGGTTTTTGTAAAAACCCACGTTTTTCAAAAACTGTGCCATCAGGTTGGCCCTCTCTCTTCTTTCTCTTTAGTGTCTCCTTGTTCACTGAGGATGGCAACCTGGTTTAGAGTCTTCCTTTCTGTCCCTGTCCATCTGCTGATCCTGGGGGATTTTAACAACAATATCTCCTTCTTTTATTCAAGATGGCTCATTCAAGTGACTTCCAGTCTTAACACCAACTTTCTCAAATGATTAGGTCACTGGTTCTTTCTTCTCTCATCTCTAACTTCAAGCATCCTTGTAAATTCTACCTTGTGTTTTCATGACATTCTTAAATAGGTCAAAACTTGATCCACCTGACAAGTGACTCCTTCTGGCTCCTTTTAACTTGATTCTAAATTTAATGCTGGAATGATGTGCATGCTCTGTTCTTCTGTTTTTTCTCTCATTCTTCTCAGTCTCTCTGGATGATCACACTCACACCCAGGACCTCAACTGCTACCTAAACAGTAATGATTGTCATATTTAAATTAAAAAAAAAAATCTTAAACTCTAGACCTAGGAACATTAAATTACCTCAGTGATTTTCATCATGGTGATTGGAATCCCATGGTCCAACCCCAGATAACCTAGTTTATGAATTGGGGTGAGTATGGGAGGAGAGGCTTGGTATCTACATTTTCTAAAGCTTCTTAGATGGTGCTGTTGTAAGGCCTTGGAAAGCATTGAACTATTAACTGGGTATCATCTCTTGAATGCCTCATGTACATCCTGAAGTTATTGTATCCTCATTACAAAAAGTGGGTCTTAATTAGGATTGAAAGATTTCTTGTTGATGAATCTGGGAATGGCTATACCACTTGAGATTTGTCTTTACCCATCCCTAATGCTGTTGGACTCAATAGGATAGTATTGTAGACTTCTTTTACCATAGCTTTTTCCACACTGCTATGAGATTATCTGAAAGATGTAGTACCTTTGTGAACAGCATACCATTGCAAGCTAGGGAGGTTCTCATTAGCCTGCAGAGCACAAAGACAGTGATCTGGGGACGTTAAGGTGAAGTTTTCAGACAGTCAATGGGACCCAACAAGGAAAGGGCCCTTTTAATTGTTAAATTCAAGCAGCATATCTGAAAGAGCATAGATTATACATCAGACTATAGTTGTAAAGATATAATCATGTATACTTGGAGGTAATTTAAAAATAAAGCCTAGAAGTAGAACACAAGAATGGGAACTAGGAAGATATGTTCTGGTCCATGTTGACTAGCTTGGAAAATTAACTTGGCTTTTAAAAGCCTGAGGAATCCTGGGAAACTCCAGGAGAGTAGGGACTGTTTTTTCACGTGTCCTTGTATCCTCAACATAGGCTTGATATCTACTATCCTGTAGGTACTCTGCACACATTCTTTTAAAAACCACCAAAATATTAAAATATATCAAAAGCTCAGGGAATCATACATTAATTAGCTGGTAGGTATTTTTCCAGCTGTGCATACAATTAAAAAAAAAAACAAACATTATTTTGAGGCATCTGGGTAACTCAGTCGGTTAAGCGTCTGCCTTCAGCTCAGGTCATGATCCCAGGGTCCTGGGATCAAGCCCCGAATCAGGCTCCCTGCTTATGCAGGAAACCTGCTTCTACCTCTCCCTTCCGATCTCTTGCTCTCTCTTTCTCTGTCAAACAAATAAATAAAATTAAAAAAAATTTATTGTGGCAAGAACACTTAACACAAGATCCCAGATTTATTTAGACGATATTGTGGGCTATTGGTACAATGTTATAGAACAAACCCTAGGGCGTATTCATCTTGCTTCACCGAAATTTATGTTTATTGATTGATAACCCCCTGTTTCCCTTTCTCTCCAGCTCCTGGTAATCACCATTCCACCTTTGATTCTATGCATTTAATTATTTTAGATACTTTGTATAAATGGAGTCATGCAGTGTTTGGCTTTCTGGGGCTGATGTATTTCATTTAGTACAGTATCCTCCAGGTTGTTCCACCAGTGTTGTTTACCAGGATTTCTTCCCTTTTTTTTTTTTTAGGACTAACAAGTATTCTGTGGTATGTATACACCACATCTTCCCTTAGCCATCCCTTGTTGATGGACATGTTGGTTGTTTCCACATCTTGGCTATTGTAAATAGTGTTGCAATGAATATAGAGGAGCTAATATCTCTTTGAGATCCTGATTTCAATTCTTTTGGATAAATATACAGAAGAGGAATTGCTGGATCATAGGGTAATTCTATTTTTAATTTTTTGAGGAACCTCCCTACTGTCTTCCAGAGTGGCTGTCCCAGTCTGCGTTCCCACTGACGGTGCACAAGGACTCCAGTTTCTCCGTACCTTCCCAAGTACTTGACATCATTTTTCTTTAGTAATAGCCATCTGAACAGGTGTGCAGTGGTATCCTATTGTGGTTTTGAGTGGCATTTCCCTAATAATGAGTGATGTCAATCAAGCATCTTTTCATGAACCTGTTGGGCATTTTGTCTGTCTTCTTTAGAGAAACATCTAATCAAGTCCTTTGCTCATGTTTTAATCAGATTTTTTGCTTTTTTGCTATTAAGCTGCAGGAGTAAACTTGTAGGTAATTTTAAGCTTCGTCAGTCACAGTGCACACCATATCATCAATTGGATAACATTCAATATAAGTTTATTCATTAATATAAGGAAAAAAAACAAACAAACAAAAAACCTGTGGCAATTCACTTGTCAAAACTCCAAGTGCCAAGCAATGGGTTAGATACTAGGTAGAGAGAAAGTAAAGAAGAAGATCAGTAAAAGCCTAAGGTACATATCTCAAGGACGCACCTTCTGTGACATTTACTGGAAGAAAGAATAATGAATGCGGACAAGTAAATACCCTCATTGAAACCAGAGCAGAGAGTGTGGAAGTTAGGTTAACAAAGGAGGATGACATATATTTTGCTTATTAAACTATATGCTTCTTCATTAGGTTTTATAACTGAAACAGTGTTTCCTTGGAGATCATAACAGCATTTATTTCAAATCGATGTTGAAAATTAAATGGTAATCCTCCAGGGGAGGGAGAATCTTCCATAACCACCACTTCCTATTGGAAATCATTCTTTCGTGTTTTCTCAGTACTCAATCCAGGGTTTGAAATTAATTAAAAGATATTCTTTCTCTAATCTTTAGATAATTAGCTTCAAAGATTTTCTTCAAAATGTTGTAATAACTGTATCTTTTATGTATAAATTCAGAACTGTATCTATCTGGACAATAATAATTCAGTAGTAGTTGGTAACTGAGAGAAAGGAATTTTTGTCAGTAATTTGAGTGTTTGAAGTTCAGTCATCTAAAATAAGTATCCAACATAAAGCCACTTTAAGGCTTTTTGTACAGACCGAAGGTTGAGTAAAGAGTCCCAGGTAGCCTCCTTGGGGTCAAAAAGTACCATATATATTTTAACTACACATTTTGCATCCAGGAAAAATCCAGTTCCCAACAAGATGTAAATTTCTTAATTGTAGAAACTCAGGCTATAGAACAAGAGTTTTCTAGTTACCTGGTGACTAACTCCATGAAGACAGAATAAGGAAAATGGCCTTAAATTATAAAAAGAAAGGTCTTAGTTAGGTATAAGCTCTGTCCTTACAAGACATTTTTTTTTCCTTAGAGAAAAATGTGAAGGACTGCAAATGGGTAAAAATGCTTCAGCATTCCTCCTACTGGGAACAGGGTCTAATTCCCTTCCCCTGGAATCCATGCTGGCCTGACTGACAACAAGGACACAGCAAAAATGACATTCTCACTTTTTTTTTTTTTTAAGATTTTATTCATTTATTTGACAGAGAGAGATCACAAGTAGGCAGAGAGGCAGGCAGAGAGAGGGAGAAGCAGGCTCCCCGAGGAGCAGAGAGCCTGATGCGGGGCTCGATCCCAGGACCCTGAGATCATGCCCCGAGCCAAAGGTAGAGAGGCTTAACCCTCTGAGCCACCCAGGTGCCCCATATTCTCACACTTCTGAAGTGGAGTCCTCAGAAGCCTTGTGGCTTCTTCCTGGGCCTCTGAGAAGCATCATTTGGGTGTCCCAAATCTGATTACCCTGAAGCCACCATGCTGGGAAGAAGCCCAAGCCCGCCATGCGGAGAGGCGTCAGACATGTGAGAGGCGAAGATTGCAGATGATCCAGCCTTGGCCGCGTGTCCTTGCCGTGGTGTAAAGGACCCCGAGGGAGGAGTGTCTAGGTGAGCCCGTCCCCCTGAACTGATGTTCTTAGCCTCTCCAATTTGGGGTGGTTTGTTATGTAACAATAGATGACTGGAGTAGCAGGCATTTTTAAACTCAGGAAAAAGTATCTTGGAAGGAGTATTGTGGAATATCCTTCCTTGGAGATTCTGAAGATGAATAACCATACATCTGATTTGAAGAGATAAGGCAGAGAATATTCTTACCTGGAGTAATCTGGATGGAACGGTGATCTGAGATGACGGCCTGTCCCTCTATTCTTGCTCTTCTGCCTTCTTGTCCCTTTGTCCATCCATGAATCCTCTTCCCCTGAGGGTCAGTAGTTGGGTAGGTGTATTCTCATTTCCCTGAAAATCGTTTTTGAAGTATTTTTTTTTAAAGATTTTATTTATTTATTTGACAGAGAGAGAGAGAGAGACAGAGAGAAAGAGATAGTACAAGCAAAGGGAGTGGCAGGCAGAGGGAGAAGGAGAAGCAGGTTCCCTGCTCAGCAGATGTGGGACTCGATCCCAGGACTCTGAGATAATGATCTAAGCTGAAGGCAAATACTTAACCAACTGAGCCACCTGGGCACCCCTTGAAGAAAATATCTTACAGATATACTCAAAATAAGTGAAAAGAGTTGCTGAGATTTACTATTTTGATCTCTATTGATTTGTCTATTCACCCAGAAAATACTTATTTATTGTGTCCTGTGTGATAGTAACTGTGCAAATCATCATAGGAATATAGAGAGCTAGGGGTTCGTTAGGGTTTCTCCCAGTCCTGTAGGGACTTATAGCCTAGGGGGAATAGAACTAACTAGCTAAGTGATTGGAGTTTGCTCAGGTCAGAGTCTAAAGCCAAAAGAATGTTGTGTGGTTGTGGAAATTAAGACTTTTGGGACTCAGATGCTAGAAATTTCATTTTAAAGCCAGGCAGCCTTCCTAAAATCTAAACATCACACCTCCTCCTAAGACAGGCTCTGTAGAAAGACTGTTTATGCTTCTTGATACTCCTTCCCAGACTGAGATGTTATGTTTTTGTTTCCAAAACCAGTTGTGCAATCCCCAAGGCAGAGAGACACTAAAAGGCTTCGGGTTCATCCATCTCCCCTGATCCACCTGGCCTCTTGACTGTCAAGGGATCTAGAATCACCACCAATTCATCAAAATCTGTTTACTAGCTTCTGTGAACCAGGTACTAATTCCGGGGAAAAAATTAGAAAGCTCATAACCTAGTAGAGGAGAGAGAGGAATGAGCAAAAGATTACAATATAGAGTAATAAATATTACAGTAAAATCAGATACAAATGATAAGGTAACATCTTATGTAACAAGTGTAAAATGGCAAAATGACATCTACATGCGAGTCTTTGATAGAGAACAATGATGGTTTTCCAAGTCGATGGGAAAAGAAGGTTAAAAAGGATGCTGGGACAATTAGCTGTCTTTTGGGAGAAAAAGACACTGCAGTCCCAACTCCTTTTATATCTCTAAATTAATTCTAGAGGAATTAAGAGTAAAACCTAAAAAAAAAAAAAAAAGCTTTAAATATTGAATAAAACTGTAATGAACCCCTTCCTGATCTTTGAGTGAGTAAGGGCTTAAAACCATGAGAAGGATCACAGAGGAAAATGTTAATAGATATACGTTTTAAGAGTGGAAGCATGTATGCCAAAAGAGGGTGTCAAGAAAAGACAACATGGGATCTATTTGTAACATACAGAAACGGTAAACATTTAATGCCTCTGATATGTGAAGAGCCCATTTAAATCAGTACGAAAAACAAAGACTTTGGTAGATAATTGGCTTAGGATACAAAAGATAGCTTACAAGCAAGAAATAGAGTCAAGAGCAAGTGAAGAAATGTTCAGTTTTGCTATGATCATGAACTCAAGGTTTTAACTGCAGAGCGTTTGCAAGATTAGAGAATGTTAGATACTTAATTCTGTCATGCTTTCTCTTTGGTATAGGTATGCTATGGGCAGCAGCATAAACTGGCATCCTCTTTCTGGAAGGCAAAATGGCAATGTGGCTAAAAATCCTTTTTATCTAGGTATCTAGGCCATTTGTCCAAGGACCTCCTCCTTCTCTATGAATTAGTCCTAAGCAAGAACTGGGCAGGTAGACAAGGATGTCTGCCCACAGATCTTCCTTATAGTAGCAGATAATAGAAAATACTTAGAAACCATGTTCATGAGCACAATGAAGCAGAACATGGGAATTTGCATGAGGGGATAGGAGGCAGCCATTTTTCAAAAAAAATCAGGGGCGCCTGTGTGGCTCAGAGGGTTAAGCCTCTGCCTTCAGCTCAGGTCATGATCTCAGGGTCTTGGGATCAAGCCCCATATCGGGCTCTCTGCTCCCCGCCCTCTCTCCGCCCTCTCTCTGCCTGCCTCTCTGCCTATGTGTGATCTCTCCGTTAAATAAATAAAATATTTTAAAAAAATCAATGTTCTGATACATTTTCTTAGAAAGAGTCCTGCCTCAGCTAAAACTCCTTGGTGACAGCACTGCCACTGCATGACCCTCGGTAAATTCCTAATGTCATAGAACGGCTTTGGTATAATATGTAACAAAAAAGGCCGTGTATGTAATGGTTCCTACAACATGATCTAATATCTAAATAACAATTGAGAAATATGCAAAAAATTAACTTTTTTTTCACTGAAGAATGGACGTGTTGATGATTTTTATTTATATCCTTACACACATTGTGTGATGCATTTTTGAAAATTTTTGAATCCGTTTGCTTTCCTTGAATCACTGGAAAAATGCAAAATATGAACATTGTATCCACACACAATTAAAAAAAAGATTTTATTTCTTTATTTATTTTGAGAGAGAGAGAGAGCGAGAGCGAGCAGGGGGAGGGGCAGAGGGAGAGATAGAGACTCTCCAGCAGACTTCACCTTGAGAAATGAGCCCCATGCAGGGCTCCATCTCACAACCCTGAGACTGTGACCTGAGCTGAAATCAAGAGTCAGATGCTCAACTGACTGAGCCACCCAGGTGCCCCACAGATAATTATTATAGCTGGCAAAGTGTTTGGCACATTTATTCATTTTTCTGACATGTATTGACTTTTACTATATATGAGCCATTGTTTGAGATGCTTAGAGTGTATCAGCCCAATATGTGGGGCTTCCATTTTGGCAGTGGGCAATAGCAAAGATATCACGTAAGTGAGTGATATGGCATGTTGCATGATGGTAAGAGTGTTAGATGAAAATAAAAAGCAAAGTAGGTAAGATGAATCAAAAATTTTTAAAAAAAGGCAGAGACATTGGAGGGCATAGGATAAGGGAGACAGGCAGGTTGAGGTCTTAAATCAAGTGGTTGCGTGAGGCCTCATTGGAAAGGAAGGTGACACAGGAGGCAGGATTCACTGATGAAGAAATTCACCATATAGACAGTGGGGAGAAAGGACCATTCTAAGCAGCGAGAACTACCAGTGCTGGACTGGTAGAACTACTAGTGCTGGACTGCAGAACTACATCCCTGGACAAGGAATTGCTCTGAAGGGAGAGCAGGGAGCTGGCAGGCTGGAGCAGGATGGCGGATGGAGAAAGTAGTAGCTGAGATCAGAGAAATCATTGCCAGAGAGCTGGGGCAGGCAACTTGGGGGGGGTGTGGGCATTGTTGGTAGGCATTGGAAGTGGTCTGGTTTTTACTGTGAGTGCAAAGGGGAGCCATGAAAGGGTTTTGAGAAGATGGATGACAGCTGCTTTTAAATGCTTCCTCTGACAGTTGTGGGGTTTTTGATGGCGCAACGGCAGAAGCAGGGAGCCAGATGTCAGGCCGATGCAGTCATCTGGGCAAAAAGGTGGTGGCTTTAACCAGGGTGGTAGCCATGGAAGAGACGAGAAGTGGCATTCTGGATCCATTTTGGAGGCGAAGCCAGCGTAACCTCTAATGGGTTGGACGTGGGTGGAGAGGAAGGGAACCATCAAGGGTGACTAACACTTAGCAGCCAGAAGGACTGAACTGGAGTCAGCTGTGATGAGGACGGCTGCCAATGGGCAAATCCTGATGGGATCCCCACGGGAGTGAGTGTAGAGGGGGAAAGTATCAAGGGCTGACCCTGGAGAGGTTCATCCTTGGGACATTGGGGAGAGGAGACGAAGAGGTGACAGTGACTGAGAAAGAACTTCCAGGGATGGAGGAAGAAACCCGAGGAAGTACAGTGTCCCCCAAAGGCCCAGAAATGTGTACATTAGGGAGGAGAGAGTGACCCGTTGCGCTAAACGTGGCTTCACCAAGGAAGAGAACAGTTATTACTCAACTTACTCAACTGAGTTTAACAGCCTAGAGAGTAGATGCGGACGTTTTGTCTGGTTAGTTCGATTTTCTCAGGGAAACAGGAAGCAAGGTCATGGACGACAGTGAGGGTGGAGGAGGAGGGACCCACAGCAAGCACTGGGAGAAAACTTCCGTCTTCATTCAAGGGAGGTGATGCTTCGTAGGGTTTGTCCTGGGGTGGAATCACCATGTTCACATGGAGGGGAACATGTTCACCTTCCTATAGGAGGTGAACAGCATGGGCCAGTTGGTTTAAGTTGGTAAGTAAGTTCTACAGAAGCAAGAAAGTAAATAAAATTGGAAGTTAATAGCCCTAGGCTTTCAGTTTAAACTTAATGTGTGAGTGTGTGTGTGTGTGTGAGTGTGTGTGTGGGACCTGCTGTCCTCCCTTCTTATCTCCATTCAAACTTGCTCTAACATGAGTGGGAAGGCGGGTGTCTTTATTATTAAGAAACGGGAATAAAGAACGGGGCACAGGGCTCCTTTATCACCAATCTGACATAGAGGGAAGAACGAGATCAACCATTCAGTATAAGCAAAACCATGATTGTCTTAGACTTAATAAAAATGATAAGATTTTATAGCACATTAGTTTAAACCAAATTTACTAATCTGATTTGATAGAAAAGAACTGCGTAAAAGATTAATATAATGGACTAGTGCCTCTAATATAATTGAAGACTCTTGGCTTTTCACGTCATATTAGTGACTTTCATGCTCTTTGTGCAATTCTCTGATGGAATTAGTGCCATCTGCAACACACCAATGGTTTTCACATGCCATGATGTCTGAAGGACTTCTGTAACACACGGGCAGCTTCATGTCTTTTAGACATTGTTGCCGTGTGTTGTCAAGTGTTTTGTTTTTCTAAGTTAAAGAGGAAGTCACTCCGCAGAAGGCGGTAATTCTGAAATTTTTTCTGCTACAAAGTGGAGCCCCTCTACTTCCGCTGGTACCACATGCCGTCTGAGCTTCCTGGCCACCCTCCTCCAGCCAGGACCCATCAGCCATATCCACCTTTTCACATCCCTTTACCTCACTCTAACAGTCAGACCTGAGCATTCCTTAGCTGGGTGGACAGGATTGTGAGAAAACTTTGGGTCTCTAAAAAAATGCTATTAAAAAAAAATCAAGGGGGCGCCTGGGTGTCTCAGTGAGTTAAGCCTCTGCTTTCAGCTCAGGTCATGATCCCAGGGTCCTGGGATCCAGTCCCACATTGGGCTCTCTGCTCATCAGGGAGCCTGCTTCCCCCCGTCCCTCTCTCTGCCTACTTGTGATCTCTCTCTCTGTCAAATAAATAAATAAAATCTTAAAAAAAATCAAGTTTGGGGTGCCAGGATGGCTCAGTCGGTTAAGTGGCCGACTCTTGGTTTCACTTCAGGTCATGATCTCTCATGGTATTGAGCCCCACATTGGGACCCAAGCGCAGTAGGGAGCCTGCTTCTCCCTCTCCCTCTCCCTCTCTCTACACCCTCCCCCTCACATACAAACATAAGTAAATAAATCTTTAAAAATCAAGTTATTTTTGCAAATATACATGAAATTTTTATTTACAGAATTCAATGAAATTGTTTGGTGGATGGTCTCTTGTTAGTAGCAGTCTGAACTGCCTAGTGTCTCCTAGGCCACAGCTGCCTGTTGGTGTCTCCTAGGCCAGGGTGGCTGTCTTGTCATCCTTCTGCTCTGTCCCCTCTGCCTGTGTCTTCCTGAGTGATCTCAGATCCCCCCATGTTCATCAAGCCGTTTCACAACCCTGTGTCTTCGCTATGCTCCTGCACGTGGGCTTTTCAGCCTGAGCCTTCCTCTGTCTCCCGGGGTCCCTTCTTTACTGGTCCTGCACCTGCACATGCCCTCTCCACCCCGGCTTTGCTGGGGACCTGCGCTGTACTCTCTAGAATGCCCCCATTACTGTGACCTCAGCATACCTCTAACTGTCCTGAATAACGATCACATGCATTCCTGTCTTTCTTCCCTTCTAGAGAGGGAGCTGCTTGAAGACAGTTACGCCTTTTCTCCCTGGATCCGTCTTTAGTTTTTGACACAATAAATGTTTAATGAAGGAGTAAGTGCATGGGCCAATGACAAGGTCATTACAAGTAGACTCCATCAACTTGGAAATTCCTTTCTCATTAATAATAAGTCAGCCTTGATCAGTACATATTTACTTGGACTAGTTTCTGTTTTGTTCAGTTAAGAATAATGAGAGTTAGGGGCACCTGGGTGGCTCAGGTGGTTAAGGGTCTACCGGTAGCTCAGGTCATGATCTCGAGGTCCTGGGATAGAACCCTAGTCGGGCGCCCCACTCAGGGGGTGTCTGCTTCTCCCTCTGCCTCTCTCCTCCCTGCTTGTGCTCTCTCTCCTTTAAATAAATGAATAAAATCTTAAAAAAAAATACTGAGAGTTCATAGGCTTATCTATTTCTGTCGTCCAACTACCCATCATGATCATCTACTTATCTACCTACTTATCACCTATCCATGTAGAAATTGGAGGTCAATCTTGGCTTTTCTGCTGGTTGGAGATAAATGGAAACTACAACAAAATTATAGAAATGATTTTTCAGGCTTGCTTCCTGGTTCTCTTTTCTCTCTTCATCTTACAAAGGCCATTGTAATTAACACCTATATTAATGGGTGCTTAAGAAGGCACTGATAGGAAGTCCTTCTAAACAGATAATGAGACATTTTCACTCCATACCGATCTCTTGATAACTGTGTGATGAAAATAAAGTGGGTTAGCCCACATTCAGCCTAAAGTAGCCTCCCCATGGCTGGCTGGGCTTTAAATTCTGTTGGATATCTGAAACAATGGTGTGGCTACTGTGAACTCCTACACGTAAGACTGAGACCATGTTTAAGACCTTCTAAGTAAATGGCAATTCAGTGAGTGGTACACTGTAATATATTAGTGAGTGTGTCAAGATCTCGTGGACCGATTATTTATTTGACTCACTATTTTAGCAGAGGATGACTGAAGGGAACTTCATGCATATAGAAGGCAAGCCGATAAAGGCAGGGCATTCCTTGGAATAGATGGGAAAGATTCTGAAAGGTGATTTGTATCGCGTCTTAGATCAATTTCCTGTGAGTATTCAAATCTAAAATTATAATGGAAATCAAGGTGAAAATATATTTGTTTCTCGATATTTTGCTTTGCATATAATTTCCTCGTTGTTTTGACACATTCAGCTGGATGGCACAGAAGAATGGTTATCTCACTCCGGTTTCTGAAACAGGAGTTTTTCTTCCCTCCTGAGCAGCTTTTAAATATGTAAAACCAAAAAAGGTATTCCATAATTAAATAAAGGTGCTTTCTAGTTTCTCCTGAACTGGGCAAGAGAGGGAATCAAAAGAAGTGAGAAACAAGGTTTTGATTCTGAGCTTTCCTCCCTCGGGCAGACCACTCTTCTTAGCGTGAAGTTCTAGCATGAACGGGTGGGGGAGTATTTGAGTGTAATAATTTATGGTGTTCTATGTGACAGCCTATTTTAGAATGCTCGGGGTTTTTATAGTTTCTGGGACTAGTACTTGCTGCTGAAACAACAGATCACTCTCTGTGGACAGACTGTAATTTAATAGTATAGCTTGGGAGCTAGCCATCCATATTGTACTGCTCACTCGCGTCACCTTACGATACACAGAGAGGCCACATCCCTCGTCCAGTGAGACACTGCCGATCTCGATTGTAGGAGGACACATCAGGGCTGGCAAGAATCAAGGCTCCTTGGAACCCAACCAAGCTTCACGCCTCCTTCTGCTTTCTGAACTACATTTGGATGAGTTGACGAGAAGGGCAGGTCTCATTTTATAAAACAGAAGTTACGATTTCAAAAATACGCAAGTCGCAAGAACTTGGTTTATATCAAGTCATGGTATTATCCTCATTATTTTCGTTGGGTTTGCAAAGTGCTTTCATATCATTTTAAGCATTCCTCACTGTCCACCTGTGTGTGAGGTAATATTATTTCTACTTCAAAGACGGAGAAACAGACCATAAGAAGATAAATTATTTAAGATGACACAGTCATTAAGTATCAAAAATCAGAATTCAAACTTGGGGCTTTTGATTCTGGGTTGATGGTTGTTCTCTCCTGAATGTGTGAACATTCTAGGAAGCCTTGCCGCTTCAGCCCTTAGTGCCGTGGAGAAACCTCACTCTGGGGTAAGCCATGAGGGAAGAAGGTTGACTACACTGAGTTTACCAGGCTAGAAAGAAGCCTGGCTAATCAAGAGGCTACCCACTGCTTCAGCCACCCTAGCCCAAGTGTCAGAAATGGAAGTGAAGAAGACTCTAAAAAACTCACTCTTGGGACGCCTTGGTGGCTCAGTGGGTTAAGCCGCTGCCTTCGGCTCGGGTCACCATCCCAGGATCCTGGGATTGAGTCCCGCATCGGGCTCCTTGCTCGGCGGGGAGCCTGCCTCTCTCTCTGCCTCTGCCTGCCTCTCTGCCTGCTTGTGTGCTTTCTCTCTCTCTCTGACAAATAAATAAATAAAATCTTAAAAAAAAAAAAAAACCAAAAAACAAAACCTCACTCTTGTCACCACGTGGCAACAACCAGGTGAGCAAGGCTCTGGGCATCAATCGCCCAGCTGTGCCGAGAACCACTAGCGATAAGAATCAATTGCTTGAAATCACTGGGTTAGGGGTTATGTGATGGGCAGTGGTAAGTAACTGGAAGAGCGATGTATAAACCTTTTCCTATTTGCCTTCAAAAATGCCATGAAATTTCTACTCTATATATTCTCAAGCCAAAATACCTCAAAACATAAGCGATCAATTTTCCTGATCTGTGTTTTTGTAAAACCATTATTTTTTACCCTTAGAAAGTAATTCTAACAGTATTTCAGAACACGTGGAAAACTGCTATAATTCTGAGTCCTGGTTTTTAGAAGATCAGTGTTGGGAGCCCATTCCCTGTGAGACTCTTCAGTCTCTGGACATCTTGTGAGCAAAGGCAGTGACTACCTTTCAAAGGCTTGAGTATAGCAAACAGCCTTGGAAGATAAGAGTGAGTATCTCCATCTGGAGCAAAGAAAGACATTTTACCTTGCTTACGAAGCTTTCAGTTAGTTTACCGTAGCACCATGGAGGCTGGTAATTTAATGAAGATCATGTTTTTCTCTGGAGCAAAGCGCTGGGAGGCTCAGTGACCGGGATAAAAGATTCATGTTCTCTAAGCTGTGGATTCACTTCTTCGACACAGCCCTCAGTGCATACAGATGTCACCTTACCCTCTTTGTGTCCCCTTATGGGAACAGGAGCTTGGGGAATTGGTGCAAATGTTGATACTACTGCTGGTGTTGTGAGTAATGCACTGTTTTTTGTTTGTTTGTTTGTTTTTGTTTTTGTTTGTTTGTTTGTTTTTGCACTGACCTGGGAGTCTCATGTCTTCTTCTAGCACCCATGAGGCTAAAGCAAACTAGCTGGTGAACTTGCAAGTCAGGTAAAAATCTTGGACTTTCCCCCATTCTTCAGAATCAGGTGAGATCATTTCCAAATCAGGTAAATGCAAAGCCAACTAACTTTAGGACTTCAAAATTAGTCCTAATGTAGATTAGTAGGCTCAACTCAAGCTGTCCTAGACCTTCTTCCATTTAGCTTAATGGAAAATGAATGAAGGCTTGACTATTTGGTAATGTTAATGATAAAAAACAATGTCATGTTGGAGGATTCGGCTGAGCTCTGCTTCCCAGATGATGATTTTTCATTTAGTAAGTCTCAGACTAGAGTCCTAGCAAGTTGAGAAGACCCACTGGATATAAAGAAAGGTACATATAAGTAGGCAATAAAAAAGGAAACTAAGACTTTTAGTGAAGAGTTTCATTCTTGCCTTTTATATTCTCCATGAGCTGACTTGCTGATCAAGTTGCTGGGTCTCATCCCCCCCGCCTTTTTTTAAACTAAACATTTAATTTTGAGATAGTTGTAGAAAAAACAATAATGGAGAGAGATTGTATATCCTTTACCCAGGTTCACCCACTGGTACCATGGAAATGTACAGTACAATTTTGTAACTGGGATATTGACATTGGCACATCAAGATGCAGAACATTTCCATCACTGAAATGTTTCCTTCTGCTGCTCTTCTAGAACAACACCCCTCCCCTTCCATTCTTACCCACTCCTTAACTTCTGGACTAATTTCTCTTCTGCTTCTCCATATATTGTCATTTAAAGAATGCTATGTGCATTGGATGATGCTGCTCATAGTTTTTTGGGATTGGCTTGTTTCATTCAGTTTCATTTTCTGGAGATTCATCCAGGCTGTGGTTCCTATTTGTTGCTCAGTAGTGTTCCATGGTATGGAGGTTACCACCATTTAGTTAACTGTTTTGCTGCTGAAAGACGTTTGGATTCTTTCCAATTATTGGCTATCGTGGACAGAGCCACCATAAACATCTTGTACAAGTTTTTTTTTTTTTTTAAGTGAACATTAAGTCTTCATTTCTCTCACAAAAAGGCCCCTAAGTAATACTTCTGGGGTCTTAGGATAGTTTCTTGTTCAGTATTTACGGAAACAGAAGAATTATTTGCCAGAATGATTGTAGTATTTTACATTCTGTGTAAAATTTACTGCATCTGTGATGTAGTTCTCTATATCTTTACCAAAATTTGGTGTTTTCACTCTATTTTATTTTAGCTGCTTTGATAGAAGTGCAGTAGTAGCTCGTTGTGATTTTAATTTTTCACTTCCCTAATGGAAAAGGATGTTGAAAAATTTTTTTAAAGATTTATTTTTATGAGAGTAAGCAAGTGCAAGCACGAGGTGAAGGGGCAGAGGAAGAGGGAGAGACTTTCAAGCCAACTCCATATTGGGTGCAGAACACAATGTAGGGCTCGATCCTACAACCATGAGATCATGACCTGAGCTGATCCAGGCTCCACATGCTGAGTAATTTTAATGTGCCTACCTGCCATCTGAATATCTTCTTTGGTAAAATACTTCCCTGTGTCATTTGTCCATGTTCTAATTGGACTTTTTTCTTTGTTGAGTTTTGAGTCCCGCTCTCTCTATGTCTCTATGTGTACACACACACACACACACACACACACTCTAGATAGTAGTTTTATAGAAGTATGTAGTTTTATGCAAATATTTTCTTCCACTCTATATTTTATCCTTCAAACTCTTAAAAAGTTTCTTCCAAACAAAAGTTTAAAATTTTGATCAAGTCCAGTTTATCAGTTTTTTCTTTTATAGATTGTGTTTTGGGTGTCACATACAAGAACACTTTCCCTAGACCTAGATCCTGAATATTTTTCTCCTATATTTTTCCTAAAAGTTTCATAGTCTTACATGTTACATTGTATTTTTTGTGTTCTTCTTTTGTATGTTTTATTTTTTCTGTTACCTTTTCTGTCTTCACTTGAGTATTTTTTCGATTTCCCCTTTTTTAATAGTGTTTCTGAGTATATCTCTATCTATCTATCTATCTATGTATATGCATATATATATATTTTAGTGATTGCTCTAGGTGCTATGTTGTACATACATAACTCATCACAGATTACTGATTTTTATCATTTTACCAGTTCATGTGAACTAGAAGGCTTAACTCCCTTTGCATTCCTTTACTTTCCCCATTTTCATGTAATATTCTTGAATATTGTAATATTCTTAAATGTTGCTTAGAAAACTTACAAAGAGGAGAAATGCCCATTATATTTACCCACATTTTGGAACTTTTACCTATCTGTATTTTGTTCCTTCATTCCAAAGTCCCCTCCCCCGCAAAGAATCTTCCTTTAGCCATTCTATTAGGGAAGTTTGGCTGGTGATAAATATCTTACCTTTCCTTCATCTAAAATGTTTTTTTACTTTTCCCTTAACTCCTGAAGAATGCTTTTGTTGGGTTTAGAATTCTGAGGGGACAATCATTTTCTTTCAGAAGAAAATATATTGCACCATTTCCTTTTGAGCTCTGTGATTTCTATGGAAAAACCTGCTCTCATCTTAATTGTTTTTCTCCTAAAAATGTGAAGACTCATTTTTCTCTGGCAGATTTCAATAATTTTTCTTTGCCTTTAGTTTTCAGAAATTTAATTATGATTTAACTTAGTGTAGATTTATTTGATTTATCCTGTCTGTAGTTCACTTAGCTCCTTGAATCTGTGTGTGATTTTTGGCAAATTTGGAAGGCTTTCTATTGTTATTTCTTCAAAGTTTTTTTCAGCCCCATCTCCTTTTGCCTTTATTTCCAGAACCTTGGTGACAAAAATGCTAGATATTTTGTGATACTCTCATATTCTTGAGATTCTGTTTTCTGGCTTTTGTTTGTTTGTTTGTTAGTTTTCTTACAGTCTATTTTCTCTCCTTTGCCCAGATTGGATGATTTCTCTTATTCTGTCTTCTAATTCACTGTTTCTTTGCTTATACCCTTTCTTTCTGCTTTTGAGTGCACTCACTGGGCTTTTATTTCAATTATTTTATTTTTCAGTTCTAAAATTTCCATTTAGTTCTTCTTCCTTTTTTTTTTTCCCCTTAAAGATTTATTTATTTATTTATTTGAGCGAGCGAGCGAGAGAGAGAGAGAGAGAGAGTATGTGTTTTTGAATGGGGTATGGGGCAGAGGGAGAGAGAGCAAGAAGGCTCCCTGCTGAGCTTGGAGCCTGACATAAGACTTGATCCCAGGACCCTGAAATCATGACCTGAACTGAAGTTAAGAGGTGGTTGCTTACACAACTGAGCCACCCAGGTGACCCTAAAATTTCCATTTAGTTCTTCTTTCTAACTTCTACTTCTTGCTGACATAATCTATGTTTTTTGTTTCAAATGCTTCCATATTCATCAAAGCATTTTAATGTGAAGGTTCTAACTTGAAGGCATCTGCAGATAATTCTAACATCTCTGCTATTTTATTTTTGACATCTTTTTTTTTTTTTTCCTCATTCATTTAAGATTTCCTGGTCATGTCATGGTATGAGACTCTGGATCTCATTTAAATATTCTGGTATTCAGCTGGTGTTCTCTAACGCTACTCTGGTAGGGAAGTGGAAGCAGGTAGTGCTGTCTTGCTACCCTCAGAAATCCAGCTCTCCCATTTGGTCTCTGGGTAGCCTCCTTGTTACTGCTGGGCAGGGGTGGGAGTTCCCATTTGCCATGTGGTCTCTGCAAACACTGCTGCGGGGAGGACTTCCTACTACTGGCTGATCATATCATTCCTGATGCTTCATTAAACCTTTAATATCATCTTGGTGGAACAGGGGAGAGGTGCCTCATTACCACTAGGTAAAAGTAGATGTTCAGGTTCTTGCTTTGCCATCTGCTGGTGTAGTTTATAGTCCCAGGTCACTGTGGGCCTTGGGTATCACCCTTGCAGGAGGTCTGGGTCATTCATGACAGTGTGACAGTAGAAGTCTAGACCCCTGTTCCCACTTACCATTTGCTAGTGTGGGTAAGGTTGGAGACTCAGTTTCTTCTATGATGTTGGGCTGGAGTAGAGTAGTTACTGTCCAAACGTTTTCTGCCTTGTTAGTCTTCACTTTTCCTGGTCGTTTGGCTAGAGACAAGAGGTTTTTGTTGGGGTTTTGTCAGTATCTATTAGATTTCCATATTGGCAGCCTCTTCAGCTCCAAGTTTAGGATATGTGAAGCAAAAAGAAAATTCAGGGATCTCACTGTCGTGTCTTTCCTCTGGTCCCTTGCCCTTGCCATTCTGTGTCCTTCTTTTCACAGTTTAGATCCTTTTTATGTTTGTTTTATATCTAACATCTGAAGTGAGGGTAGGCTTGTGGGACTGAGCCTTTAACCTGTGAGACCTACATTAACTCTTGTTAATTAGTGGCAAATTGAAGAAAACTGATGAACACCAAATAAGTGTTGGTAGAAGACAACACAACAAATATTGGTGTCTGAAAAATCCCCACGCATTTGGTATCCAAACGAGTTTCAGGGAAAAAAAAAAAAAGACAACACAAATGAATAGTTAGACTGTTAAAAAACAAATTTTTCAATCTTAAAGAAAGAGATAATCTGAACATGCAAGAGATAGCTGAAGAGAATATTTTGGAAAGAAAGAAAGATCCTCCAAGAAAAGGAGGTAGAATTTAGATGATGAGGACAATTTCAAAATGATAGTTCCTACAAAATAAGAAATGGAAGATGAGAGAATAAGAAAACATTGAAACAAAAAGTGATTTAATTGAGATAAAAAATATTCAAAATTTTCCTGCCGTATCAGAATGTAGAAGGGCGAAGAACACTGATATTGTAGAAAATTGATCAGTCTTATGAAAGATGAATTTGGAAAATCTGTCAATAGAGAGGAAAGGAACCACATGAAAACCATAAATATAATGCATATGGAGGCAAGACAATGGAAAACCACTTATGTAAAAGAAGAGTGGCCAAAAAATAGAATGAACTGGAGCAAAAGAATTGGAAGAGAAATACTCTTCAAAGTTATCACTAGAAAATAAATATAATTTTTTTTCTTAGCAGACATTTTCTCCCAAATGAAATAATACACAGGGCCTCTGAAAACGAATCAAATGGCAAAAATTGAACAATGATAATTAGAAAAGGCATAGGAGTTTTAAAGGACCTGTGTGTGTATCATTTTCCTTATCTTTTAATCGCCTTGATTAAAAAGGCTCGTTAGCTAACAATCAAACACCAATACTAGCAAATACCCTGTTGAAAAAATTGGGACTTTAAGGATATAGATATTACTCAAGCAGGGAAAGTCGTAAAATATGATCAAGAAGTTTTTTTTTTTTTTTTTTTTTTTTTTTTTTTTTTTTTTTAGAGACAGAGTGGCGGAAGGTCAGAAGGAGAGACAGAGAAGCAGACTCCCCACTGAGTGTGAGGTCTGATGCAGGGCTCAATCTCATGACCCAGAGTCCATGATTCGAGCCAAAATCAAGAGTCAGATACTTAACCAACTGAGCCATCCTGGCTCCTGCAAAATAGTTTTAAAACACTAATAAGTTAGATACCAGAATATAATAGGGTTTTGTCAGTAGAATGTGGTGAAAACATGATATGATGTCCAAATTCTGGTTAATAAACCAGATCATGCTTATGTGTGGACAGAGCAGAAAGACATTATCAGATAGAAAAGGGACATAGGAGGAAGTTTATCAATTACGTTTCATTTCTGAAAAAAATATTTAGATATATAATAAAGTTGAATGAGATATTAAACATATAATAAATTTTGAAACTCCCGAATTGGGATGTCATACTGTAAAAAAACCTGTAGTGAGCATAATACCATGTAAGCAGATTAATAAGCCAGAATTATAATTTCAAGGATAGGAAGATTACAGAAGTTATAGAGCTTGAAAGAAGAAAGATGGAATAATAAAATCATAATACATCAAGATAAATGTCTCAGAAAAAAAATGTATAAATTGTGGCTGAGGGCTGTGGGAAGCCCACTGGTGAAGTATTCAGTTAATTTTTGTAGAGGATGGTTTTAAGAACAGAGATGAATTTTTAATTTTAAATTTTCAATGACTAAAGATAGGACGCATTTGTCTGAAATTGTAACAGGAAGAAATCAATGAAAATCATGACCAAATAGGAAAAAGGCAGAAGGCTCAAAAACTTTCAAGAAAGGATTAAAAAACTAAAAGCACAAAATATGATGTAGTAGATATTTTTGACAAGCCTATCTGTCATGGCTTTAATGAAAAGAGGAAAACTCACTTTTTTGCTTTGTTTTGTTTTTTGTTTTTTTGGTTGGAGAGGGGAGTAGAAGCTGAGTGTAGGGGAAGTGGAAGAGAGCTGAGACATTTATCTAAAATGCTGAATCAAGACATAGCAGAAAGCTGTTGGTTAGAAATGGCAAGAAGAACACACTGAGTGTAGCTAAAAGGCTCTAAAGGGGTTTGTTCTGGACTGAAAAGCAGGTAAGTGTGTCAGGGTGGTGGCCTGGAATTGTTGGATTCACAGTCTTATGACTTTCATAAGCTTTGATCACTATATGGATTTCATATACTATGCAAAGGTAGTCATTGGGTAAAAATAATGTTTTAAGTTAAGAATAGCAAGATATCAACCAAAGATTAAAAGTAATTTTTATAAATTTAAGTTCATAACAAAAGCAGACTATAAGCAAAGTTCACTGAAATGTCATGCTTGCTCTCCTCATCCCCACTAAAATACAAATAAAATCAGAGAAAAAAGAAGGATAGAGTGAGACTAGCCCTGAAAACTAAGGGTCCATAATTTGTGAATCTTTGAGATAAATTTCTCCTAACTTAGCTAAGGAAGAAACCAAATTTTAAAACTTCTTTTTTTTTCAAATTTTATTTTTCAGTGTTCCAAGATTCATTGTTTATGCACCTCACCCAGTGCTCCACGCAATACGTGCCCTCCTTAATACTCACC
This sequence comes from Mustela putorius furo, assembly GCF_011764305.1. Classification (NCBI taxonomy): domain Eukaryota; kingdom Metazoa; phylum Chordata; class Mammalia; order Carnivora; family Mustelidae; genus Mustela; species Mustela putorius. The sequence goes on from NW_025421321.1 coordinate 6,595,786, forward strand.
TCCAGGCTCCCCCAACTCCTCCCCTCCCAAACGCTCAGTTTGTCACTCAGAGTCCACAGTCTCTCATCGTCTGTCTCCCGCTCGGATTTCCTAATGGCCCACTCATAGACCATGGAAACACAGGGAGAAAGAATGTAAGTTGACAGGCAGAGCCATGTTCAACGATAATCCCAATGTTAGAGATATTGTCAACAAGATTGGGCCAGGCTTTACCTTGTACCTCCCAGTATTTCTTCACCAGATGCATATCCAGGGTTACATACTGGGATGTTATGCCCAGAAGAGCACTGGGAGGAGAGTATATAAGCTGCAAGGATTATTGAGATTATGATTTTTATTAAGGAGGGCACGTATTGCATGGAGCACGGGGTGTGGTGCATAAACAATGAATCCTGGAACACTGAAAAATAAAATAAAATAAAATTTGAAAAAAAAGTTTTTAAAAAACAAAGTTTTAAAATTTGGTTTCTTCCATAGCTAAGTTAGTAGCTTCAGGGCAAAAGAAAAGCTCTGAATATTCCCTGAATACTTAGAAATCTATTCAGCTGCTAATGGACAGAAGAATTAATCATGAATTTTTCTCCCTCAGTCTATCAGAATCACAGAAGATAATCATCTAGAATTTTCACCAGCATGTGGCTCTTCTTTGTCTTTTTTGTTTCAGTTAAGGCATAATTGATATACTTTATATTATTTCAGATGAACAACATAATAATTTGATATTTTTGTGTATTGCAAAATGACCACCATGATAGGTATAGTATTGCTCTCCATATGTAACTATAGTTCTGTGTGTGTGTGTGTGCACTTGCGCACGCGCGCATGAGTGATGAAGACTTCAGTCTACTTTCTTGACAACTTTCAAATATGCAATAAAAAGTTCTAACTATAGTCACCCATCACTGTACATGACATCCTCAGGGCTTACAATTGTTTTGTAATGGGAAGTTTCTTTTAACCCCTTGACCCATTTCTTTAAAAATTAAAAATCATGTTTAAATAAGAATAAAATCTTAATTAAAGGTGAAAAATTCAACTCTATGTTGCTTGTAAGAGGTATAACTTACAGAAAGTCATAAAATTTGAAGTTAAAGATGACCAAAGACATACCAAAGATGGACATATATTATGATAGAAAGCAGTATTTAGTCATGATCTAACATGAAATGTTAACTGTTAGAAACCTTAGTGTCCAAAATAAGACACTACTGAAATACATAAAGAAAAAATTACTAACAATTAAAAGAGCAATGGAGAAAATACAAGAGTAGAGGGGGATTTTGATATACCCATTTTTCTACCTTTTCCATACAAAGAGTCTATAAAAGGAGTATAAAATGTAAATGAAGAAAAACCAAAATAAGTAAAAATTAGAAATTAATTTTAAAAACATAATAGTATAGCTGATTTTCTCTCACAATGCAATAAAATTTGTAATTAAAAATAATACTGTAAAAACTATTGTTCGCTGGACTTCAGAGGAAAAAAACTGAATGGAGTATATAATACCTTCAAATAATTATGGTAGCATTATTACATATCTGTTCTTCCAAGACACGGTCAAAGCTGTTCTCAGATGAAAATCCACAGTTTCCTATGCCTTTATGTAAATACAGAAATGCAAATGTGTAAATAAATAAATGATAAGAATTTTGCAAATAAGCTGGGGAAAAAACTCAGTGGATAAGAAAACAGAATTGTAAAATGAACTTAATAACTGGCTCTTTGGAATAAATAATACATAATGAGCCATAAGGAGATTAAAGAATGGCAGGAGAATACGTGTACAACTTTATACTAATATATTTTATATTCTGTACAAAGTAGGTGTTTTTGTTGGGTGAAAATTATAAAAAAATATTCAATAAGAGCTAGAATTATTGAATCGATCAATAACTGTGAGGGAAAAAATAGCAAAAGCTAGCTCAAGGCCCCAAGGGTTCCCTTTCAAACTTCAAGGAATAATTGTTTCCCAGTTTACGTTGACTGTTATATAGAATAGAAATGAAGGAACTTTTATTAATTTTATTCATCAAGGTAGCATAACCTTGCTATGACATTGTGCCAGAAATTGGACCAAAAAAGAGAAAACTATAAATCCATATTATGTTTAAGCATAAATACAAAAATCCTTAAATAAATGAATGAATTCTTAGAGTGAATTTAGCAGTATTTTAAAATGTTATCTACCTTGACCAATGAAGGTTTATTTGAGGATTTTAAGACTGTCTCCAAATGTATTGGCATAATTCATTTTATCTATGGAAAAAGAAGAAACATCTTATATGGGCCAATGAATCGTTGTGTAATGAATGCAAAATTCAACATCTGTTCTTGATTATAACAACTTGTAGCAAAATGGACGTAGAATATCACAACCCAAAAAACAGCCTCATGTTCTGGGGTGTAGTGAAAAGTATTTCTTTAAATGAGGGAGAGGGCAAAGTTACCCACCATCGCCATTGCTATTTATTTTTCAGAAAGAATCAGCAAATGTCATTAGACAAGAAATCAAAATTTAGCATGTAAATATTGAGGAAGAAGGAATAAAATGATTATTTATAGATGACGTGAGTATAGACTTACAAAATAAAAACCCAACAACCATCAGGAAAAGTAAGAAAGTATCTGGTAAGAAAATAAAAATAAAATGTGAAAATGTTCTCCTAGAATTCCAAAAAGTTTGAAAAATGCAAACATCTTATCTCTAGCAATATGCTTGGGAAGACTTGTGTTATATGAGAAACTAAAATTCTACAGAGTGACATGATGAAAAAGGCTTGCATGAATAAAAAAGACCGCAGTGTTCTTGGGTGGGAAGACTCAGTAATGATAAAAAGATTAACATTTTCCAATGTTAAAAGAAATGAATTTAATAAAAATTTCAATAAAACCACCATGAGAATTCAGAATGTAACATTGTTTTAAATAATCCACTAGGAAGGCTAGACGCTCTAGAAGGTTAGGAGAATTTTGAAAATAGAAATGAGAAAAGAATGCTCTAACACTATGCTCTAAAGGGGAAGGCAGTAGGACACTAGCACAGCCAGAGTCAGACTTGGTGGAACACAGGAAAAAAAGAAAGTGGAGATGAATATAAATACTTCTGGGTGAGTGGGAAAGCTTCTCTGAGCATTGAACTTGGAGGTATGAAGAGATATTGGATACATTTTACAATATTGTAATAAATGAAAGCTAAGCAACACCCATCCTTTTTCTGTAACACAACAGCCAACTAACAAAGACAAATAAATTTAAAAAAAAAGATGGCAAATAACGAAATTGAAGAATATCCTTATGAAACAGTAAAGATTAGCCCTCTTAATATCTATGAGTGTTTCAATAGCAATAAGAAAAATAAACGAACATCCCAATAGGCCAATGAGACATGGTCATGAAAAACTCATCAGAGAAAAATACACAGGAAACATTTCAAACTGAAGAGATCAATGAATGCAAATAAAAACAAGATACAATGTATGACAGGTTTGTGGAATAAATGGGAATGATCAGCCTTTTCCAGCTTTAGGAAGGTGGACATTTTCTCCTCAATGGATGTGAAGAGTATTAATTAGTACAACCTTTTGAGGGAGGAGATAATGGTGTGTGTGTGTGTGTGTGTGTGTGTGTGTGTGTGTGTCTGTATATATAGAACATATAGTAAGCACTCTAAAAATGTATTTCCTTTGCTCCAATTTCATCTATAAGATTTCCTAAGGGAGAAAAGTAAACAATCTAGATCCTTTATAGATAATAATGACCTTTATCTCCCTGTGCTTTTTTTCTTTGTATAACATTTCAAGCAAATTTATTTTTTGTCATATCATCAAAAGCAATTCTGAATGACATTTTGTCCTTTATCATTGTTTTAGGGACTATAAATTCTAATCCATGTGGCTCAAAAGCCATGGTTTGTAGTTTTCAAATATTTTCAATTGATGTTTGTTGAATGAAGAAAACAAATTTAAAGACAATATTTAAAAAAATACCAGTGGGACACATGGATGCCTGGGTTGGTTAAGCGACCAACTCGAGCTTTTGGCTCAGGTCATGATCTCAGGGTGGTGGGATCGAGCCCCATGTGCAGCTCCACACTCAGCAAGGAGTCTGCCTGAGATTTTCTCTCTCTCCCTCTGTCCCTCCCTCTCCCACATCCCCTGCATGCACTCTGTCCCTCTATAAATAAATTAATAAGTAAAATCTTTAAAAAAAAAACCCCCCCCCCCCAATTCCCCACATACACAAATAAACAGCAGGAAGAATCTAAAACTTTTCTAAAATGTGAAGACTATAAAAAAAATTCAGGTGAACATGACCTGGGTTTTATTTTGAGTAAAAAACATTAACTAAACCATGAGTTGCAATTTAATTTGGCACGAACACTAGGGTGTTAATAAGAGTTTGGAGTGGAGAGGTGAACACTAAGCCCATCTCTTTTTAGTTATGCACTGACGTCCACTTGGCACTACAGAAGTGTCTTAGCAGAGTGGAGGGCAGAAAACAAAGAAAGAAAGTGGCTTCGGGGACTCGAAGCACCAGGAGTTGCGAGATTTGGAGTGACACTCTTCGTCTGCTTTTTTGTGCAAGAATTGTGGAGGTCTGCGCTGTGATCTGCTGAACGTGAAAATGCTGTGATACGCGGAACTGCTGCATGACTGGTAGTGTAATATTCATTTACTGCAAGTAAGCAGCCATTACTAGGATTCATAAAAAGGGGTAATTAATGGTATCGTTAGCTTTTTAAAAAATTGGAAAATAAATGGCCACTTACTGGTTGTTTTGAAATGCTAATGAATTATGGTGGGATCATTTCCAGTTGGTCAAGTTTATGTCCCCAAAAGAGAGTTTTGCAAATATGGTTCAGAACCCAAGTCAATGCTGCGCCTATGCAGATCCTCTGAACACGTACTAAATGGAAATGAGAGGTTCTTAACTCAAGAGATTTCCTTAACCTTTTCCTCCATGGCTCTTGGTGCCATCATGGGGTAAGGTGAGCGTGAATCCCTTGGGGACATCCTTTCCCAGCAGACAATGGGACTGGTCCTAAGTTCCTCCTGGAGTAGCAGATCCCAAGGAAGCGGGAGGGCCATAGAGGCCCCACAGTAGGCACATCTGTTGCTCAAGAGATGTGACCCTGCTTTGGCCAATGAGAATAGGAAACACTCTGGTTCAGGAAGGTGCAGAGACAGGTGTTTGAGTGAGGTCTGGGACAATCTTGGGAGGAGGTGTGCAAGGTCGGTCTGGCTAATCTCTTTTTTAAGAAAGTTTATTTTTTATAATTTTAAAGATTTTTATTTATTTATTTGATAGAGATCACAAGTAGGCAGAGAGGCAGGCAGAGAGAGAGGGAGAAGCAGGCTCCCTGCCGAGCAGAGAGCCCAATGAAGGCTTGATCCCAGCACCCTGAGATCATAACCTGAGCAGAAGGCAGAGTTCTAACCTACTGAGCTATCCAGGCTCCCTTAAGAAATTTTTTTTTTGCCCTTAAGAAATTAAAAAAAAAAAAAAAAAAGAGAGAGATTTATTTATTGAGAGAGAGAGAGAGAAAGAGAGAAAAGATGGTTAGAGGGAGAGGGAGAGAATCTTAAGTAGACTCCCTGCTGAGCAGGGAGCTGAACTGGGGCTCAATTCCAGGACCCTGAGATTATGACCTGAGCCAGAATCAAGAGTCGTCTGCTTAATCCACTGAGCCACCCAGGCGCCAGTGGCCCTCTGCACCCCCAATCTCCTTTAAAGGGACTTTTCATTTCTAACAGGAGAGATCCCATGGGAAACGTGTGCTTGCATATACACACAGACACACACACCCCTCAAACCCTACCCCTTCAACCCCCTCTCTCACCTGTTTTGGAATCTTTCCCCTAGTTCACATATACGAATCATAGCTTTTGTACAAACTCATCCATCAGTGCCAATGCCCCACTAGTCACCATTGAAGAAACTTGAAATAAACAGCTTCATCCCCACCCCTGCTCTGGCTCAGTAAAACCAACTACCAATTGAGCACAAAAGTGCCTAGTGAAAAACAAACAAACAAACAAGAAACCCTTCAAAATTGGGAGCAGTCACATTTTGGGGGAGGGTAACAAAAGCTTTTATTTGCAAAGGCCCTGAGCTAGAGAGACTTTAAAAAAAAATTATTTTATTTTTTTTTTAAATTCACAAAGGCACACTGCTCCCTGGGAAGAGAGATGATGCCAGGAGCCCCTGGGACACTGGGCCACTTCCCTCACTTCTGTGGTGAAAGGAAAAAAAGCTGCTTTAATTGTGAAAGTTTATTTTTTCACAGCAGACTTTAGAGGAAGACCCTTGGCAATCCTCACTTTGAAGCCTTATACACGGCCGTCACCAACTCTACTTTTATACATTTGAAATAAAAATAGCTCAGCAGCAATTTGCTTCTTTTTGACTCTTGTTTTAAAACTCATTTCTCTCCTACCTTTGAAGTGCAGAGAACTCTCTCAGTCACCAGCCTTTTTGGATGGCAAAATGTTAATCACAGGAGTTTATTTTTTGTGCTAACAAATGTTTTCCTTGGAGACTTTTTTTTTTTAATCACGGATACAGAACTTTTAAAAAAGATATAAATTAAATCAGATTGTGGGGACATTTCCCTGGGGAAGAACACCTCCCTTTAGAAGATTCTCCCCATCACCGGACATTCCAGGAGCCTCCAGTACTTACAGAGAGAGGAAAATACTTCCCACCAAGACATCAAGTCAAAGAGCATTTTCTTCTAAGGAGATCTCACTCCAGTGCTCTAAAAGGCAAATTCTAGTTATAGTAAACAGGGGCCCAAGGGCCAAACGGAACCGCAAACAGCCCCGATGCTCTCGGGCATGTCTCCATTCTGCCCAAAGTTTTCCCAATTGCCTGTGAAGGATTTGGAGGCGTTTCTCCAGAGCTCTGATCAGCAGACTTGATGTGTGGATTTAGATCAATTTTTTCTTATGGCAAATCTATATGTTATTCTCCGTCTTCATTTGGCGCTATTTGCTGAGTGGTTGTTACTCAGGGGCAAGGGTCGCTCTCTGGCGGCTGAAGCAGCCAGGCAATCTTTACTCCTCACGGGAGGAGTGCGAGATATTAAATCACACTTGACGTACCTGAGGCCCAGTAACTTCATCCATATTTTATCTGCTGTAAATTTAATACCACAGCACTTTTTAGGGTGATGTATTTATTAACTGGCTGGGGATGAGCAGTACAGAAATTCAGTTTGTTCAGGAAAATACAATGAAGACAGTCTGACAAGTTTATGAAGTAAGCACAATAGCTATTTATTACTTTTTAAACACACGGTTGGCTGAAATGTCTTTAGCAGTGTTTGTTCAGTCAGTGCATAATGCTTTCTAAATCATCTCCGCTTCTTATTTTTTTTCTTTGAATGTCAATAAAGTCTTTTTCTTGGAAAGCAACCTGCGGGCCCCCGCGCGCTGGGGCTCGGTTTCGGACGGCTTCCCTGGTGCTCTTCAGGGAGAGAACCGAATCTCTGCTCTGCACCGAGTGCCCTGCGGGATTGTGGGAGATGGAATCGCCTTCGGACCGCGGCAGCCGCCCCCTGCCCCACAAGTCCTGTGTGAGCCGTTTCATGGTGACGCTTCCCAGGAGCCCCGCCTCCCTCAATTCTGCTCGCTGAACTTCTCATTCTTCCTTTCGTCCTTTCTTTCTCCCTTCCTCCTCCCTCCCTCCCTTCCCTCCCCCTTCTTCCTCCCTCCCTCCCTCCCTCCTCTCGGTCCTCCTCTCCTTCCTCTCTTCCTTCCTCCTCTCCTTCCTCCCCTCCTTCCTCTTCTTCTTTCTCCCTCACCTCCTCCCTCCCTCCCTTCCTTCCTTCCCCCCTTTCTTCCAACACTGTCCCTGTTTCGCAGCGTGTGTGCTCCCAAGTCCTTACTTTACCTGCACACAAATGACAGGCTTTGCTCTGGTGAGCCACGGGCCCGCCCCACTGGCCCTTTCACTGTCTGCAGGCAGGTGAAGTTAGCTCTTCCCGGAAAGGGAGAATGAAGTCTGCTCCATTGGTTTGTATAATCACAAAGTCTGACGAAACATCGTTTTCCTTCTCTTTCTTGAAAGAGCGCATCTTGAGGACTTGGGCAGAGCTGAGCCATCTGTAAGTTCTAGTGAGTGGGGACAGCATTCTTGTGGCTAGAAGGGTTGCCCTCCTCTGTTCAGTTGTGGATCATTTTCTTTGGTGCTCTTTGGCTTTCAGTCCTTGTGCTCACCAGCCTGCAGCAGATATCTCTAGAGAAGACAGGAAGGCTCTCCACTTTACCATCAGGATTAAGACGAAGTTTCCCAATTCCTGAAACCAGGGCTACAGCAGTGGTTCTCCAAGTGTGTTTGGAACCACCGGCAGCAGCACGCCTTGGGAACTTGTTGGCTCTGCAAATTCTCTGGCCCCACCCCTGAGATCAGAAGGGAGGGGGTCAGTGGTCCACGTTTTAACAAGCCCTCCAGGTGATCTTGATGATGTGCAAGTTTGAAAATCTCTGGACTCAAGTCTTGATGAATTACAAACCTAGGGCCTATGTACAGTATCAGTGTCCTTGATTTGCGCCCCACGCCCACTGCCCCAATATAGCAGGGTTCTGGCAGGATTTGCTGCGTCATGATCTTCAGGGAGGGAGCACAAATTTGACTGCCTTTAGCAACACTGCTCTGACAAAGTGCATTCCGGTGCCAGATACAAATACTCTTTTGGATTACTCAGTATATTTAGAATCATCTCTTGGCATGGCTTCTTGTGAGATGACTCAGTTTTGCTTCAGGAAGGGGGCGGGCCAGGGGGGACTGGCATTTTTTGAGGGAAAGAAAACTGTTATCAGTAAATCTCTTTAAAAGTTAACTCCTACCACTTTTTATTACAACGATGATAGATACATTTATGTCCTTTTGGTCTTCATAATGCCTTTTCTCCCCCAAATAAGATCGGAATGTTTTCAGGAAACGTTTCAATTCAGTTGGGTATGCACCGTCTCCCTCCTGGCCCTCTACTATGGCATGGTTTAAAAATAAACAGAATATATGAAGAGGGAATACTTCAAATCTATCTTTTTATCATCATTTAAAAATATATTCACTCTTTTTACCTTCCTGAGTGCATCATTGCAAAATGCTTTTCTATTCATCCCTTGATGTTTTTTCCTCTCTGAAGCATTGGAGAATGCAAATCTGCAGGACACACTGTTGCCTCTGACTGAGTGTATCAAACCAAATTATCAGAACACGAGCTTTGAATCTTACACTTGGAGGGCGTTGATTGCGTCATAGTCGGTGGGTCAAGAAAAGAGGGTTACTACAGTGCTCACAAGTCACAAAAGAACTTGAATTCACCTCCAAAATCTAGGGATGCTTTTGGGTTTCACAACTTGGAACTTAGATGAAATTATAATCTGAATTGTTTCTTTTAACTATAAAATGTGTTTCTCTTAAGAAGGTCACATGGGAATGAAGGGAGACACACTGATATGACAAGAGCAAAATTAAATGAGTGACCAGAGCCTAAATCGCTGAAATCTGCTCTTCCCTTTTACTCCAGGCTCGTAACAAAGCATTCATCAAGAACAACATCTCTCTCTCTCTTTTTTTTTTAAGATTTTATTTATTTATTTGACAGAAAGAGATCACGAGTAGGCAGAGAGGCAGGCAGAGAGAGAGGAGGAAGCAGGCTCCCTGCTGGGCAGAGAGCCTGATGTGGGGCTCGATCCCAGGACTCTGGGATCATGACCCGAGCTGAAAGCAGAGGCTTTGACCCTCTGAGCCAGCGCCCCAAGAACGACATCTCTTTTAAGCGGATACATATTACACATCTTACTTATTACAAATCTTTATAATTCTGAACTTCAGGAAATGGAGGCAGAAGGAAACTCTACTGATTAGGATAGCCTGTTATATAAAGCAGTTTTGTTTTCCATACAGCGGATCCGTGACGCAGTTGTGGCTCATGATATCAATTTCGTTGGTCATGATCTGCATTAAAGAATTAAATTGAGGGGGCACCTGGGTGGCTCAGTGGGTTAAGCCGCTGCCTTCGGCTCAGGTCATGATCTCAGGGTCCTGGGATCGAGTCCCACATCGGGCTCTCTGCTCAGCGGGGAGCCTGCTTCCCTCTCTCTCTCTCTCTGCCTGCCTCTCTGCCTACTTGTGATCTATCTCTGTCAAATGAATAAATAAAATCTTTAAAAAAAAAAGAATTAAATTGAGGAAACTAGCCTCAACTACAGTGGAATGCCGTAGAGAACAACAGAATCCATCACACTATACAGCGAGGTTGAGTCTTACTTCCAGGAAATGTTTTAGTATAAGGTTGTACATAAGTGTTCATAAAAACCCAAAAAGAGAGTACTGAATATTTATAGTTTAGTAGTTTTGTTATTAATGATTTGTCTGGAACTTCTTACCTTAAACAACAACAAAACAATAGCACCCCCCCCCCATAAATTCAGGCTAGAGGCTGTTTGAAGGAGAGGGAGATAGCTAGGCACAGTTAAGCACAAAGCTTAAAACCTGCCCTCAGATACCTTGATTCATTTATCATTCATTCATTTATTCATGAACCATGAGTAAATTAATAAATTTCCCTATGCCTCAACATCGTTATCTGTGAAATGCCACTCACAACAGAACCTATTAAATTATGGTGAAGATTAAAGCAGTTACTACATGTGCTTAGAATAGTGTACGTACTAAACGCAATGTGAGCTATTAGTATAAATATTATCTACATTTAATGTATGCCGACTGTATATAAGACACAATGCGAGGCTCACAGGGAATCCAAAACCGGTTGTCCATTTTCATCTGTGACCGCTCACAGAAGGGACATTCAGATAAAGCTTCTATATATTGCCTTTGGACATAAGTCAAAATGAAGGGACATTGTCCATGTTTACTTAAGAAATATTTATCTGTCTACCTATCTATCGTTTATGAATTCTGACAAAAAGAAATAAAAGTCAAGACTTCTGATGAGAGATTAAGGTAGAACAGAGGAATGTTGAGAATATGCCAACCTTGTCACACTGGGTGACCTTGGTCAAGAGTCTTCACCTTGTACAAGCATCTTCGTCTATGAAGTTGGAGATCTGGGCTATTATTTCCAAGGTCCCTGCTGCTGTGGACTGAACTGTGTCCCCCTGAATTCACACATGGAAGCCTGACCCCAATGTGACTGTATTTGGAAACAGGGCCCTTTGGAGGTAATTAGGGTCAAACTAGGTCAGAAGGGGGGACCCGAACCTATAGGACTGGTGTCCTTACGAAGGGAAGCAGTGCCCGAGATCCTTCTCACTCTTTCTCTATGCATACAGAGGAAAGGCCATGTGAGGACACTGTAAGAAGGCACTGCTTGAAAGTCAGGAAGAGGTCTCCAGGGAAATCGAATTGGTTGGAACCTTGATCTTAAACTTCTAGCTTCTAAAACTGCGAGAAAATAACTGTCTGTTGCTGAAGCCACCCAGTTTGTGGTATTTTGTATGGCAGCCCCAGCGGACTGAGACATCTGACTCTGAGGTTTGTAATGGCTGCAGACATGTGGCACTGGGCAGTTTCTACTACACAGTCATTCCCTGATGGTCCCAGTTCTGGGACTTGAGAATCTTTGCTCTGGAATGGGAGTCAGTTCAGAAATACAGGCTGGACCTTTGTCCAGGTGGACATGGACAGCCCTCTAGAATAGTTCTCTCATTAACTTCTCTACCCTGACACGTACTCCTAAAGAACTGGTAAAGTCAAGGCTTAAGGGAAATACAAATCTGCTTTTTCCAAAAGCAACTGGTGAGGAGGATTTCGGTGAAATTCACAGGCTTGTAGTTTTCAGGACAAGACAATGCTGAACTGGGTTTAATATTGTTCCCCCCAAAATTCATATCTTGGAATCTGTGAACGTGACCTTGCATGAGAAATCCTTTGGAAAGAAGAGCTGTAATTAATTTAAGATGAATACATCTGGGACCCAAATCTGTTACAAGAAGAGGGGCATTTGGTCACAGGTGTATAGGGGAGAAGTCCACATGAAGACAGAGGCAGAGATTGGAGTGAATATATATATATATATATATATATATATATATATATATATATATATACATATATATTTTAAATAAGCTGAAGAACAGCAGGAATTTCTGGTAAGCATCAGATACAAGAAGAGGCAAGGAAGTCTTTTCCCCTGGAGCCTCCAGAGGGAGGAGCATTTCCTCGCTGACCCCTCGATTTTGAACTTCTAGCTTCCGAACAATGGGAGAATATATTTCTGTTGTTTTAAGCCACCCAGTTTGGGATAGTTTGCTATGACAGTCCTAGGAAATGAATGCAGCACTTAAGAATAGTGACTGCATTATAAAAACACGTGCAAATAATTTATGTTTTGAAACAATATGTAAAATTTGATATAAATCAACTGCTCCCTCCTCACTTGTAAAAATTCCCCCAAATCCCATAAAACAATGAATGTAGTTTAGAAGGTAGTCATAAAATGACCAAAATGCATTGTTCTTCCTTTTGTATCCATCAGTCCCCCTCTATGGGTTAAGCAATACACAATTGTACAATTGTACACTGCAATTTCACCTTACAGGCACACAAAAGTAAATCCGAGAAGTTGTTTCTACATCCCTTTTCCTGAAGCAGGGGACACAGTCTGTACTGCTAAACCGAGGGAGAGTCAAGCGTGCATTTTGGAAAAAAATGAACTGGTTGGAAGAGGAAGAGTTGGGGTTATGGAAGGGGAGGCCCCACGTCTTTGCTTTATGTGTCAGATGTCCTTACTCAACCTTTAGATGTATGTTCCATACTTTTCTTATTTTTTGATGCTGAGTAACCCGGGGCTTGTTTCCATCACACCGAAAGCCCAGTGCACTCTGCAGGAGGATCCAGGGATGCTGAAGATAATCCCTGTCTGGAGAGAATGGGCCAGGCCCAGCACCTGAGATGCAGGTGAAAATAATAACAATAAAAAGTACAGAATGTGAAAAACAAACAAAACCGGAAAAGAGCCGGGATGCCAGCAAATCACCTCAGCAGGAGGCCTCCAGCCCTCTTACACCAGAGCAGTAAGCCCCCTTGGGGAAGTAGGAAGTGCTCCTGGAAGGGAGGGGGGGTAGGCGAGCAGGGGCACCAGCTTGGCTCCTGGTGTCTCGGGGAGTTGCCTGACCTGCGGTAGGAAGGGACCCGCCTGTAGAGGAAGACTGGGACCAGTCTGGCTAAATGAGGTGAGGCCCCTTCTTGAAGGAGTCTATTCCTTCCCCCTGAGCCCCCCTCCCCCACCCCAGAGAGGACTGTAATGAAAGGGGGAAATCGAACTTGTCTTTTCCCCAGATGACTCTTGCTGCACATTGGGTTATTGGAGATGGTGATGAAAGGGGCGGGGGACCCAAAGAGAACTATTCCTTTTGTCTCAAGTTCCAGAGGTTCAGGATTCTTGGTATGTGGAAGGCCTTTGAGGTTAAGGCAAAAGCTGCATTTCTACATGAGTTTCATTTTCTCTTATAATCGCACAGACCCAAGCCACCTGTGGTTCTTGCAAGCACGTGCAGACAAGGTGAGGTGGGAGTGAAGGTCCCATGACATCATCTGGTGCCCAGAGCATGCCTGGGTCTCAGGGCTCCCTCCATATGCTGATCTCCTCTGGTCCCGAACCCACCCTGTGTGGTGCCTGCCACGCAATTCCTGTCTCAACACAGGGGACACCCAGAGCGCAGGGCGGGGAGTTAAGTGTTTTGTCGGGAGGTCTGAAATAGCCAGCTGAAGGCCTCTTTAACCATCGGTCAGGGAAGGGCTGGGAATCTGCATTTCTGCAAGTCATCCAGGGTGACTTGGTGCGTTTTCAGAGGTTTGAGGGTCCCCGAGCTACACTCCGTGGAGTGGCCTGGAGGGCGTCTCAGGACAAAGCCGCCTCTGTGTTTTCCCTGAGGTTTGGACCCTCATCCCACATCATGAAACACAAGAGAGAGAGACGGATGGTAAAGTCATTTTCATTGTTATCCAGGAGGATTGGGGTGGGGTGGTGAGGGGCAGCCGGGGCCAAAAGAAGTAGTAAAGGAGGAAAAAAAAATCTGTAAGATGAGAAAGGCAAATGAAGCCAAGAAATGACATGAATGAACAATTTGAAGCAGCAGGAGAGGAAATGTGACAGGGCCTCGCTCAAGGAAAAGGGAGGGAAGATCAAATATTTCAACTTCACTGGCCCCCCTTTGTGCCTCTCTGAGCCCCACCATTCCCCACTGTCTACCTCCTTCCCTTCCTCAGAGGGTGGTCAGTGGTGAGGGGTAGACAGATTCATACCCACAGGCGAGAGGGCGAACCAGCACACCTGAATGATTTGTGCTCGCCCCTTCGGCGCCCCCCTCCGTGTCCGCCCCAACAGTGATGGCGAAACACAGAATCAACAGGCCCCATTTAAATTTCTTCACAATTAACTCAAATGAGAGAATCCGGTACTCCGGTTGGCTTTGAAAACCCTCCTTGCGGTTGCGGTTCTGAGCAGTATCCCTCCTTTTGATGAGCGTCCGTGCTTAAAAATCCCTGAGCTGGATCGTATTGGGGGATTTTTATTTATTTATTTTTTTCCACTCCGACAACCAGTTTTTACCAAGTATTCTTAGTACAAGTGTCACAGGTGTGTGGGGAACCATTTCGTCCTGCTTTGGTATCTAAAATAGAAAGCCCCCAGTGTTTCTTAGATGTAGGCCAACAATTTCCTCCCACGCCGTCTGCGCCACTGTTTGTTTTAAGCGTAGCCTAATTTCATGTTAGGAGTGGGTCTGGGAAGGCAGCCATTCTCCCAGAATAGGACAGGACGGAGGTATCCATATCAGCTCTGGGGATGAGAAGAAAACTTGAACCGCTGTGTTCCCCAGGGGCCTTGGTCGCTGGTGAAACCGAGAATTTGTGCTCCAGTTAAAAATAGGCTTCAAAAAGAAAGTGCTGGGGGGAAGTACCAGCCATTTAGCTTTTGATCAGTGGGATGAACTGATAACATTTTGGGCCAGGGAGATGTCAGTCAGCCTAGCGTGTGCCGAGGGGGCGCGCGGCAAGCAGCAGAAGAACCGGGAGGGGGAAGCGGGTGGCAGGAACGGAGGACTCTGAGCCGGCCCTGGAGGAAGTTCCTGGGGGCTTCCGGAGGCCTTGCTATCCTCTGCTTTAAGACCATGGTGCTGATGGCCACTAGGAGGACGGAGGTGGAAGCTCTGCTTTGTTGACAGCTGCTATGGTCCAAATGCTCATGTTCCCCCCATATTCGTACGTTGAGACCTACTCCCCAATGTGATAGTATTAGGAGGTGGGGCTTGGGGGACATGACTAGGTCACAAGGGCAGAGCCATCATGAACAGGATTAGTGTTCTTATGAAAGGGAGCCCAGAGAGCTTGCTCACTCCTCCCACTGTGTGAGGACACAGGGAGAAGGGGGTCATCTGCGAACTGGGAAGGGGATCTCTCCAGACACTGAGTCTGATGGCACCACAACCTGGGACATCCCAGCTTCCAGAATGATCAGAAATACCTTTGTTCTTATAAGACACTCAATTTATGATATTTTTGTTGTAGCAGCTTGAGCAAACGAACACAGATACTGTGAGCAATCACTCCTCCTCAGGCTGGACCCTGTTCTTTCCCTGAGGCTGCGCTGGAGACGCTCTTAAACTGGCTTAATGTGTGTGGCAAAAGGAAGTAGTTTTGACAAGGATGGCCTCAAGATGGTCTATCCGACTATTTTGCTGGCACGAGCTTAGAAGGTCGTGCACGTGCCTAGGAGTACCCCCACGTGCATATAGTGTGTGTCTGTGTCAGGCTAGAGTGCCACATGCTTGTGGGGGAGGGGGGAGCTTAAACAGCAGACCTCTGCTTCTTGAGGTTCTGGAGTCTGCCGGGCCAGGATCAAGGTGCTGGCTGATTCCGCTCCTTATGAGGGCTCTTTTTGGGGACTGCGATGGCTGACTTCTCTGTCTGTCCTCATATGGCCTCTCTTCAATGCAGGAACAGGGGGAGAGAGAGAGAGTGAGAAGGAAGGGGAAGAGAAAGGGAGAGGGAGGGAGAGGGGTCCTCTTCTATAAGAAGGCTGCTTATAAGGCCAGTGTCATGAGGGTGTCACTTTTATGACCTGAGTTAGCTCAAATTATCTCCCAAATGCCCCATCTTTAAACACCATCCCACTGGGGGTCATGGCTTCCACACATCAATTTTAAGGAGACACACCAGTGAGTCCATTGCACCCTTGCACCCTCGTCAACTTCATCATGACCCGGGAGGCCGACATCAGTCCCCCATTGCACCAATGAGTCAGTGGGGCTCTGAGCAGGGCAGAGGTGTTGGTTCTCTGTGTTGGTGTCTGTCAGAAACACCTTGAAACTGGGCATTCAGTCTTTGAACCGAGTTGCCTTCCACTCACGTCTTGTCTCAGTGTCCCAGGCTTTTGCTTTTTTCCCCTTCGTCCCTTCCCTTCCCTTGGCTTCCCTTGCCTGCCTTCCCTGTGGCTCCTTCTCTTCCTTCTTCCCTCCCTCTCCTCCTTCCGCGCTCCCTCCCTCCTTTGCTTCCTTTCCTCCTTCCTTCTTTTCACCCACTCACTAGCTACCTTGTCAGTTGAGTCTTTTTTCCTGTCCCTCATCTCCTGACTGGGTGAGGTTATTAGGCATAAAGCCTTGTATTTGCCCCACTTGGCTCCTGTCACAGCTGCCTTCTAGGCACACAGATGATTCTTGTCATTCACGAACTTTGCTGCATGTTAGGGTCTCCTGGCCATTGTCTGAAAGATCCTTATGCCCAGGCCCATCCTCATGCAGATTGATTCCGAATTTGTTGGTGATGGACTCCAGGAGAGGCAACAGTTTTCCTCTGCCCTCTTAGGGTTCCTGACTGGGTCTGATATTTAACCTGTCAGCAATAGATTAATGGGAGAAAAGCATACACATTCATTTAATGTGAGTTTTCCATCACACAGCAGACTTTACAAGGAAACGAAGTCGAGGAGAAACTGGTCAACCTCAATATGGTTATGGTCGTTTTGATAAAGAGTAAACAGTTGTAGAAAAATGTCTACCAGGCCAAGGCCATATTTTGGGATGGTGTCTCCTGAACCCCATCAAGACTGAGGCATCTCCCCAGGTTTGTGCAATGTGCAGCCAGCTGTGAACGTAGAATATGGCGAACCATCAGTGCTTTCCAAATAAACATTTGTTGAGCGTCTACTTCATGCAAGGCACTTGGGAGACAGGGATGTATGCCCTCACTCCCATGCACACTAAAGATGGGGGAGAGCTTTAAAATGCAAATTGTACTGTTTCTCACCTCCTTACCTTGCTTGGAGCAGTTGGCATTAAAGTGTCTTTAAGCTTCTTAAGTGTGTGATCAGGTCTTGCTCTTGCATGATGGTGGGGATGGGGGCCATAAGTAGAGGATCTCCACAGATAACTTATTTTTCTTATCGCACCATTACTTTTGACCTATTTCCTCATCAAACCTTCAACAAAAGCTGCTGATGTGCAGCAAAATGGACTTGTTGGAGCCTCATCTCTATTTTTCTCACTCAACCTTTTGTAGAGGTGCTAATGAGGATTAAGTCACCCAAAAGGTGGGCCGCAGCAGGGGACATGCAGAGATTCAAAGAGCCTGCATCATCTGCTCAAGACGTTTTCTAAGTTCTATTTATTTTCAAGCAGTTGATCACAATAATATACAGGCAGTGGGGGGCGGGGATGCTGCTGGTGTGAGAGTTTGTGTTACATCGTTGGAGATTATATTTCAGTGTAGATGCAGTCCAACCACTGGGCTCAAAGTAGAGCACTCTGCATTGATGGCTACTGACCATCTTGTCAAGTTCAGAGTCCTGCCAAAACCTTTAAACACAAATTGGACCATGGGTGGCCATGCGGCTTCCAGCTTTTGGTAATGCTCTAACTCATGGCTTTTGCAGACCCCTACCTGGGATCTTACCGTTTTCAGTGAAGGCTTCTCCCTATTTCTGGATTGGTGAAGCTCACTCTGACTCACCTGAGCTCCGCAACCCTATCTCCCCGTTTCTAATCTGGGACATTTCCCCTGGAAGATGTGTGGACTAGAGAAAATGAAACATGAAGAAGTGTTCAGCATAGTACCCAGCCCTGGCATCTAAGCTCACAGCCTGTGTTAAAAGGACTTCGGTCTCTTTTCCTTGTGTTGTCTCCCTCTTGGCTTTCAGAACCGAGAAAACTTAAGCTTCTGATTGTTTCAAATGGCAACAGCTCCATAACTTGTCGCATTTCTTTACCACATCTGAGGACATGTATGGAATAAATCAAAAGACTGAGCTGAAATTAATAAGCTTGGGGCGGATCCTAACACTAAAGAACTTCAGCGGGTTTAGGGGCATCAATTCCTTTGTCTAAGTCTTTTTCAGTGGAGAGACTTAAAATATCATTGTTTATTCAATGATGTGAGCACTTCTGGGATAGAGTCATAAAATGGCACCTGAATGAAAACGTGAAAGTCCAGAATAATGGATCTTACAAATGGAAGCAGTGTTCAGATGGAATTTCTAGCCAGAAGCAAAGAGCTAGAGGTCAGGCTTCTGGAGAGGAAAGGGGAAGATAAGCCAAGAAAATGGTGGCTTCAAGACCAGTAGGAAACCCGGGTGTGGAACGAGATCCCACCATTGTGCCCACTGGCTGATGGCCGGGAGCATCCAGCAAGAGCAGTAGAGTGGTGCCGGTGACACTGGTCGTGCCTTGGTATTGGGCCACCAGCTGAGGTGCCACTGGCCTCAGCAGGACAAACAAGAGGGGATCTTTCTGCTCATCTCTCGGTCACGAGTCCACTCTATGGAGAAGTGCCTCTTTCCATTTCCCAGATCTACCTGAGTGGCTGCCCATGTAAATAGAATGGCTATTTTTGTTAAACAGAGCTTAACTATTTCTGAAACAGCCATTTATTTGTGAAGACGATTTTATGTTAATTTAATTATAAGAAAATTGAAAAGTGTAATACATAGCTAAGCCCTTAAGGCCGGTTAATCTATTTGGATTGTAACAAATATAATTTTTATTAGCTCAGCCTATTTGGATGGTAACGAGTGTAACCTTTCCATAGACATTACAGACTCTGAGTTATGGTCTATTTTTATGTAAAACCAGCCTTGAGTAGAATAAAAAGAAAGTTCTTTTATCTGTCATGGTGCTATGGAATCATTATATTAATGAGAGTAGAATCGGAGCCATTCCTATTATCTCAGAATGGAGCTCATGTCCTCTCTAGGTGTGATTGGGGGTGGGGGGGAAACAGGTAGTTTTGAGAAAAATGATCAGTCTTATAGAGAGGTAAAATATTCTCAGACCTCCTGTGGATAAAATATGTCAATTTTTAAAAAAGGTTGGATTTATTTATTTATTTGAGTGAGAGAGAGAGAGAATGCATGTGTGAGGGCGGGGAGGAGCAGAGGGAGAGCGACGAGCAGACTCCATGCTGAGCACAGAGCCCACCATGCGGGGTTCAGTCTCACAACCCTGACATCATGGCCTGAGCTGAAACCAAGAGTCGGACGCTTAGTGGACTGAGACACTGAGGCGCCCCAAAATATGTTGAGTTTTAAGAGGGAAAGTCGCTCATTTTTTCCAGTCAATCAGACTATCTATCCAGAACCTCAACTCTCTTGGAACACAGTTGAGTGTGTAGGAAGAAGTGAAACAACAACAACAACAACAAAAAAACCCCAAGAGGCCAAAGTGGTTTCAGATAGTCTGAGTAGCAGGAAAGCTCTTTTCTTTCATAGAAAAGTCTCCTATTTTATCTGGTTTCCCAGCCCGGGACAGACAGCAAACACGGCAACCGATACGGTAAGATTTACATGCCAAATGAGCTCAGCAGCGTCAAGAACAGACCCTGGAACCCAAATGGCTGTTCCAATCCCAGCTTTGCTGCTTACTTCCTGGGTCACATATGTGCCTCAGTTTCTCCTTCCATAAAGTGGGGATGGCAGTTGAAGTGCCTGTCCCAGAGAGCTGTGCGAGGACGTGGAGAAGTGAATAAATGTAAAACACATTGAACAGCTCCTGGCACAGAGACAGCCCGACGGGAGTGATACAGTGCATTCTTCCCATACCAATGGAGGTAGCATGATGGCTGTTTTCTTTTTTCCAAAACGCCATTTTCTTTTTTAGGCTCTGGTGCCCATATGACATGGCCACATTGCACAGTCTTAAACTTTTTCTTCAGTGTCATTTTTTTTTTTTTCTTAACTATGCCAAGAAGAGCTTTGAAATGTATACACGTTTAAAAGTTCATGCCAAGTTTGGGAAAATTTCTGTATGATAAGCTATGGTGCTTAACGGAGCCCTCACTGTGTGTCAGGCCCGGGCCTGAGTACTTCCTGCATTAGGTGAGCACAGAGCATTCCATACGAACCCAGAAACCTGGACGGCAAAAGTAGGCCTATGACTATTTCCTCGACTCTCCTTAGACTAACTGAGATACAGTATCATGTTGAATTTGTCCCTATAGCTCCAAAGGACAGGAAGTGCCAAGATCACTTATAGGTGATCAAAAAAGCCCTTAGAGAAGTCAGGTGCTGTTCAGAGTCCCGTAGTCAGAACGTGGTAAGGCCAGAATTCAAATACAAGTTTCCTCTATTTCCATATGCTTACCTTTAACCACTGGACTATATTCTCTGTCTCAGTCAGCTCAGGCTGACATAACAGAGTTTGGTAGACAGGGTGATATGAAGAACAGAAATGTATTTCTCACAGTTCTGGTGGGCTAAGAAGTCCAAGGTCAAGGTCAGACTATTTGGTCACTTATGAGGGCCCTCCTCTTGGTTTGCAGATAGTACCTTCTTGCTGTCTCCTCAAATAGGGAATAGGAGATGATCTCTCTGGTGTTTCTCCTCTAATGATGTTAATGACACTAATTCCATTTATGAGGGCTACACCCTGGAGACCTAACTACCTTGCCAATCCCTGCTTCCTAATAACATTGCATTGAGGATTAGAGCATCCATATTTGAATTTGCAGAGCACAACCATTCTACCTGTAGCCGTTCCCTTCACCTCTAGCTAAGAATCTCTGACATATTCACAACTTCAATAGCTGTTCACTAAAATAGCTGTTCACTTATAGAGTATCTTCCCTGAAGGGTTAAAAATCCACAAAGTTTAAGTTAAGGTGATTCCACTGTACAAAACATGATTTTTCTTGATTCATAAAAATTTTGGATCAGAATTCCACCAAATGGAAGTTCAAGAGGATTTTATTTGACTCTAGGAAACTTTGCTTGAGGGAAACTTGACTGACTTGAATCATCCAGTCACTTTGTCCACTCCTTGTTTTAGAAGGAACAGGAAAGATGGAAAGGTTCTTTGGGGCCCATTCCCAGGCAAGCGCTGTGCCACGTGTTCCTAGGTTTCCATGATGTCACCCACATGTTTGGGGAGTAGGAAACAGGGTTCACCTTCTCTGAGCTATATTCACTTATTTGTACATTCACATTCTCACTTATTCAACAAGTACTTTGAATTTGAGCTCCAATTTGCTGCCAAATGCTACAGTAGGCTCTGAAGATCAAGTGAACAAAAGCAAGCAATCAAGGGACTCTTTTCTCATTTTCTCATTCCATCAGTTACGCAGTCAAGGAATGCTTTCTGAGATCTGAGACTCCTAAGCAGAGAATAGGCTAGTCTAGTGAGCATGGTGACCAACCCCATCCCGATAACCAGGGACCCAGGGAGACTTCTCAGGGCTTTCCCGACTCCCCTAAACTGGAAAAGTCCAGAGCAAATAGAGACTAGTACTAACTGGGATCAGGCTTGGAAATCCCATTCTCTGAGAGGGAACTAGATTGGAGTTAATTTCCTGTTTAGTTCATACTCATTAGACCCTTCTCTGAGCACTTTGGTGTCCTGGGAGTGCTGGACCAAAGAAAGAAAGAAAGAAAGAAAGAAAGAAAGAAAGAAAGAAAGAAAGAAAAAGAAAGAAAGGAAGAAAGAAAGAGAAAAGAAAGTTCCAGGCTGTTGAATGGGTTGTTGTCCTGAAAGGCAGAGGTGGGAAGGGGGCCTGGTTTTATACTGACATCCCTGTAGGCCAGCACACCCACTGCCATGTTGGGTTCCAGGGCTGGCTGCTAGCATGGTTGCATGGCCATGCCCTCCCAGGTAAAGGGGCATCCTCCAAATTCACCCTGACCCTGTTGGATATAACTAGCTACAGGGATTGCAGTGGGTATGGGATGGGAAGGGCGCCAGAGCAAGGCTGCTGGGTTTGACATCTTTCTCCACCCTTTCCTAGCCATCATCATGGGCATGTTCATGAGCTTTCCTACAGCCTCAAAGATGAGGTTATTACTGTCCAGTAGTTGTACCTATTCACAGGGTGGAGCACAGTGTGTCACGTAATCTTAGCATATTAGAACATTCTGGCACCCAAAAAGTGGCTGGGTGCAGTGGAAACAAGAACTAACAGAGATTAAGAAATAGAGACTGTCCTACTAAGCACTATCGTGAGCAACAATGGTGAGCTGGAAAGGGCCGGGCTTCTCTTCCCATCGGGAGGCAGGGGTGAAGTTGCTTTCATGTTGCCTCAGCGTTTGGCTGTGTGGCTTGTTTGTTGGGCCTCTAGGACATCAGCCAGTGTGGCGCAAGCAGAAACTTGGTGATGCCGGCCCAGAGGCTGCCCCAAACTGCCACATGGTGAGGGCCAGGATGGGCCACCCTGGAGAAAGGCCGGGCTGTCTAGCCGACACAGCCCTTAGCCTGCTGCCGGTGATGGGGAGGTCAGGGCCACCTCAGGTGAGTCCAATCAAAGTGCCCAGAAAACCATGCAGTTGTAAGGCATCATCAACTCTTTTTTAACCACTCTGTTTGGATGTGGCTTGTTCTGCTCCTATTCCAGGTTTGGATTTTAAGCCTCATAAAGAACATAGGGAGGCGGCTGTCATTAGCTCCATTTTGCAGACCAGGAAGTAGTCTCGAAGCTCATGCGCCTTGTCTCAGAGGTCACACCTCGGCAGTGGCTCTTTCTCACCAGGGCTGACTGACTCTGACTAGGATTTTATGTTGTCTTCCATGTTCTTTAGAACATTATAATGTCTTTCCTTCAAAAGTGTCTCTTGCACCTCAAATTTCCTGTTGCAATACTGGTCAAAACCATGTTTTTTTTTTTATTGTTGTTTTTGTTTTTTTAAAAGATTTTATTATTTATTTGTTTGAGAGAGAGTATGAACAGTAGGAAGAGGCAGAGGGAAAAGGAGAGGGACAAACAGGCTCCCCACTGAGCGGGGAGTCTGACAAGGGCCTCAGTCCTAGGGCCTTGGGATTATGGCCTGAGCTGAAGGCAGCCACTGGACAGACTGAGCCACCCAGGTGCCTCCTCTCTTTTTATTTATTTATTTGTTTGTTTGTTTATTTAATCTGAGAGTAACAAAGCAATTTAAAGATAATTTTTTTTAGTAGTCATCTGGTTAAGATCAGGAGAAGCAAGTATTTCTTCACAGAAGTCAATAGGATGTTAAAAAAAAAAATGACTGCAGAAGGCAATGGTTGTCCTGGCTTAGGATGTGGAACATGTCCATGAAAATGGGCTCCCTTAGTGAGCTGGCTTTGAACCAACGAGTAGCTGGCAAACCTTTGTGTCAAAACCCAGATATGGTCTCTGTCATAACTAGCCAACTACGTGTTTGTAGCCATAGACAATCCATGAGTGAACTCGCATGGCTGTATTCCAATAAAACTTTATTTACAAAAATAAGCAGTGAGCTGGAGTTGGCCTCCAGCCCTAGTTTTTAGAACCCTGCTTTTGAGAATTTAACACTGCAGAGATGCCCTTGACCGTGGAGTTTTTCATCTACTCTCCTCCACATCAGGGGATTTGCATTATTTTTCCTCTTGCCCTCTGCCTCCCATTAGTTTCTCTTGTTTTTCTTCCGGCCCTCTCTGCTCTTGCCATGAATATTCTGGGCATTACTTTACCTCTTGTGACCCTCAAGGCTAAAGGGTGTGTTGACCCAGTATCACCGTAGCTGCTGTATGACTTTGATCAAATCTGTTACCATGTGTGCCAAAATATAAGGTAAAATCCCTCTTTCCTGCACATCAACACCAGATTATCACTCAGGGGGAAAAAAAAAAAAGGCAATTGCCTTATATTTGACTCTTTGCTAGCCCTTCTTTTTCTACTGGGTGTTCTGTCAATCACTTTTTTTTTTTTTTTTCTTTAACAAAGTACCACTTGGGGAAAACTGTAGTGCCTAAAACCATTTCAATTAGTTCTGGCTTTTGATTCTTATAGAGGTAAGCCAAAGACTTTCTATTATTATCTTGTAAGCTTATGAACTTTCAAATCATACTTCCTAAAATCTAAGGTAAAGTTACTTCCATGGGGTAGATAAACAACTGTTCTACTATTCTGTGGCTTGAGATAATAGATTAAAAGTTCTGTATCTCAAACAAATCTGAAGTTAACAGAGGTGATGTGCAAAGCCATATTGATTTAGAAGATTCCAAAGTGGTTTGTATAATGATGGCAGAGTCCAGTGGTTTTGAATTTTTTTTTTTTAAATTTTTTCTATAAAGTGTGAGATTAAAAAACAGTAATAGTTCTAGTATGTTATTTTTTGTAAGACGTTTGTCATATCCAGGATTCTGATAATGACATCTATTGTATAATATTGTTATAATATTGTTATAATATTGTTATAATATTGTGTGCCTGACACCCAGGAGGTGTTCATCATATTAACACCCATTCCCTTTCCCCCACCCCTTAGTAATAAAAGGAAATACCTAGGGAAGAAATCAGTTTAGTGCAGTGTTTAATTTAAGGATCCGGTGTTCTATAGAACATGGTGTGGGAATCTACATGGTTAATTTTATGTGTTCCTATGGCTGGGCCATCGTGTCCAGCTATTTGGCCGAACATTATTCTGGATGTCTCTATGAAGGTGCTTTTTATGGATGATATTAGCTTTGAAATCAGTAAACTTTGAGTAAAGCACATGCTACATTATGATGGGTGGGCCTCAACAAATCAGTGGAAGGCCTAAATAGAACTCAGTTTGACTTCCTCTGAGGAACCCTGACAGTGAATTTCCTTTGGATTTGGATGATAACTCTCTTTTGGGTCTCTAGGCTGCCCGCCTTCTCAATCTCATGAGCCTATCCCTTAAAATTTCTCTCTCTCTATATGTCCTGTTGGTTCTGTTTCCCTGAACAATTGTGACTGATACATCTACTTTCCATGTAACATTTTAGGAAACAGACCAGGCCAAAGAGGATTAGGAGAAAATAGTGAAGAAGATGGGGGGAAAATTAAACTTTGGTTAAAGAAATGATTTCTCTGTGTCAAACAGTCCTCGTGATATTTTGCATTCCTTTTAAAATAATGAAATTGTATTTGGCTACTGCCAAGTGCACCCGCATCCTCTCTGTTGAGATGGCTCATTGTCTTACTGATAATTAGGCAAATGGGATGAAAAGACAATTGTCATTCTCTCTGAACTTGATCTCACCACAGGAATTGTGTGTGCGTGCATGCGTGTGTGCGTGCGTGTATGTGTGTGTGTGTGTGTGTGTGTGAAAGAGAGAGAGAAAGGGAGAGGGAGAGATATTATTTTAATAAACACAGAAGGGTAGTACAGAGCAGGAGGAGGAGGAAAACGAAGGAAAGTTTTAAGTTTCATATTTCAGCTTGAAAACCATTGTGGGAAGTATCAGTGTCCTTCAAAGGAAAAAGGATACACACTTGAAAGGGGGCAGGATATGAACAAGAGAGGGTGTAAGGGGGTGCTGAGTGGAGAAGGAAGCTCGCCATATGCAGGGTCCTGAGGGAAGCGTGGATAAACAAAGTGGAGGCAGGCTCACTTCCGGAAGTCGGGGGGGACCCGGGGAAGGCAGCTGGGGAAGAGGAACACAAAGACCCCTCCTGAGGCACTGAGGGAGGCAGGCGACTTCCCACAGATGCCCCCAAATGTTTATGAG
This sequence comes from Mustela putorius furo, assembly GCF_011764305.1. Lineage (NCBI taxonomy): Eukaryota > Metazoa > Chordata > Mammalia > Carnivora > Mustelidae > Mustela > Mustela putorius. Next base: position 6,621,717 of record NW_025421321.1, read on the forward strand.
CCACATGTGGAAAGAAAGATAAGCTCTGAAAGCTCTTTAGAGTCAAATCCACAGAGGTCACACGTTTTGAGGGCAGCTTGGGGGAGAGGCACAAATAAAGATGTGAAGGATTTGGATCCGGAGAAAAAGGCACGTGGAGTTTGAACGAGACTTACCAGGCGACAGGGAGAGCGATATCGACAGTGCTAGAAAGCCGTTCCTCGGAACGTTTACAAATAGGACCAACTCTTCAAAAATACTTTGTATGAGGGACGTGTCAGAGACTGTTAGCTAGGAGCCAAAGGGAAAATAATGCTTAACTGAAAGGGTAAGACAGTGACCACAGGGCGTGAGGAGTTTAGAGGCATTTTAAGCTAGCTTGGCTCAAGTTGAGAAGTAATTAACCCGCGTTATATATTATTTGTTAATGTGTCCACATTAACTGTTAAAATATAAACAATGAAGGCAATTATTAAATGTGGAAGTGGTCGAACTCCGCAAGAGAATAATGGGTTTTGTGTATATTTCAAAGACTGCTGATGTATTTAAGTGAAATTATATACCATCTTGGGAAAAACTAAATATACATATAATAAAAAAAAAAAATAAGTGGATGGCAATCTTCCCAAATTCTACCTCTAAATGTACCATATCCTTATGATCTTAAAGTCTTGATTTTACCATGTACAAGAAAGGCAGAACAATTGGGGAGCAGGCATGGATATCAAAGAGGCTAAAACCTGTCACAAGGGTGAGTTAACATTGGAAGAAAAAAATCTTTTCTTGTGCTTACTGATATTTAAAATTTTCAAATCTCAAAGTTGCACTGACATTTTATTTTTGAAGGAGCAGAGGTGAATTTAGTCTAACATTGCTGGTTGTAATATGGCTTTTCCCCCATCTACGTAAGCACACCACCACCCCGAGAGGGAGAGAAAGAGAGAGAGAGAGAGAGAAGGAGGGAGGGAGAGAGAAAAAAAGGAAGGAAGGAAGGAAGGAAAAGGAGGGAGAAAAACCTCTCATTTGGGTGCATCTTTTTATGCTAAAGCATCTGAATGAACATGATATGGGCATAATCTACTCTGGTAGGTGAGCAGCCGCACGCACAAACCGTCCCTGGAGACCTTCTCTCCTTCTCAGGGATGCCTGTAATATGTGTTTGCTTCAGGGCTGGTAAGGAGAGTCTCTTCCTGCCTTGTGGAGACTTTGCTAGGCTGTTACCCCTGGCATATATTGTGCTGTGATTTTAATTAAAGCATTTGAATGCTGGCAGGTCAGTATTGTTAGCAGGGATGTCTGATTAATTGCTTACTTCTTTGTCACACTATAAATGGGATGTTGTGAGGGTACATGTTAGAATCCAAACAATTCCCCCTAGAGTGGATGAGTAAATGGACGTGGGGGCAATCAGTCCCTTTCATTTGGAGTGTGAGATAGGAGAAAAGCCAGAATTGCACCAGTCACCCGGTGATCCCACTTAAGGATGCTAGTGTTAAAAGTGCTTCCTGATTCCGGATGGCGGGCCGGGGCGACCCCTTTCTGTGTGACACCACCGGCCCAAGGTAAAGGGAGGATTCGGCCGGTAAAGCACTCTGCTCTCCGTCAGCCAAATTAATAAATGTGCAAATTAAAAAGGATGTCAGGGCACTAAAGAAACATCTGCTAAGCAAAGTAAAAAAGTAATGATGATGATGATAAATAGAGAGAGACAAAAGGGATTTCGGCTTCAGGCGAATTTCCATCCAGCTGCACCCTACTGTAAGGAGCAATCAGTTACCCATGAGGGTCTTGCACTGGCAAGACAGTTAGAACATTATCTTTGAACATCCAGGTGACAGACTTTTAGACTGTTGACCTTTTAATATATTACCAGACACTGGCAACTGTCCCACTGCAGGATTTCTCAACTCGGCTTCGCTGACATTTTTGGCCAGACGACTCTTTGGCGTACGAGCTGTTCTGGGCATTGCGGGATCCTTAGCAGTGCCCCCTGCCCTCCACCCACTAGGATACCTGCATCTGCCCTCCTTTTTCCCTGTCAGTCTTCAGACATTGCCAGGTGTCCCATGGGGGGCAAGGGTGACCCTGCTGCAGGACCACAGCCCCCGTTCAACTTGCTAGAACACAGTACCCTTGGCCAGAGCACGCACTGGTGGACAAACAGTATGTCTGGTAGCACAGTGATAGAAATGACCATTAAGGATTTACTTGTAATATTTCGGCACTGTAACAACCAGGGTTGGCTTGCATCTCGTTATCCATGTATTCCATAAAATAGTTGCCAATGATGAGCCCTCTTAGGCAATTCAAAATATTCACATTTTAGGAATTCGGGGTCCTGCGCACCCTTGCACAAAATTTCAATTCGCCGTGTTTTTGCCTTGCTCCTTTTGGCGGGAAATTTGGAGGAGTGATGTCTTCCTCGGCAAGGCAGTGAACAGTTTTGGTTCACATGAAGCAATCCATTCATGATTCTTTTCCCAACTTAAAAGGATGAAAAGAATCTCATGGCCAAACACTTAGAGCATCCTAAAATCTTCCCCCTGAACTTCCTGTTTGGAAACAACACGGCAATTACTAATTGTAATTATGTCCCGAATCTCTACGACCAGCTGTCTGTGCTTTTTGTTGTTGTTTATGAAGCAGGTGAAGTCAGTACTAATTTTTAGAATTTACATGAGTCACCTGGGAAAACTGAGGGCTGATTATTCACCATGACGGTTTACTTTACCTCTGTATCCATTTTTAGAAAATGACTTTCTCTGTATCACATTGTTTATAATGGCACAACTTATAACTGATACTTAATGATACGATTATCACTTTATGAAAATCTAAGGGAGCCAAATGCTGTAATGGAGAAATGTTGGGGATATTACATGTTGGCTCTGTTGCCAAAGCAAGGTCTTGGCCATTATTTCTGTAAATAAGGGCTAAGTCTATACCCAAGTCCATCTAACACAACCCAATCCATGTAACAAAATATAAGAAACTTTTAACAATATACTGTTAGTACACTAAAGGAGTCTTTCCTTTTCGTATAGCTTCCTGTATCGTTTATTTAAATATCCTTCATAAAGTAGAGTATTAATATGTGAAAGCCCACAATGAATGGATACAACAGGTCCTCCTAGTGGACCCCACAATCCTGTACACACCCAGACGCACACATGCAATCCTGATTTCCAACAGAAATCACGTTTTAGAAGTTGCAGATGAGACCTTAAAACTAATCAAAATCTCCCTCAAATCAAAGACTTCCTTCTGCAAATACAGTGTAGGATTTCTCCATACTAAATGGTTGGAAAAACACATTATATTTCCTCTATGGTAAAATATGTTATTTAGCATATCCACTATGATAGGCTTCATTTGAAACTCGATATAACCCGTCTTTGTATCGTTCTTTCCTCCTCCTTGGCTTTGGGGTGTATCTCTCAAGACTTTCTCACTTAACTGAACCACCTCAGGTTTATTTTATAATCTGATAGAAAAAACAGCAGATGAAAAGACGTGTCAAAGTCCATAATATTTACAGGCTAACCTCTTGCTTCAGACCAATTCAGCAGTCTATGGAAATTTGCACAAGATTTGACTAAGCAGCCAAACTTCAGGATACTTGCCCAAATGCAATCTTGCAATCTTTTTTAATTCATCCAGCCTTAACAAAAACCAGACAGTTTCTCCATCTTGGATTACAAGGTAGCGAAGGATGCCAATGTATTTATTAGTACGATTCTGAATACCCTTTGTATAGTATGGGGATACTAAAATTATCCTCAACTTTTTTTTTCAATGTACTGTGCATAGCTACATTGAATATTCATTTGTGCATATAAATGTACATTCGGTTACAAGATCACAAAAATTTGGGAGAATTACAATTCAAAGCAACTGCTGAGGGAATCAAAGAGTCATGGGATTTCAAAGCACCTTGGAAGATCATCTAGAAAATCTCCCCTCCCATTTCAAAGGAAAAAACTGTCTGCTTTTTTTGGAGAGATTCTCTATAGAGGAAGACCCACTGACCTCTCGCCTGTCTCCGTGACACTGGATGAGATGGTATTGTTGTGATCTAGAAACTTCCCTGGGACAACTGTCTCCTTGGAAAGAGGCAAGAAATCCCAGGTCTTGCACAGCTACTGTTGAATGTTACTTTTGGTAACATAGCCGCACAGTCAAAGAGCATTTACGTGGATTGGTTATGGGCCACTGCCGGCCAACCAGAGAGCTGGGCCTTGTAGAAAGCTGAGAAAGAGCTGTATAGATATGGGTCAATGACCATATGACCTTCCATTGTGCGGACTGGCCAAGAAAACCATTTTTGTCTATTGTAATTAAACGATGATAGGAGGTTGAAAGAAGAGTATATTGTTCAATAAATGGATCCCAAGGTCAGATAAATGCCTTAAAAGAGCGGGGTACATACCATCCGTGATGTCTAATTTAATCAACTGAATGTTCTCGCAGACACAGGATGTTATAGGAACAGGAAGTACATAGTTCTCAACTAAGCAAAAGTGGGGGGCAGGGAAAGCACAAGGTCAGCAGAACTGGGACCAGTGAAGGTACATATTGGGAGACTGGGAGAAGACTATGCCTAGAGAAGGATCATGGGTATTTTAGGGCATACAAAAAATAACTCTTCAGTGGAGTTTGTGCTCACACTTTTGGTATGAGTGGTGGCTGTTTAGTGTTCCCATTGGACTTTGAGCAAGTTTTTTCATCACTCAGCTTCTACCTCTATGCACTGGACCATGGGAGACCACTGGTCCTTTCCTGTCCTTAGTACCTTCCTTCCTTTCACCCGGCATGCGACACTGACTACAGCTACACCATCATTAAAAATGCTTATGGTCTCCTCATAAAGATCCAGCCATGGAATGGGTCCCCTGTCAAACTATCAGTGAAAATTTGGACTGCAAGTGGTGAACACTACCTAATTTTTAAAAATTCATAGGCAGGGATCTATGATAACCCCCATCTTCATGCACTGTGTTTGGGTAATGTTGATTTATTAGTACAGTAGAATCCCACTAATTAGCACTAATGACAGGGGGACCCATTGTGGATTATAGAATTTTGCAAATTAGTGAGTACATGAATAAACAAGAAAAATCAGGAGTCCTGCACTGCAAAATGTCCTTTCCCACTTATTTTGACAGGAATTTTATGTTGATTATTTATGATAATTCTTCATCATACATCTCTAATGTTCGAGTCTCTGAAAAAGGGCATTTGCAATTTTTAATGGGGTGATGCTTATACAGTACTTGGGTAAAAGGAGTACTGTACTGCCAAATGTTAGGATAATGGGTCCCTCATGAAATTGACTGGATAGAGAAAGGAAATTTACAAGTTTCAGGTGAGAAGGATGGGAGGCAGCTGGCCCTTTTAGGGGGATCACTAGAACTATGAGCTTGTGCTTGAGAACAATAACTAAATAGTAAATGGCTCTAAAAATAGCGCTCAGCCTATGTTTGTTTCTGAAGTACTTGGGTCATTAAATGTGTTAGGTTGGCCACTGTGAATGACCTGGTTTCTCAGGTGGCATCTAGCAATCATAAATGTACTTAATATGTAACAGAAGATTCACAAATAAATGATGTAGGAACTTTATTTGAAAATTTTCTCTGAAGAGTTTTTAAAAAATTTCTGGATTTGGATATTTGATATTTCATTATGGGAAATATCTAGAAGACTGGGGACAGTGTCCAGAGTTGAGCAATATGTGAGTTAGTCTTGGGAATCATTGATCATTTAATCCTAAGGAATCATCCCTTTAATGACCGTGATTTAGGTACTGATATGATACTTGTGAATAAATACCAAACCCGAAGAAGAGATATTCAGCTAATTATAGAGATAAAAGCTTGTGAATGGAAGTAAAATTTCAGGCTCCATGAACCCTGAGATAGATTTTAAAAGTAGATGGTACTAGGTTGCAAACTTTTGCATCTCTCTAATTAATTAATAGATGGTAAAAATTCTACTCAAGTCCAACTCTTGCTACACAAGGTTGCTCAAATGTTGCCTGACCATGGTCGACTCATGGTTCTTCCCCCAGGTTTGTTCACTGACATCTTGTCAGTTACAGTAACTTATGTGCCAGTTGAAGAAGAAAGAACTATTTCTTAATATTGTAAAATGAAGTTGGCACAAGCACCTTTCAGGGACTCAGTGAACCCTGAGAGTACAATAGAGACCCTTTGCCTCAGCTTCCTGTGAGGCCATATGCTAGCATTTTGAAATTTACCAGCCAGCAGCCTTGATTTCCCAGAGAAAGGAACAGCAAAAGAATGTCCCATAATAATCACAGTTGGGCATTACTAAAGGGTTGGGAATCAAGGCTGGGAGGCAGGACCCAGGGGACGGGAGGATCTGATAAATAATCTCTATCCTGTTTGTTGCTCTTTGAGCCTTGAGAATACATAATGCTTCCCACAAAACAGGGTGGGCAAGTTAGCATATGCAAATAGACTCATGAAAGTTTATTTTTAAATTACGCATTTGTGCTTGAAAGTAGAGGTTAGATAACTGTCAGTTTGATCTAAGTCCCAGTGAAAATACTAAATCCTTTTTTGGTTTTGGGTCTCACATTTTGAAGCGGTTGTCCTTACACAGAATTCCAAAATACAGGCTATGAAGACCCTTAAGATTTTCCACATTTCAAGATTTCCTGTTGCTTGGCATGCTTACATCCCTGATTCAAGAAAAGAAGGGCTTGGCTTCACTCCGTGGTCTACTTTGACTCTTAAGTGAAAATTTCTTTTGATGATGTGTATACCCCTATTCTAACTCCGTTTTCATGAGGGTGTTAGTTTGCCAAAATTGTTGCTTCTTTGATCTGTAAAAAAAAAAATCACTAAATGTGTCAAGATACAAAACTGAATTAATATGACACAGAAGGTTACTTTCATAGACATAACCTGAACATTATACTTGGACTTTTATTTTCTTTCTAAACACAGGAACAATACACACACACACACACACACACACACACACACACCATCATACAAAAAAGCTAAAGAATATTAAAAAAAATCTTCTATGTGTTTAAGATGTCTTGTCATAAATCACAGTGTTTAGTTAGCAAGAGGATATGACTTAAGCATTATTGGATCCTAAATACTAATCGGTCACTAGAAGAAAATGTAAATATTAGATGTCTTCAATTATTCTTCCAGCTGTTTTGCCTATCAAGTTTTAAACTATTTCTTTTGACTGTGTGTAGTGATTTAAAGGAAATGTGACCCTGAGCCCCCATCCATTTATATTGAACTCAACAAAGCATCTCCAATGAATTCCACTGGACGCTCCGTACCTGTGTAACATGCGTTTCCCCTAGAAATTATAAATTTAGGAAGAATAAATGGAATTGAAGCCCGAAGGGTGTTAGTCAGATCCTGTGCTATGTGAATGTCGGGTAGCATCAGAAGGAAGCAGAATTAATTTTTCATCCTTAATGTATGTGTTGCTCACGCCAAGTGCATTTTCCTAGCAGGCTGTTGACTCTCAGTGAATCACTTTATAAGCACGCCATTGCCAAAGAGAAACATTGCCTCAAAATCCGTTGACATCTTCAAATAAAGCATTGAATTTTACTCGTGAGTACTAATGCCATATGCCCAGTAAAAGAAATGCCACGTTTTCATCCCTCAGGCGTTTTTGAAGGAGATTACCTCAGGGCCGAAGCTTCTGTTTTATGGGAGGGGAAGATTATGCTCACCATGACTTCAACTGGAGCCACAGTTTTTCACACCCCAAAAGGAGCCAAGGTTGCCAAAACACATCCTATCATCTGAAGTGGGGAGCAGAAAACAACAGGAGAATTTACGTATGTGGTACATGCATCTCTCACACACACACACACACACACACACACACACACGGCAGGCAGCATCAGTATGGGGAGTTTTTGCAACTCTCACGTGGGGGGCACTGGCCAGAGGGCACGCTGCCATGGGGAGGCTGGGAATTCCACCTCTCTGGGCTTAGCCACCTACTCAGAGCCCCCTTCCCTGGCATTTCACACTGGATGCCCAAGGTTGAGAAACTGTATTTCTGGGTAATGTTCTAGCTTTCAAAATAGCTGGGTTCCATCTTTTCAGGTTTGCCTCTCTGTATTAACACCAAAAAGGCACCATGATTCTGAAGAATTCTTGGCCTTCTGAAACCCACTGTTGGGACACTCAGTCCTCACCGCACTGGGGAGCTGAAACCATTCAATAAAAATGGGTTCGGCTTAGTTCCAACTTCAAGTTCTCGGAGTGGAGTGATGGGAGAAAGTATCACGAAATGCCTGGGTCTTTGCAGGCGCACAGAGACGGAAAGAAGCTGTGATCTGATTGGTTTTTGTCTTGCAGTTTGCTGATAAGCGAAGACAAGGGTCTGGCTGTGAAGTCAAGGGGCTGTTGGGAGGAACCGAGGTTGTTGGTTGATCTATTCACCTCCTCATATTTCCCTTCACTTGTGGCACAAAGCCTTCGTTGCATTTCCTCAGGCACCTCTCGGGTTTCAACTCTTCTCCAGGTCTTGACGGGAGCTCCCGCATATTGACTTTCGGGGCCCATAAAAGAGAATGACAGCTTCTCTGTGAGCAAGGCAGTTTGCAACGATCTTAGCTTATGGTTTTCCATCAACTATTTTCAGAAGAAAAGGAAGTAAGGAGAAGGAAGACCATTTAAACCCCATGGCTTCTTTCCTGGCTATTTTGAAGAAAAAGCACAGAAAGGAATAGACACTTTCTTCTACACTTTGTTTTAGAGGCTCTTTCCCTCCACGAGTTGACATAGACCTTCCCCGATAGTAGTAATAACTAAATATAGGGTCAAATACAAATCCCTGACATTTAAATTTGTATGTATGAAAGCCAGGTGTATTCAGTTGGTCATTTGCTGAGACACAAACAAGCTGAAACTCCCAAGAAAGAAAGTCAGTGTCAAAGTGTAGCATTGTCATATGTTTATAAGAAGAATACATAAGCAGAAACGTTCTGTAATTTATACACATGAATAGATGGCTTTGTTTAAAGAATATGTTCTCAAATTTCTGTAAATTGGATTATATTTAAAATGCACTCCAGGGTTTTAAAGTGATTCTATACTGCAGACATTTTTAGATTAGAATCTCACTGTTGAGTGAATAGTCGCTGGCTTATCTTCCTCTCTATCTGAATTTTCACACATTATGGTTTGAAAGCAGAGTCCACCTGTCCTGAACAATCCCAGTTTCTCTGGTGCTCAAGCCCCAGAGAAGTCTGATGCTGAGAAGTACCTGGTCTGTTTCTTTGCCTTCAGAGAAGCCTGGGTTAATATTTCTCAACTTTCTTCTTCTACATCTTTGGGGGTTCCCTGCATTGACGCTCAGAGATGTTCATCTACTTCTAACTATCTGCAGAGTATTTAAGCTGTTTTAGTTCTGTGTTGTCTTTCTTGTGCCATTTAGTCCTGATCCTCTGATTCAAATTTTCTGTAAGGACTAAGATTTTACTTCATCCCTACTTCAGAGTCAGTGGTCAGTAAGACATTAAATTATTATATTATCATTGGTTATCAGCTCTCCCCCCATAGTTTTTTGTTTGAGAGAGGACAATTGATATTATTTCATGTTTTCTCTTTAATTCCCTTTACAAATATATATATTTTTTCTGCTTCTAAAAATGTAGTTTTTTAATTTAGAATCTGCCAGACTTGAAGGCAAAATCTATTCCAAAAGAAGAAATATTGTCAGGAGCTCAGTCAGATCACCCAGATCTGCTCCCTACCCCTCCCTTTTCAGGTTTTACCTAGCAGGTTTCCGTGCTTTGTTTGCACCAAAGAGGTTGAGCAAATCCAATAGAGCCTGGGCCCACAGCTGCAGGGCAGGTCCTAGGGCTCAAGATGGGGTTTCACACCATAGACAACTGGAAAGTGCTCTGTCCTCAGAAAGTTCCTCTCAAGAGAACCCTTTTTGTCCCCCATGAAATATTTTCTCCCTTCATTTCTTTCTTTCTTTCTTTTATTAATATATAAGGTATTATTTGTTTCAGGAGTACAGGTCTGTGATTCATTAGTCTTACACAATTCACAGCACCCACCACAACACAAACCCTCCCCCATGTCCATCTCCCAGCTGCCCCATCCCCTCCACACCCCTCCCCTGCAGCAGCCCTCAGTTTGTTTCCTGAGATTAAGAGTCTCATGGTTTGTCTCCCTCTCTGGTTTTATCTTGTTTCATTTTTCCCTGCCTTCTGCTACGATCCTCTGCCTTGTTTCTCAAATTCCTCCTATCAGTGAGATCATATTGATGAGGGAGCAGGAGGCTGGCTGAGAAGGGAGCAGGGGCTGGCGCCTTGCACCCCCTCTCCACCCACTCCCCTTGGTAATACGTGTGACATTTCACAGGCACCCCTGACTGCCCTAAAAGAAGAGCAAATGGTTATCTTGCAGAGATCACAGTCCTGCAAGGCAGGAGTCTCTCTTGGATAAACCACCTTTTTGCACCAGAGACGTCTTAAGAATTCTTTCTTTAGCCGTCGGCTCCGAACCTCACCCCACTGAACCCCACCTAGGTTCAGGAACTTCATCAATATGATGCTTGTCTTTCTCTGGTTGACTTATTTCACTTAGTATAATATCCTCTAGTTCCATCCATGTCGTTGCAGAGGGCAAGATCTTGTGTTTTTTGATGGCCCCCATGCGATATTTTCATCCAGTGAGAGGCTATCTCGATTTTCTTTCCCCACTCGGCTGCTGGAAAAGTGAGTAAAACACGGATTTTCTGAGCTTTTCTGATATTGTCCAGGTGACTAGCACACAACACCACACGGACTGATTGATGGCTTCCCTGAGCTGGCCCACAGCAGGGAAGTGGCAGGGGCTTCTCTGCAAGGCCTTGTGGGTTTGCCCACATCCAGGTCCTGGCCACGTCCTCCCTGGATCTCCACGCAGCAGGTGGCCAGACTCGTAAGTACGGACCCATGAATCCGACAGGCCATGCAGCTCTGGGGGCCCTTTGCTTTCTGTGGTCCCCACTCTGAAGTGGCCACGAGTCACTAGTAGAGAGAGTCAAGACCCCGTAGCTTTCCCTAAGTCTAGTTCAGAGAACAGACTTCAATACCTTTTTTCTCCCCTCCCTTCTTTCCTAATTTAAATACAACCTCAGGTAAACAGGTATTAAAACAGGCCTGGGCATCCAAAGGTGGGCAAAAATTCAGGCTTTATTGGCTCTTCTTCTTTCAGTTTTTACAACTCCTTCCAGATAACGGGCAGGATGCATGGAGAGAGAATAAACTACTGGGATCAAGGCCCTAGACTTGGTCCAAGAGTAGGACTGCTGTTACCCTTATTTTAAGGGGAGTAGAGAGAGGACAGAGCAGAAGAGGAGCTTGCCAGGGATCACAGGCTTTACAGGACACACCGGGGATATTTTTCTGCACTTGCCCTGGAGAAACAACACATTCAGATTCCTCCACATGTGTTTCCCTCATCTGACATTGAACCGGGAACCCTGGCTATCATCCAGTGAGAGGCTATCTCGATTTTCTTTCCCCAATCGGCTGCTATCACATCTGCCCCCCACCCCCCGTGCCTGTTATCTGTAGGGCACTGCGAAGGGCTGAGGGGACACACCACGAGGGACAATTCTTGCCTTCGAGGAACTTCAGTTAAATGAGAGAAAAAGATCCAAATAATGGGGATGCAGGGAAGGATCTGCTAAGTGACTAGAGAGTGGTATGCCCAGGAGCGATGAGAGCCCATGAGGGGATGTGTCCCTGCCACAAATGTCTGGTAAGGTGGCCCTTGGGGAAAACCCTGAATGATGGGTGGGAGTTTGAGAGGAGGACCTGGGTGATGGCAATCCAGGCCGAGGGAAGAGTGTGGGGGAAAGGGAGGAGCCAGAAGGAGAGTCTTTTTCAACAAAAGAACCTGGTTTGACAACAGAATTGGTTTTACTCAGAGGAGCAGGCAACATACCTGGAAAAGTGGACTAAAGTTTGGTCCAAAAGAGCCTTCGGTGCCGGACTGAGACTGGAGATCTGAAATAAGACGAGAGAAGCGCAGGATGGGATTTTGAGGCAGAATCTGTGGGAGTTGGCGATGGTCTGGATGTGTGGAGTGGCAAGCATGGCTACTGGGGGACAGAAGAGTTCGTGCAGGCAGGGGTCAGTTTCTGGGTCTTTGGCATGGCTATGCACCTTGCAGCTGTCTGTGGGGACAGAGCAGGTGGGTAGGGTAGCAGCAGGTGCAGTGGGGGTAGGGGTCCCCAAAGATGGACTGCAGCTGTGAGAACTGGGTGGGGGCCCTGGATTCGGAGATAGTGGTTGGAAGTGTGAGTGTGAGTCTGTATTGGAGGATTCCAGATGAAGCCACTGTGGCATAAGAATTATTTTGAGCTAAAGGTATTTGTGAATAGGCTTTTCTTTCTCCTCTCCTCTCCTTCCCTCCTCCCCTTCCTTCCTTCTTTCTTTCCTTCCTCTCTTTTTCTCTTTCTTTTCTCCCTTTTTTCTTCTCCTTCTCCTACCTTTGTCTCTACCTCTTCCTCTCCTTCTCTTCTCCCCACTCCCTTCTTTCTCCTTCTTTTTTTGTGGAGGAAGTCCTTTATCTGCATAAAAGCAGAATATCCCCAAAGAACTCAGTTGTCATAAATCCCCTCCCTGGACATTGAAAACCAGGAAGGACTTATCCCCAGTAGGAGATATTGGCACCCGAACTAAACATATTATCACAAGATGATCATATCCACCATCTCTTCTCGTAAGAGCTTATTTATCTTTCTGAAAAGTCATCTATTTTCCCATAATGCTCTTTTCTCCTTCTTTCCCTATTAAGAAGTCACATATTTTCCTACCAGTATTCTTTAACCCCTCCCCCTCTCCTACGAAGATAGTATTTAAGTCCTTCATTCTAACCACCTCATTGAGTCATATTTTTCTGTGACCTCCCATGTATGTGTGTATAAAAATCTATCTTTTGTCTTGCTAAAATGTCTCTTTCTTTTTTTTTGGGGGGGGGTATTGGTTTAATTAGCAGGCCCCCATTCAGAAACCTAAGAGGGTAGAGGGGGAAGTTTCCTTCCTGACATTATTGGCAGCTGAGAAAAGAGAAGAGGGCTGAGGCCAGAACCTTTGAGGACACTCACAGAGAGTTGTCCAGAGGAGAAGAAAGGCAAAAACTTGAATGACTGAGACGGAGGGGTCAGAGAAGGAGGAGAGGGCTCAGGAAGGTATGGGAAAGGGAGCCTTTCAAGGTACAAGGGTAGGGACCAGCAGCTCATCTTGCAGAAGTTAGAGGGACTAACATTTTACTGTGTATTTACTGTTCACCACACTGTACCTAGCTTGTAAAACTCCAGGTCACTTAATAACAACTAGCTGGTGCCTAAAGAAGGCCTTATTCTTATTTTACAGGCTCAGAGAAGTTGCATGACTTTGCTAAGGTCATTGAGCTATGAGAGAAGGACCTAAGGTCAGATCCTGGGGTATTTGTCTTGTACACCCCTACCTTTTTGCTTTTGATGTGGTGGGGCATCTGTGTATCCAAACCAGGCTACAATTCTGAAAACTGCATTTACCTTCTGAGCGGTCTTTTTGTCCTGAGCCAGAGATCAACAAACTCCAGCCTGGGGAACAAATCTGGCTCCGGAACTGTTTCTGAAAATAAAGTTTTATTGGCACATGATCACAACCACTCATTTATGTACTGTCTGTGACTGCTTTTGCCCTACAACAGCAGAGTTGAGTTGTGAAAGAGACATTCAAAGCTTACCACATTATTGCCCCCTTTACAGAAAAAGACCTCAATACAGACCCTTGCCTTCAATTGCAAGGTTGCATAAATAATATTACAGATTTTGAATTCTAACTTTGTCTAATATAAAATTCCCATTGTGCAATGAAAATAGACCTACAAAGAATCAGATATAATACCCATATCATTTCCATCTACCAGAGCATCATACCCGCTCCCCTAAACTGTACTTAATGGGCTGTTATTTTTTTTTTTTTGAGACTTGGAAGGAACAGAAGATGATGAATGACAATTTGGTGACACTAATGAAGCAGCACACACCAGCTCAGAAAAGAGTCAAATCCGGTAAAATCGTTGCATCCCTTAAGAACACAGGAAGGGTGGGTGGAAGGTGGGTGGGAAGATAGAAAAGATGAGGGGCCTCACTTTTCAAAGGCCACAAACAATCCCCCAGGACTGTGAATTCAGCATATAATGGGGCACTAGCCAATTTGTCCCCAGTCCATTAGCCAGGACCTCAGAGCCATGAGGAAGGACATATGTCTCTCTATTCTTCTGCTGTTTCTGGCAGTACCATGGACCCCTCAGAGGCGAGGGGCTTCCCCTGGGCTGGCAGCTTCCCTGGTGTTGGTGGCCCAGCAGGCTTTCTGAGGTGGCAGTCCTGCTGGGGCACATCTGTCCCTCTCAATATTCACACTGCTAATGTCTTACTCTGGTGACAAATGCAAATTGGGTTTCTTAGTCCAAACATGTCAGCCTCATTAGCAGGTGCATAGCGATTGGCACAAGGCGCTGGCTTCTCCATTTCTTCTATTTTTACCTTCACTCATCTAGGGTTCTCTTATCCTTCAGGATTGCAGACTGGAGGCTCTGGCTATGGGGAACAGGCAGAAAACACCCCCCCCCTTAAAAAAAGGGCTACAGTTACTAGATAGTGGTTTCCCATCATTATTCTCTGACCTCCACTGGTCAAAAATTAAGCAAAAGCAGACTAGAATATTCCATTGATCTTGAAGAAAACTCCTGGCACCCTCTGTGCCTCCAGGACAGAAAGGTATAGACAATTATAACTCTGGAGATGAGGACTAGAACAGGATGCAGTTTTAAATCCGTTTATATGTATACTTGTTTATATGTATACTTAAAAAATTTCTAGGGTGAAAAATTGGATCAACAGTATGATTGATTATTAAAACTTTACTGTTCCTTCCATGTGATTGGCTCTAAACTCTTCAGTAACTCTCTCTCTTAGATCAAAAGTTTCAATTTGTCAAATGATTCTGAGTTTCTTGAACTTTTGATAGTGACATTGTGCTAGCAACAGCTTGGAGATTCAGTTAAGGATAGTACTGTTTTCATTAACAAATGCTCCATATTCCTAGATTCTGGGAAGGTTTGAATCATCTTTGTTGCAATCGAAGTCCTTCTAAGGTCTTTTTTGATGCCAATATGGGTTTGTTTTATAAACGTCGGTTAGCTATAAAGGTTTTGGGTAACAAGAGCATTAAAGAAAGTATTACTTGAAAACGATACTGATTTCCACTTTGCATTTATTTTGCTCTCATTGTACAGTTTGTAATACCAAGGAAGTCATTTTTACTGTTGACAGCTCAGAGTGATAATTTTAAAGCCCGTTGAGGGGTACTCTCAATTCTCTGTTCTCTTCTCTGGAAATTTTGTCTGAGACATGGGAGATGCACCTTTTGGATTTGGGATCAGTACTTTTTCAGAGAAACTTCATCTTCAAGGAAAGAAAATTGCACATCTTCTCCCAGAATTTTGTTTTTCAGAAAGCAGAAACAACTAAACTTTCCAGAATGGCTACAATGTCACATTCCTGCTCTGCTTCAGTGTACACCACATAACCAAGAAGGGAAAAACAAAAACAAAAACAAAAACAAAACAAACTAATGTAACCATTGAACACATAATTTTCCTATAGTTTGTTTTATGCCTTATTTTCCTGCTATCAAATACTCGGGCAAAAATTAAGCAATTTGGTCAATTGTGTGGACGGCGTCGGACATCCGTGGCCACCGTCTGGATTCGCACACTTCTTTTTGCTCTCACGTTACAGACTTGGTGACGTGCAGTTCAGTGGCTGAATGCTAAGGGTTTCTTTGGAAAGATTTTGAAAAGCATTCCTCACCTTTTAATTGGAGCACAAATGCAGCCTAGTTCTTGTTTAAATATTTTCTTCCTCAATGGCCATCTTTCCCCCTGAAATCAGGTCACTTGCTGTGTTGCCTTCTCTTTAAGGGAACCAAATTGCCCATGGGAGGATTCACAGAGGCCCCATGCTGAGTGCCTGTCTCAGGAGGACAAAGCCAAAGGAGAGATGAGAGGGCTGTCTGGGCTGTCTGGGAATCCGTGCAAACGGGAGTGCCAGGCCATTGGCAGTTCAGAGCTCAAGCCCTTGTCAGTAGTCCAAGGGGCCACCTGGGCCACCTCTGCCACTCCTTAGGCTCTGGGGTTCCGCTTCCCCTCAGCACAGTGCCCACCACCACCTCATAACAGAAGCAGCCAGCTCGTCATCTTCTCCCTCCTTAAAGCCTTTAGTGTCTTAGGGTGACAACGCTGTGACAGGCATCCCTTCCTATCTGACGAGGACACCTGCAGGCTGCCTCAGTCCCTCTCCTTCTGTGCTGGGGGCTGATGGCCCTTGTCCCCACCGGGCTGTTGCTGAGCATTCCAGCTCCTGGGCACCTTTGTTGGTTTTTCTGCTCAAGGGTAAGAAGAAGGCCTTCAGTTCTTTGAAGTGCTAAGTGCCCTCATCTGCATCTCCCCGCTCCCACAGCCACATCTAACAGTAGTCAAAACACAAACAGAAAGTGCCACCCAACTGAGAACATTCCAAGTGTGGCAGATAGGTTCCAGGCTTCCTGGGAAGGCGGCTGCTTCCTGCGGCTGCCCCCTTCCAGCTGGAGGTCAGCCCACAAGACAGGAATCCTGGCAGGTGGGGGAGTGCCCTGCTGCAGGGTTGGCACCGAAGGTGAAGTGGTGGCCTGGGGTACCGTCAGAGAGGGCATCTGTGCTCTGCTGACTGCTTTCCCTCATCTGGGAACAAAATGCCTCACACTGCGTTAAGGAAGGAGGAGAATGGGGAGGGCCTTGGGCAGGTGCATTCTGAGAACTGACGTCTTTTCTGTTCACATAGTCACCTAGCGAAAAGATTCTTAAAGATCCACATGGAAACCTCTGTGTTCACCTCTGAATGCCGCAGATTCCATCATCTGGTTGAATGCAGCATTATTACCACCCCACGAATTTCTGCGCTGTCTCCAGAAAGCTCAGGCCAATATCCAACACCAAAGGGGAGCGCTGTACCAGTTTCATAGTGGTACAGAGATCAGTACCCTTTGTAAACCTTTACTTTTAAACCCTTATTTTTATCTTATGCAATGTTCTTGGATGCTGTTCTCAGGCATGTATGGGAGCGGAATATTTGGCGCATTAGCACAGGGAATTAGGTCGCTGGAAAGATCATGAGCGTCAAAGTATTTCATTCAGAATAAAGCTCTATTTGGAATAAAGCAGGTATTTCAAGATCTGAGAGCCGCAGTTGGATTTTTGATACCGATATTGGAAACAACCTGTCATTTGGAGTTAGTGTGGGGTCTGTACAGTGGTGGCAGGCTTCAGTGACTTCAGGGAGGGAACCAAGTCAGAGGGTCGCAGGGTACAAAGTCATAGGGACCAGGGGTGATGGGTGGCCTGTGGACTGTAGCCTACTGATGGCGGTTAGATTCGATTTAACACATCGCGGTACTGAGCTGAATGTTCTGCAGGCTGTTTGCCTGGTCATCTGATCCACTGATTATACACCGAGGCACCAAGACCAGGGTCACCCTGTAACATATCCAGGATCCCCCAGATCATCAATCAGAGAACCACTGGGATCTGAGGCTGCTGATTCCAGCCCAGGGCTCTTACTACCACCACTTCAAGCTCCAACAGGTAAATACCACTGAAAGTTTTGTGTCTCCTCCTTACTTTCCTCTTTTCCCAAACTGTGTGTTACCCGCGCCTTGCTCTCTCATGTGTAAAATGGATATGACATCTTCTACCTGTAAGGTTGGCGCAAGGATTAGGTGAGATACTATATATTTAAAAACCCTGAAATAATTGGAATATGGGAGAGAGTCAGCTTTCCTTCTGTCCCTCCTCTTTGCTTTTTCTTCCTTCTTCCTGTTTTCTCCTTCCTCTCTTCCCATTCTTTTTCTCTCCCCTCCCCTCTCTTTTCTCTTTCTTTTTTTTTTTTTTAAGATTTATTTATTTATTTGACAGAGAAATCACAAGTAGGCAGAAGTAGGCAGAGAGGCAGGCAGAGAGAGAGGGAGAAGCAGGCTCCCTGCTGAGCAGAGAGTCCGACGTGGGGCTTGATCCCAGGACCCTGAGATCATGACCTGAGCTGAAGCCAGAGGCTTAACCCACTGAGCCACCCAGGTGTGCCCTCTTTTCTCTTTCTTATTTGATTTTGTACTCTGGAGACAGGAGCACAGTGCTTTCTGTGTAGCAAGTAGTTCTTGAGTTTAGAGCCCAAGGACCAGGGCAAAGTGTGCTGATGGTGAGCAGAGGGGACAGGCAGCTATGACACACTGCAGGATAAGAGATACACACGTCATCTTGGCATTGACTTGCTTCTCTTCAGGATAGCAGCGCTCAGTCTGAGCTACCAATGGTCTTTCTGGCAATGGTAATGGCTTATCCTAAATGCACTTGCAACAAGGCTGGCAGGGTCTTTGGAACAGTCTGCCGATTCTGAGCAAAGCTAATTAAAGCATTTGTGAACTTAAGATTCAGCCTTGGCCTTGTTAGCACTGTACTCCATGCTACTGACTTTTTTCTCATTTATGATTCTAGGGCTTGGTGTTTGACATGGGAATAAAAACAAGCAGAAGATTGTAGCCTGCTGCTGCAGGAGGCTGGGGCTCCTCTCCCACTCTGCCTGGAGGGTTTGGGGATGCCAGGCCACCCGCCTCGGGGGGAGCCCCGTGGAATGGGGTAAGGGTGTCTCTGGGGCCCAGCACTCCCCATACCATCTGAGAGTGTGTCCAGATGCATCTCCAGATGGCCCGTGACGAGCATCCTACCGCATCTGGTGCTTGTTTGTCTGACCCTAACCTCTCAGCTTTGTTCCTTTATAAGAAGATGGTCTTGGGAGCGCCGGGGAGCCATGGGTTTTGGGTGAGGCCCGGGTGCTGGAGGAGAAATCTCTCACCCGGCTTGGTGGCCCATTCTCCCTCCTTTCTGAAAAATTCCAGTTCCAGCGATACTTTCGCCAGACAACATGATGAAAATTGTAGGGAACTACTCAGAGTAATAATAATAAATGAAAAAAATACATTTATTTATAGAGTACTTATTATCTGTCTGCTTTCCAAACTTCAGTCATTCAATTCTCACACATTTTTGAGACAGTCGCTATGGTTTCATCATTCTCCTTTAGTCTGGGAACAGCAGCGCAGAGAGGTTAAGTATTGGCCACGGTCACATGTCTGCTGAGGGCGGAGTCCCAGTTTGAACCTGGGTCAGTTGGCTTCAGAACCTTCACCACGATGCTACACTGCCTTCACCAATTGTACAGAGAAATTGGAGTGTGAGCTTGGTGTGCCTTATGCGTGTCCTCTGCAAGTTTGAGCTCTCCTTACTACGAAGACCTTGCGTTTATGACATGCTACGGCGTTCTGCTTTTCCACCTCTGTTCCCCATGGCTCTGCTTCCTGTTCCTGCCTCTGATATCCTTCTCAACACAGCACATCGGTAGCCTTTATAAAAACAATCACAGCTCTCCCTGAGCTGAAATGCATTTCTCCAGTTCTTGGCAATTACCATCACCAGGCTCTGATCTCCTTATTTGAGGGAAGCTTGAAATATTATTCCTGAACTTGCCGATTAGAATAACTACATTTGAGCGTATATGTTGGCAATGATGCTTCTTATGTGTTAGTGTTTAGGTATATGTATTTTCTCCAGGAACCTCCAAAAGCCTACACCCTTCAGAAGATTTTGGCTCCGAGGTCCTATTAAGGGTAGTGCTCCTGCAGTGGATTTCATCCTGTTAGCATGGACTGGTGGCTAGACATGCATCTGATAGTGCGCCAGGTTCTAACCAATGGCATGGTCCCTCTGTCCCTGGGAGGTCACCATTGAGAGCTATCCACAGGTGGGTTTCCTAAGTAGGAGCCCCTAGATTGAGTCAAACTTTGTTTTGGGTCTAACCTGGAGCTACTTGTGAGAAAGAATGAATCATTTACAGCTTTAGATTTGGAGGATTCACCCCTCTTTTTTTGGTGAATTTTTAAAAATTGAGATATGATTGACATATAACATTGTATAAGTTAAGGTGTACGGTGAGTTGGTTCAATACATTTGTGTACTGCAATGAGATTACTACAGTAGTGTCAACTAACACCTTAATGACTTCACATGATTATTATTTCTTTTTCCTGCTGATAACAGTCTAATTGCCATTTTGACATTTATAATATGCTGTTGTTGACTACAGTCACTGTGTTTTGCATTGGATTCCCTAGAACATATTCATCTAGTAGTTATAAATTTGTACCTTTGCATGTCTCCCCAGTCCTTGGTACTCATCATTGTACTCTCTGTTTTTGCAAGTTCAGTTTTATTAGATTCCACATCTAAGTGATTTGTCTTCCTTTGGCTTATCTCACTTAGCATAATGCCCTCAAGGTCTATCTATGTTGGTGCAAATGGCAGGATTTCCTTCTTTCTCACAGCTGAGTAAGCGTCAATGGTGTATATATTTCATACCTTCCTTATCCATTTATCGGTTGATGGACACTTAAATTCTGGATCCCAGCATCAAGACGGGTTTTAATCTGGCCTTACAACCACAACACCAAATCAACCTTCATGACTCCTATAATGTTCACTCCTCTCTGCCTAGTCTCCCTCCTCCTCCTCCTCCTTTTCCCGTGGCTATCAGCATCCCTACTCCGGCCCAGACTTACCCTTGAATTTTTCCCATCTTCAACTTTCAGCTTCTTCTCTTTTCTGCATAGTTAAAAAAGAAACCATAAGCAGATGAGAAATGACTTATTTCATTGCCTTTTCATAGCTAAAAGGTATGTGAATAATTTTATATTTATCTGCATTTACAAAAATGATGAAGATAGGGCAAGTCTGGGGGAATATTTTGGTAGTGGGAAAGAGATAGGTAAATAGGATCTGTAGAAATAGACATTTTTCAAATTTTAATAAGGGACTACATTTTCTATTCTTAAGTTCAAAGCTAACTAAGGAATAGATGTAGTAATATTTGCCAGATTTTACATTTATTAAAAGCCAGGATAGACAGGGATAATAGCATAACTCAATATTTATGATGCAGCAGTTTCTACATAAATATTAAAATGAGGCAGTTATCATCAGAACTATTTGTTGTTTATATTTGCTTTCAAATTTTAATGAACACAAATGCTACTTATGTGGTAAAGTTCAATACCTGAAAAAATAACTCATTTGTCCATTAATGAATCCAGTCATAGAACTGTCACGGGAAAAAGTCATCTTGAAACTAAATAATAATTTGGGAGGACATCAAAAGACTTTTGCTTCCAGGAAGATGGAGTAGATAGACTTTGCACTGTTCCTTCTGCTAAGTGAAGAGAAGGCAGGTGGGCTGGGGACCAGGGCAACTGAGAAACTATATGGCACTCAGTCTCCTGGGTTTTCTTTCTGTCTCTTGTATCCCAGGCTGGATATGGGACAGGCAAGCAAGCTGGAAACGCCAGTGGATGCAGTCCACGAAAGCCCTGAGAAAAGCCAAAGGACAAGGAAAGGGGCCCCCTGGCTTAGTGCAACAGAAATCTTTTGTACAAAGATACTCTCCTCCTGACAAACACCACAGAGAATCTGTGGCCCCGTCCTTCCTGTCATCTTTGTGAGGCCGTAGCAGGATGCTCAACCCCATCCTGGCTCTGGTTGATAAGACAAGACCAAGGAGAGCCAGCATTTTCATCCTCTGGGTGGTGATGAACACCCTCCCCTCACACACACTCCCTCCCCTGTGTGCTGATCCCTTCCTAATGTGCTGACAGTGGACACCACTTGCGGCACCTTGATTGCACCTGGCAATAAAGAGGTGCCCTTCCCTTGCTCTCTGGGTGGTATTAGGAAGCCTGGTGGGACACAGGAGTTGAGCCACCACTCAACAGATATAGGGCCATTCCTGCAGATTTCTTTGGTGTCCATGGAGAACGTGTGCAGAGAGGGCTTTTGTAATCAGAGATGTCTGTCCCTCCCAGCTAGGGAGGTGACAGCAGACGCCTGGTGGAAAGCCTGAACTTTCACCCTTCCCAGCAGTAAAAATAAGCCCCCCTTCCTCAGGTGGTAAGGGGGGACAAGGGAGAAACCTGGACTTCCACACCTGCCTACAGAAATGAGGTGGTTCTCCCCTTCACTCACCAGAGTGGTGTCAGAAAAGGCCTTTGAGATCATGAGATTTAAATAAAAAGAGTCTTATAATATCAAAAACTCCCAAGTTTCAATCTGAGATCACTTATTATAATAAATACCAGAAAGATTGCAATCAGACAGAGAAAAGAGAATCAATATTTCCTAATACAGAGAGAACACAGATGTCAGAATTATTTGTCCAGAGTTTTAAAGCAGCCATCATAAAAATGCTTTGCTGAGGAATTACAAATATGCCTGAAGTAAATGAAAAATAGAAAATTTCAGCAAGGGGGGAAGGGAAGATATAAAGAAGAACCAAATGGATATTTTAGAATTGAAAAATACAATAACTTAAATAAAAATCCCAATGCGTAGAGCTAAATCCAACAGCAGATGGACGGAGGGAAGTTTATTGACCTTAAAAATAAATAAATAGATATTACTCAAGCTGAAAAACAGGAAGAAAACAGACTGTGAAAAAGAAAACCCACAAAATACAGAGTCTTGGAGACATGTGCAACCAAAATAAAATATTTAACATTTGTATTATTGGAGTTATGAAAAGGCTTTGATAAGTTAAATATACAGTAGAAACCAAAGCATCCACCAAAAAAGTGATATCACACAATACAGCTAAACTCACTCCAGATGAACCAAAATGGAATTCTCAAAAAAATGTTCAGGTAATCCATCAGAAGGCAGAAAAAGGAAATAGAGAAACAAAGACACAGAGAATAAATAGAAAGTAAAACATAAAATGTCAGTCTGAAGACTTAATCAGTAAATATGTCAAATGTATATGATCTAAATACACAAATTAAAAGAGAAATTGGCATTCTTATGAAAACATAACTCAACTGTATGCTTCTCATAGGAAACACATCAAATATAATAATAGATGAAAGGTGAATTAAAAGGATGGAAAAGATATGCCATGCAAACTTAAACTTAGAAACAAAAAAATATATGAATGTGTGAGTAGATATACTAATCACCAGATAAGTAGATTTCAGAGTAAGATGTCCATTAGCATGGTAAATTGTTTTCTGTCCTATCACTTTAAATCTGGAGGTGTTTTGGGGTCTAAAATGAATTTCTTGCAGACAGCATATCAATGGGTCTTTTTAAAAAATCCATTCTGATACCTTGTGCCTATTCATTGGGGGCATTTAGCCCATTCACATTCAGGGTAACTATTGAAAGATATGAATTTAGTGCCATTGTATTGTCTATAAGGTGACTATTATGGTATGTTGTCTCTGCTCCTTTCTGGTCTGTTACTTTTAGGCTCTCTCTTTGCTTAGAGGACCCCTTTCAATATTTCCTGCAGGGCTGGTTTGGTGTTTGCAAATTCTTTTAGTTTGTGTTTGTCCTGGAAGCTTTTTATCTCTCCTTCTATTTTCAATACATAGTAGTCTTTTTTTTTTAAATTTTATTTATTTATCAGAGAGAGAGAGGGGAAGAGAGCGAGCACAGGCAGACAGAGAGGCAGGCAGAGGCAGAGGGAGAAGCAGGCTCCCTGCTGAGCAAGGAGCCCGATGTGGGACTCGATCCCAGGACGCTGGGATCATGACCTGAGCCGAAGGCAGCTGCTTAACCAACTGAGCCACCCAGGCATCCCAATACATAGTAGTCTTGGCTGCATTTTTTTCTCCTATAGTCCTCAGAATATATCATGTCAGTCCTTTCTGGCCTGCCAGGTCTCTGTGGATAGGTCTGCTGCCAGTCTAATATTTCTACCGTTGTATGTTACAGACCTCTTGTCCCTGGCAGCTTTCAGGATTTTCTCTTTGTCACTAAGACTTTAAGTTTTACTATTAGATGATGGGTTGTGGACCCATTTTTATTGATTTTAAGGGAGTTTCTCTGTGCCTCCTGGATTTTTATGCTTGTTCCCCTCACCAAATTAGGGAGGTTCTCTACTGTAATTTGCTCCAATATACCTTCTGCCCCCCACTTCTTCTGGGATCTCAATTATTCTAATATTGTTTAATCTTAGGGTATCACTTATGTC
Source organism: Mustela putorius furo (assembly GCF_011764305.1). Taxonomy (NCBI): domain Eukaryota; kingdom Metazoa; phylum Chordata; class Mammalia; order Carnivora; family Mustelidae; genus Mustela; species Mustela putorius. Next base: position 6,645,870 of record NW_025421321.1, read on the forward strand.
TTGAATTCTCCCCTTTGGTCCAATAGTTGTTTTTCTCTCTTTTTCTCAGCTTCTTTATTCTCTATCATTTGGTCTTCTCTATCACTAATTGTCTCTTCTTCCTCTTTTATCCTAGCAGTCTTCTATATCACTAATTCTCTCTTCTGACTCATTTATCCTAGGAGTAAGAGCCTCCATTTTTCATTGCCCTTCATTAATAGCTTTTTTGATTTCAAATTGGTTAGATTTTAGTTCTTTCATTTCTCCAGAAAGGGATTTTATTTCTCCAGAAAAGGATTCTCTAGTATCTTCCATGCTTTTTTTGAGTTCAGCTAGCACCTTGGTAATCATCATTCTGAACTCTGGTTCTGATGTATTACTAATGTCTGTATTGATTAGGTCCCTAGCCATCAGTACTGCCCCTTGTTCTTTTTTTTTTTTTTTTTTTTTGAGGTGAGATTTTCTGCCTTCGCATTTTATCCAGATAGGAGTAGATGAATGAAAGAACAAAATACTAAAAGGGCAGGAATGACTCCAGAAAAATATACAATAACCAAATCAGAAGAAACCCAAAATGGGTGGGAGAAGAATGAAATGAAATGAAACGAAGCAAAACAAAATAAAATAAATATATATCTATATTTCTATATCTATATATCTATATCTATAAATATATACCTATCTTACTCTCTCTCTCTGTATATATATAGGACTGGTGAATAGAACAGAGTCACACACTTGATTTGGGTATATTTTTGGTCTGTTAGAAGAAACTGTTTCCCGAAATTTTAAAGAAAGAAAAGCTTATATGTATATACAAAATTGAAGGTAAACATGATGAAGGGATAGAATATGACTGTAAAGATGAAAATTAAAAAAGATTTTTTAAAAGGTATTGATAACATAAAATAGTTTAAAAATGTTAAAATAGAAAAGAGGAGAAATTAAAGAAAATAGAATAGGATAAAAAAAATTAACTTGAAAAGACTAAAGAAGCATGGAAGAAAAGGCCATGAATTCTATGTTTTGTATTTACCTAGCATTGCTGTTTTGCAGTTCTCATTGATTCATGAACTTGGACTTGACTGGATATTCTTGCTGACATTCTGTGGGAGGGACTTGTTTCAGTGATTCTCAAATGTCTTTGCCAGAGGCAGAATTGCACCATCCTTGCCAGGGGCCAGGTTAAGTAATCTGCTTGGGACATAGCTTTTGTTTCCTGAATGCTTTCCATAAAGCTCTGGAGGACAGGAATGAAAATGGAGGCCTCCTCCTAGTCTCCATCCTCATAGGAACTGAGAGCTTGGGGCTCCACTCCTCAGGGGGCCCTCAGAGAAAAGCAGTCAATCCCTCCCATCTCCCTGGTCTTTGGCCACATTCTGTGCTCACCCCAGCCTGTGACCGAGTGTCTCTATCTCTGGTGCACAACCTTGTTTGGAGTCTCCAAACCCAGCAGATTCTGGCTGTGTGCTCCTGTGCTTGCCCTCCCAGAGAAAGAGGACTTCCCAGAGGAAGGGGAGGTCTCCCTGGATCTGCTGCTTGTGGGGTCCCTGCCAGAAGAGGAATGGCTGGACTGTGCCTCAAATCATCGTTTAAGGTAACCCAGAGCTGAGTGCTCACTCCTTGGCTCTGCCTCTGCAGCTGGCTTCCCCACTCTGATATCAGAGTGTCTGCACTCAGAAAGACCCCTGGTCTTTCCGGGACTCCGCAGGTCCTGAGACCACACTGCCCCCGTGAGGGCTCCACCCAGGCTTAGCCTCTGGAGTGACGTCCCTCAGTGGAGCAGACTTCGATAAACGTTCTGTTTTGTGCTCCAAGGCTCCACTGCCTGCTGGGAGCCAGCACCCCCCCACCCCCCCGCCCATGGTCTATCTTCCTGTATGTTGCCTCAGACTCCCTTCTCCACACATCCAACCTTCTGGAAAGTGGTTGATTTTTTTGTTCCTGGAATTGCTGTTCTTATTCTCTTCTGTGTCCTGTGGAGTTCATAGGTGTTCACAGTGGTTTGATAACTATCTAGCTGAACTCCTGGGACCTGGTGATATTTGTCTTCTACTCCTCTGCCATCTTGCTCCTCCCCTCTTGGCAATATATTTTTATTTTTATTTTTTAAAATTTCTTTTCAGCATAACAGTATTCATTATTTTTTACACCACACCCAGTGCTCCATGCAATACGTGCCCTCCCTAATACCCACCACCCTGTTCCCCCAACCACCCACACCCCGCCCCTTCAAGACCCTCAGGTTGTTTTTCAGAGTCCATAGTCTCTCATGGTTCACCTCCCCTTCCAATTTCCCTCAACTCCCTTCTCCTCTCCATCTACCCATGTCCTCCATGTTATTTGTTATGCTCCACAAATAAGTGAAACCATATGATAATTGACTCTCTCTGCTTGACTTATTTCACTCAGCATAATCTCTTCTAGTCCCATCCATATTGCTACAAAAGTTGGGTATTCGTCCTTTCTGATAGAGGCATAATACTCCATAGTGTATATGGACCACATCTTCCTTATCCATTCAGCCGTTGAAGGGCATCTTGGTTCTTTCCACAATTTGGCAACTGTGGCCATTGCTGCTACAAACATTGGGGTACAGACGGCCCTTCTTTTCACTACATCTGTATCTTTGGGGTAAATACCCAGTAGTGCAATTGCAGGGTCATAGGGAAGCTCTATTTTTAATTTCTTGAGGAATCTCCACACTGTTCTCCAAAGTGACTGCACCAACTTGCATTCCCACCAACAGTGTAAGAGGGTTCCCCTTTCTCCACATCCTCTCCAAGACATGTTGTTTCCTGTCTTGCTAATTTTGGCTATTCTAACTGGTGTAAGGTGGTATCTCAGTGTGGTTTTAATTTGAATCTCCCTGATGGCTAGTGATGATAAAAATTTTTTCATGTGTCTGATAGCCATATGTATGTCTTCATTGGAGAAGTGTCTGTTCATATCTTCTTTGGCGATATATTTAAAAATGAAAATATGCCTGCCATGTGACCTGGCAGTGGCACTCCTAGGCATTTATTCCAGAGAAATGAGACTACCTGTCTATACGAAACTGTACATGGTTGTTCATAACAGACTGATTTGTAATATGTCAGAACTAAAAACAGCTCAAACGTTCCTCAATAACTGAATGCTTCAAGAGACTGTGATAAATCCATATCATGGATTACTAGTACCTGGTTAAAAAAAAAAAAAAAGCTATTTATATATTCAACCACTGGGGTGGATTTCCAGAGCATTTTGATGAGTGAAAAAACGTCAAGGTCACAGTGTCGTCATCTATTGCATGATCCCATTGTATAATACTCTTGCCATGACAACATGATTAAGATGAAAAGCAAATTAGAGGTTGTTAGTATTTAGGGCTGGTCGGGGAGAGGGGTATATGTGTATGATAGCCAAGGGGCAGCAGAACGGTGGTGATGGGGTAGTTCTCGATCTTGAGTGTGATCATACGAATATGGAATGTGTAATGTGATAAAATGACATAGAATGGCATATATATAACTATATATATATGTATACTGCATATATATAAAATTATATATGTATTAGTACATATACACACATATACTACCAATGTCAGCTTCCTGGTTGGATTTTGTGGTATAATTTCTGGTTCTGAGCAGTTATCTTTCATTTAGTGTCTGTTCCATTTTGATTTCACAGCAACTGTAGCTACCAAAACATTCTATGGAGACCTGCTGGAATGGAGGAAGAAGGTCCAGGCAGCCCTGGTCAGAGGCTCTGAGGGAATGTCCAGAAATGAGACACCTGGGAACCAGATCAAGCACATTTGGAACTGCATGTACAGAATAAGGGATCTGAAACACAGCCACATCTGCTCCCTGGTTTATCTCTCCAGGCTGATTCACTACAGGGTCTGAGATGCTGGTTGCTTCTCAAACACCTCCACGGTCAGGTCTCTTCAGAATGCAGTTGTAAGGTAAGTCTCCCTCTTTTCTTTCTCTTCCTTCACAGATGTTCTAAAACCTCAAACTTGCCAATTGCTTCTGCCATTTATACCCACTTGAGTGTATCTGGGAATAGCAGCTGCAGCCCCAATTTCCTGGGTTTTGAGAGGTAGTAAATGTCTCTCTGAGCAAGAGCACCATATCTTTTAAATCATGTCACCCTGACTCCTGGGACCCAGGCTTCTCTTCCGGTGCTAGCCACAGGGTCTGCCCTCTGATCTGCACAAAGGTGCACTCGGCTAACAGACGGTTGACGCTCTGAGCCCAGGACCAGCTCCCCACTATGCAAATGAAAGAAACAAGCCGTAGAGGGTTCTCCGTTCACATGCTAGCTCAGACTTCGAGTTGGTTCCAGACGGGGCTCAGACCCGAGTCCCAGTTTGTGATACATAAAGTGCAATAGGTTCTCCCACCTGATCAAATAAAATCAGCGCTCCTGGCTGCTTCCGTGTACTACGGACAAGACAGAGAGGAGAAGCAACGGGAAACAAAACAATTAGTATGGCTAACCCCTGCTGATAATGATTATTATTGACAAGGTGGAATGACTGAGGTGATGCTGGCAACTTCCAGCAGAGTTAACCCTAGCCAGGCTAGACAGTGCAAACTTTTTAAGGAATTATTGTTATTATCAAGGACATGCCATACGTTGGAATATCTCCGTGCCACTGAAAGAGATTTGGCATCTTTAAATTACTGGGTAACATGGATCTAGACCTGGAGCTCTGCCAAGGTAAAAGTTGTAAAACTGGATTGATTTTTGCTACAGCTTGCTAAGGGCTCCCCAGAGCCAGGATGCAATGTTCAAATATAATAATTGATAGTCTGAAAAAATATTTCTGATAAGTGTGCAGAAGTAATGCTGAGACCTGCCTGAGATGAAGTGAGCCTTTGTGCTCAGGCAAACTCTGCAACCAAAGGGACCCAGATCCAAGGCGCTGCTTGGGTCTCTGATCAGAGCCCCCGGGCTTCCCGCTCGCTCCAGCCCTGGCTTCCCCACCTCCACCTCCTCCTGCCTTTACTGCCGCTTCCTCCAGCTGGAGAGAAAATGGTCTTGGCCTTCAAATGGGGCGTTTGTTAAATGCTGTTGTGGAAAAGTAATTATCCAACAATCAGACCTGTATGTGGGGGGAGAAATCGCCTTCGTTAATACCACCTTGGTAATCCCAGGGGGCGGAGGGGTCCGCGTTAATCTGACCCCTTTTCAGTCTTGCCTTGGTGAGTTGACCACCCCAAGCTGTGAGTGTGTGTGTCTAAATTGCCCAGGATTCAATTGAACACATTAAAATTTAAAAAGGATTTAACTGAAATTTTTCAATAGCTCCTGAGAAGGGGGATAATTTATTAGCTTGGAGTAAATTAAAATCTCAAGCAGGGGTAAAGACTTCGAAGATTGCTTTAATACATTTTATATGCTTTCAAAAGAAATGTTCTTTTAAATGGTCCAAAAATCAGCTAATTTTGTCCTATTTAGCAAATTACCTCCTAAGGCCACAATGTTGAAAAACTTAACAATTATTATTTTTTTTTTAAGGGGAAAAATAGAGGAGGGATAAATACACACACACACACACACACACACACACACCATAACACCTTCCATAGGAAACAACCGAACCCTAAATTGCTATGTCTTTTCTATGCCACAGTTAGGATTTTTTTTTCTTTCTTAATTCAAAAGTCGGTGAAACATTTGCGTTACCTTCTGCCAGGCCACTCGGGGGACCTTTTTTCCACATGGTGATTGTAGGCAGCGGAGGGTCTAAGGTTAATGGAGGGCACCGGCGGGCTAAGCCCCCATGCACTGTGCTGATAATTTATACCTTTATTTCAGGCCACATTCACCTGTGGAGCAGTGAGGCCATGGGGGTGAGGTGAACTTGTTGCTCCGTTCAGCCCAGAGGCTGTCCCTGTCCTGACAGGAGATTTTTTGCTCTGAATTATCTGTGTTATAAAAAACTCCTTCCCAGCTCTCGCTAACATTTGGAGGCTAAGGAAGGAAGGCTTGTTTTTCCCTTGTCTTTTTCTTTCCTTCACTTTTTCCCCCCACCTTGATGATAAACAGTATTTTGTGGTTTGCATTTTGGGGAATTTTCTTTTGTTGTGATTTGTTTTTTAAACAGTTTTTCCAGTTTTATGGAGAAATAATCCACATGCGTCCCTGTGTAAGCTAAAGGCAGGATGGTGTGATGTACATGCATTGTGAAGTGATTATCACAATGGGTTCTGCTAAAATCCATCTGCTTATATAGATACAATAAAAAGAAAAGAAAGAAGAAAACAGTGTTTTCTCTTTATGATGAAAATGTTTGGGATTTACTCTCTTAAGAACTTTATTATATATCCTACAGCAGGGGCTCTCCCACCTGATCAAATAAAATAAGCGGTGAGACGTGCCGTGTGGCCACGGGGCCTGCCACATATATTACATTATATATTACATCCCTGGTATTTACTTATCTTACAGCTGGAAGTTCCTCTCTTTTGGACCACTTTCCTGCAATTCTCCTTCCTCCAACTCCCCACTTCTGGCAACCATAGTCTGATCTCTTTTTCTATGAGTTGTTTTTTTGTTTTCTCCCAGATTTCCCATAAAAGTGAGATCTTATAGTATTTGTCTCTGTCTGACTTATTTCACTGAGCGTGATATCCTCAAGGTTCACCCATGTTGTTGTAAATGGCCAGATTTCCTTGCTTTGTTATGGCCAAATAACATTGCATTGTGTGTATGTATACATACTCATCCATCAGTGGACACTTCAGTGGTTTTCAAGACCTTTGTTATTGTAAATCGTATTGCTAATGAACACGGGGGTGCACATATATTTTTGAATTAATGTTTTATTGCCTTTGTGTATATTCTCAGAAGTGGAATTGATGGATCACAGAATCTATTTTTAATTTTTTGAGAGTGTCCGCACCAATTTAGAACCATACTAGCAGTGTGCATGGGTTCCCTTCACTCCACATCCTTACCGGCGTTTGTTATCTCTTATCTTTTTGTTGATGGCCATTCTAATGGGCGTGGGGCAATACCTCACTGTGGTTTTAATTGGCCTTTCTCCCATGATAAGTGATGCTGAGCATCTTCTCATGAGCCTGTAGGCCATCTGTGTATGTTCTTTGGAGGAATGTCTATTCAGGTCCTTTGCCCATTTGTTAATAGGGTTCTTTGTTTTTGATTTGAGTTATCGGTGTTCTTTATATGTTTTAGATATTAACCCTTTATCAGATACATGTTTTGAAAATATTGTTGCCCATTCCATTAGATTGCCTCTTTACTTTGTTGATGGTGGCTCCTTTGCTGGGCAGGACTTTTTAGTTTAATGCAGTCCCACTCGTTTATTGGTTTTGTTGATTGTGTTTTATGTGTTGTATCCCCCCAATTATTGCCAAAACCCGTATCAGGGATTTTTGCTTTAGGAATTTTTGGTTTCAGCATATATTTAAGTCCTTTATTCATCTTAAATAAGTTTAGGAGGGGTGTAAGATTTGGGTCCAGTTTCACTGTTTTACATGTGAATATCCAGTTATCCCTGGGCCATTTATTGGAAAGACTGTCTTCTCTCCCTCAAGTATTATCGGCTCTCTTGTCATGTATTAGTTGACTAAGTAGTTGGGTTTACTTCTGGGTTCTTGACTGTGTTTCATTGGTCAATTTGTCTATCTTTATATCAGTACCATGATGTTTTTGATGACTGTAGCTTTATAAAATAGCTTGATGTCAGAACAAGACACTTCCTGTTTTGTTTTGCTTTCTCAGGATTTTCTTGGCTATTTGGGATCTTTTGTGGTTCCGTATAAATTTTAAAATTGTATTTGATGCTTCTGTAAAAAGTGACATTAAAGGGGTGCCTGGATGGCTCAGTCAGTCACTCTTGATTTTTGGCTCAGGTTATGATCTCAGGGTCCTGAGATCGAGTCCCACGTCAGAATCTGTGTTCAGCAGGGAGTCTGCTTGAGATTCTTTCCCTCTCTCTCTCTGCCTCTCCCCCAGCTCACACACATGTTCCCTCTCTAAAATAACCTAAAAATTATTTAAAAATGCCCTTAGAATCTTGGGCCTTCATTGAATCTACAGATGGCTTTCAGTAGGATTGACATTGTAACAATATTAATTATTCCGGTCTGTAAGTATGAAATACCTTTCCATTTATTTGATCTTCCTCAATTTCTTTATCAAAATCTTACAGTTTTCAGAATCGAGCTCTTTCATCTTATTAGTTGACTGTATTCCTAATTATTTTTTGTTTTTGATCTTTTGTAAATCAGATCAATTTATTTCTTTTCCAGAAATTTTGTAATTGTATAAGAATGCTACTGATTTTTGCATATTAATTTTGTATCCTATAACTACTGAATTCAATGATTAGATCTAACAGTTCTTTTGTTGAATCTTTAAGATTTTCTATGTATAAAATCATATCATCTGCAAATAGAGATAATTTTACTTCTTCCTTTCTAATTCTGATACCTTTTATTTTTTCTTATCTCATTGCTCTGGATAGAACTTCTAGTACTATGTTGAATAGTGGTGGTAAAAGTGGGGACCCTTGTCTTGCTCCTGATGGTAGAAGAAAAGATTTTATCCTTTCTCCATTGATTATGAAGTTATCTATAGAGTTGTCATATATGGCCTTTATTATGTTGAGACCTGTTTCTTCTATGCCTAATTTGTTGAGTTTTTGTAATGAATGAATGTTGAATTTATTTTTCTTTCATTCTGTTGAATAATAATTATTTTTCTTTCATTCTGTTAACTAGTAGAATTAATTCTATTCTCTTTTTCTTTTGTTTAGTCCAGCTAAGGGTTTGTCAATTTTGTTTAACTTTTCAAAGAACCAACTCTTAGATTGGTTGATCTTGTTTATCATTCTCATGTTCTCTATTTTATTTAGTTTTGCTCTATTCTTTATTATTTCCTTTCTTCTGTGAACTTTGGTCTCTGTTCTTCTTTTTCTAGCTCCTCAAGATGTTGAGTTAGGTTCCTTATTTGGGGTCTTTCTTGCCTCTTAAGGTAGGTGCTTATTGCTATGAACTGCTTTTGCTGCAACCCACAAGTTCTGCTATGTTGTATTTCCATCTTCATTTGTCCCAAGAAACTTTTTAGTTTCCCCTTTAATTTAATCTTTGATTCATTGGTTGATCAGGAGAATGTTGTTGAATTTGTTGTTGTGAATTTTCCAGTTTTGTTCTTGTTATTGATTTCTAGTTTCATGACATTCTGTCAGAGAAGATCCTCTGCATGATTTCAGTCTTCTTGCATTTCCTAAGACTTGTCTTGTGGTCTAACATATGGTCTGTCCTAGACAATGTTGTATGTGCACTTGAGAAGAATGTGTATTCTGCTCTTGTTGGATAAGATATTCTATATATGGCTATTGGCTCCATTTGGTCTGTAGTGTTGTTTAAGTCTGCAGTTGCTTTATTGATTCTCTGTCTGGATGATCTAGCCATTGTTGAGAGTGGAGTATTAAACTCTACAACTAACATTGTATTACTGTTTATTTCTCCTTTTAGCTCTGTTAGTTTTTGCTTTATATATTTAGTTGCTCCAATATTAGGGGCATAAATATTTATAGTCATTATATCTTCTTGATGTATTTACTCCTTTCTCATTATGTAACAGCCTTCTTTGTTTCTCTTTACCATTTTTAGTTTAAAGTCTATTTTGTCTGATATAAGTATAGCTACCCTCCTTTTTTTCAGTGCCCAGTATCTGAAATGTCTTTACCCATCCCTTCACTCAGTTTCACTCTGGTTTAAGGCTAACATGAGTCTCTTGGAGGCAGCATATTGTTGAAACTTGTTTTTGTATCCATTTAGCCATTTTATGTAATACCTTTTTTCTCTTGTGTTTTGATGGGGTCTTTTTTTGAGTGTGTTTGTGTGTTGGGGGCGAGTCCATATGCCTTCCAGGTTGTGTAACTGTTCCTACAAAGAAGTTTTCTTTTCTTTCTTTTTTTTTTCCTTCAGATTTCTTGGTATTTCATATTACAGATTAAACTTTCATGTTCATTTCCTAATTTGCTTTTCCCATAGTATATGGATAATGACATGAATTTGGACCCCACATACACGCATGACACAAGCCTGAGGTCTTCATTTCTTATAGGAGATTTTTTTCTCTCTTGTAGCTGAAGGCGGATGGAAAGTTGCATTGCTGTTTCTTCAGGTTAGTGAATGGAGTTTTAATTCTTTTCATGGCCTTGTTGCCCTTTCACAACTCTAGGCTTTATCAAAATGACTTATTCCAGCTCTCGACCTTGTGCAGGTTGAAGGTTTCCCTGCCTGTCTTATTTGGGTGTTGTGGTCCCAGTCCCAAACCCTAGGATCCGTTTTGGGAAATATACTTCAGACAGCAGTTACGAGGTCTGTTCTAGTTTTGCACTGAGTGCCCAGTTTCTCATACTTGGAAAGTTCCTTTTGGTTTTTTGAATTTGCCTGTGCATTAGAACTTAATAATTCTTTTTCATATGTTCACATCAGGAGACCTCTTCACATTAGCTGGGTATGCCATATTGTTGAAGTCTCACATACATATTTAAACTATTTAGAGCTGCTGTGTAATGGTCATTGAAATTTTTTATGTTAAAAAATGTTTTATTTTCCAAAAAGTTGGGAAGAAAGGCTTCATTTGATGAGGAAGTCATGTAATATGACTTCAAGTGGAGAAGTGATGTAGGAATTGCTTTTAATCAATGATTCAACTCTTATGCACTTGTCTGTATTTGCCAATCATTTACAATGTGCCAGGCATTGTCCTAAGCATGTTATTGCAATATCTAATTTAATCCTCACCAATCTTATTATGTGGATACTATCATTCACTCCATGTGAGCAAACCTTTTTTGCTGATGTGGAAATCTAATTAAAGAATAGATAAACTTGTCGAAAGTAATTTGATTGGGAAGTTTTCAGTATTATTTAAACCTTTACAGTCTGCCTACAGAGTTCATGCTATAGGTATAGAAATGATGATGATGATTAATAGTAGTAGTATGCTGGTAATAATAATAACAATAACAATAACAATTGCAGTTAACACTTAGTAAATGCAATCGTATCAGGATATTGTTGAAAAACATTTTTTAAAAAACATTTTATTTATTTACTTTAAATAATCTCTACACTCAATGTGGGGCTGGAACTCACAACTGCAAGATCAAGAGGTGCCTGCTGTACTGACTGAGCAGCCAGGTGCCCCTGTTGACAAGCATTTTATATATCACTGCAACAATCCCATGAGCCAGTTATTATTATTTTCAGTTTATAGGTATAACAAACAAGAAAACCCAAAAAACTGAGGCACAGGCTAAAAGTCACATAGCTTGTGAATGATAGATTTGGGTTTTGAACCAGGCATTTGTACTCTGATGCTAATTCCAATAACTTATCCTAAGTGTTGGGGAAGAATAAAAGACTGGTTAGCTGTGTGCTCTAGGCTCGAAGTAGAGAAAGACCCAGGGTTCAGCTGAAGAGGTGGTCATGAGGTTGGAGTAGGGACAGTCAAAACAATACCATTTGACTACATGTGGGTCCAGGAGAAGAAAAGTCTGGGGTCAGGGAGTACCGGAGGCACTTTTCTTGACTTCAGCTCGTGTTGGATCTTAGTGCTTTTACCCACAGTTAGTGAGAACGGTCCGGACACAAGCATATGCTTTGTTCTAGAAAAGAAATATGAGACTGAGAAGTTTGGTTCAATTTAACTATTATTTCAATAACAGTTAATTGAGGGTCTGCCAATTAAATAACTCAAGAACATCTGTGCTTGCTTTTTGTGAAATGAATTTTCTACAAAATGAATGCTTGCCCTTTTTTACATAAGTAAATATTTACATTTAGTTTACTTAAACTGAAGGGCACCTCACCACCATCTTGTCTCATATATTGCCATTCAATTACAGGTTTTCCAAGGATATAAAATTCAGTGGCAATTTGACCGGTTACTCACAAAGTCTATAGGCCATGCATATCTTGAGTATTATGCTTGCTGTCCTTTTAAAATAAAAGTGAGCCCCCTCACAAGCCATCAGGAGCTCATAAAGGGGTTGATCTCCTAGAGTCATGATAGATTTGCAGCAATCTATCCAAACCCTTTTACATGGCTCCTCCTTCTGACCATAGACATACATTTTCAAGACAGGTGGCCTGTGTTGAGAGTAGTCTGGGGACATGAATGAGACAAAAGCTAAGTGGCCCACATGGGCACTGAACCCCTAACCTTCGCCTCATTAGCACGAAGCTCCAACCATCTGAGCTTACCCACCACAGACTAATGATGTGTGCATGGACGCACAGCCACATCAATCACATTTTCTGAAGCAAGACTCCCTACCCTGAAAGTAACCAGAAGAACCATCCATATAGGTCTCATCACTGAGGGAAAGCAAAGCCATCTTAATGGATGATTGAAGTGTTTCTTTTCTACAAAGCATTCATTCATCATCCTATAGCCTAACAGGACTTGAAGATTCTAGAAATTCACATTAGCTAATTCATACTTTAAAAAATGTATCTGTTCTTCTAGGTTGCTCTGGCCAGAATAGATGTGATTCTGATACCTTTCACAATAAAGCTTTTGAGAGTCCTTGGGTCAGTATTCTTAATCTGTTCTCCTAGATGGATGTTGAATGGTTGTGCCTCAGCCCCCAGAGGATCTGTAGGCCCCAGAAATTGTGTGTGTGTGTGTGTGTGTGCACACGCACACACAAGTGGACTTTTTTTCTTTGTAGAATATTCCTAGTTTTCTTTAGACCCTCAGAGATATCTGGGAGGCAAAATCTATGATCTGAAGGCTTACATCAATAAAAAAAACTAAAGGGGTAAAATGTACTTACAATAAAACTGACACTAGAAGGGAGCCTGGGTAGCTCAGTAAGTTAAAGCCTCTGCTTTCAGCTTGGGTCATGATCCCAGGGTCCTGGGATTGAGCCCCTCATCAGGCTTTCTGCCCCACCAGGAACCTGCTTCTTCCTCTCTCTGCCTGCCTCTCTGCCTACTTGTGATCTCTCTCTGTGTCAAATAAATAAATGAAATCTTTTAAAAAACCCTGACACTAGATAAGAAGCCAACTGTCATATTATTTTTAAGAGGGAGAGAAGAGAAGGTTGACACCATGGGAAACATATGTGAGCATCTGATGGCCTGAGGTGGGAAGTACACTTGTGTTGCAGAAGCAACTATATTCACCTGTAGAATGTATGAGCTTTTGTACCTCTTACCAGCAAGTAGTAGGGAAATTGGATGAGACTTCATGTCTTGAAACAAAACCTCTGAAATCCTATGTGAGAGATCATAAAAAGTTAGCAGGAATGGCTAGTAGGCTGTGTTCTGGTTCATGGAAAACAGTCTCTCATTTTAGCCAAAAAAAAAAAAAAACAAACTAGTTTGAAAAGGAGGAAAAGGGGAACTAATCCATGGTCTTCCACTTTCCCCTGCTACATATTCTGGAAAATTCCTAGAGGAACTGGAGAGTTAGAATATGTAAATAACCTGGCATCAGAATAGGGCTAGAGGCCTCACCAGAGGAAAATCAGAATAAGAAAGGAAATAAGACTAGAACACAACAACTTTTCTTTCTTTCTTTTTTTTTTTTTTAAAGATTATTTATTTATTTATTTGACAGACAAATCACAAGTAGGCAAAGAGGCAGGCAGAGAGAGAGGAGGAAGCAGGCTCCCCACTGAGCAGAGAGCCTGATGCAGGGCTCAATCCCAGGACCCTGAGATCATGACCTGAGCTGAAGGCAGAGGCTTAACCCACTGAGCCACCCAGGTGCCCCCAGCAACTTCTATTTTTTTTTTTTAATTTTTTTTTTAAAAGATTTTATTTATTTGACAGACAGAGATCACAGGTAAGCAGAGAGGCAGGCAGAGAGAGAGGGGGAAGCAGGCTCCCTGCTGAGCAGAGAGCCCAATGCTCTGCTCAATCCCAGAACCCTGAGATCATGACCTGAGCCGAAGGCAGAGGCTTAACCCACTGAGCCACCCAGATGCCCCTCGACTTCTATTTCTTAACCTGTAGTCTGTAACTGTGTCTGTGTTCCAGTGGCAGAGGTAAGTGCTTATGACAGAGACTGTCTGACACACAGGACCGAGGCCCAGAGTGAAATGAAAATATGGGACCTTGTGTTGATAAATTATTAAGCATTTGAAAGTGGTGACAGGAGTGTATTCAACCAAACACAGGACTCTCCTAAGTGTGAGGCCTTTGCAGCTGCCCATGAAGCCAGCTCTGGCTCCCAAAGTTTACTGAATTACCATATAATTTAAAGTTATAGCTCGCTTTCGCTGAGTGCCCGTGCTATCCTGTTCCCAGCTCATGATAAGCCTTCACTGGCCCACAAGCAAGAACACATCTAGATCAGTTCAATGAGCTCAACGTAAAAGCTCTTCTTTAGCTTGAAAGTCTATTCTTGAGAGTATTTTAATACTAAAATGTCCTTTTTTTTTTTCCTTGATGAACTGATAGGAAGAGTAGATGGTAGACATTTGTTTGTCCTATATCCTTAATTGGTTAAATAAAAAGTTTATTAGCTATGTCAAGAATCTAATTAAAAAAGAATTACTGGGATAGAAGTCACTTGAGATACATAATGTTAAATGGAGAGATTGAAAAAAACATGGTGTTGAGTAAAACACAGAATGAGATCTAAAGCACAATATTGTTTCAATACTGCCTTTCAAAGACTAATGCATATCAGGGATATTTACCAAACGTGGGGTGGTGGAGGGGAGGAGAGGTTTGAGAAAAGGGGTTAAAGGGCAAATCACTGGAAAAGTGAAGGCTCTTGTACCAACTGATATTCATAATGTGACTTAACAGAATCTAATTGATGGAACTTTTCATTGCCTGAGGTCCAGATTACAGCCCACGTCCCTACTAGTGCCAGAAGTTCCAAATGCAAAAGCAAAGCCCCCTGGGATGGGTAGCCTGTGCCCTTACTGTTTCTCAGATCATCCTGAAACCGGCATTCCAATAGCACTTTAGGGTTTGCAAGGTAATTTTTTTTCCCTATTAGCTCTTTGCATCCTTGCAACAGCCTTGTGGTGTTGATATTATTATGTTCATTTTACAGACAAGAAAACTGAAACTCAGAAAAATCAAGGTAATTAACTAATCAACAAAAACATGGCAGAATCTAGGGTCAGAAACAAGTCTTCTGACTTTTTTTTTAAGATTTTATTTATTCATTTGACAGACAGAGATCACAAGTAGGCAAAGAGGCAGGCAGAGAGAGAGGAAGGGAAGCAGGCTTCTCGCTGAGCAGAGAGCCTGATGAGGGGCTTGATCCCAGGACCCTGAGATCATGACCTGACCTGAAGGTAGAGGCTTTAACCCACTGAGTCACCCAGGCACCCCAATTTCTAACTTTTTAACTACGCTTTTTTAGTCTCCTCCCAAAGGTTGTCTTCCTCACAGAATGAGGTTCATTGTATGTTAGGGGTAATGGCAAAATTATGAAATGTTTGCTGTTACGAAAAAATCTACTGGTGGTATCTCTGATGGCACTTACAAATGAAGAAAGGCTTTCTTTCCTTTGGAGAGGGAGGGACCTCTATCTCCTTCCTTACTGTTCCTTCTCTCCTCCTGAGATCTGAATTATAGGGCCAAAGTGACCCGTGGAGACAGTTCCCATCTTGCTCCCATGTGGGACAAAAGTCAAATACTTCTAGGAGAGATTCACGTTTTAAATGATCTAAGTCTGATTTTCTAAGAGTCCTTAGTGCACACATCATGTCTACCGCCTTGCAAACGGGCCGTTTTTGCCCATGGCTATCTTGAGTCTCCCCTGGTGCACTGTAATTCTTTTCATGTCCTCAGAAAAACAGCTGCTCCTTTCCCAGTTCATACCTGAACAGTGTGATAAGGCTCTCTTTCAGTTGCCTTTCTTTAGGCTGATTAAACCAAGATTCTTTTTGTATTTTCTTACAGAGACTATTCCCAGGACTTTAACCATTTTGGGTTTTCTTCCTTTGCACTTGACACTCTCTCATTCCCCCTTTCTCTTAGATGTCTAAGATGCATGGCATCTTTAGATGCCAACTGTGATAGTTTAGATCAGTGATTCTCAAAGTGTAGGTTCTGGACAAGCAGCATCAGTGTCACCAGGGAATTTGCTAGAAAGGCAAATTATCAAGGGCTGCACCAGAACTCCCAGATCAGAAACTCCGGCGATAGAGCCCTGCAATCCAGTTTAACAAACCCTCCGGGGAATTCTGATGTATGTCAAAAGTTTGACAACTTTTTGTAAAGACGATTTGTGAAGACGATAATTACTTTTCAGCACTCTTTTTCCCTTCCTACCGTGGACAGAAACCCTTTCTAGCCCCATTCATGTTGGGTATGGCCACATGACTTGCGTTGGTCAGTGGAATGTTAGTCAATGGGATATAAACCTTAAGTGTGCTCGCGTGGCTTTGGGTTGGCGCGTGTGCTCCTGTGACTGAGCACAAGAAGAACATGTCCTGGGTCCAAGAGTCTAAGTTTACATGGAACAGAACAGTTCAGCTTGTTTCAAAAAAACTGGAAACAGAACTAAGCTCTCTGGATGTCTTATCTTCCTTTTAGTCTTGATTCCATGATGGATAGTACATGCCACACCAGGAAGCAAATACGTGTTCAGAGAATGAACAGTCTATTACTATTGTGCTAAAAATAAACAGATAAATAAATGGAGAGAAATGATGAACAAAAGTATGGTATACATCTTAGACTAATTTTGTTTAGATGATCTTTTGGATTCTTCTGGGTAAAATTAAACTCCAATCACAGTAGACAGGACAAAAAAAGCAGATTCAGTAAATAATTTTCTTGCATTATTGGATGTCTGGAGAGCAATCAATGCTATCATTGGTTCAGCGGGTTGGTGATATTGGGATCAGCATGTCTGTGGAGAAGGGGCTGGCACTAACTGAGCTGGTCTCCTCCTAGATATTTCAAATGAAGAGTATTTAATAAAGAAAGATCAGCCACCCAAATGGGGGATTGAAGCCCTCCAAAAGCTAGCAACAGCATGAAGGACCAGACGGATAAAGAGGGACAACTCTGAGGCATGTTCTACATAGATTACCAGAGAACCCCAGCAAATCTGAGTTCAGATGCCTACAGCATTCTTCGCTGCTCAGGAGTACACCCTGTATTACCTTTCTTCACTTCCCATGATCCTACCACTTCTTGTGCCATTACTCCTGGGTAGACCACTTGTATCCACATCCTTATCTAATGGTGCTGAAGATTACCCATCAAGCTTTAGAAAACACTTTTTTTTTTTTAAATTTTTTTATTTTTTATAAACATATATTTTTATCCCCAGGGGTACAGGTCTGTGAATCACCAGGTTTACACACTTCACAGCACTCACCAAATCACATGCCCTCCCCAATGTCCATAATCCCAACCCCTTCTCCCAAACCCCCTCCCCCCGGCAACCCTCAGTTTGTTTTGTGAGATTAAGAGTCACTTATGGTTTGTCTCCCTCCCAATCCCATCTTGTAGAAAACACTTTTGAGTTAATTCATTGTGTCTAGTTAGCTTATGGAAACTTAAATAGGAATACCAAATTGGATGTCCTGGGAGAGGTCAAGTGTGAAAAGAGAAGTCAGAAATTTATGAACAAAGAGGAAATTTATAAAATATTTAATTGATTTTCGTTAAGGTGTGAGTGGAGTGAGATACACTGCTGAGGTGAGGGGAGGGTACATTGGATTTTCTAGACCCTTCTTTAAGACAAGTGACAGAAACCTCAGCTCTACAGAATATAGCAAAGTTGGATGGAGTAAGCGCATAGACTAAAGAGAAGATTGAGAACCAATATTTTATGAAGATAAACTATAGAAGAGCTAAATTAGTAGACTACAAAAGGCCATTTGCAAATAGGACAGCATGCAGTTTCTAATGGAGATCTTGAAATATTGGAATGAAAATATAGTCTTTTGAAAATTGAGGTCAGAGAAAATCTCTGAGAAGTCATTCAGAAAGTATTTATTTACTTGTTTCACAAACAGTGCTTTGGCACTCTCTGTGGCAGATTATACTTTCCTAGTATGGCCACAACATTACCCAATGCTCTTCTAGAACCTTGCCACATTCCCAATGGAAGTAGAGTCTACTTCCTCTCTCCCAGAATCTGGATGAGCTTGGGATTCACTCATAACAAAGAAAATACAGTGGAAGTAATACCATATGATTCCTGTGCCTAGTTCAAAAAAGTCTTCATAGCTTCTGGCTTTCTGTTGAAATAGTTTTTTTGGTTTTTTTTTTTTTTTTTTTTTTTTTTTTTTTTTTTAGATTTTATTGTGGGCGCCTCAGTGGCTCAGTCGGTTAAGCTTCTGCCTTTGGCTCAGGTCGTGATCCTAGAGTCCTAGGATTAAGTGCTCCCTTGGGCTCCCTGCTCAGAGGGGAGTCTGCTTCTCCCTCTGCCTCTGCTTCTCAGAGCTTTCTCTCTCTCTCTCTCTCAAATAAAAAACAAAATCCTTAAAAAGCTCAGATAGGTTTGTTTGTTTTTTAATTAATTGAATTTAAATTAAAAAATACCATCAAACATAAAATAAACAAAATAAAATTTAAAAAATAATAGAAAAGAATTAAGTCAGTTAAAAAAAAAGATTTTATTTATTTTAGGAAGAGAGAGTAGGGAGAGAGACAGAGGGGAAGAGAGAGTGAGAGGGAGAGAGAATCTTGAACAGATTTCATGCTGAGCATGAAGCCTGACGCAGAGCTCCATCCTACAACCCTGGGATCATGACTTGAGCTGAAATCAAGAGTCGGATGTTTAACTGACTGAGCCATCCAGGCGCCCCATAGAATGCTGGGTCTTGAAACCTTAAGTTGTCATAAGTCATTGTCCTGTCCTTAGACAGTCATGCTGTAAGGAAGCCCAACTAGCCAGACAAAGGGAGAGCTCCTTGAAAGGCCCCGAGACCTCTCATGGTAAGAGAGAAAGAGGCCCAGAAAAAGTCCCTGGCTGTTATACGTCCTGTTCTCTGCACGGGAAACCTTGAGGCAGAACCACTGAGACTCTGGTCAGGCATTAGGCAGGGGTGCTAATTCCTGACCTGCAGAGCCACTGAGAGATAGTAAGGTAATTGTTATTTGACAAAGCTGTGGAGAACCAGAGAACTGCTTTGAGACGAGACACTGTTTTAGTTCTGAGGCTAATTATTTAGTTCTGGTTTGAAAATAGGACTGTCTTTGCTTGCATGAAGTCTACAGACCAGGTAGAAGCAGAGTGAGGAAAAGGAACACCTATCCAGGGACAGGATGGAATGCCTTAGAATAATGGAAGAGAAAAACACCAATGAGTAGGTAAGGACAGGATTTTCTCGGCAGTTTGGG
This sequence comes from Mustela putorius furo, assembly GCF_011764305.1. Classification (NCBI taxonomy): domain Eukaryota; kingdom Metazoa; phylum Chordata; class Mammalia; order Carnivora; family Mustelidae; genus Mustela; species Mustela putorius. The sequence goes on from NW_025421321.1 coordinate 6,665,168, forward strand.
TGCAGGAGAGGAAAGTGTCTTCTGTGCGAGATCAGCATTGTTTCTTTCCTACTTTCTTGCTGCTGGAGAGGATAGGATTGAGGAGGGCAAAGCACCAAGAAGGGCAATATGAGAGGGAAAAACAGGAGCTTGAACGCCTCACGGGGACAAACGTAAAGCGAGTGACACTGAAGTGTTAAGAGGGTTAAATGTTGTTACCGTAATCCCCCTTTTGGGGGCACTCAGGGGTCATGCTTCCTTTCAGGTACTTATTGTTAAGCTGTGGGCAGAACCGTGCCTGGCCGAGGGTGCTTTGAGGCCAGAACAAAGGGCAAAATAAGTATATAACTCCCATCCTCACCCCACGCACATAATTTATAGCATTTTAATCTTCCTACTTGTCTCTGCTTATGAATTTCTTATAGAATTATTTAATGATGTGAGTTCAATGGGCAATTTTAAAATCTTCTTAATTTACTATTTCTTTTCTCAATGATGCGGTTAGGTACTGAATACCACACTGCAGAGGTAGCAGCCTGAATGGAGGTGAGAGAAAAATCATCTAACGCCAGACAATTAATAGGTACGTGGGCTCCAGCCCTCCATCCCTGGGTCCCAATAATCATGACGGGATGCTAGGGAGTTTCACAGATCAAAGAAAGACTGAAGCATGTTAAAGAGACAGCATCAAACACATCTTCCGCCCAGTCTTGGAATGCCCCCCATGTCTCCTGACGTCCTATAATGTGATGGGAATGAGTTTTACAGGACAAATGCAATAAAAACAAAGGAGCAGAGGATGTTATCTTCAATTGAGTCAGTAGTCTGGAAAAGGAGGCAAGAGGAGTATGCCCAGTAGCATTGGGGAAACTTGTTACAATAATAAGCTCAGAAATCCCATGTACAGATAGATCTCTGGCATTTGCGAATATATAATAGCAAACCAGGATGACTGTGAATATTCAATTCTTCTGCATGGACTGACCACACTGAGACAAAGGACGGAGTGGGTGGCAATGAGAGGCCACACCAAAGCAAGTGTTAAGGGTCCTCCTCGAGCAGAAATATCTGATTCATTCCCTATAAAAGCACTGGCAAAGCTGGTGAGAGATTCCATTCCTCCCAGACGACTCAGATGAGCACATGATGTCTGATGGCAATTCAATTTCAGAGCACTGCGGTTTACATGGGACAAATCAGCAGTCACAATTTCAAGTCTGGGTAGGTAATAACTGAACCTCACCTGGGAGAAACTTCAGGCGATGTCTACACAGCCTCACATGAATGAGGCTCTCAGTCTCAGCTCGGCTTTTTACCAAGAGGTGTCTCCACCCCTCCGTTAACGCTAACTGTAGACAAAAAGAAAAGGTAGCCACACACCAGGACTCTCCTCTCATCTTGAAATACATGGAGCTCTGTACCATGGGAATGTGGCTGGTCTTATGGATGGAAAGCCACGGACATCCAAAATTGTCAACTGACCCATAAAGCATCAGCATAAAACTCAAACTGGAGAGAGACTCCGATTAGTATCCAAACATGCCTCTGTTTCCTAATGCTCATTCAGACACAGGTTCAATGGCTGGAAATTATTGAAATGAGGCAGATGTCAAGGGGACCGCGGCACACGGAGCTGCTCTCCGTTAGCAGACACTGCGCGCCTACGGTTTCAGGTTGCTTGTTAAATCTCCACATTGTGGCTAGTCCTAAAGTACCTGCAGGCATAGCTCTCCTCTTGGTCGCCGAGTTGCCTGAATGTACAAACGCAGTTTAAAGCTCTGGGATTTGCCTGGAGCTGCATCATCTTTCCAATCATTAGATTTAGGGGAGCCCCGGTGCCCCCACGGTAGTGTTTGGCTAGTGTGTGCATCATTTCAGAGGGCCGTTCCCTTCCTCCCCGTGGTCCCTGGTTTTGCTCCCCTCCTTCTGTTTCAACCGATGGGCCTTCGTTGCCACGGCCCAGGGAAGGGCTCGGGACACTAGGTTTCCTGGTTTCTCAACTGAGTTCAGTCAGGGTTGTTTTTCATTTTTCAAGCCAACCGATGTAAAGCACATAAGAGGTGAGGAAATACGCAGCTTTATGATGAGTCGGGGGTATGGGGGGTAGTGGGGTGTTGTGACAGTTTTGCAAAGGTGGCTGGAACCAAGGCATTCTTGGTCCCCAGGGAGACTGGAGGTAGGAAGCAGCTTAAATACAAGTTTGTTTGTTTGTTTGTTTGTTTGTTTCCAAATCAAACCACCACAATGTCTTGCAACCTTTGCCTATTGCAAGGACTGCAGCCTATGTTGGCAAAGAAAGTCAACAATATTTCCTACTGCAGGAGAGAGTGACGAAGCCGATGGAGAGGTGGCCAACAGATATAAGGAAACTACTAGTTTTCTTCAGGGGAAAAAATGTCTTTATATTCAGGCAGGATCTAGGACTAGATACAATTAAAAGATTGTAAGTGATCTCTCTGTGTTCTAAAACATTACTGATAAATCTTGTGCACTGTCCTATTTCATCGCTGCTCCCTGAATAAGGGCTTTGCTGCAGCGGGAGGGAGGCAGGGTCTCTTCCTCGCTCACCAGCTGCCCAGCCACACAGCATCTTGGAAGTGAGTGGCTCAACAGAAAGACCTTCCTCCTAAAGAATTTCAAACACACCCATGCTACTTCCCGCCCCCAAACTGCCCCCGGCAGTGCACATATTATTTTACATTAAATATTCAACCTCAGTTAAATACTGAAAATATGAAAGAGGAACAAAAAAATTGCCCAATTCAGTATCTGGTCCCACCTTACTTTAGAGCAAGTTTGGAAAAACCAGTAGGATGGCTTTCTTAAACTTATTTGAACCTTCACTCCTTAGAGAATATTTCTAAGAATATGTAGTTTTGGGTTATCCAGGTGGCTCGGTCAGTTAAGGGTCTGTCTTTGGCTCAGGTTATGATCCTGGGGTCCTGGGATCGAGTCCCTTGACCCGCTCCCTGCTTAGTGCGAAGTCTGCTTCTCCCTCTCCCTCTGCTGCTCTCCCTGCTTGCATGCTCTCTCTCTCTCAAATGAATCTTAAATAAAATCTTAAAAAAGAATATGTACTTTTTGTTCCCTTCTCTTCCTCCAACACCACCAAAAAAAGGGAAGAAAAATAATCTGTCATATATTATATATACTTCAAGAGTTCAGATATTTTTAAATGTAGAACTTTTAAGTGCAATGTAAAAAAAGGTAGTTGAAAGATAGAAATATGTTTTTGACTTCACTTCAGAAATATTTCATAATTTACACTATCCATTCTTGAAGGAAGAACAACTTCACCATTCATGAATTATTGGTTTCTTCTTCATGGTTAAATATTCAGTCTGTCTATCTGTCTGGTTCATATCTTTTCCATTGATTTTTAACACTCTTAGAAATAAGGAATACATTTCAAACTCGGTGCAGAGGGAACTTTATTATAAATTGTGGCAAAGTGGCAAAACGCAGGCTCGATGTATTAACCTCAACAAACCAATGTGGGGAGCTGGGTTGATTAGTTCATGGTGATGACCATGAATCCTCTATGGATAATCTTCCAGAATCACATCTCTTAAAAAAGAATTATATCCATTTAACTTTCCTTAGAAAAAAAATGTTTAGAACTTTTTAATACTACAATCTGTTAAGATTTAGGTATGTGACGTTTCTGGGTTTCTTTTGTTTTGTGTTTTAATCACTACTAAGCTAAATGACCTACAGGTTCAAGGTTGCATTCAGTTGCAAGCAATCCCTAAACAATAGTTAACGTGGCAACACACTGTCTTTAGATGCTTGCCTAGACGTTACACAAAAATGTCCGGATTGTCAACTTCGTAGCTAACCTCCACACTGCTTGTCATGATGGCAGACCCAGAAACTTTCTTCATTCTTCTGTGGCTTGTTTGTATAAATGTGACACATACAAAAACAAAAATAGATATAAAGATGCTCGGTTTCAGAAAAAGCATGGTTTGGGAACAGATTGGAATTTGGGTTTTAGTCATCAAAGATGTGATAAACAACACTGGGCATTAATGTAGAAAACAGATTGAGCTTTTTAATGGGACATCAAATAAGACTTTATTAGCATCTATTAGGTTCAACCCAAAGCTCAGGAAATAGCATTAATGAGTATCATATATCAGCGTGTCTGTTATTAGATAACAGTATCCCTTAAAACTAGCAAGCCATATAGTACTTTATATTTTTTTACCTTTATCTTTAGAATTAGCTGACATTCTATCCTGTTACACTGGCCTTACTATTAGTAATAGTGAACCAATTTATAAACCCATTAGTGACACTTTTTCCAGAAGATAAAAACAGTCAAAATTATCTGGCAGCAATTAATCTTAATGGCTGTATGCAGTAAACAGCAATGGGCTAATTCCAGCTCTGTCAGCCCCATCAAACAATCCCGCATTAGGCAGCTTTTCAGTGATCCATTAAAGCATATTCAGAACAACAACAAATTCAATGCTGAAGGCATATGCACTAAACATTACAACAGTGATCTTCTGAAGCCATCATTATCTCTTAAATAGTACTTCCCCCATGTATTATCATTATGCTGTACATTAGAAATACTTTGATTAAACTCCCTTAATTCATAACAGACAGCTGCAGACCATTTATGCAGTTAATCTCAACACAACAGCTATTGAGGAAATATAACAAATGAACGCTGTAAACTGGAAGTCATTACTATGAAAGATACTGGCTTCCTAGCCCTCTTAGAGCAGAGTGCATCGTAAGGATGGGCTTCGCGCCTACAATAATGGGGATGAAACTGTTAATGACCTTCCACTTTCCCCCGGAACATCTGTCCTGAGGCTGGTTGTGTTGTAGACTAGGCGCGTGACCAGTTTAGACGAGGCCATGTTCCCTGTCCGTTGGCCAGCCCAAGGGTTCCAGGGAGGATGACCAAGGCCATGGTTCACGTCTGTTTCCCAGCCTTGGCATTGAGAAGTCAAGGTTTTGGTTATACGAATAAGCTCACTGATTTCACTGAATTGTGACTGTAGAGCACCAGAAAAACATTGGGTGCGTGTGTCATCATTAGCAATGGCTTCTGATTTCCTTGCCAACAAGTGCTGTCTTTAAAGTTTAATTCACAGTACCTGAGTTGACATACTTTAAAAAAAAAGATGATGTCTGCAAAATTTTCTCTGTAAACTCTTTCCCAGGTATACTGTATTTTCGTTTAACAATTCAGAAAAATCTGCACGCCAAAAAATCCCCCTCCCTTCCCTCCCATACTTAAGTGGCCACGCCCCCAAGTCCATGTGCTGCTAAGTAGAACATGCACGGGTTGAGTTTGACGAACAAGAAACCTGTGTAAATTTTCCCCATAATACACCTTCACAAAATCTTTCCTTTTCACAGGTAGAGAAACCATAAACATGTGCATGAATGGGGTCTATGTGCCTGACATTTTTTTCCCTCATATAGGGTTTATTTCAAAGTTCTAAACCACAGACACCGTGTCTACCTTTTGATGAAATGGCCAACTAATTAAAACATAAATTTAGAGTCCCCTTGCCATCTCTGACAGTACTTTTAGCTTTCAGGGTTAGCATCAGTGAATTAAATATTGATTCCAAATGTAAAGTGCCCTCATTGTGGAGTGATAAGGGCTTAGCTTTCAGAGGGAAAGGCGGCTCCCTGTGGCAATTTGCACTGAACGTTGATGGCGATTTCCACCACCATGGCTAAATTGACCCATCCCTCCAAGATGTCCGCAAACACACGGGTGTTAATGTTTGCCAGTGTGTGGAGAGTGGATTAGCTGGGGTGGGGGGGAGGTAACAGGTCACTTTAGCTCCTCAGGTTACCTCTGATGTTGTAGAGATTCCCCTGCTTGCCCTCTCCTATGCTCCCACTCACCCCTCTAAGAACACCACTCCCCCCTTTTTTTTTTAAAGATTTTATTTATTTGACACAGAGAGAGAGAGATCGCAAGTAGGCAGAGAGGCAGGCAGAGGGAGAGGGGAAGCAGGCTCCCTGCTGAGCAGAAAATCTGATCTGGGACTCGATCCCAGGACCCTGAGATCATGACCTGAGCTGAAGGCAGAGGCTTAACCCACTGAGCCACCCAGGCGCCCCTGGGAAACTTTTCTTAATTTTTTTCTCCTTTCCCTTAAATTGGTTTGAAAGGCAGGGATGTGGTGATTACTTATTCCATCCCCCTCTCCTGTTTCTCAGATTTGCATTTGTGACAAAGTTGTGCCAAATCCTTCTTGGGTACCAAGTGCAGTTGGAAGCAACCAGGATTCTCATTCTTTTTGAAAAGACCTCTCGTCCTAGGCCTTAGCTCCCTGCCAGGTAAGAAAGCTCTACTACCAATTGCTGAGTCACAACTAAGTTTGAGAAATAATGCTCCTGCTTAGAAGTTGACAGCATATGGCAGTGTAGTAAACCTCTAAGAAGTTCTAGAGCGCATGTCCAAACTGACCCAACCAACATTTAAAAAAAATAGAATAGCTGTCAACATTTTATGGACCATTAATCTTTTATAGAATATATTTAGGACATGTTTTTCTAAATTCCTGGTTACAATACTTATGCCTCAATATTAGCTTATGGTAGGAAAAAACAAGTTTACAATGTGATTAATGATGCTTTCTTCTCATTTCTGTTTGTAAGATTTAGCTTAAAGATACTCCACTGTTGTCAAGTGGCCATTAGCAAATAAAATTATGTTTGGAAATAAAAATTATGCTTGGAATTCAGAAGTTTGCTTGACTCTGGTAGATCTGGCCATTCATTCCAGGAATACAAGTTTATCACACGATGTCCATATAGAAAATTTTCTGATTGAGACATAAGATTTTCTTCAACTAATGATTAGATTTTGGCAAATGATTTAAAACATATGGATAATTCACAAATGTGCTCATTTACGCTGCCGTGAAACATTATCTTTAGCTATAACACAATTATATTGTGCAGCAAAAGTTCTATCTAGACATGTTTACTATCTGCCTCTATTTAGAAAGCTTCCAGTTATGACCAGGTGACTTCTACATGCTACTTTGAAATCTGCTGCTGGGAGTCTCAGCATACACTTTGCCCCCAAAATATACTGCAGATAATGATTATGTTCTAGATCTAACTTATTCTTATGTCTAATCCATTGCAATCACATGGCTAATAAGTTACGTACTTTAAATAATAAGCCAAATATCAGTATTGTTGCCCTGTCAGTAAATTAAACCAAATAGAAAAATGATAAGGTGATAAAGTTAACTAAGAAATTTTTTTAAAGGTTTGGTCTAGAATGCTAGCACTTGAGAAAATATAGGTTTAATTTAAAAGATGGGGTTGCGGGTTGAGGTGTGTCTGTGTGTGTGTCTTCTGAAGCAAACTTATAATGGCAATGTTTCTAAATACTTATCATCTTCCAAATGTACATCCCACCCAGCCTTCTATTTAGACATATCACGGCAGGTCTTTTTCTAAGAAAAAGAGCTAAGACTCCTATGTGGAACAGAAAAGAAAAAAGATTGAAAGGGAACAGAAAAAGATAATTTCCTATGAAATCTAGGTAAGAACTGGCTGCAGTGGGGAAAAGAGAAAGTAGCTTTGAGGGTGTGCGTGTGTGAGATACACACACACACACACACACACACACACACACACAAGCACAGATGGAAAGAGTAGAAGTAGAGTTCCTTTGAAAGATTTAGATAAGATGTGAGTAGTGAAATACAGAAAACCTGGCGACCACAGCATTTATGCAGTAATTTTTCTGAAGGGGGACATTTTGTGACAGGAGTCAAGAATGGGAAAAACAGTCTCACTACCATAAGCCTGATGTTCTGTTTGTCTTGAATTGTGCCTCAAACACCTGCATAACCTCCAAGCCTCAACTTTTTTCTAATTCCTGTTGTAGAGTTTAGTTCATGTGACTAAGTTTCCATTTCGTTTCCTTGCTTGGCTGTATGGTTCTTCACTCAGCCTGGTACTTGGAGACCCCAAATTTTACCAGTCCTTTCCCCCAGAAGACTGACCTCCAGCCCCTGTATTCTACGCACTGCCTTGCCACTTGCCACTGACCCCTGTCTCACATGCCCCCTTCCCCACACCTGTCTCCTTCTCCTCATGGATCCTAGCGTGCTTCTCTCTGTCTGGGCCTTCCAAGAGCTCCTTACCACTGGGGCTCAGGTAAGCCCTGCCAGTGTTCCCAGCCCATGCTTTACACTGTACTTGGAGTCATTTTAGTAAATGCCAGTTTGGGCTAGTCAGAATACTCCTGAGTCCCGTGCTTGAAAAGCTCCAAATTCTACAGCATGATCTGCTCCCTACGTCCCCTACTTTGTTGTCTCCCTCCTCTGTTCCAGCTCATCTGATCTCCTGACTATTCCTCAAAGGCACAATGTTTACTCTCAAATCCATGTCTTTGCACATCCAGGTCCCCTCCCCCTAACTTCTTTTCCTATTAACTGCCTCCTACTCATCAATACTGAATTCATTTATCATGGCTTTTGAAAATCTCAGTCTCTGGCTAAGCAAGATGCTCCTACACACTGAATTATAATTCACTGAACTGTAATTACTTTCCTGTCTCATTTTGACCTGCCTGAAGACAAGGACAATGTCTTTCGTTCAGTATCAGGAGCTCGTAGAGTATTTCATGGAACATAGTAGGTACCTAGAAAGTACTCATTAAATGAATGGACCAGAGACTATCTGCAACTACTGTACAGCGATCACTCCCTTTCTGGCGTACTGTAGAATTGCAGAATTCTTAAATGGTTAACAGTTGATTATTAGTTAATAGACATTAATTCTATTATATAGGAAAAAGATATTGGTAGCATCCATGTGAAAAGATTAACAAGCACAGATCTGCATGTAGTAGGATTGCAAATGGTTTTATCCAACCTTTATGCGCAGGAGCTGACTTCCTAAATTAAAAAAAAAAAAAAAGAATGAGTTACTTTTATTAAAATAAAAAAAAGAGATCATTAAAAAAAAAGAAATGTCTCCTTAGCATGGCACACAGCTTTACAAAGAAAAAACATACCAGGGCCCCTGACTGCCTCCTGGGTTGCTCTTGCTCTTTTCTGCACGTCCTGTCCCCTCTGTTTGCCTCCTCTCGTTTTCCCCCAAGCTGTTGGTGATGAGAGATTTGGCCTAGACGTGGTGCCATTTGGTTCGTATTTGAATGAGAGTGGAAGGCTCGCAACATCAGTATGATTGTCCAGTTTGGTACCTCTCTGGCTGGTGAGACTCCCACCATTATTGACCAGCTACCCTCATCGCCAACATATCCCAAAGTTTGGTGGGAGGGATGCCAGGCAGCGCTGAAGGACTTGCTTCTCCTTGCATTCCTGGTAAAGCATGTACCCTACATGGGGAGAATCGGGGTCAGTCATTTTATTTGCTTTAAGACGTGGTACCAATTTCTCATAAGGAGGCAGAATGGGTGGTTTACCAAACTAAAATAAAGGAGCCCAGCCAAACTCTCCACACAACTTCTCTCCAGCAGCAAAGTGTGTCCTGGGCATTCCTCTGGATCATTAAGACAGCACCTCTACCCACTGCAGGGCTGAGCACAGAGCCCATTCCGTAAATGTTTATGGGCTAGTCCTTCTGAGCTCCACTGAATGGGCCTTTCATTCCTTGGAAAGTTAGCAAATTCTCTTAAATAGCAATGCAATATTTAATGTTTTTTTCCTAACTCTACGTCCACAAACAGATTGAAGAAAATTGGTGTACTGGTCTAATGCTATTAAAGATGATGAAGAAAAAATGTAATGATACTTGAAACAGGCTAGCCTTCTCTGTTAGTTCATAACAGCATCAGGTGACCAAAGTCTTGGTTTTAAGGACAAGGTTTATTGATACGCAAAATTAATGAAGTTCAACAAACGTTGAGTGGGTGCCTAATACATTCAAGGTGCCATGCTAGGAGCTTTGCAAAATAAAACAGGGCTGAATCCTGGGCCTGGCCTCAAGGAATTTACAATATTGTGCCTATCTACGAAGTGGGATTGAAATTCTCTTCTCATTGACTGTAACTCAGAAGAGTAAAAATTTGTATCTCTGTTTGTTGAACAGTTTTCTTTAAGTTGAGATTGAGTCTTAGCCCCTCCTTGAAGATGTCCCCAACTCACCAACTGCATTATCCGTAACTTTTGGGCAAGGTTCTATTTGTTCACTGGTTTCTCCATTTACATTCACACTCAAACTCAACAAATATTGACTTAAGGCTCCTGTGTGCCAGGAACTGTTCTAAGAGCTTGGAGACACAGTAGTGAACAAAACTTCAACACACACACTCGGAATTAGTAAGAGCTATGAGGAGAAATCAAGCGGTCAGAGAGGGTCGTGAGGGTGAGGAGCTCTTCTGAGGAGGGTGTGTCAGGGAGGCTTTCCGGGAAGTTGGCATTTGAATGAGGACTTGCAAAAGTCTGGGGGATGTGCGTGAAGGGCGGAAGTCCCAGCAAGTACAAAGGCCTGAAACAGAAGGAAGTGGAGGTGTCTGTGGAACAGTGGCTGAGGAGGAGGGCTGAGCCATGGCCAGGTTCTGGTAAGGAGGGGACTTGGAGGCCAGGCCAAGGCCAGGGCAAGGCCCAAGTAGAGGAGTTTGAGCATAGAACATAACTAATCTGATCACTGTTTAAAAAAGATCACTCTGACTATTCTGTGGAAAAGAGACTATAGAATAAGTTAAAAAAATGAATAAATACCCACTCCACTATTTCAGTCCTTGGCCCAAATGGAACTGCCCAAACACACTAGTCTTTCCTAGTTTCGCTACATGGCCAATAGCTTGTCAATATAATTGCTATTATTAAATAGCAGTTTCTACCTGGAAGATTCAGATCCATATTGAGAAAAACTGTGTAACAATTGGAAGCTTCCCAACAGTGACCTCCTGTCCCTAGAAGTGTCCACACAGAAGCAGATGAGGAGGGTTCCCTACAATGAGCAGACATGAACTTGAAGCCTCTGAGAACTGTAAATTTCCTGGACATCTTTTGCTTCCCATTCCATGATGTAGATATGGAGAGTCTAGTAGACATTATCCTGTGCTTCCTGCATCCCTCATTCTGCCAGCTGGGCATGGTGTTAGCAGATGGCACTCAACCGTCAGCCGCTCTGGAGATCTCCTTGGCTGCAGAGAGCTGCTTTGCCTCAGGTCACACCTCTTCCTGGGACATCCCATATCCATGGGCAGTCCATGTGGAGTTTAAAAAGCTCCATCCCCTCGCTCCTCCTTGGGGCAGCTTTGAAGGGCCAGCCTAGCTCCAGAGCTCCCTGAGGTCAGCTGGCAGTTAGTGGATTCTTCAAGGCTACCCACCTTCCCCGTTTGCCTAGTCTGGCTTTATTCCCTTCCTTCCCACCTGTTGGTCCCTTTAGAAATCCCCTCTCCCCCCACCCCCCACCATACACACACTCACCATAAGCTCCATCTCTGGGCCTGCTTCCGGGAACCCAAATAGAGAACATCATTGTGTAAGTAAGTAAAGGGGCTTAGTTGGAATTTGGGGCTCCTGTTTGCATTTCGAGCAGGTGTAGCATCACACAAGCCTTAAGGGAACCTCAGGCCAGGCAGGGTGTCTCACCGTATTCAAAAGAGGGCTGTTCTGAAATCTCCATGCATGATCCAGAGAGAGCCAGGGAGCACTCAATGTTTGGGACATAGTGGCAGCTCAGTAAATATGTGTCTATTACAACCCCCAGTCATATGTGAACAGACAGCATCATATGGACCCCGTGTTCTTATTGGGAAGGTTCTGTACCACCTTAAGGGGCCGAGGGCATGCAGCAGCCAGTGATCACGGAGCTCCTAAAGGCAAGGAGTGATCTCTGTGGCATCTTGGTCTGAAGGGCTTTGTGGGAAAGAGGCAAAAGGCCATGGTTCCCCTTTGGTGGAGAAGGAGAAGAACATTGTCATGTGCTCGGGAAACTGCAAGGGACTCTGGGCCGGTCCCCAGCGTTGATTAAGAAAAGTGCATAGCATTGCAGGAGAAATTCAGAAATCACTCAAGGATGGAAACGTTTGCTATCACCAATGTTTTGAGTGAGTACTATCATTTATAACTTCACCCCACATCATTATATATCTTCCTCTGATATTTTATTATTACTTTCATGTCTCTTCCTGAAGTGCTTTGAGGATAAATTTCTTTTTTTACCACAAGGATCTTTCATATGAATAGGCTCATTGGCATCAAAATGTTAGATGATAAATTAAGCTATAATACAGAAACACGTTAAATATGGTATGTATGAGTGCAGACATCATAGGACCATGCCTGTATTTTATCGTATTTCAGTCTGAGGGTAGGAGACAAATTCTGTGGACATTAATGTGAATTCTGTACATGGGTCTTGAGAAAATGAAAGTATTCAGATAGGTTGTGTTAAAAGGAATAGATACTTCAGTCTACTCACAATAGGGTTTTAATCAATGTTTGTCCCTTCCATGCTCCCCATGGTTTGGGATGGTTCACTCTGACCAGGCTTCATTGCTTCTGCCGTAGGCAGTGTGATTCAGTGGGGTCCAGACCCAGGAAAGCCACCCTGGGTCACCTCTCAGCCCCCCACTCTCCAGCTACATGGCCTCATGCTAAGTCACTCATCCTAGAGGCTCATTTTCTCATCTGTGAAATGAGAAAGAACGTAATAATACTGAACGTATAAGGTGGTTTTGAGAAGTTAATATACGTCAAACACTTGGAAGAGTGTGATCCCTAAGAAGTTTTAAATAATCAGTTACTATACAGATGGGGTTCCCCTTTAAGAAAAGGGGAGGGGGTCCGAGGTATTCCATGGCTCTTTGTGTGTTGTGTATCACACTTGGTTCCTCCCAGCTGAAAATGTCTCTGAAATGATTAGCACAGACAAATGCAGGAAGTCTACTTGAGAATCCAGCGTAGTGATGAGGGAAGGTGGAACAGGCAGCAGGTACCCAAATACCACCAATGGAAGCATCTGTGGCTTTTCTCCCATTTCCAGCTATATAACTCACTTATCATAGCTTCAGACGAATACTTATTTTATGCGTTTTATTTCTCTTGTCCATAAAATAGGCACAAGATACTGGACTATGTAGAGTTCAGAGGGAAACCCTTGCTCAATAATTAAGAGTACCTGGTGTCCGGTATGAGTGGCTCGGTAAGCAGCCTATCGAGCTCACATAAGCTTTTATAGAGCAGCTCACACTTGGGAAAGGAGATTGGGGATGAGCGGTGGCCTCTGTTACCCTTCATCTTATTGCATTGCTTTCTTCTCCAGCTGCCAGCAGAGCTTGGTCAAGGCTCTATTATTGTAACTGGACATCAGCGTTGACCAGTCTTACTCCTTGGACTACAGCCCTGCTGTAAGCAAGTCTTGCTTTGGAATCAGTCCGACCTGGGTAGACCCAGGCTCTGGGTGAGCAGGGGCGGTGGGGAGGTTTACAGTTTCTTGTGGAGTCTGATATTCCCTCCCACACTCCTGGGAGCAGGAAGAAAGCATCAGTTAAGGCAATGCCTGGTGGGTTCCTATATAGGACCCAGGAGTGGTGGTCTTCTCCTCTTCCTTCTCATGCTCAGGAGCAGTGATCTTCTATCTGCAAAGTGAGAGGCTTGGCACATCACAGACATTTCACTCAGCACCACAGAATCTGAATTTGTGATAGTCATCCCCAAAGTCTGATCTAGGAACAGCAACACCATGTCTTTCCACATGAGCTATAGATCAAGGCATTCCTGCGTCCATTTCATTAATCTGTTTGGATCCGATGTTTTCATTCCTTGAATAAAACAAACAACAAACACAAACGGTGAGAGGTAAGAGATTTGCTAATCTCAACTCCCACAATATATTTAATTTACAGAGAGTTTCAGATTTCCTGACCTTAAGGATCTTATTTCTATGAAATGGGTACATTGTTAACAAAAGAGGATTTAGTGCAAAGTACTTTCTCCATGCTTGAATTCTTTTTGCATTTTGTGCCTTTTGTTTGAATCATACCACTTGAGATCAGATTTATCAATTTTAACATCTGGAAATAAACGATCTTGTAAGGATTCAATGTGCATATCTACAAAGGGATAGTACTATGGGCTATAGGAGAAATAGTCATTATAATAGCATCCAAGAGCAGTCAAGAAAATTTATAGCCATGGGCTAATTATCCTTTTCGTGGGTATTTCCCACCCCCCCCCCTTCTCTCTCAAGTTTACATCATGGTGAAAATTCTTCCTCTCAGGCTAGGTTAAGGCTATGGGCTCATGTAAATCCTAATCTAGATATAGAACATATTTATTACGGTAGGCCTTTATTGGTGTCTCTACAGAAAGTGGAGTGGATAGGGATGCTCAGAACATTCTGTATTCCAAAGGAATAACATCTACTATGTTGTAATGTTATTTTCTGCTGCCGTAGCAGAGAACCACCTCAATGCGAAACCACACTTTCTTCAGTTTCTTTAAACTGCATTCCCCTCCCCCTCACACTTTTGGGGACCATCCTGCTGGTTTTCCCGTAAACGGGGCCTTTTTACAGACAGCGAACCCTCTGGAAGGTTGCGCTCTGGACATGCTGTCTCCTCTGTCAAGTTCATTTCTTTCTTCCCTTTTCCAAGCTACAAAGCTACAACAATGTTTATATTCATATGAAGTATTTCAGCAATTCATAGCCAATTTATCAATGACCAGGCAGCTGCAGGCACTGCAGTCTGAGAAAATATACCAGCTCACTTGGTGTTTACATAGGCTCTGAAAGCCCCTAGTCGCGGCCAGGGGACAGAAAACCCCAGGAGTCATTAGAAAGGTACACTGGAGCCCCGGCCCGAGATGGCGGAGGGATGTTTGCATTATAGCCCAACACATCATTAAGGACACAATTGTTATTTAATGTGGCACAATCATCTTTCTACTCTTCGTGAAATCCACTTAAGTAATTACCTTCTTAGCTCATTGGCTCTGCGAGCCGCCTGGCTAGAAAGGGTTATATCGAAGGAAATATTAAAAAACAGCCTCATACAATTGCCCCCTTTCAGCTGACTGTTCCTTATTAACATATTCAAAATGAAGGTCTTCCCCCACCCCCCACGACCCTGAGAGGGTGAGGGAACTCCAAGGTAAATAAATGCTCTGGGGCATTAGCAGGATTTCAAGAGAATAAGAACACATTACCCAAAGTGTCTTCTACTGTCAGCCATTCTTAAAAAAAACAGCTGATACCTGCATAATGCCTGGCTCTTTGTATTTTCACTTTGACATCTGTTTTAGCCAATCAATTTTTCATTGAAGCCAAAATGCTGCTTTAAAATTTGCCTTGGCTTTCTCCTTTTAAGACAAGAACAAATTTATGAAGAAAATACTCCTTTACAAAACTCAATGCAGGCTCCCCAAAGCTGTGTGGATCTTGGTAAGTGGCATAGTTTTGAAGCCTCGCTTTGAATAGTCTAGATATTAAGACGGATGATTTAAAGAATCCACAGGACTTATTTTCAGAGCACCATTACATGTCTTTCAAACAGATTTTTTTATTATGACGTGTCCAAGATGAGCTTGCAAAGATTTAGCATCATTTAAGAAGAGCAGTGCCGAAGTACGGAATTGAAATTACTTGAAAACACACATCTGCATTTTAAACTTTAAGCTGGCTTTCAAAATACCCTGTACAATCCATGTTTACTATAAATATAGCGAGGTAAGTCTGAAATACCTTTATCTTATTTGGTAGCTCTGTGTTTGAGCCTCTTTGTTTGAACGGAAGTGTCAGCTGTATTTTACTTTATTATATAAAAAAGTTTCAGAATTTAATTAAGGGTCAAGTACCAGCAGTAGATAAATGCAACAGCGAAAGCATATTTCTGATCACTCTGAAGTCTGCAATCATGAAAATTATTATCATTGAGTAAAACTGGTCTCAATGATGGTGACTGGGAGACAGATTCTGTGTTACTCAGCCGTCATTTACATAATAATGGGTTCCAGTTTTCATCAGCACCTTTTGTTTGTACAGTGCTTACTGCTACACTAAATTGTCAAAATGTCATTCCTCTCCAATCAGCCAGAAAATATCAACAGTAAACAAGGCACAGGAAGAAATTCTCTGATTAGAAGTGTGGCAAGAGGAAAAGGAGAGCTCAAGTCTCCCCAAGCACTGGAAATGTTTTTTTTTTTTTTTCCTGGTGTCCCCAAGAAGACAGTCACAAGGCTTGGCTTAGGAAAATGACTCCCCCCACCCCCAACGCCAGCCCCTTTAATGAAGAAATACCACTCTCCACTCTGCTACCGAGGTCGCTCTGAAACCTCAGGGCTCTCCCTGGGGATTAATAGATTTACATATGTATTTGTCGTCGCCACTCTGGGGCCTCTTAAACTGGGCATCATCCCCCCACCCCCATCCAGGGCAGACTCTCTCAGATTAAACTGGCAGGGATCTCCTAGTTTTCTTGTCCCTGCTCTTTCTCTGACTGCTGGCTAGTGGAGTTCCAGAGGATAAAGGAGCCGTGGGGAAGAATTTGGCCCACGACCCCACTGCCACCACATGGGGCACTTACAGGGAACTTCCCATCAGCTGACACTCCTCTCCCTTCAGACTACCAGAGGCTGAGAGCCAGCTCCTGAGGGAGGTGCCCAGGGGCTAAGGAGCTGGAGAGGAATCCCAGGTGGCAGATGGGGCTACTACTCTGCTCTCCACTGGCCATCACTTGAACTCGGGGACTGGGGACGTGGGAGGATAAGACGCCAGTGGCAAAGCCAGTGGCAACATTTTGGGGGTTGAGCTCTGGGTGCCCAGCTCTGAATTCTTTCTCCTTCTCTGCCAATCCCCCCCAACCAACTTCCTTCCACGATATTTTAAAGTATGTAAGATACATGAAATCAATGAATCTTTGGTTCCTCGAGGAAAACTGCTCAGGACCAGAAAAAGATGAGGATGAATTAATACAATATATGCCTTATAACCATTATAGTTACAAAGTATTTAAAATTAAAGACTTCACATTGTGTTTGAAATAAAAATGAATATAGTGGCATTCTGCCAAGAGTCCCAGAAACCACTCTTGTGTGGAATTGAAACATTTGGCTCATATAATACTTAATTTATTTTTATGAAATGACAAGTTATATAAATGTACGTTTAAAACAGAGGGGCACAACATTTTTGGGGGTAAGTTTCTTTGTATTCTGGCTTTTACAGCTCCACAGAGTTATGACATAGCTAAATAGAACAAAAAACAATAAACTTCTCCAAAGTGTGTGTGTGTGTGTGTGTTTAAGGTCCATGTTCCACAAGTATTTCAAAATGCGATCATACAGTTAGGTTGCCCAAGGAAAGGCTCCTAGTACCTTCTTTTGGGCATGAATGGGAGTTTTAAAATCTATTGAAATGAAGTGTTGACATCAGGAAATATTTTGTAGAGCATTCAGGTTTCTTACCATGCACTTTATTTTGCTTGGCTACTTTTAATTTTTTTCCCCACTTCTTCTCTTTGAAAATCCGACATTGTCCAAACCCTTTCGATTAAGAAGCTTGGCTGAATGGAGGCGCGGCGATGATGTGGCGGTGCATCGATAAACAGGGGGCCCGCAAAGCTGGGCAGCGCACGGGGGAAACAGGGCTGATCAGCGGTAATTACCCTGACACCTCATGCAATACAGGGAATTAACTCCTAGGACTTTGGGCCGAATGAAGAAGAAGTTGATGTTTCACGTTGTGAATGCATCAGTGCCTGAACCCATTACCAGTTTGAAGGAAGATGGGAATTCACTCTACTTTTGGGGGGTGGGGGTTGGGGCCGGGAATGCAGAGCGCTGTGCAGAAAATGAGAAGGTAATTCAGGATGCTGAAGCAACAGCAATTTGTATTTTTATTAAGGCCTTTACCTTCTGAGTCTATATCGTATCCATAAGACATAAATAAAAGAGGAGATCCATGGCAACCATTGTCTTGGACAGGGGGGGAGCCTGTCGTTTTTAAAGAAGAGGTTAGTGTGTCACCAAAGCAGGTGACGGTATTTGGCGACAGACCTAAAGAAGCGGAAGTGCTGGAAAACACAGAGCAAGGAGGGGAAACAGAGCTCAAAAGGCAACTAGTTAGCAGCTGGCCCCATGACCTTTAACTGCATCCATGGTAACTGGGCTAAAGATGGAGTTCCATTTTATTATCCTCACACCCACAATGTTAAGCCTGTGAATCCCATTGCAATTTAATGGCTGAAATCAGAAGGCAGATCTGTGTTCACTGGACCAGTGCCGATACCCTCTTAGCTAATGAGCGCAATAAACATTTTCATGCCAGGAATCCAGTGCAAGTGGAAATATTATGCCATACAGAAATATATACCCAAATACAAAGAAATGGTCAGTAAAGCCAGTCTTTTTTGTATACTTGCATATTCTAGCATTCCAAGCCAGTCCTCTTTTAAGAGAAGAATTTTAAAAAGCTGCTAGGCTATTAAAAACTGTGGCATACCACAAAGCTTATTGTGAACGAGAAATCTGAAGTTATGAATTCTGGAGTTAATGACTATTACTGCCTCTTCTATTATTTTCTTTAATGAATCTTATTATTTGTAAATGTACGCTTCCTTTTATGTGCCTCTAATATACTCTATGCCTTTTCCCTGACTGTACACTGTACCTCCAGCCACTCAAAAACAGCATAGGAGCGACCCCCACTTCTTCGGTAACAGGGAGGAGGTTTCTCTTGTTAACTTCGCCTTCACCGCCATTCCGGCCCTAAGAATTAGCGACAACAGGGATCTATTGTCGCAGACTCTGCAAACCTGCAAGGATCCATAGATCACACTTGTTTGTTTCGAAGCCCCAGGAAAAAACTGATGAAGGTATCTGACCACTAGTGGATGAGCCTTTGAGCATGCCCTGCCTTTCTGAACAAACGCGGTTCGTGGAAACGCTTTTAATGAAAACGCACAGATTCGGGTTCAGGAGGAGATGACAATGGTGTCTGAATGGCTCAATCTCAGCCACAGCTGGCTTTCAAGGTTCAAGTCCAGTTCACATCCTAGATGAATTTAACTCTGTGTCGGTTTTCTGCTCACCTTCTCCCGGTCATCCTTTGGACAAAACTTACTTTTAACACATTAAACTTCAGCTGTGTCACTGTGCCACTAGTATGGAAAGGCTGCCAAGAAGGATCCCTGAAACCCCTCTTACTTGTTGCGACAAGACGTAGTCAAAGTTCCAAGACGCGTTGGGTACCAGAAGAAAACGGAACTTAAACGGATTTTTTTTTTTTTTTTCCTTCTTTTCGTTCAGATTTTTCCTCAGGAGTTCTGAAATATTCCCCAACTTTATTTTGGTGAAATGCTTTTCTGAACAAAGATGAGGGCTTAATAACTTTCCTTATCAGGAAAAATAAATGTTTCTTACAGCACAATGCAAGGCATACTTTATAAGAGAAAGCTTGAATCGTGTTGCTAACAGAGATTACTTGTTCTGGAAGCTACAAAGGTCAGGGAGAAGATAATTTGGCTGCTTCTTATCTTTAACACAGTGTCACTTTTATCATGATTAGAAAGTTTTAGGAGGGTTGGGGAAAAAAAAAAGGGATAGACAAAAGAAGTGAAAAGTCAGATCCCTGAATAATCACACCTGTTTACTTGACTTATGAAAGGGCAGGATGTGTCTCTATCGGTTTAATAAAAGATGTTCTATCAATTTAGACAATTATACCAAAGATTAAGAATGTCATGAAGCTGGTGAAATCTCCTAGGTAACATTAAAAAATAATACGCTTTTAGATCACATCATATATTAAATGACAACTGCCAATTTTTTTTAAAGGAGTACTCAAAATTCTTTCTTGAATGACAATTTGAAGTTAAAATACTTTGTTCTCCACAGTTAACTTCATTGACATGACACTTCTTGACTAGGGAGACTTGGCGCCTAAGAGCTTTTTCTGTTATCCAAGTAAAAGTAGATCGTAAAGTAGACTTTATGGCCTCCCTGCATCATCGCTTAATTAAGGAACAACAAGAAATGCTCTGCTAGCACATTACTTGGCTTAAGATATCCAACTATGACTTACATTTAAATATTTGCCATCTTCTTGACTCAACTTTGTTTTCTTGGTTCTGAACGATTGCTTTCCTCATCGTTCGTTAGCTTAGTAAAAATGATTTCAAGCCTTAATAAGAAGACAGTAGTCACAAAGGGGAAAGGCAGATGAACACAGACTCAACTCTGGGGAGGATGGACGAATGGCTGGACCAGAGGTGACAGGTTTAATGCACTCACCTGCACGGTCCCTGCTTGCTCAGTTTGCGTAATCCTATCGGCTCCTTCCTGAGGACTGTTTCACAAATAACCTGCTAGCCACAGTGATTCTGGGAAGTCCTCCATGTGGGAGCTATGGAAACACCTAGAATCATTTACTTCCCTTTAAACAATGTCTTTGCAATAGTCCTTGGTCTTTGGAGGGAAGACTCCGCCCTTCCTCTAAGCCTCCACCACATGGAGCCTCCCCCCAGTAAAGGTCTGGTACTCCTCAGTTGGCCCAAGCAACAAAGGAGGGAGC
Organism: Mustela putorius furo; assembly: GCF_011764305.1. Taxonomy (NCBI): domain Eukaryota; kingdom Metazoa; phylum Chordata; class Mammalia; order Carnivora; family Mustelidae; genus Mustela; species Mustela putorius. The sequence continues at coordinate 6,685,643 of NW_025421321.1, forward strand.
CTGAACTCCACTGACCCCCAGGTAGACCACTGGCCGGGAACTCATGCGTTGGTGAGAAGCTCTCAGGGAACAGGTTATAAGCAGAGAGATCATCTGCCAGTCAGAGTGGTCGCCCCTCTAAGGAACCCCGACTGCCCCCACTGCCGCTCACCCCAGCTTTGCATTATGCTTCTTTTGCCAAAATCATCCTTCTGCTCCTCCTCTTCCACCTGTAGCCTTACCTTCTGGATCGCATCCCACGTTCATAATTTAACCTCTGCCCTGCCAGGCAAAGCACCAAGTGCTTCTGGCTAGTTTGTGACAAGGTATGAAAAGCCCATCGTCACTTCACACTTTTCAACTCCTGGTTCCCTGGCACAGGATCCTTTGACCTGTATGGTAGAAGTGAAACCAACGTTGTTATTCCCAGCACCGTCTGTGGGAAACATACTCATTTATCAGGCTCTTAGCCTGTGCATGTCATAAAAACTATCTCATTTAATCTTTGTAACAATTCTATGGAGAAAGCGATTCTGGGAGGCTAAGTAAATTATCAGGAGTGAGAGAGATAACAAGTCATTTAGTTGCGCTATAATTCTTAGAAAAACCAACTTGGATAATAAGTGAGTTTTCGTGGCATTTTTGTGGTACAGACGCAGGTCTAAAGATCCTTGAGCACCATTGCTATTTGTGGACTCGGAGGACGAGGGACTCTTCTCTAACTGATTTTTCTTACAAAGGTCCCAGGATCCTCATCAACTTGACTGCTTGGGGAGTGAGTGTAGGTCACCGGACTACCTTGAAGCTGTATTTCCCAGCTCCTAGTCTGATCTTTTGATGCTTGCTGGGAAACGCTGAGGGTGCTTGACTCCCGTTCTCTCCTTGTGCCATTGCCCTGCCCATGGCGTGCCTGTGAATAACTTAGTCAACAGCTGTGTGCTGTTTTACCTCCGTGCCTGGCTTCCGGTAGGCATTCAAAAGTATATCCACTGGGGACCCCTGGGTGGCTCAGTGGGTTAAGCATCTGGCTTTGGCTCAGGTCATGATCCTAGAGTCCTGGGATCGAGTCCCACATTGGGCTGCTTGCTTGTCAGGGAGCCTGCTTCTCCCTCTGCCTGCAGATCCCCGTGCGTGTGTGTGCTCTTTCTCTCTCTCCTTCTCTCTGAAAAATAAGTAAGTAAGTAAATAAATAAATGAATCTAAAAAAAAAAAGTATATCCATCAGATCAATTGACAAATTTTAGTAGCCTCTTTTAGTAAGAGTTATCCTGTCAGATGACTTCCACAGAGAGCGAATGTGGAAGGGAAATGATGGTGAATTTTTCAGTTGCCATTGACGTTATTTACCTGTACATATCACTCTCGCTTTCTCCTCAGAGAGAGAGGTAGGAGATATGAAAGATAATACATCAAAACAGCTTTAGAGTTCTTAAAAACAAACAAACAAACTTGGAAATAAAGATACACTTGACTTTGCAAAAACATCCAATGTGATTCAAAAGCCACTGCAGGGTCCTCACTAACACGGAACTTCTACATCTCCGTCTATGGGCCTCGTCTGCAAGCAAAAAGTGGGGGCCCCATGATGGTCAGAACAAAACAGGCAGGGAGGGAGTCAGGCACTTTCCCAGAGCAGGAGCACTTTCTGGAGAGGCTGGGCGAGAGTAACAGACCTGACTCCAGGAACGTCTTCTCCAGTTACTCACTGCGTTGGACTGCGGGGTGAACAAGTCCTACCCCAGAAGACTTGTGGAAAAAAGGCAGGTCAACAATAGAAAGCAATTTTCTAAATATATAGGATCTCAGACTATTGATGATAAGAGGAGAAATGCAAGCAACATGTTTCAAATGTGGCACGATGGCAATCTAACGCTGGAGAGATAGAAAAGCAAAATGACTAATAGGTAGAAACAAAGGAGAGTCGAAATTCAGAAAATCAGTTTATGGGGATAAGTCACATAACATTGAAGGAATGGAGAAAACACACAAACGATAGGACTCTGATCTTTGGGTAATAAATAAGGCAATCTGCATGCACAAGTGGCTCAAAATGGAATCGTATGGGAAGAAAACCAAGCAATAATTCACAGTGAAAAATCATCCCGTCCTCAAATGAGAATGCAACTCTTCTTGTCAAATACTATAGTCAACCAGCCAGTTTTAGTCGATGTAGGGAAGTACTTTTGGTAGAGGGTTCAATTTAAGATTCAAAAGGACTCATGCCTGAAGAGTAACGCTGTTTTTCTGAAGGCCAAGGTCATGCTTTACATGTCGTGTAAAGTGCTTGGTACATTTGGCGGTGTTAATGTTATCGCTGTTAGTTCCATAAGGAAAAATTGAAAAAGTGGGTCAGGGAGGGAAAAAATCACTCATGTGATAGTCTTTTAAAAATAAATGTCACACACTGCTATTTAGAATGGGTTAAATATAATGAAATTAAAGATAAAGTTTGTATTCTATCCTCCTAATATATTTGGAGCTATTTTATTATACATCAAGACTTCCCTAAACAGATGAATAATGATAATCAAGGTTTCTATTTATTTCTGCTATAGTGTGGAAGTAACTGCATTATTTGGGTAACTCTGATAATTCCAACAGGCACTAGAATAGGCATATACATAGAGGGGAAACATGTCAGATTAATTGTACTCTACGACCAGAAGCATGGCAAACAATTCATGTTAATACCTTAATTAGGATGTGCCTCCAATTGGCCAGTCCTTCTGGATGGTAATTGTTTGTGTGGAGAGATGTTCTACCCGTTTTACTGTTTTCTCTGTGAATCCAAGAATAGTCTAAAGCCTTAATTATCTGGTATGGTTAAAGGAGAAGGCAGTTTGGATTTTCTGGGTAAATGAAACATAAACATTTAGGGTCAAAAAGTTTAGTTTCTGTCAAGTTTTACTGATAATTTCCCCAAAAGCATTATCATGAAGGTTCATGTAAGCACACTTACCTTGCTCAAATTCAAGTACATGAATTTCTGAGTAGAAATATCATGAAAAGGGGGGTTGGGGAGAGAGTGAGAGAGAGAACTATAATAATTTGGGGCAATGTCCTCCGTCTTTTTTTCCACTTGAGCATTGCCAAGGGGTGACGATATGATGAGAGGTGTGTTGGCTCTTTAAATGGCCACAGTCCCCGTATCTCAGATCAAGATACCACTCTTATCTGAGTTGGGGTTCTGGGAGTCGAGGTATAGGAAACCCTATTTGCACAGCACTACAACTAAATATTGGACCATCATACTGTCCATTGTTCAGCCATGGGAACCATGAACTATTCCAGTCTGTGAGAAAAAATAGTCTACAGTGAATTCATTATGAGTTAGTACTATGCTTCATTTTATGGCAGATATACAAGGATTTTTTTTTTTTTATTCCAAGGGTGCTTTTTTACTTTAGTTGAAATCCTTACCTCCATGTAAGATATGTACTTTGGTATGTACTATATGTCCATATGTACTTAGTTCTTAGATATGTTCTATAGGTGAGCATCAACTTGACTTGTGGGCCATAATTATTACATAATCTACATGATAAAATGTTTAATTTATTAATACGTTCATATTGCTATGTTTCTTTTTGGTCATTTGCTCTTTGGCCCTAAAAATATGGTTCAGAAACAGCAGCAAAATAAATGCTATGTAATGTTTTGAGAAAATGGTATACTGAGGGATAATTAAGTATTTTTATATTATAAAATCACCGAGTTCTTTGTTTGTTTGACTTATTCAGCCACATTAAAATAATGACACAGATGACCTCTACCTGCTTTTGGTTATAATCTCTTGTTTGTTTCAGTTGCACTACACCTATACAGCTCGGCACAGTACATATTAGCCTCATGTGGCTATTTAAATTTCCAGCATTTAAAATTAAATATAGTAAAAAAAAAAATCAGGTTTTTTAAGTATTATGAGTCACATTTTAAGTGCCTACAGCTACTTGTGTCTTGTACCTATCATATAAGACACAGATAAAACATTTTCATTGTTCTACTAGACAGAGCTGTACTAGACAGAAGGTTCTATTGCTCTAGATTTTAAATTTGAAAATTGGATAAATTTCTTATTCTAATTAAATCATGAGGTTATTTTCCCCCTTAAGAATGAAAATAATTTTTTTTTGGCTATTTATTACTACTTAGACATTGCTGTATTCTTGCAACTCCAGGCAGAAAGAGGAAACACATACTTGATTTTTCCCAGTGCTAACTCATCATCAGAGTTTATGTTTGCTTTTTCTTTTTTTTTCTTTTATTTTTGATAATCTCAAGATTTACTGATGTCTTTGATGTTCAGAGATGGTAGAATTTAAAATTGTGGATTATTTGAATTATGTAGGCATATCCATTGCTTGTAGAAATAAACCATTTAAAATACATGGTGTAATTTAGAGCCTTTTGGAATTGTGAAGTTGTTTGGTAGGTTTAATCCTTCTAGGGATAACAATGTAAGATCAGAACAAAAAGTAAGCACAGACAGAAAAACCAAACAATCTGCAGTTCCTTTTGAGAGACACAAAGCAGGTAGAGACTTAGTGGAGAGGGGTCTGACTTTGAAAGGTGAATTACAACAGGTGAGATGGGAAGTTTGTGGACTTTTTGAGGACACTTCCTAATTATAATATGATTCTGGTTGCCTTGTTGGCTTGAGACTTCAGGAGACAGTTTTGGGGCTGGTCAAGTAGCCAAAAAGTTAGGGTATAAATCCTTGCAGGTGAGAGTTGTAAAGTAGGTGGATTGCAAAGTTGTGTGAAAACTTTTCCCAGGTCCTTAGATTCCTAGCAAACAACATATAGTGGGAAGTTTTGTGAGTACGACAGAAAAGCATCAGTGGAGGCAGAAATAATTAAGCAGAGATTTTAGCTGCTACACACCACATGGGAGACAGTTTGCAGCCTGAGTCCAGTTAGATTAACAGCCTGCTCTTGCAAAAGACATTCTTAGAGGATGTTACAGAAAAACATGACCCATATCAGGAAAAAAGAAAATCAGTCAATGAAAAGTCATCTTGAGGTAACTCAGATGGTATAATTAGCAGACAAGGGCCTTTAAATAGCTACTGTAAATAGTCAAAGATATAAAGGAAATATACCCACAATAAATTAAGATGCATGGAACCAGCAGAGAAATAGAAAGTTTACAAAGTAACCAAATGGAAATTGTGGAATTGTAAAGTACAATAACAGAGAAAATAAATGACTGGGTGAGTTTAAGAGAAGACTGAATAAGGCTAAAGGAAAAGTTAGTGAACTTGAAGAAGATAAATCAGTAGAAATTATCCAACCAAAAAATAGAGAGAAACATGACTGAAAGAAAATGTTCACAGTCTGTGGGATCATATCAGGTATTCTCACATGTGTAGGAGTTTCAGAGGAGAGGACAGACAGAACAGGAAGAAAATATAATTTAAGAAATAATGGCCAAAATCTTCCCAAATTTGGTATAACATATAACAAACTCAATTAATCCCAAAGATAAAAAGAAAGTCAAACCCAGAGAAGGGGTAAAATCAAAGATAAAGAGAAAATCATGGAATCAGATGGAGAAAAATAAAGGGAGAAATGATAAAAATTATGACTGACTTCTTTCTCATCAGAAAAAATGAAGGCCAAAACCCAAACAAATCAAACTCAATACAAAGGAACCACAGCTTTAAAATGATGAAAGAAAGAAAAAAAAATATGTCAATCAAAATTCTATGATCAATGAACTTACTCTTCAAAACTGAAGATGAAATAAAACATTTTAAATTAAAAAAGCTAAGAGAATTCATTACCAAAAGAACTACATTGCAAGGAAAGATACAGGACATTCCTTAGGCCAAAGGGGAAGAACAGAAGGAATGAATACTAGTAAAAAGGAAAAGTAGGTGGGAAACAGGAGATCATATATGTAGATTTATTTTCTTCTTTTAATTTTATTTGACACATAGGTTTATTCAAAGCAATAGTCATAACTCTGTTGAGGGATTTATAGTGGTTGTTGATATAACTGATATTGTAGCAATAACAAACAGAGGAAAATGAAATGATACTTTGATACTTTTGCAAGGTTCTTATATTTCACACAAAGTAGTACAATATTAACTCAGGTGAATTTTTTAACCTAAAGAGAAACATTGTAATTCTTAGAGCATCCACTAAAAATGCAAAGAAGCATAGATTAAAAAGCTAATATAAGGGTCAAAATGGAAAGCTAGAAATACTCAGTTATTTTAAAATAAGGCAGGAAAAGAGAGAGAAACCAAAAACAAAAGAGATAAATATAAACAAAGAGCAAAATCACAAACCTAAATACAACCATATCTATGACTACATTAAGTGTAAATGTATAAAATACTACAATTAAAAGGGAGAGATTATATAGTTTGATTAAAAAAAGCAATACTCTACTATATGTTGTCTATAAGAGACACACTTAAAATGTAAAGACAAAAATGAATTTTAAGTTAAAAGAATAGAAAAATGTATACTGTGTAAATATTAATTGTAAGAAGCTGGCACATCTATATTAAGACCAAAGTAGACTTCAAGAAAAGGAATGTTAGCAGAGGTTAAGAGGACATTTCAGTCACAATAAGGGGGTCAGTACATCTGGATGACATAATTATATTATGTACTGAATTATTATTATGTACATGATTACTAATATGCTTATTAATAATGTATACATAATAACTATGATGTCCTAAAAATAGAGTTTCAGAATAAAGCTCTCAGAACTAGAAGGAGATATAAATCATTGCAGTCATAATGGCAGATGTAATACTCCTTTCTACTGCAATCATTCATTTTCCAGAATGAGAAAAATCAGTAAAGGTATAGATGATGTGAATAATACCATCAACAACCTTGATCTAATTGACATTTCTAGAACATAGCACTCAAAGACTACAGAATACATAGTGCTTTCAAGTGTGCATAGAATGTTCACCAACATTGGTTATCTGTTAGACCATAAAACAAATTTTAAATTTCAAAAGTGTGACATCTTAAAGAATATGTTCTCTGGAAAAAAAAAAGGAATTAAATTTAAAAACATGTTCAACTTCTTCTGAAAATCAGTTTTACATTTTTACAGAGCGAAGATTATAATATTCAGACAGAATTCACTAACGCATTTTAATACTTCTATAAATAAAATTATGATGATTTGAAGTTAGGATTTCAACATAGAAATTTTAGAAAAAGAGGAACACATCAGACTTAGTGCTGAAACTGAAAAGTAAGTTGTCAGTAGAACAAGATAGCTCAACATAGATTCACTGGACAGAAAAGTAGGCTTGATATTGCTCTAAAATGTATAAGCAGCTAGTGCCAATTAAATCTGTCTACATTAAAAATATATATGATACTCCTACATTTGGATTGAGATATAAAGTGAAAAGTTTTTTGCAAGATAATTTGTCAGTATGTTTCATAAGTCTGGAACAGATCCTGTTATTCCATTTTTCAAAAAAAAAATATTGCCTGAAATGTTCTGATTTGTATGACCAAAAATATCCAGTACAGTGTTATTGATATGTTAGTCTTATTATAGAATATTATTTTAGTTTTATTATAGAATATTATTCACACAAGAATAAGCTCATAATGTATTGCTAAGCAACACAATTGGATTATATAAAAAGTATGCACGGAATGATACCATTGTATTAAAATTACATATTTATAGTGAATTAGAAAAATTATGAAAGAATAAATATGAGGTAATTAATAGCAGTTCCACCAGCAATAGTTTTCTTTTGTGTTTACTTTTTACACTTAAAAATATCCAATATTATACTTCTTTGTCAAAACTATGGCCTCATTATGTTCTTAGTATCATGACTAACATACAATGACTACACACTGTGTTTTAGTGCTTTGTGTATGTCATGTCATTTATTCTTCACAATGATAAATATATCCATTTCATAGACAGGGAAAGTGACACAGAGACTGAGTAATTTGCCCCAGCATATGCAGCATATGACCATATGTGGCATGTGGTCAGGCTGAGATGTGGTCCCAAGAAGACTGAATCCAGAGCTGCTGCTCTCCCATGCCACTAAAGGCACCCAGATACATTTCTATTATCAGGAGGAAAACATACTGGAAGACAAAATTGCTCAATAACAAGATAATAGTCTCTCAGTGGACCCACAAAGAAAAGTCAATGCCGCATGTTGAGGTCAATGGGCATACCTGTTGGGCTGGAACTATGTGGGAATGGATGGAATTTTGCTTCTGTGGGTAACAGGGCCCAAAGATGCCTCAAAGAAGTTGGGGGCAGGAAATTGGGATTATTGTTTGAAAACGAGTCTAGAGAAGAGCTCCCAGTTAGTGAAAGAAGACAGGAACAACCAGCCTCCTCTGCTGTCAGGACTGTGCCCTATGTGAAGCTGTGTGCCTGGAAAGGAAGATGACATATATCCCACTTTGTCATCAGGAATTGAGCAAGTTGTTCCTTGAATGATATGTTCTCAGTATCACTGCAGAGCCAGAAACCACTGTGACCACTGTAGCTCTTGGTCCTGGAGTCAAGACCCTTGGGATGTGGAAGAGTAATTAGAAAGAGTTCTACCCAGGGGATGAGCACAGAAAGAGAGAGAAAGGCACACAACAAAATGAAATGTTTCACAGATGAGGCTGCAGATCAAAATTTCAAAGTATATTAAAGACTTCCAATGCTGAGAACGAGAGCCTAAATGTCAAAAATGCACTACAGACAAAATCAAAATAATAGGAAATTTTGAAAATGACTTTAAATATGCATAGGAGGGGTGCCTGGGTGGCTCAGTGGGTTAAGCCTCTGCCTTCAGCTCAGGTCATGATCCCAAGGTCTTGGGATTTAGCCCCGCATTGGGCTCTCTGCTTGGGGGGGGAGCCTGCTTCTCTCTGTCTGCCTCTCTGTCTACTTGTGATCCTTCTCTCTGTGTCAAATAAATAAATAAATAAAATCTTTAAACAAATATGCATAGGGATTATCAGTGAAGTCAATGAAGGTATAACACCTGTAAGAAGAATAAAAAATAAGTCACAAAAGACAGGAGTGTAAAAGAACAAGTTGGAAATCTTGGAAATAAACATATAGTAATTCACATAAAATACAAAAGTGACTAGGTGAATTCTAGACTGGACACATTTGCAAGGGAATTAGACAAGCCAGAAATAGTATTGAAGACTTCACTCAAAATACGCCTGCCTGCCTGTCCCCTTCTTGTCTCTATGTTCATATATAGATAAGTAGATATTCTTTCTATATACCTATTCTAAAAAGATACAAAGTTTTAAATCCAAAGTAACAAACATCCAGTTATAAGATAAGTAATCCTGGAGGTCTATAGAACAGCACGATGACTGTAGTTAATCATACTATATTGCATATTTGAAAGTTGCTAAGGGAGTAGATCTTAAAAGTTCTTATCACAAGAAAAAAAATTTGTAACTCTGTGAGGGGATGGATGTCAATAGACTTAACATGGCTCATTGCACAATACACACATATGTCAAACCACTATATTATACACTTAAAACTAAGTGTATCTGCATAAAATATGTCATGAAGAAATACATGTATAAATTTATAAATTTATAAACTTTTTGGGGATTAGGTCAAAAGGCTGTGACATAGGTCTAATAGGACTTCAGGAAAAAGACCAAGAAGGAATGGTGAAGTAATAAAGTAATATTAGATGAAGTAAGACCTGAAAATTTCCCAACATTGATTCGAGATCTATGTTCTTATGTTAAAAATTCTTTTCAAATAAAGAATAAAAAAAAAACAGATAAGAAAGAGAAAAGAAATCCACATTTAGATATATCATAGTGTGACAGCATATTATAAAGGAACCCACCAGAGAAAATACAGGTTACACAAAAGTCTTTGATGGCAGACATCTCACCTATAGTAAATCATGCTGGAAGACAATGGATCAATATATTCAGGGTAGGTTTTGGAAGGAAGAGGAGTGGCGGGTTGGGTGAGCCTGGTGGTAGGTATTATGGAGGGCACGTATTGCATGGAGCACCGGCTGTGGTGCATAAGCAATGAATCTTGGAACACTGAAAAAAAAATAAAATAAAATTACTTACTTATTTAATTAATTCAGGGTCATCCACCTTGAATTCTATACCCCCAACTAGCTTACAATTCACTAAAGAGATTAAAAAAAATCAGAAAAATAAAGACATAGTTTACCAATTCCAGGCCTCCCTGAAAGAATTCCTGATGAAGTATCGCTGTAAGAAGAAAAATAAATACAGGGGCGCCTGGGTGGCTCAGGGGTTCAGCGGGTTAAAGTCTCTGCCTTCAGCTCAGGTCATGATCCCAGGGTCCTGGGATCGAGCCCCACAGCAGGCTCTCTGCTTGGCAGGGGGCCTGCTTTCTCCTCTCTCTCTGCCTACCTCTCTGCCTACTTGTGATCTCTGTCAAATAAATTAATAAAATCTTAAAAAAAAAAGGAAAAATAAATACAGGGTAGAATAGAAAATAGTAAAACTGGTGACACAATTGAATGTAAAAAAATACCCGCTTTTTCTTTTGTTCTGAAAGTAAAACAAAAACTGTTCCACACCAATAATAAGACAGGGGAGATAATGAGAGACAGAGAGAAACACACACCCACAGAGATGGGCAGAGAGGACTGAGCAGTGAGGAGTACCATTCAGTACATGATGTGAGCCCTTGTGCTTGTGTGTAGGAGAATAGAGACAAATAACCACAGGATCTTGTGAAAAACATTTACAGTTAATTTTCTGCGGTAAATGAAGAAAAGAAGTATAGAGTATAGAAAAGTTCATCAAATAAGCATAAATCAAATAAACCAGAAGTGGAAATAAAGGAAGAAAAGGTATAATGAAAAAGAACTGCAGTAAAGCTAGTTCCAAATACATCCATAATTGCAGGAAATGTTTGTAGATTAAAGAATGGTATTAGCATAGTTTGAAGTTTTTAAAAAGTATAGCTGTGTACTGCTATTTGAAACAAAATTGCACCAAAATATTGAAAACGAAGAATGGAAGTAGATCTCATAACTTTCAAATGTTGGTATAACAACATTAATACAACCCCCCCCCCCCCAAAAAAAGAAAGTTCATGGGCAAAGTCATTGTTCTTGTTAGAGAGGGAAAATGCGTAATTTTGATGAATAAGGAAATTCTCTGTCAAGGTGAGCATACATGTGTTTTTATAATTTGGAATAACTTAGAAGGTAGGGGAATCTGTCACACCCCATCCTCCCCAGCACACATCTCTGACACCAGGGCATTTTATGAATTTTTTTTTTCCTTCCGAAATCCATGCTATTTTCATGTTCCATTTCTATGAGCTGAAGGAAGAAGTGATTCTGTTTCCAATTTTATTTTTTATTCTTGCTGCATTTTTTTTCTCGCCTAGTTGTAGGCACAGTAGAGAAAGCGATGAGAAGTCTGTACAAGGGAAATGAAAGAGAAACAAAATGCATACAAGTATTTGCTGAGTTGGAGGAGGCGACTCATGATGTGAGAAGACAAGGCAGCTGCCTGCAAGCTTCATGGCTGCAGAAATCCAAGGATGGAGGCAGCCCAGGGGTCAGTGTCTTGACTTGGGGTGGGGCATCGGTTGGACAAGAGAAGCCTTGTGCGTGGAAGTTGACCAGCCAAAGTCACCATCCTCCTTGCAGGAACATGGAGAGAGGACAGAGTCTATGCTTTTAACGTGCCCAGGGTGGAAAAGAAAACCAAGACTGGGTTAAAAATGGCTTCATTTTGGGGTGCCTGAGTGGCTCAGTTTGTTGGGCATTGGACACTTGGTTTGGGCTTGGGTCATGGTCTCAGCATGGTGAGATCCAGCTGGGAGTGGTGCTGAGATTGCTTCAGATTCCATCTCTTCCTCTGCCTTTCCCTGACCTCATGGTGGGGGGGGGGTGTCTCTCTCACAAACAAAACAAAACAAAACAAAAACTTAAAAAAAATGAAATGGCTTTATTTTAAAATTTGGTATGGGGTGTAAACTTCTAGAAGAAGGTTGGAGAAATCTTCCCAGTGTTGCAAAAAGAATGTGAACTGAAGTCCTTCATGGGGCTTTGGGGGGTTCTGGGCTCCAAGCAAAACGGACAGGGTTTGGTTGTCAAATAATATTAAACCCAAAGGGAAAGATACATGGGCGGTGACTTAGTAAGTCCTTTCAAATTTAAGTAAGCATCAAATCCAATCTGAAGCATCACAGCCGATGTGCACCAGACAGGGAATGATTATTAATATTTGAAAAACATGCTTGCTTGCAAAAGTTTAAAAAATAGAAAATAATTCTCATTTGACCTCATGTGCGGTCTTGGTCAAGTTGGGGAGTAACTCTAGGGGACCCGTAAATCCCATCTCTTTCATGCCTGGAATTTATGAAGGAGTGCTTGGAATTGGAGTTCTTCTTTGTGACTGGAGTTGGAGTTCTTCTTTAATCTGTTTCATGCTTCCTCCTTCTTCCTCAAGTTTCTGTCTGGATCCTTCCAGAAGGACCCCAGACAACTTTGGTGAGTGTAGGTTGCAGGAAAGTTATCCACTGGCGGTAATGGAGGCATTGTCACCCACATATAAATACTATTCATTGCATCTGCAGGCTCCACAGAGATCACTAACCAGACTGCCATTTCCCAAAGCCCAGGTTAAAAAAAAAAAAAAGAAAAAGAAAAAAAAATGTCCTTTCCTAGACAACCCTAGAGGGAGAGGAGAAACCCAAAACACAGCTTGCTTTCTGCGCAGCAATTTCATTTGAAATAATCAGTTTTATATTACTGCTAAGCCAGGGAAGTGTTTTTGATTGTGTCACTCTCAATTATTGCACATTTAATAAAGAAAAAATGCGTGCTTTTAAAAAAACCATGTCGCATCTGCGAAGTATCTTTTAATAAAACTATTTTTTTCAACAATTAACGATCCATTCTTACCAGCAATTAGATACAGTTTAATGTAGCTTCTCTTTTGTGTGATAATTAGACATATAGCTTCATTTTTTTTAAAAGATTTTATTTATTTATTTGTGAGAGAGAGACAGAGAGAGAGAGAGAGAGAGAGAGAGCGAGCACACAAGCAGTTAGAGAGGCAGGCAGAGGAGAGAGAAGCATGCTCCCTGCTGAGCAAGAAGCCTGTTGTGGGACTCGATCCCAAGACCCTGGGATTATGACCTGAGCTGAAGGCAGCGGCTTCACGAACTGAGCCACCCAGGTGTCCCTATAACTTCATTTTTATTTTTTAAAGAATTTTATTTATTTGAGAGAGAGAGAGAGTGTGTGTGTGTGTGTGCGCGCGCAGGCTTGAGAGAGAGAGAGAGAGAGAGCGAGCGAGCACATGCGTGCCCACGAGTGGGGGAGGGGCAGAGGAAGTGGGAAGGAGAGAATCTCAAGCCAACTCTGCACTAAGCATGGAGCCTGACTTGGGGTTTGGTCCCACCACCAAGAGATCACAACCTGAGCAAAATCAAGAGCCAGACACTTAACCACTGAGTCACTCAGGTGCCCCCATTCAGATATTTTTAAAGTACCTATCTTAGAGGAATAGGAAGAAATTTACTCTGTCTGGGATAAAATGGGACAGTGCAAATATTTATTGTGAAATAAGTAAATGCAATTCAAATGACTTGAGTTTGGGGATATATATATATACATGTATATATACATGTATATATATGTACACATGTATATATATATATATATATATATATATGATCTTCTGAGCTCAATAAAAGTCTCTGTAGGATAATTTTAGGTGGGAAATATGTATTTGTATTTTGACCTTGTGATCAATTCCCAAACTTTACCAGCTATTTTAGTATGTGTGTGGTTTTTTTTTTTTTTTTTTTTTTTTTGAGGCAGCTGCCTGGGAATAACCCTTTTTATAGCTTTCAGATATTGCAACGTTTATAAATAGCCTTGTAGCATTACATTAGGTAAGAAAGAGTTCAATATTCTATTGCGTGAGCAATGTGGAATTTTGAATTTTGAATTAAAAAGTAGTTTAAATGGCATTTTAGTTTTAGTAGTGAAATTAAAAGCAAGACACAAATCACAGAAGAGGGACAAACAGATGTTTCTCTGATAGTTGGATTCCTTAGAAAATTGACTATAAATTCAGGAAGATAATTATTAACACTGGATTATATAATCAGTCTGATTTGGCTGGTTATCTACAAAGTCATTAAAAAGTGTCAGAAGAATCAAATGTATATTGTAAACCAAGGAGAAACTGCTGTTGGTCTTCATTGAAATCCCTTCTGCATATCTTTTTTGTATAACTTAATTAGCAAAGTTAAAATTAAGATGAGACTCCAGTGTGTTTAGATGAAACAATTTCTATGAGAGGACACTTCATTAAAACATTTTAATAATGCAGTAAACTCTTGGTTATCAGAGAAATCTCTTAAAAACAATCTTTTCCAATAAATATAATTATTCAGTCTAAAATATTTGTGCTGTTCAAGAAAAACCCAAATTCTGCTCCTGCCATGTTACTTATGTCAGACACCTCTTATGTGCTTTGCTAACAATCTTCACTCACTAGTCTTTTTTTTTTTTTTAAAGATTTTATTTATTTATTTGACAGAGAGAGATCACAAGTAGACAGAGAGGCAGGCAGAGAGAGAGAGAGAGGGAAGCAGGCTCCCTGCTGAGCAGAGAGCCCGATGCGGGACTCGATCCCAGGACCCTGAGATCATGACCCGAGCCGAAGGCAGCGGCTTAACCACTGAGCCACCCAGGCACCCCACTCACTAGTCTTTTTAATGATGCTGTCAGTGGAGTATATTTTACATATTTTATTGAGTATCTAGTGTATCCCTGACACCATTCTAGGCTCTATGGAAATAGTAGTGAACAGGACAAAGTACCTATTCTTATGAAGCTCACACTTTCAAGAAAACTAATAAATAATACAGATACTTAGGTATTTACCGAGTTGTGCAGCCATCATCAGAATAAATTTTAGAACATTTTCATCAGCCTCCCCAAACCTCTGCATTCTAGCTGTCACCCCCAATTCTCTCATTCCCACCACCACCCCCGAGCTGCGTCCCCCCCAGCCCTAAACAATCAGTGATCCACTTCTGTCTCCGTAGAATTACACATTCTGGACATTTCATAAAGATGGAGTTATGCAGTATGTAAATCATTTGTGACTGGCTTCTTTCACTTAGTGTAATGTTTTTAAGGTTTATTCCTGTGGTAGTGCATATTGATACTTTTTGTTGATGAATGATATTCCATTAAATAGATTTTATTTATCCACTCATTAGTTGACGGACACTTGTGTGGGTTCCACTTTTTTGGCTATCGTGAATAATGCTGTTATGAACCTTCATGCACAAGTATTTTTGTGGACATAGGCTCTCATTTCATTGGGTATATACCTTGGAATGGAGTGGCCAGTATATGGTAATTTTTTGTTTAGTCTTTTGGGGAGCTCCTGGATTGTTTTTCAAAATTGCTGCATCATATTACATTCTCATCTGTGGTGTAGAAGTTTTCAGACTCTTCACAGTTTCTCTACTACATGTTATTCTCTGTTGTTGTTGTTGTTTCATTATAAATATGCTACTGAGGGTGAAGTGGTATCTGATTATAGTTTTGACTTGAATCCCCTCAATGACTAATGATACTGAACACCTTTTCATGTGCTTAGTGGTCGCTTATCTGTCTCTCTCTCTCTTTTTTTTTTTGACATGTGTCTACTCAGATCATTTGCCTATTTTTAAATTAAGTTATTTGTCTTTTTGTTATCTACATATAAGTGTTCTTTATTTTATATGTATATTCTAGATATGGCCCTTAACGAGTATATGATTTACAATTATTTTCTAGCTTTCAGTGTGTTGTCTTTTTACCATCTTGATGGTATCCTTTGAAATACAAGTTTTTAATTTTCATGAAATCACATTTCTCTATTTTTTTATTTGGTTGTTTGTGCCTTTTGGTGTCATATATTAGAAACCATTGCCAAATCCAAGATCATAGAAATTTACTCCTATGTTTTCTTTTATGAGTTTTATAGGTTTAGCTCCTCCCTTTAGGTCTTTGATTCCTTTTGAGAAAATTTGTGAATATGGTGTGAGATAGGGATAACATCCTATTTTTGATAGGATTATTATTTCCCAGGAAAGAATAAACTGATTTGATAAAAGTTTTTTCAGAAAAATAGTGTTAAATTATTAAAAGTTATTTGTGCATATGCTAGGCACTTTTCTGTGAATACTACAGAAAAATCTCCAGCTTTCAGTAAATCAATTTTACTGAAAGAGTAAAGTAAGAGTTAAGTCATGTAAAAACTACGAAAACTACAGAATAATAAAAAGGGGTGGACAGGGCTGGATGCTATTTTTATATTGAATTATCAGAGAAGACGTCTCATATAAGTTGATATTTGAGGAGAGACTTGGAAAAAAGTGAGGGAATAAGCCCTGAATATATGTGGCAGAAAAGCATCTCAGGCAGAGGGCACAGCATGTACAAGGGCCCTGAGGTGGGAGCATGCCTGAGGAACAGCAAGGAGGATGGTGTAACTAGAAAGAAGAGAGGAGTGATGGGCGTGGAGAACTGGGGGTGCTGGTGTGCACTTGAGGCTTCACGGATCATGGTAGAGACATTGGATGTAACATTGATCAGGACTGGAAGACACTGGAGGGTTTTGAGTGGAGAGATCAGGTGATTGGATGATTTATGCTTTAAAAGGGTTACCTTGATACAGACTGGAGAATATTTGAAACCAGTTGAAAAGCAATAATTCAGGCTATAGAAAATGGAGGCTTGGTTCAAGGTGGTAGTGCTGGATATGGAGTGGGTTCAAGAGGCAATTAAGGGAAAAGGAATAGAGACCGCCAAATGACAGTAAATTATTTAGATTCAACAAACAGTGGGCACTACCTATATTCTAACAGTTGTTTTAGAATAGCTCGCTGAAGGAAAGACACCCAACAATAAATGATAAATATGTAAATTACACAGTATGCAAAGATAATTCCTGCACTGTAAGTAAGGGGTGCACATTTTTTACCTAAACAATGGAAATAATTGAGTATCTTTATGTAAGTTGGGGAGATTGTGGGTGAAACATTTAGAAGGAAGAGGTTACTTAATATCTTTGCTGGCTCAGTTACTATCTCTAAAACACTAAAATAGTAAGTTATCAGGGAATTTCCATTTAGTAAAAAACATTTAGCAATAACAGTCCACTGAACTTAACCTTGCTTTTGTGTTCTTTAAGGTCTTCCAAATTCCGTTATTTTTAACGTTAATGTGGTATTGTCTTGCTCCTATGAAAAAACATGGAGATTTTAATTTTAATAATAAAGCTTTGACACCAGTTAGTAAGTGCTTTCTATTAATGAAATCATAGAATGTGTTTTTAATGGCTCTTTTTTTTTTTTTTTTTTATGAGCTCCTCAATTTGGATTCTGAATAAACAGGCATCTACTATGTATTCGCAACTCATGTTTGTGAATGATTAACGCTCTTAAGAAGCAAACACCTTTGGTTTGGGAAAGTCAAATAAGGCTTTTAAATATTTAAGCTCTATGGTTTTCTACTAAATATAAAATTTACATAACAGAAAAGATCTTGTCTGTCATATTTTCACCTCTAACTTTTGGGTCCATGGTATGTCATATATCGATCCCAGTTACATAGCCATGTATCAGTTATCTGAAATAACTGAAATAAAACCTCTTCCAATGGCTTTCCCTTTTTTCAGCCAAAGTGATTCTGTGGATGGGAAACACATTTGACCTGCAGCTCAAATATCACACTCATTGAGGCATGGCCTGATTCCCCAGGAAGTTGGTTGTTCTGTACTAGGAGTTGGTGAGTGTCTCGATTATAAGCATTATCACATTGTATTTCTTTCATCAATTTTTTTGCAACATTGAAGTGCATTGTATTTCAATTATATACATGCACTTCTGTTCCCTTGGTGCTATCAGGTGCTCTCAGAGAACAGAGGGGCCTCAGAATCTTAGTGGTTCCTGGTATATTGAAGATGTCCAATAGATGTCAAAAGAATGATATCCACTAATGAATAAAGCTTTCCACACACTTATACCATACACAAATGCTGTCTCTGAACCCTCTCCTTGAGAGACTGAAACAGTGACAACCCAAAAGCAGTGTCTTCCCTCTTCTTCACTGAAGCCAAATCCCAGACTTTGGGGGGCCACCTAGGGTGTTCTTCCGTGGCCTGCTAAGTAGATGAGAAACCAAAGAGAGGGAGAACAGGGTAGAGAAACCAAAGTCCAGCTGCACAAATGACCAGCCTTGTAGTCCTTTCTCAGAATTATTCTTTTTCATTATTGCTACAAGAGTCGAAGTTTTCTCGTTGAGCATCAGCTTGACGGTGTTATTTTTATAAAGTAAAGGGCTTAGTTTTTCAGATACCATACCTAAACTAAGGCACACAAATAAGTTCTACCCTTTTCTGGCTATTCTAGGCCCCCCAAACATTCTGGGTGGTGGACTAAATCTATAAAGGCTATTTTCTGACACGGAAAGGACAGCCTTTAAGGGGACAAGTAGATCTTTAGAGACAGTAGCTTGTTTTTACTGTGTCACTGCCTCCTCTGATGTCAGTCACATCACCAGAGTTTTAGAGAGTGCCTAAGTAGGGCAAGAGAAAATGCAGCTACCTGAGTATGTGCAAGGGTCACGGGGCTAATACGAAAAATCCCACTGGTCTAGAATTTCTCCGTTGCTTTGTGGGAACTAGGGAATTCTCTAGTAGCCATAGTTAAGGGTCACTTTAGCAATTGGAAACAATGATCAAGCAGCAAATTGTTGGCAGGGGAAATCCAGACAGAAGGTAGCTTAAATTGATAGCTTCTGTGGAGGCCAAGGGAATTTGAAACAGAATTTGCCTGGGATTTGCTTGGCCAAATCACCTTTACAAAAGAACTGTGATGCCCAAACAATGTCCATACCCCAGATCACTTTCAGAAAGCTGGAACCAAGAATTCCTAAATGAATAAAAATTATTCTATAGGGATGAAATGATCATCTTCCCAAAAAAGGCTTCTCCAATTTATTGTCCCAATTTGCTCTAAAAGTTATCTTTATTCTCCAACTATCCAGGGAATTCATTACCTGGTGTTATCAGGTGTTAATCAACTTCAGAAGATCTTACATAAGATTTACATGAATTTGAACTTTAACTGTAATTGCTTATGACCTCTTTCATTAAACTCACTATGTGGACACCAATCCAACGCAGATTAAAGATGAATGAGTCCAGATGGATATACATCTTTGTCCTGAAAAGATTCAGATGACAATGGAGACAGTATACTTCTGACCTTTTCTAAATACCAAGAGCCCTCACAAAGCCCACACCACTCTGTAGGCGCTTCTCCATGGCATACCTCATCCTTACCCCTTCTCAGCACTTACCGTGCTCTGCTAGATTGTAATTGTCAGGGATGTAACTTTCTCTACAGGCTATTCCCAGCACCTAGTTCATCATAAAAATACAACACCTATTTAATGAAAAAATGAGATCTAAAAAACCCCACCAAAACTGCCTGAGCATTTTTGCCTTTTAAAGAAGGCATCTTGGAGTCAAAGGGGCACTCAAGCCTGATTTGGGGTTACAAAGGTGTGAGCTCGAACCAGCTCTGTTACTATTCTTGCATTTTTAGGAAGTGGCCTTTGTTCCAGAAGTTCCAGTTTGTGCATCTGTAGAATAAAGGTGATGATACTTTTCTTCTAAGGCATCTGCAGTGACCAAAGGTTTACACTCATATGATGGAGTCAGTACAGTATCTGGAACCTTCTTGATAATAGTATAATTATTTTTCATGTTTGCGTGTAGACTGGGTAAACGTTCATTGGGGATGCAGCTGGGTCAATGCCAGCTCCTTTCTCCCCCATGCAGCCTCACATACATTTGTTGACTCGCCATGACTAAGCTCCAGACTGTGCAGTTATCCCCTCAACTTCCTGATGGGCACACACACTGGTGAAGGGGAAAACAGTTGCACACATCATACTCAACCCTTCCAATGGATACTTCCAGGTATGCTAGCTAGGAAGGAGTCTTTGTAGTCTGTCTTTCGTTGATGTTTACTAATTAAGGGTTATTAAATGGTATGTACTTAGGGTCGAGGAAATGGAATTTCTGAAGATTTGGTCTTCAGAATGTTTTCCTTTTAAAGACAGAGAAGAGATAGATCTGAGTAATATGGCATTGCCAAAGCTTTGCCCGAGTTTAAATGCTCTTTGAATACATACACAGACACACACACACACACACACACACACACACACACACCACAAAACAAAAAAACGATCATTACTTCTGAAACATATCTCATTTCCATAGGAGAACAAAATCTGATTTCTCTTAACAGAATCCCACCATTCACTTTCTAACCTGATCTCCCATTTCTTGCAGAACATCATCTCTTTCGGAATGACAGTAACTTTTCTTACAATTTGTAAACGAAAAACATTCAGGTCATCAACATATTTAAATAAAGGGAAGGAAACTGAATACTACATGAATTTTTTTTTTATCATATATCCATTGTTCACCTTAGCAATAAAATTGTATCCTGTGTCCCTCAGATACAAATGTTTGATTTTGTCTGAGTGACACATAGAAGAACCCCGATTATGCATTTGGGAGGAAAACATGAATTGAAATCTAATCCTCTTCTAGCTATGTGCACCTACACATTTTCTGAAAAATTCACAATAATATTAATAAAGAGACACCTTGTTTCCTTTGTACGAGCATAGCGCTTTTTAGAAACTCATACAGATAAGACTGTTTTCAGGTGAATTTTCACAGCTACTCCTAGGAGGCAACAATGCACCGATATCACTAACTCTGGGTGCTCTAGTCACTTCAATCTCTTCTTTGAGTTATACCCAAGTTTTTAATGGGATAAAACCACTGGCCCCCAAGATGGAGTAAAGCCAACTAGACCCATGCTTCCTGGCAATGAGACATTGTGCAGAATTTTTCTCTTTTCTCTGAGACTATGAAAGAAAGGTTAGATTAGGTCTCAGAGCACAAGGGAAGTTCCTTGGGAAGTAAACTTTTCTATACAGTAGTGAAAAGTACCGCTTGGAGGAGTCAAAGAGATAGCCCTCTCACCCCAAGTCAATAGGAAATTCAAGTCCATTGACATTGTTATTGGCAGAGGGAGATCCTGGATGATTGACATAAATTGCTATCTTAGAAGGACTGTAAAGAAATGTCATTTCCAAAATTAAATAGCTCGCATCTCTGTGGCCAGGGGAGGGGTGTCAGGTGGAGGGCCGGCGCACAGCAGGGAGCTAGCTTGGCATTTAGCTCAGTTACAGCAATGCACTGAAGATACACGCCTGCAAAAGGGAAGGAAAGAACAAGAAAGGGGGAAAAGGGATTCCTTGCTTAGAAAACCCAAACCTCACTATACTCAAACCAGACAGAAAGAAGGACAAGCCCTGGCTTTGTATCTTATTTTCATTTATAAATAAAGAAAAGAGCAGAGAAATCTTTCTGATGAATCATCTGATGTGACCAAGAAAGTGAAACAGGAGCCCTTTCTCGGCATCTCTGCCGAGGAGCAGTGATTACCTGCGCTTACAACATTCTCTGAGAAGGAAAGAGGAAGGGAAAGCAGAAAGTTCACTCTGATGAAAAACATCTCAACATACCATTTGCCAACTTTTCATCCCGTCTTACAAGGTATTAGAGAGAAGCAAAACAAGGGCAGCTTTCAGAGGTGGAATTTGGCAACCATAGAGTCAGTGTTAACTGGCCTTCGATATGAACTTTGTTCTTTCTTTGCACGCTAATTGCATTGTGTCAACAGAAGCAATTTCTGGGAGAGAAAATATAATGGTGATCCATTGATGATAGTCTAAGTCTGTGCCTTTGAAGAGTGAGAAATGCTTTAACAAATCGCTAACATTTAGACTCATGGAAGGAAGGTTTTAGAAAATGAGATGAGTACTTAAATTATCTGGAAGTAAGTGTTGATTGCTGAAAGGAAGAAAGGTATCCATTAAGAAGTGTACTTTGCGGCGGTCCCATTTGCTCGCATTGTTTGTTTGCTTGTTGATTTCAGACCGTTGGAATAATTTTGCAGATATTCAGGGCAGTCAAACAGCAACGTACAGTTCAGATAGGTGTTGTTCTGTCCTTCTGGTCAGTCCCGTGTATCACTAAAGACAGTTGTACCGACTAGCAGTTCCAAAGACCTAATCTCAACACCTCTTCATCTTGCCTAGACCGGGACACTCTTCAAAGCTGTTCGGTGAAGTTTCCAGTTATTTATGACTGTGTAGCAGATTGTTCCAGAACTCAGTCCTTCAGAATAACCATTTTATTATACTCAAAGATTCTGTGGGTCAGGAATTCAGAGTGGATACAAGGGGTGCATGTCTCTACTTCAGCAGAGAGGGCTTGAAACTTGTTTTGTTTTGTTTTGCTTATAGTTTCTTGTAATTTTAAAGGATATTTCACATTTGATTTTTTAAAAAAAAAATATTTGAGAGGGTGAAAGAGATGGGGGAGGGACAGAGAGACAGGGAGAGAGAGAAATTTTGAGATCATGACCTGAGCCGAAATCAAGAGTCAGTCACTTAACTGTCTCAGTCACCCAGGTGCCCCTCACATTTCATTTATGGAAAAGGATGCTAAAATATATTTTGGCCCTTTTGTTTTAAAGTTTTAAAGTAGGACTACTCAAAGATTACAAAATTTTAAGTGCGATGATGGAAGATCTGCCATTCTTCCTGAGATTAAGAATCGAAGGGTTACACGTTAAAAGTACTGACATGACCTTGGGAGCACATGTGCAGAGAAACTTGCTGTGTTATGTGCTTGAACTCATAGCCTCTCTCTCTGACTTCTAAGAAGACTATGGGAGGCTTTTTGTTTTAATGAATTAAAAAAGATACGGGGCACCTGGGTGGCTCAGTGGGTTAAGCCTCTGCCTTCAGCTCAGTTCATGATCTCAGGGTCCTGGGATCGAGTCCCGCATCAGGCTCTCTGCTCAGCGGGCAGCCTGCTTCCTCCTCTCTCTGTCTCTGCCTGCCTCTCTGCCTACTTGTGATCTCTGCCTGTCAAATAAATAAATAACATCTTAAAAAAAAAAAGATCTCATCTGAAAAAACTGCATTGTGTAGGGTTATGTCACATTTTGTCACATTTTAGAAAAAGCAAAAGTCATTTTATATTAGTGGGAGGAAGGAGGGTGGCCAAATGTTTAGGGGCGTGAAACGACCCTGTATAATGCTATAATGATACACGTCCTTATACATGTAATTATGTGTATAATATATATGTATTATAAATATACATACACACATGTATAATAAACATACATCATACATTTGTTCAAACCCACAAAATGTACGACAGCAAGAGTCAACCCCAGTGTGAACTCTGGACTCTGGGTGTTACAGATGCAGATTCACTGATGGTCACAAATGTAAACTCTCGGGGGTGGGAGAGATGCTGATAGCCGGGAAGGCCATGCTAGTATGGGGTACGTAAGCTCTCTTTATTCAATTTTGCAGAGAACCTAAAACTACTCTAAAAAATGAAGTTTGGGTTTGTTTGTTTGTTTAAGTCCCATCAGATAAATTTGCTCTAATATATAATTTGGAAAACAAAACTTTGGTATTCAACTACAAGAGTTTTGTTTACTTGGGGGGGGGGATAAAAACAAACAAACAAAAAACACCAAACATGCTATCCAAGTAAGGGTCCGGTTTGTGAAAAGAGTCCAGCAATTGTATCTCTGTTTAGAAGAGTCTGAAAACTCGTCAGAGAAAAGGCAATCAATTTGCTCTCCAGGTGCCCTGTTCGAGTGGAGAACATAATAAAAAAGCCAGAAGATATGACCGGCTGCCAAGAAAAGTTGGACTATAGCCGTTCCCGTTAAGAGGTGCTCACGTTTAAAGCAAGCTGCGCAATTATTCAGTTTGACTTGAGCTGGATAGGCTCCATTTGGAGCACTGGTTTGGGGCATCCGCCTTTCACAGACAGAACAAATTAGAGGGAGCTCTGAAGGGAACATCAGACATGATAAAAGGTTTAGAAAATGTGACCCATGAGAAAAGGTTAAGAGAACTGGACACATTCAATCTACAGAAAAGAAGACAGGGAGACATAATAACTATTTTACTCCTACATAAAGGGATATTATAAAGAGGATGGGGACCAATTATTCTCATTAGTCAATGGGGACAAAACAAGAAGTAATAGGCTTACACTGCAGCAGGGTAGACCTAGGTTAAATATCAGGATGAGTTTTCACACTATCAGAAGTTAGAGAAGATGAGGGAGGGTTTGTGTAGGCTCATCTTGCTGAGAAACGGCAGAGGTTGAATTTACTGTGTGATTAATTGGGCTGGATTTGGGATTTTCAAATCAAGTCCTCTCTGGCGTATAAAGCTTGGTGTGTCATTTAATCTTTTCTCCTCTTACATCATAGATTTGGGATTCTATGTGAATGGGAAAATACGCACACACACACACACACACACGTGTGTGTGTGTGTGTGTATGTCTAAGGGTTTTTCATTTTGCATCTTCACATTATATTTCAAGAGAAGGAACACTATTTTAAAATTAGCGTCAAAATACATTTATTACATCTGTTATTAGAAAGTGCGCAGTGTACTGCTTCATAATTCGTGAAATGTACAACTTCCATCAACCTTTGAAATGTTTTACGGAAACATAACACTCAATAATGTCTAAACAAGTATGTGACAAGAACATTGAAACATGCTTTCTATAAGGAATAAAATCATATTGCTGCTAAGTTCTCTCTCTCTCTCTCTCTCTGTCTCTCTCTCTCTGTCTCTCTCTGACATTTCCTGGTTTCAATCAGGCTTTAGAAAACCCTTGGCACCTGAATCAAGGAACGTACAACCCCAAACACTCACCCCCTACTGTGGCTTATTGGAATTTTATCTGCCTAAAGATTCGGCAAGTTTACCTCATTATTTCTCCACTCTCTTATTGGTCACAAAGTTTGTAGCCCTTGATACATCTTTTCATGGAGCCATTAAGTGAAACAGCCAGTAATGAGTATCTTCATAATGACTCATTTAGTTCCTTCCACTGGAAGGGATGCATATTACTTCTGCAACACTTCACCTACTCCATTCAAGAAACCAGCAGCCCTGGTTAGTTGCCATTGCAAACTTAACTTCTCTTGAAATCACCGAGGCTACAAAATGTTCTTTTAACCTCCCATAATCTTGAGTTTTTAGATATGCAATATCTTGTCTATTGTGAAATCAGTGAAATAAATGGTTTTAGAGATCCCTGTGGTTTTCATACTTACATTTATCCCAAACTCTTTCAGCTGCCAATTGTTCATTAAAATAAAATAAATTGGAATCATTCATAAGAAAAGGACTTTAATACAATACTATGTCGATCTGACCAGGATATCTTTGTGCAAGTAGTATACTTAAAAATAATTCTGAATTCCTAAATTGATTGTTTAAAGACAAGCTTTTGTTTATTAGGGAATATGCTAACACTTCCTGGTAAATAGAGTCTAAATTACCACTCAGGTCCAGGTGATGACCAAGATCGGTGCACCATCACTGAGCACAAGTTTTTCTGCAGAGAAGTGTTTTTGAGTGAATGCAATCAAAGAAATACACTTTGGGGCGCCTGGGTGGCTAAGTGGGTTAAGCCTCTGCCTTCGGCTCGGGTCATGGTCCCGGGGCCTGGGATCGAGTCCCGCATGGGGCTCTCTGCTCAGCGGGGAGCCTGCTTCTCCTCATCTCTCTCTCTGTCTGTCTCTCTGCCTATTTGTGATCTCTCTCTCTGTCAAATAAATAAAATCTTTAAAAAAAAAAAAAGAAATACACTTTAAACAAGTCAATGTTGTATTTCTTGACTTTGCATGTTTTTAATTGACATTAATGAATTATGGGTTTTGTAGTCTTTAGAGAAGTCTTTAGATTATTTCACTAGATAATCACTAAGCATTAATAATTTAACATTCTAACTGTATTTGAAATTCTGAGACCAAAATCAGAAGCTGTTTCAATTTTTTTAAAAGAACATTTTAGGCAGTCAATGGAAATTACTCTGGGAATTACAAATTAAATAATATGTTTCTAATTTTTGATTTATATGTTAAGCTGATTCCAAATCCTTTATACCTTTTAGAATTATAACCATGGTCTACCTCTTGTTCTCATGGACTCCAAATGCACCTTTTAACTTGCAAACAGACCACCCATGTTCACTGTTAAAAACCCTATTGACTCTGCACTGTCTACCCAGAAAAGTCCGAAGGCTTGTAGCATCTCATACACTGTCAACCTAGATTTTTTGAGCATTAGCTCTTTTTTCCTTTTGATTCTACAAATAATAAATGTTATTAATAATAAACAATGATTTAATATTATATAATTATATTTTGCCTAATATAATGTAATATAATAATAATAAACAAATATAAATAAATAATAATACATAATAAACGCATCCCACTTGGAAAATATCAAAAGCATAAAGATTAAAACAAAAACCAATAAAACTTCATACCAAGCAACTTTCAGTCCAATAACTATGTCTGTCTTTTCTGTGTCCATCCTTTACCTGTAATGACTTCTGCCCGAAATGCCTTTCGCCTTTCTCTGAGACACACTTTTTCACCTTTGAAGATTCAGGCAATGGGTTGGTAATGCTTTCTATGGCCCTGACCCCTGGATGGTAAAGTCTCATCTGTTGTACTTAATTGTTTTAGATACTTGTTCCTCCTTCCCACAGGGTGGTAAGCTAGCACAGCCACGCATTTTTATATCCTCGGCACTTAGCATCATGCCTCCATCAAGTAGATTCAGTGAAATTTACTCATTTTTGATAAATGAGTCAATGAATCATATTCTCTCAGTCCCCACGGAGTTCAGTCCACCCACAGCCATCCCCACCCTGCACACCCTGATGGGGAGCAGGGAGATATGTACTATTGAATACATAGACGGAGGTAACGAAGAGTGGCGTGCTTCCCTCCAGCGGTCTCATCTCCTGATCCTGCTACTTAAGTCAGGTTTCTCTGACAACGAGTTTGAGTTTATAATACTCATCTAGTTACCACGTTATGTGCTTAAAAGAAGATCATTAGTATCTGCTACAGGTTGTTTTGCCGCTGATGTTAATGAAAACACTAGGTGTGTTTAAAGCAACCATGCCGTCTGCCTTAAATTTTTACTGAACCACTGCTTCTATTTTTTTTTTTTAAACTAAGTTCTAGTAAGTTGTCTTCTTGCAAACCAGTGAAGGTGGCTGCACTCCCTCTCTCTCTATATAGCCAGACATGGCCAGTGCCCACTTCTCTGCCAGCTCTAAATCCTCACTCCACAAAGTCTGAGGCTGGCCTATCTCATTTGTGATGCTATATTTGTGTTCCACAGCAAGATTGATTTCCAGAATTCAAAGAATTCTAGCAAATGAATGATTAGAAATACATAATTTTAGATGACAGCCATAGGCCTGCGGTAGAATAATTTGATATTTGAACTGAACACTTTTTAAAAAAGATTTTATTTATTTAAGAGAGAGAGCGAGCATAAGCAGCATGGGGGGAGGGGTGCAGAGGAGAAGCAGACTCCCTGCCGAGCAGGGAGCCCAAGGCAGGGCTCAGGGACCCATGGCAGGGGTCCCAGGACCTCGAGATCATGATCTGAGCCCAAGGCAAATGCTTCACCAACTGTGCCAGGCACCCCTAAAGTGAACAGTTTTCATGAGGAATATCATTGTGATGTGATTGGACAGACAGTGGGCTCAAAAAAGAAAAAGGCGGGGGGAGGGGGAAGGGGGAATCATTTGGGAATCTTGAAAACCATCTTGCAATAGATCGGTTGTTTCAACTCTGTTTTGAAGTGGGCTAATTTTAGAGGGGAAGGGGGGAAAAATGTCTTGGATAATGTGGAATCCATTTATATATCTTACTAGTGATAATATGTTACAACATATTTTATTATGTTATGCGAGGTATTTTAAAACTCTTACGGGAGTTTTAATGTGTATAAGCATGTTAGCATATAATTTAGTTGATGTAATGTATTCTTTTGGGGGCCTCATATTCTTCTTTCTGGAGAGGGATGGCACCCATGTGTGTGGTGGAGAACACTGTGGTGTAACAGGGAATGGCATGAGTCAGGGGACCGGGGCTCAGGCGCTGTCCCCCAGTCATGACCTATGCAGTTTTCTGCAAATCACTCCACTACTTTGTCCTTCGAATTCCCTGTGGTACAATATCGTCCCTGGGGACCCTTCTGGTCTTGACAACTGCATGAGTCTGAATCCCATACGGTTTCAATCCTTTTCCCCTAGTTATGGTTATTTTCCTAAGATAACTTCACCTCTTTCTATGCATTTCATTCCCGTCCAGAGTGTGAGAAAATGGTCATTTTCATCGGCGCCTTAAGCTGTCGTTGAAGCCTTTGGGTCATCAGGATCTAGTGAGTCCGTGAACCAAAGAGCATGATGGAACTTCCCAGAGTCCTGCCAGCACGTGACTATGGAAAGGAACTAGGAGCCCTTCTCCAGGCCCTCGATGGTGGAGCCTTGCCCCGCCCTGCGTCCTCCTGGGTGCCTAGGACAGAGCTTTCCAGGCCTGTCAGTTGGTTGTGTGGGCCCTGAAGATATTCCAGACGAGCCGTGTGGTGCATAGGAAGAGCGTTAGGTGCAGAACCGATTGTACCTTCAATACAGATGTGCAGAGCCCTTGAATTAGACAGCCTTTGAAAGAGACAAAGGCTATTGTTTACTTATGGCTTATTTTCCTCTAAGAGAAAAACTTAGTAAGCATTTTTGACACATGGACTAAGTGTGTCTGTGTAGCAGCTGGAATGACACAATGGACCCTAATAGCTTTTTCAGGTTTTTTTTTTTTTTTTTTTTTCATACTCTCTGCACACTGCAATCCTTCCTCTTCCCCCCCCCCCCCCCCGAGGATTTGCTTACAAGCCACTACCCTGGGCAATGTTCAGAGTTTACCCGGTGAAATCTAAGCATCAAGCAACTTCTAAGGGCCCAGTCCCCGAAAGAAGGTACTTCGTTCCTCTGAATTCCAAATGCTACTACTATTATATGAGATTGCTTTCCAATTTGGATGACGAAATAATTCGCAACAATATCAGGTCTCTGGAGGCTGTTTTTGTCCAAACAGTCCTGTTCACTGCCAGGGGAACACCCCGGCGAGAGCTACAAAGGTGGGGTCTGGCGGCAAGAGTGGCCACATGGCTGTGATTATGTATGAATTAACACATCAGCATCACGAAGCTCCGAGAAAAACACATTTCCCAAATGTGTATTTGTGCCTCGTAAGTTTGTAAATGGAAGAGATGAAATAGTGACACACTCATCTCTCTGTGTGTGGGTTGGTTTATTTGCTGTGCTTGAGATCCAGGGCTCTGAAAGACAGGTAGGAATATGTGTAGAGATGTTTATCATTTTCAAATAGAGTGTAAATGAACATGCCATTTCTCCATCAGCCGTGATTTAAATGCTTGATGTTAGAATGCATTTCTCCACAAGCGATTGTCTATGTGGCTTTGTTTATGCCATCTCTGCTTCTCGGGGTGGTGGGGAGAAGGGGGGCAGGAGAAGCAATGCCTAGTGTGAGATGGAGAACTGCGGCGTTCCAACAGCGACTTTCTTCTCCAGCGAATTCTGGTAACAAGCCACAGGAACAGGACTTTAAATAGATCCATAACAGAGTTAAAAAAGACATTAGGTCTTTTTGTTCTTTTGGGGTGAAATAGCAACTTTCGCATGCGTTTCAAGATGCATATTTGCTGTGTTGGTCCTAAGGACTTAAAAGTGAAGTTGAAATCAATCTCAGATGGATTATCTGTGTGATATAAACATGTGGGCATGAAATGTATGGAGAGTACATATGGCAGGCCCATCTGATATAAACAAGTGGGGCTGAGAAATATACATACATGACGTGATTGATTTGTTAACTGGGTATGTAAATGGAGCTGAAGGCCCATTCTCAAGCATGACCTGCGATAAGCAAATGCATATAAATACACAATAAACCGAGATAACACAAGAATAACATCAATTAAAACAATTATAACAACTTCTAGTCATCATGAGGTATTGTTTCAGTTCCATCTTAAAACAGGAAAAGCTCCCAATTGTTCTTAAATCGACTGGTAACTGATTCCACATTTGTGGAGCCCTGACACAAAAGGGTTTTTGTCCCTCGTCTGTATTCACTGAGGACATGTGAGTTCCAAAGCCCCAGAAGGGAAGTTATGTATGGCTCTCTGTTCGACTGGGACAGGTTGAAGGGGTGCCTACCAATAAGAGGCTTCCTTTATTTGGGAATGGCAAACACACAGTTGATATTTCCCTACCAAGCCGAAAGGGCAAACGTGTAAGTCTTCCCAGTTTTAATGACTGTCACGAAGTATACAGGTTAACGAATCTAAAACCTACAATTTATACTTTAGTAAGCCAATTTGCATTATTGGGGGGTATAATTGAATTGAACAGAATGCACAGAAACATATCTAAAATTTACAAAGGCAAAAAACCAAAACAAAACAAATCCATGCTCTCATGACATGAGATGATTCTGCTCATGTGCATGGGTGCGTGTTTCTATTAAAGGAGCAAGGTTATGCCCCATAGCCCAGGTACTCACGTTTGATACTTCCCCTACTGGCTTCTAGGTCTTTGTGCAGACACTCCTTTGGAGTTAACCCTTTCTCTACCATTATTTCTTTTCTCAATGCCTCAAATCAATACATGTCATAGTAAAGGGAGCCCCAATGGTCTCTTCACTTTTCTGAGTCTGTTTTCCCCTCTATTCTGTAAAGTGTCCCTGATTCCACCAGGGATCTTTGTTGTGACTCTCATCACTGGATCTTGTTCATCCAGGTGACACAGGGGTGATTCTGGATCTGTCTCCCCAGGGGGGACCAGACCTGGCAGGAAAACATCTGTGTCGTATCTGACCAGTTTGTCTCTGCATCAGGATAGAATCCACCTAGAAGCTTGTCAAAAATTGCATACTGAATGGCTTATGCCATTTTGGAATCCTTTGCTTAGAATTTCAGACATATCTTAGATATCAATAGTTTGCCATCATAGCAAACTAGGAATTATTGCTACTTGGAAGCAATGACTATGAATTATAAAAAAAAAAAAAAACAGGGCTAAATAATTCTGATTTAGAATCTGCATGTTATCTCTGACTTGGCCCATTCCAATACAATCCTGACCCCTAGGAGAACATACTTGATCTCGGGGACCCAGTGATCTTCTCTGTCCTCTAAGCCCTCCTGGCTCTGTGGCTCTACAGGTCACCTCTCATTCAACCATCACTTTCTAGGGTAACTGGCTGCAGTTGGACGTCTTCTCTCCCCAGGACAAAATACATTCATGGATTTTTGACTCAAATGATCTGAGTGGTTGCCTTGAATTCTCATTTCCTTTCTTTGTGAAGGCCTGATTGAGTGTCAGTGACAATGCAGTCGTGGGTGTAAATCCTCTTATAGTTTTGTTGCGTTCGTGAAATAAGGAACATCGGTATTTAAATTAAGCTTCTATATGAGACGCGAATAAGTAATTTCTTTTGAAACCCATATGCATCCCAACACAACCATGTAGGGAGGTAGTCTGACTTCTGACTTAGAATCAGATAGCCCTTTGATGCCGCTGTACTGATCCCCTGGTGTGGACCATCCATCATGGTGAGTTGTAAGAAAAGCCCTTCTCCACTGTATAGTTTCTTTTTTCAATGCCTCAAATCAATACATGTCATAGTAAAGGGAGCCCCAACGGTCTCTTCACTTTTCTGAGTCTGTTTTCCCCTCTACAAAGCAAAAGGCTGGACCAGGGGATGAATGGGAAAATTCCCTTCTGACGCTAGAGATGGATATCTCTGCCTACCTGTGTACAACCACGGGGCTTACAAATACATGCAGATTCTGATTGGGGGAATATAATTATTAGGATGACACATTTCCTCCCTAGAAGGGAAGAACGGCTTCAAGGCTTCGGGTCCTGAGGTCTCACACCAAAGATGTGTATTTTAAAAGGCAACATCCATTCAGATTTTATCAACTGCCACCAAACAAACTGACCAGTCTTAAATGATGCTCAGGCCTGGGGTCAGATGTGGGGGCACAGCTCCTGCTGCAATTCTGCCAGGAGGGGAGCTGTATTTCCCATGGAATTCTGGGATATCACCTCTATGATGATAGCTGTGGCTGGATTTGCCTGGAAGCAAAGGTGGGGTCATGTTGAGTTGGGGGTAATATGGACAATATGATAGGGAGACAAATTGAAAACAGGATAGGGAGTGTAGGTGATGAAGCTCGACACACAGAGACAGGGCTCAAGGGAGCACATTTCATTGAGTTAAGAACCATGTTCTTCCCTTGGAGGTTGGAGAACTGTGGTAATCAGGGAGGACAGTGGTCAGGTTTCCTTAGCCATGATAGCATGTAAGGTGGACGGACATAGACACATGCTGCTGGGTGCCTCCCAATGGTCTGGGCTTCAGAATACCTCCACACTGGATGGGGGACACGGGAAGATGGGCAGCCCGGGCAAAACAAGAAAGAGAAATGCATACCAAGGTTACAGATCTCCTGGGAGGCTGGACAGAACTCCAATTTGTGCAAAGAATCACGATGGACAGTCAAAGAATTGCATGTTTTATTATGCAAAGCTGAGAAGGGAAAATATGTAATCATTTCTTTGAAAATGTTTGCCCAAACAAGTCTCCTTGTTTGGAGTTCCAAGAAGAATAGAACTTCCTCCCAAACTATTCCTTTATTATACAGAAATCTCTGTGGTCTAACTGAAGAGCAAGATGCAAATATTGAATCAAAGAGATTTGGCTGTGACACTTTACACCAGAGACTCTAACTTCAGGTCACCTGGGATAAAATGAAGAGCATCAGGTTTTCTAGAAGCAGATGGGAGATGAGAAGTCATGTGGGAATGATGTACAAGGAAGGGCTCCCAGGAGAAACTATAAGGGAATGGGGGAGTAGGACAGGGCAGGGCAGGAAGCCAGGAGTTGTTTTAGGCAGTGACAGCCTCAGTCTGAGCCCTGGGAGGCTCTGGGGTGTCTGTTAAACTTGAAAGATGTCCTAACTTGAGGAAGGGAGGAGGCATTCTTCCTGTCACTCTGGTCAGAAAAGTAAGATGAGAGGTTCTCTGAAGAGAGGCCCAAGGTCCCTGTGCAGGCGTGACAAGCAAGGTACCCTAGGTTGGGGAGGGGGCTGGCAGCTAGACAAGGGACTCTCACTGGAGTAGGAGAAGTGTCCCCACAAATCTTTTATCAACCAAGATTTGTGTCTAACCTAGTGGGTACAATTTGACATCAGGAGTATTTCTTCCTTCCTTTTCTTTCCCTTCCTTCTCCCTGCCCCCCCTTCACTTTTGTGGTCTCACTTTCTCACAAGATATAGGCCCTTGAACAAAGTACTTAAATTTCCTCACACATAAGAGCTCAGTTTTTAATTTTATAAATCAGAAGTAAAATTATTGCTTCCCTTCTAAGGTAGTCGTGACAGGAAGTATGGACTATGCACAGTCAGTGTCCGGTCTTACAAGTATTTAATAGATGTGAACAGTAATGAGAATCAAATTTCTTATGCTTAACTAGTCATCCCTGACTAAGCATTTAACCAGAAAGATGAAAACAGTGTGGATAAGAAAACTACAAATAAACTTTGTCCTGATACAGGAGGACAAACATATATTCAGACTTTTTGATTCAGATACCTCAGCTTCTTTTGATCTGAATTATTCGGGGAACCCATTCAACTTTCTGTCTTCATCCTGTTTTGCTTGGAAAACAAAAACACTACTGACATTATGATTCTTTCATTACAGAAATTATAGAACTTCTCTGGGCCAAACTTTCTTATCTATAAATAAGATAGTTTGACAAAATGGTCTCTAAGTTTTTTCCCAAAGTTTAGTATAATTCTATTAATTTTTTATTTTTTTGGTGCTTGCCATTTTAGAGTGAATAATCATAGAAAAAGAAATTTTCCATTCTATGGAAGGTTTTGAACAAACTCCTAACATTTACAATCCAAAAATATTGTGCTAACTTATAAATTAGACTTCAGCTAGAGCTAGGAAGATAGGAATATTAACTATTTTGTTCAGGTGATTTTTGATGTCTTCTTATTTGGGGTTTTGAAAACAGTGTAAGGTGAGAGAGGAAGAGAGAGTTATTGTTAGAAGGGCTCAAACAACTGTTATCTTTCTGAAGAAAATTTGCAGATGAGAGAAAAAGTTGCATGCCAAGTTTTGACTGGTATGCAGAGAATGGTCAAAATGACGAAGCTCTTTACAACAGAGTGTATTATGTTAAAGACACTTAGCGACAGCAGTCTTTCTTGAGATACAAGATATATGGTCTTTGTAAAATACACAGATTCTGAGTTAGGGAGGCTCTCAGGTTAACATATCTTTATTCTCTTTAAAAGGCACCTAAGAATAAATTACAAGTGTGATAATAAGATTTGATCATTGAAATCATTCTAGAGAAGTTCAAGAAAATATGTAAAATAACATGTTAAATTATAATTGTGATGATTTCAGAAACTTAATATTTTTCGTGGTAGTTCATTTTACCTTTAAAAAAAGTCCAGTCATGGAGGGATATGAGATGAATAAGAATTTGTTCACGGATTAAAATATGAGGCTTAAAAACATGAAGATTAATCAACCATATCTACAGTGAGGGTACTAAATGCATATTCTTAGGTTGCTCTTATAGTAATTACATATATGTTGAGGTGTATGTTTTTAAATAGGAAGTTTCAAAACATAAAAAATTAAAATTATTGCAAAAACTCAAAATGCGATTGTTTCCTATACTCCTCCATAGTAGGCCTTCTTCCACAATATATCCCACATACAGCCTCGAGGATCAGTCTTAGCTAGGTAAGCAGCCACCTTGAGCATGAATATTAGCTCTTCCTCCATAGATTCCAGTTAAGATGTGCAGAAGAATATAAAAACCAGATACAGGGTGGGGAGGAAATCAATGCTACAAATTAAGGTAGTATTACAAACATTTTTAAAAATTCAAGTTAGGTATTATGCAGCTGGATTGCATTTGAAGAAGACACTGACAGAAATTTCTCATTTGCCTTCCATGGAAAGAAGTGTGCTTCCACAAGATAGAAGTAGTGATTCTGTTAGAAATCTAATTATGACAATTTGGAGAGGCAGAAGCAGGTCAAAAACAGGATGGGGAGCGCATTACTCAGAGTCTATTTTTCCAATTTTGAATTACAGCACCTAAAATGGAAGTCAGGCATGGCTACATCAAGCAGCTGAGCAGTAGGTTTCACAAGCCTCCTGGATACTTGGTGGAGTCAGTGTCAGGAGACCTAGGCCAGAAATGTGTCTGAAAGTCATTTACTAGCACCATTTAAACAGGATCTATAACTTCAAAATTATTAGAAGAAAGCTGATCAAATAGACCATAATTCACATTGCTAGAGAAAACATTAAAATAAAATAAAAGGAAAAAATAAATGAAAATGCTATAATGAGAAAAAAGTTCAAGAATATCACTTAATGATAATAGATGAAAATGAATTAACATTTTAATATCAGATAAAACATATTTGAAGGCAGAAAAAAAAGGAAAAAAGTGAC
Source organism: Mustela putorius furo (assembly GCF_011764305.1). Classification (NCBI taxonomy): domain Eukaryota; kingdom Metazoa; phylum Chordata; class Mammalia; order Carnivora; family Mustelidae; genus Mustela; species Mustela putorius. Next base: position 6,721,254 of record NW_025421321.1, read on the forward strand.
AAAACCAAGAGACATTTTTTCTTTTAAAAATTAAAAATAAAATCACCAAAGGAAATAATGTTCATGAAAGTTTATATATAGAATTAAATAGCATCACACTATTTAAATAAATGTTAGAAACACAAAGGGCAATTGGCAGAAAATCAACAGAAGTGAGAGAAATTGACATACTTTTACAAATGCTTGGCAGATGACAGGTAAAAATTTAATGGATATATAAGATCTAGGTCATGAAACCATTTTGATGTGATTAAATAAATACATTAATTATACTACACATTTCAGTATCTGTGGACAATTTAAATATGATTTTATGATTTACAAAGACAGCCTCAAGATAGTTCACAAAAAAGAAATTCTCTCACACATTCTCTGACATCAAATAATAAAATTAGAAGTTAATAACAGAAATATAAATAAATACTTATTAAAATCATACTTTTTTATAACAAATAAAAAGGCACTTAGATAGTACTTAACAAAGGAATGAGAGGAATTGTGGTTATGGAATATTTAATAATTACAATAAAAACTTACCCTTATTAAAATATATGGCATGCAGCCACAGTTTTAATTAAACATAAATTTTTAGTATAAATGTCTTTAATATTAACAAGAAAGAGTAGAATAATATAATTTAATCATGCATGTTAAGGTTAAAAAATAGGAGCAAAACAAAACTAGGAGTAAAAGAGAAAGAATCTGCTACTTTCAGAAAAGCAAGTTTGAAAAATAAACTTGACCTTTTTCAAAGAAAAATGTTATTTACAACCTCTAGCTAGTCTTTAAAAAAAAAAAAGGAAACCCATATTCCCAGATTGAAAGGAAATTAAATTTATGAAAAATAAAATATATTCTTTCATACCAATAGTTTTGGAAAATTTTAATTAAATGGCCAATTGTCCTACTGTTTTGAAGTATAACTTTGGTAATACACAAACTATTTATGTATTTTATGTTTTATTTCTGGAGTTTAATGCTATACCTTTAATCTGCCTGGCTAGTCTAAGGACCAGCACCACACCGTTTTAATTATTACAGCTTTTTAAGACATGTAGTCATACGTTGGTCAAGTCCTCTTTCATTATATTGCTATTTCTAACTTTTCTTAGCTCTTCTTACCCACTTTTAACAGCAGAATAACTTTGCTTTGTTACAAATTTCATTGAAATCACAGTAAGTATGTTATTTGGTATTAGAAGTATTGTTATTTCCAAATATTTAGCCTTTTAATAAAAATCATTGTATGTTCCACCACTCTTTTGGATTTTGTCTTAGGTCAGTAAAAATTTTTAGATTAAAAAATAAATATATTTACAAGTTTATTCTTAGGATTTCTTTGCTACTCTGAATTTTATATTTTCTATTATTTTTTTTACTGGAGATAGCCATTTATTTACATATGTTTATTTTGTAGCTTGTGGCAGAACTGAAATACCAGTTACTTTTTTTTCATTAGATTTCTAAGAAGTCAATCAAATGATCAGAATATAAGAAGAAAATCTTAAATTCAAAACTTCCACACCAGGTATGATCTCTTTTATTTACTTTTTTGTCCTACTGCACTAGCTAGAAGTTTCAGAAAATGTTCAATATAAATAATGATAATATGCATTCTTGTATTTCCATGACTTTAAGAGGATGTTTTTCTTTTCTTTTTTTTTTTTAAATTATTTATTTGTCAGATTGAGAGAGAGAGAGAAAGTGCACTAACAACAGGGAGTAGCAGGCAGAGGGAGAGGAAGAAGCAGACTCCCTGCCAATGTGGGGGTAGTACCTGGACCCTGAGATCATGACCTGAGCTGATGGCAAATACTTAACTGACTGAGCCACTGAGACATCCTTTATAGAATGTTTTTCATGTTTTGCTGCAATGTCTGAATTTAATTATTTTAAGATTTTTGTATTATTTTAGGAGCACAGCCTTTCAATTTCATTTTAGTGTATTTTTAGAAATTGAACTTTGATAGGACAACCACTAAGGAAACTACACAAAGGGATATACTCAAAAACAGATAATAGGGGCGCCTGGGTGGCTCAGTGGGTTAAGCCGCTGCCTTCAGCTCAGGTCATGATCTCAGGGTCCTGGGATCGAGTCCCGCGTCGGGCTCTCTGCTCAGCAGGGAGCCTGCTTCCTTCTCTCTCTCTCTCTCTGCCTGCCTCTCAGTGTACTTGTAATTTCTCTCTGTCAAATAAATAAATAAAATCTTTAAAAAAAAAAAAAAAAAAAAAAAAAAAAAAAAAAAAACAGATAATAAATCAAGATGACATCCCAAGAAACGCACAACTATCCCACAGGAAGGAAAGAAAAGAGAAAGAGGGGAAAGAAAAACTGGGGTAACAAATAATAACATTTCAGGCTTAAGGTTTATTATATTGGTAATTTCCTTAAAAGTAAATGATCTAAGTACATTAAGTAAAAAACAGAAATCAGTAGAGTGGATTTTAAGAGGAAAGATCCAACAATATACTGTCTACACGAAAATCAATTGAAATACAATATATACAGGCTGAAAATAAAAGAATGAAAAAAATGTAGCATGCAAGCATTATTTTAGAAAAAGCAGGAATGACTGCATTAATAAAAAAATGAACTTCAGAGCAAAGACAATTGCTATGTCTCTATTATTAGAGACACAGTTGGATATTATATAATAATAAAAGGATGCAATCCACAAGGAGCCATGATGATCCTAAAAATAGGTATGCACCAATAGCATGAAGCCTCAAAATGTATGAAGCAAAACAGATAAAGCTGAAAGGAGAAATAGAGAAATCAACATTTATAGCTGCATATTTCATTACTCTATTCTCAGCAATTGATAGAGAGAAAACCAGAAAGAAATATAGAAGAATTAAACAATACAATCAATCAAAAGAAAAACATATCAAGAATCCACAGGATAGGCACCTGTCTGGGTCAGTTGGTGGATTAGTAACTCTTGATCTCATGGTTTTGAGTTCAAGCCCCATGTTGGGTAAACAACATTAAAAAAAAGGAGGAACCCATAGAATATTCAGCAAGATAGACCATATCCTAAGATATAAAACAGATCTAAGGAATATTTTTATCATAATAAAATCATACAGAGTATGTTCTCTGACCACGATGTAATCAAACTGTGGAGATTAACAGGAAAACTTCCAAACACTTGGATATTATACATTCTTCTAAATAAACCACAGGTAAAAGAGAAAATGTGAAAGAAAATTTAAAAATACACAGAACTCAATGAAATACAATAGGTTGAAAATACAACCTATAAGATACACGGGATACAGTTAAAACAACACTGAGAGGAAAATTCATAGTACTAACTGCTTACAGGAAAAAACAGGAAAGCTCTCAAATTAATATTCCAAGTTCTTGTATAGAAAAACTAGAAATCAAAAAAGCAAAATAGGCGTCAACAAAAAGAAGGAAATAATAAAATAAGAGCAGAAATCAATGAAATTAAAACAAAACAACAGATTAAAAACAATGAAACAAAAAAGTAGGTTCTTTGGGTAAATTAATAAAATTGATAAATCTTTAGCAAGCCTGACAAAAATAAAAAGAGAAAAGATAAGCATCACTAAGATCAGGAAAGAAACAGGATATTACTACAGATTCTTTAGCCATTATAAGGAACAAAGGGCATACTATATAGTACTTTATGCTCATAATTTCAACCACTTAGAAGAATGAATCAATTCTTCAAAACTACAAATTACCAAAACTCAACCAAGATAAAATAGATAACCTAAAAAGTCATAAACCATTATAGAATTTGAATTTGTAGATAAAAAGTTCCCAAAGAGAAAATCTCCAAGCACAGTTGGCTTCAATGGAGATTATACCAAACATTTAAAGAAGCAACACCAGTTCTACACAATCTTTTTTTTAGAAAATACAATAAGAAGGAACATTTTGCAACTTATGATGAGATTAGTATCAAATTCTGATATCAGTAGTAGATAAAAAGAAGACAAAAGAAAGGTACAGACACATATCTTTCATGGACTTTGTCATAAAAATCTCCAACAAGATTAGCAAATTGAATCCATTGTAGAAAAATTATATACCAGAACAAATTATATACCATGTACAAGTGGGATTTTTTTTCCCCAAGTATGCAAGGTTGGTTCAAAATTTGAAAAATCAATCAATGTAATCCAATGTAAGCTAAAAAGAAAAATGATGTGATTATATCAATTGATGCAGAGAAATCACTTGGCAAATTCCAATAATCATTTATAATGAAAACTTTTAGAAAAATAAGGACAGAGGGAAACTTCACCAGTTTGTTAAAGGGAGTATGCAAATGATGCATATCTATCATATTACTTAATGGTAAAAACTGAATTATTCCCCTTAGATCATAAACAAAGTAAAATGTCTGTCCTCATTACTTATATTCAACATAGTGCTAGAAAGTCTTCTACAGAAATATGAAACAATGAGCATGCATTTCTAAAAGAAAAAAAAACCATTTCTATTTGTAGTTGACATTATAATTTTATTGTCTACATAGAAAATCGCAGAACATCACAACAATATCTTCTAGAACAAATACATAATTTCAGGATGGCTCAGTCTGTTAAACATTTGACTCTTAATTTTAGCTCAGGTCATGATCACAGGGTCATGAGATCAAGCGCCACATGCACTCCTCTTTGGGTGTGGAGCCTGCTTAAGATTCTTTCACTCTCTCTGCCCCTCCTCTACCCCCACCTGCACATGTTTTCTCTCTCTCTCTCTCTTTCTAAATAAATAAATAAATGATTTAAGCAACGTTGCAGTATACAAGATCAACACAAAAAAATCAATTGTATTTCTATAAACTAGCAACAGACCACTAGAGACCAAAACTAAAAACAAAATACAGTACATAATTGAACCAAAGAAAATAAAACAGTAAATTATAAAATGAACAGGATATATATATATATATATATATATATATATATATATGTAGAATCTCTTTGGTGAAAATTGCATACAATTAACCAATGAAATCAAAGAAGAATGTACTAATAGAGAGACTTACCACTTTCATGGATTGAAGACTTACAATAGTAAGGATATCAATTCTTTCCAAAGAGATCATGGATTTAATGCAACTCCTAACAAATTCTAAGAAACATTCTTTTGTAGATAAAGACAAGTTTAATTTATGTAGGAAAATATAGACCCTAGAATAGCTTAAACAATTCTAAAGAAGAATAAAGTAGGTTTCACTCTACCTAATAGTAAAGCCTAATATATAGTAATTCAAGACATGTGGTATTGGCAGAAGGCTAAACACAAAAAGTGGAGCACAATACAGAACCAAAATATAGTCCCACATGAAAATATTCAATTGATTTTTCACAAAGGTATAAAAATAATTAAATAAAAGCAGTTCAATAGGTTTTTCAATAAATGACGCAGGAGGAATTGTATATCCATATGTAGAAAAGTGAACCTCTTCTTAATTCTCCCACTTTATACAAAAGTTAACTCCTATATAAAATGGGTCATAAGTTTAAATGTAGTAAATGTGTAAAACTTTTATAAGAAAACTCAGGAGAAAATCTTCAGGATCTAAGACTTGCCAAAGAGTTCTCAGATAAGACACCACAACCACAAATCATAAAAGGAGAAATTGATAAATTGGAATTTCTCAAAAATAAAACTTTTACTCTGCAAAAACCCTGTTAAAATAATGAAAAGACAAGCTACAGACTGGTAGAAAATATTTGCAAACAAACAATCCAATTAGAAAATGGGCAAAAGACATGCATAGACATTTCACAGAAGAGGATACACAGATGGCAAATAAGCACATGAAAAGATGTTCAATATCATTAGCCATTAGGGAAATGCAAATCAAAACCACAAGGAGATATTACTGCACACCTAAAAGAGTGGGTGAAATAAAAAAAAATAGTGATATCACCAAATGCCAGTGTGGAGGCAGAGAAACTGGAAAACTCATACATTGCTAGTGGGAACGTAAAATGAAAATGCATATGACAGTTGATTGGAAAACTAAACATGTGCATACCATATGACCCAGCAATGGCATTCTTAAAAGAAAAAATAAAAAAGGCATTTTGGGATAAATTAGACAATTTATCCAAGAGAAGTAAAACTTATGTTTACAGAAAGACCTGTACATAAATTTTTATAGCTGCTTTATTCATAGTAACCCCAAACTAGAAACTAACCATAAGTCCTTCAACAGGTGAATGGTTAAAGAAAGCAAAAAAAAACAAAATTGTGGTACATCCATACCATGAATTAATGCTCATCAATGAAGTGGAACAGAGTACTGATGCATGTGATAGCTCAGATGAATCTTATGGCATTATGCTGCATGAAAAAAAACAACACTCTTAGAAAGGTCACATACAGTGTGATTTTATTTACATAACATTCTTGCAAATGGAATGACAAAATCATAGAAATATAGAACAGATTAGTGGTTGCCATGGGAAGTGTCTGTAGCTATAAAAGGTAGCATAAGGGATCCTTACGGTAGAGCTCTTCTGCATCTTGACTGTGGGAGTAGTTGTGTGACTCTACACTTTGGATAAAATTCCATAGCATTTCATTTACACATGTACGAGTGTATGTACAATGGGTGAAATCTGAGTAAAGTTAAGAGATTTTGTCAATATAAATTTCTTGGTTGTGGTAATGGACTATGATGATATAAGAGATGACATTGGGAAAACTGGGGCTATTGCTTCCATATTATTTTTTATATCATTTCATACAATTGTGTGTGAATCTACAATTCTCTCAAAATGGAAAAACGTTTTTTGCGGTAATATTGTTTTTCTCCGTTCATTTAATAGTAATAGAATTCTCATAATGAAGCATCCATGACATTCTTGAATAAAGCCCAAATGAGTATGGCAATTTTTCTGTTACTTCTCGATTTGATTGATTTCATCTTCTAAAATGGTTTAGGATTTTTTACATTCATATATACCATTGAGATTAAACTGTAGTTTTCTTTTTCAGTATTGTAAGGGCTTTAGAAATGTAACCAGGAAACTTTCAGTCTTTTCCTCTGCTTTGGTTCAGTTTACATATGATGGAACTTTCTTGAAATTTTTGGAAGAATTCACCTCAACACTATTTAGACCCTATAGCATTTCATGTAGCTAGATCTTTGAAAATTATTCCAGTGTCTTCTATTTTATTGTTATATTCAGTTTGTCAACTTTTTCAAGCCAACCTTGTCATTTTGCATTTTCTTAGATTCTTCAATATTTCAAAACATATTAGGATTGAATTTGTATTTGATATTATATTACCATTTTTAGATCTCTTTGATGGAGTTATAGCTCCTGACTCAGAGCTTCCTCATCCTAACCCAAACGTATGAATTCTTCTTATGCTTTCAGTTTTAGTTTTCCATGCAACCTCTAAAACTAACTGGAACCATTTTGGTGTAAGGAATCCCCTAGAGGTCTAATTATCTAATATACATTGCATATATTCATACATGTATACATATAAACTCTCACTGTCTACCACAATAAATTCCAATTGGATTAAAACATGGAATAGGAAAAAAATAAAGAAATTTTAAAGTCCTGGAGAAAATATAGTTTATTTAATCTCTGGTTGGAGAAAGCCTTTTTCATCGTAAAAGCAAAAGAGGGAAAAAAAATGGTATGTTTAACTGAACCAAAAAGCTAAAAGAAAAATTCTCTCTCTCTATTTTTTTAAGATTTTATTTATTTGAGAGAGAGAACAGGAGTGGAGGGGAGAGGCAGAAGGAGAGGAAGTAGACTTCCTGTTGAGAGGGGGCCTGATGCAGGGCTGATCCCAGGACCCTGACATTATGACCTAAGTTGAAGACAGGCACTTAACTGACTGAGCCACCCAGGTGCTCCCCCAAATTATTTTAAATACATGGTGCAGGATCTATGAGATATCCGTAATCAACAAGGTGAACTTTGATCTTATTACATGAAAAAATTAACTCACAGACATAAATATAAAACCTAAAAGTACAATTTCTGCAGGAAAACACAAGAGAAAAATCTTTGTGCCTTTGCCTTATATAGAGCTTTTTAAGATAAAAAAGCAAAATCACTATTCATAAAAGAAAAAAAGATAAATCTAAACTGGACTTCATAAAAATTAAAAACTTCCTCTGTCCAAATTACACTACTGCTAAGAAACAAGGACAAGCCACATACTGGAGAAAATATTTTTAAAAACATTTTTCTGAAGAAAGACTTGTAGCTGGAATATAAAGAATTTTTAAAACCCAATAATAAAACAAACAAACAAACAAAAAATTCAATTAAAAATGGGCAAGATATTTGAATAGACACTTCACCACAGAAGATATATAGATGGGAAACAAGCACATGAACAGATGCTGAAGATCATTAATGATTAGGAAATGCAAATTAAAACCACAATGAGATACCAGTACATACATATTAGAATGGCTAAAATTAAAAACAATGATCATCACATGTGTTGAGGGGGATGCGGAAGAGCTAGAACACTCATACCCTGCTGGTACAAATGCCAAATGGTACCAATGTTAGGACAGCAGTGGCATTCTCTTAAAAAGGTAGATGAAGTCCTGCCATGTGATCTGACCTTCTCACCATTAGGGATTGATCAGATAAAATGACGTGGAAATGGTAAGTCCATATAAAACCTTGTACACAAATGCTCATCCAGGTTTATTTGCTATAACCCCAAACAGGAAACAACCCAAATATCTTAAGGTGTTTTACGGATAAACAAAATGTAATATATTCATACCAGGGAGTAGTATTCAACAATAGAAAGTAATGAACTCTTGGTATATGCAACAATATGGGTCGTCCCCATATAATGCGGATTCGTGTTATATGTGTAATGTTTAAATCATTCCTTGTGGTTGTTATGCTGCTCATTATACTTAGATTCAATTTCCTAAGTGAACAAAATCAGAATTCCTCGGTAGGAATCTGTTTTTGAAACTGCACAGTTTGGCAATGCTCTATTTCTTATCAAGCTCTTTTTTTTTTTTTTTCTGATACCACTCGATGCCTCTGAACTACACTCCCCTTTCTGCTGCAAGTCACACCCCAAATCTATTTTCCTGTCCAGGGACAATTCTACATTTTCTTTCTTAGCAAAATAAGTATCTTGGTTTTAATGTCCTTCAAGGAAATCTCTGTATAAACTCAAGCAGTTAAGAGTTTTTCCATCTGAAGTAACTTTTTGTTTATAAATGTAAGTGCACTGCTTTAAGAATCTGCTTGATTGGTGTTGGTTTACCCCTGTTGCTTTGACCTGCCTCTGTATTATTCTTTATTTGGCAAGCATTCAAAATATCCTTCCTGTGTGCCTGTCATTGTTCTGGGTTGTAGAGAAACATAGTGGTATAGAGCATGGTTATATTTTGGAAGGTCTACTTGGGTTGAGAGAGAAGGGTAACTCAACGCCCAGGAAGCTGCAAAGAAGATGCACACAGGGGATTCAGAATAGGGGTGGAGGGGTTCTCATCCTGAAGTGTTCTACTTTCCAACCTTTGAATGCAATGGGCAGTCAATAAATGCATTGGCCAAATATTCAGAAATTGTTTCATAAGTAGAATATAATACTCATGGAAATAAAAACATGTATCTGAAGTATTGAAATAAATTTCAAAGATAGGACAGAAGAATTTTTAGTCTTTGAAAATCCCCTATTATTTTCATTGGTTCCCTTGCAACATGGTACCTGGATAAGATCTGATAAGGGAATTCTTAGATTTCTGGCTCTTGGAATATGGTAGAGTAGACAATGTGAATGCCCTCTTGGTACAAACACCATAAAAGCTAGCTATAACTTAATGAGAATTCTTTCAATGCAGCCGGCCTTGAAAATGGAAACTCTCCAGGTACCAGAAATTAAGAACAGTATCTTAAGTGGACTGAGAACAACATAATGAAACTGTCTGCGTAAAATGCCAAAAAAATAAGCATTTGCGACCAAAGTTGCAATTCAGACATTTTCAGAGATGCAGTGTTTGTACCACCCACGGGCATCACTGAAGAAGGGCTACTTTAGGAATAGAAAAACTGAGCCCTACAGTAAGCAGAGAAGTGCAAGAGAAAATTTACAAACACACAGATGAAAGCCATATATTGATAAAATAATCATTAAAAAAAGAATCATAACAGAAGAGGAAAAAAGGTATCCAGGACTTATTATAAAGCCACAGTGACTAAATCATTGTGGTACTCATGAGAGAATAAACAATTTGACACCTAACATCAAATCAGGAACTCAGGACCAGATGTATATACGTGTGTGTGCACGTGTGTGTTTGTGTATCTGTCTGTCTCTGTATCTCTCTGTCTCTGTATCTAATCTATATCTGTATCATCTACGTCCATATCTGTTCTTGATTATGTATATATATGCGTGTGTGTATGTGTTTTTGTGTGTGCGTATATGCACATGGGAGCAGAACTTTGTATTAAGCTGGGATGACAAATAATGAGAGATACAGTGCACTTGTCGATGAATGGTACAGCCACAACTGAGAAGTAGAGAGATTGAAAAGATTGGATTTTAACCTTACACTATTTTTTCCCCTATTTATTTATTTATTTGAGAGAGGGAGAATGAGCAGTGGGGAGGCGTGGACACAGAGAGAGAGGGAGAAGCAGGCTCCATGTGGGGCTGGATCCCAGGACTCGGAACTCATGACCTGAGCAGAAGTCAGCTGCTTAACTGACTGAGCCACCCAAACACCCCTACCTCACACTATTTAAAAAAAAAAAAAAACACATATTATGGATGGTTAAGTGCTCTAAATATTAAAAGTGAAGCTAAAAGTTTTCGAAGAAAATACAAGAGAATATACTTTTGACATGGCGTTTAAGTATTTCTTAAATGACAGTGAGACAGGACCTACTACCAGACTGATTTGTCTCTACAAAGACAGTATAAAAGATCAGTTCAAAATCCAAATTTGAACAAGCTAGATCATCATTAAAAATAAGCATCCATATTATAGGATGAATACCTTCAAGTAAAGAAAATATGGAAGGCTTAAAAATAAGTAGGTGTAGAAAGAAAATTTCCTGACGAGAATAAATTGAAAAAAGATGGTGGTGTGATTTAGTGGAAAGAACAAAGCTGCAGAATCGGGTCTCCCTACAATTAAAGGCCCTATTCACTGTGTCACTGCACCGGGACAGAACGGAAAGTCTAAGTCTGAGTTATTACTTCGTCACATTGTTGTGAGAATTATCATCATAGTGACATTTTTTTTTTTCATTCGACAAACACTCAGAGCTTACCATGGAACACAACAGACTTATTCTTGCTTCCCTTTATTTCACACTCAAAGAAACTAAGGTATAAAGAAGCTAAGGAACTTGTCCGAAGTCTGATGACTAGTTAAGTGTCAGGATTGGGACTCAAACCCCGACTGTGGACTTGGACTTCAGAGACGCTACTCCAACATACCCTTTCTCAATTAAAAAAAAAAAAAAATTGTGTATATGTATGTTTGGATGCGTGTGTGTGTGTGTGTGCGTGTGCATATATGCACAAATACAGATATACACATAACATGTACACACGTATCTATGTATATAGCAGCAAGATTAGAGCAGCTTTGCAGAATAATAAGGATTTTTTAAGTTAAAAGATTTGGATATTGACCGTCTGAAAATGCTATGTATTTTTAATTTGTGAGATGACTCAAAGTAGTTTTGGGGTTGTAGTCCAAAAGGATTATATCAAAAAATATAGAAAAAAATGTCCTGAAAATATTGTTATCAAATGGGAATCAGTAGGAGTTCAGTCCTTGAGAGCAGATTTTGCTTTTTTTTTTTTTCCTGAAGAAAGGAAGTTGGCAATTTGCCTCATTAATTAAGTCAGAAAAAATTCTTGTGCTGCAACAAGCACCAGACAGCATACTTTTAAGGCTTTTTCTTTTCAGTATAATGAACTAGTGTAGACAAAAATGCTCCTGTAGACTAAAGGGTACATGTAAACGCCAGTCCGTGGTTGAGAAAAATTGATTTTCTGGCTTCATCTTTCCCCAACTCGAGAGCAGTTCCATCTCTCTTGCCTTCCACCTCAGGTCACGTATGTCTTAGGACACCTGAGTTCCTGTCCTCCACATTCCTCAACCTGGGACCTAATTTTGGGTCTTTGTTTAGACTTTAAATATAACATTTCCAGCAATCGTTAAAGCTCACAGATATTTAAGTTTTAGTGTCTTGCACTTTCATTAGTGGGATGAATATCATTTTTCCCCCCTCCGGATCAAAGAAATAACAGACTGAGCTGTGGAAGCTTGACTGTGGGGTCTACCTTTGGCCCTGAAATAGTATGGATATATGGTTTGTTCAAGGAACAGTGTCTTTGGAAAATATACAAAATGTCTGGGCCAGCCTCTTCCCCTAAAGTAAACATAATCTCTCTCCTTTTCACCCAAGATGCCTGGATGACAGGGTCTTGGTGAACATTCCTGAGGTCGCACATCTCCTATATATCTCCACCGCCCCTGGCTTCAGGATCAGGCTCTTCCTTGGGTTCCGGACACCCTGGGAAGGTGCAGTGGTGAGCTAGAGCAAGTTCTCCAAGCTCACAGGAGGAACAGGAATGAAAGCTGCTGACAGGAAAGCTGGCGGGAAACGCTGGGCCCTTCAACGTGAATGGACAAACTGAACCTGTATTGACAGCTCTCTCTGTGAGCAGCTTTCGTTCTTTCTAGTGACATTGTAGGGCCACTGTGAGTGTGCAGACCATGTCTCCAATGTGTCAGCTTCATGGTTTGGGGAAGACTGCTCGTCTACACCAGCTAGCAGTACGTGGGCCATCACTGTACGTCATCTCCCCCGCTCTCCTCTCCCAGATGTGAGCAGGTGGAGGTGAAAAACAAAAACAAAAACAAAAACAAAAAAACGGACATAGCACAATTGTTACAAACAAGTGTGCTGAGTCAGAAAGCGCTGGGTTTGCATACCCTTCCATCTCCTCTTGTGTGATGTTAGAAAGTTCTCTAACCTCGGCTATGAAATAAGGGTAATAATAACTACCTCTCTAATGTTCTTGGGAGAATTAACTGGAACAGTGTACGCCATGTGTCTGGTGCATAGTAAGTCCACGATAATGATAGTTGCCCTGAGTAAACAATTATAAGAATTTCCTTTCTGTGATGACATAAAGCACTTACCAAAACAACAACAACAACAAAACCCCATTCCTTTGATTATATATTCCGACATTTAAAAATATACTGTGTTAAACTATGAACTGGCTGAAACTACCATGTGATTATAAAAGTAATTGGTCATCATCAGGGAAGCAAAAATTGCTTAACACACAGAGTTTGTAAAATTTAAATGTAGTGATATTGGGAAATCACTGGAGAATACTGAAGAAGTAGCTCGCTACAGAGGACAGGATAGGTTTTATCCATACAAAGACAATCTAATTTTTAATTTAAGTTAGTTTTAGTATTAGGATTTGTAGTGATTCACATTTTCTGGGCAAGTGACATTTATTGTACCTCCTACCTTTTTTTTTTCTCCCCCACCCCACAAAAGGTAAGATTCACAAACAAAGAGATGTTCACTGGGAAGAAAACAGTACAGAAAACTGAGGGTCTGAATAAATCGCCAATTGGGATAAACCAGTTACTTACATTCACAGATACAGTGTCTCATGGCTAGAGAGAATCCATTATTCATGGGCTATTTATTGGAACAAAGTTTTGGCAGTGCAATTTTCCCTCGTAACTGCCCAAATGAACTATTGTGCCATCTTTCCTCCCTAAAAATCACATTGTAAAAGGAAGGCAGAGAAGGGACAGGTAAAGGTGAAGCCGATGTTCAACTAACATTTTTGTTTTAAAAGTAAAAAGAGCAGGGATTTCTGTAGCTTGTTTGAAAAGCTGGAACTTTCAGCTCTCTGCCAACAACCACAGCTGAAACTGACAAGGTCTGACATCTCCCCTGCTTTTCCTGCTCCCATTTTCTATGAAAATACTGTAGACACAGGATCAGGAAAGACAGTGGAGCCTTAAAATAATCAGTCTTTCAATTTGCCCCGTGTTAGTTTCCATAGGAAACAAAAGTGGGAACCGTAGCCGGCAGCAAGCAACTGTCTTGTTAGAACCCTCCCTTGTCGATTCAGCTGTGGTTGTTGGCTGAAATCTGAAAGTGGCATTTTTCAAAAGGCCCTTTGGCTTCTGAGTCTATGGAGTTTTCACTTTGGAAAGCAATAAAAACGAATGGAAAGAAGTGAAAATTACTTCCAACACCAAGTTTTCATATACCTTAGGATACTATTTCTCATGCAAAGGACTTTTTCATTTCTCTGCCTTGTAGTTTATGTATGTGAACTGAAACACATTTTATAAAAGCAAAAAAAGATACATCAAAAATGAAACCATGCATCTTTGGAAGGTTAAATCCCAGATCTTGGATGTGTGCTACCTTAACCGTCACCTTATCGTGTGAAATTGCTTACATAAACATTCCATTTAGGGAGGTAGCTCGGTTTCCATTGGAACACTATCCTCGGTTCCTTCATATTTTACAAACACATTCCAAGTTACAGATGCTGGACAGACCGCCACAGAAGAAAAGGGGAGAGGATTTATTAGAAAGCACTGCCAGCCCATGGAATTAAAATTTTTTTTTTAATATATTCACTTGGGAGAGAATATGATTCCAAACTTTATGGCTGAACAGGACCTTAAGCACTAATTCTTATACCAGTTTAAAATAAAGAAGCCTCAAAGCCATCATCATCTTGTGGGGTGATGATTTCATTGGGGAGAAAACATTTCACAAACATTCATTGCTCTGAATTAGAGTCCAGTGGTGTAGTCATCCTTAGACAAAAGTTTTATGAAAAATCTGGCAGGTTTGATAAATGCCACACAAAGGTAACTGTAAATGACGGGTCATGGCTTCTTTGCTGTGGTCATCAAATTTATGTGTGCCCTTAAGAGGGGAAAAATCCAACTGTACTGAGAGGTAGAAAGAGTGGGGAAAAATAGGAGGAAAAGATTGACTGGACATATTTACGCAATGTGAGTGGAGAGTCATGCATCTGATATGTGCTTAAACCAAGGAGTAATTCGCCAGATCCACCTAAGTATGTTATGTAATACATCTGTGAAAACTCTGTACTTTTGCTTTCTCTTTGATTTTTCACCTACAGCAGCAACAACAGCAAGGACCACAGTAAGAGGACGTGGCTCTGATTCCAACTTTCAGTTCAACATTGAAGCACACTGTAATTTTTGCATTTAACCTTTCCTGCTTTACTTTAGAATATTTATGCATAAAAAAATAATGTTCTTTAAACTTATTTCCCACTCCTATCACCTGGGGGCATTAGTGTTCACATATCTTGCCTTTTTTTTTTTTTTTTTTTTGTCAAAGAAGAGACCATGTTTTAATATACATTGAGATCTCTCTCTATTTGATAGAAAGATTTTCTGGCAATTCTTTTTTGAGTAGCAAGCGAGGCCTGATGGGGAGCAAAACTAAATAAATATCAGGATTGGCCTGTGAGAAAGAGCCTGTAAATTGGAAGTGAGAGATTTAGAAAGAACAAGACCATTCTGAAGGAAAATTCTCTGCTTCTGTACATCAGGTGTCTGGTGTTCCTTTCAAGCGATGCTGAACAATTTGTATATAAGTAGGATTTTAATAATGGAAACACTGTTCAACTTGCCTACTCTTCCTTCATAACTCATTAATGCCTGTGCTATAGGTTCGTTATGGGGTATCCATTAGGACCTTGCACTAATAATAGTTTAATGCCACTAAACCCAATTATATATCCCCCCGAACCAGTGTCTGCCTCCCTTTCTCTCCCTCCCTATGAATTACGTCTAATAACATAGAATATTCTAACAGACAGGATTAAAAAGACAACAAGCCTCTCCCTTCCCAACGTTAAAAATTACAAAGAAGAGCTGTAGTGCAACAGAAATAACCAGAGTGGGTTGGGGTGGATAACGGTGTAGGTGGGGGTGAGGCGGTGAGTACCAGCCTCTCAGTCCATCTTTTATCATTAATAACACCACACCCGACATAAGAAAAGACACTGCTCGCCAGAACAAACCCACATAAACACCCAAGATTTTATTAAACAACCTATTTTAGAACTTAAATCATTAAACTGCATCTCCATGGGCTCTTCAAAAGGGCCGTCTGTGAGAAATAATGGATTGTCTGCAAACTTTTATCTTAGCTATTGCCTCTAGAGTTGTGCTATTTAATTATTAAACTGTGGTATTAATGAAACATGCAATCCTGGAAAGGAAACTACTTTTATCGTTGCACATGAAAGACAAAAATTTAATATACCGAGTACACTGTATACACATTACAGATATATTTGCATCCACCTTCCAAATAGCGAGCACCCCCATCTCCCCCTCCCCTCCTTTACAGCTGCTCAATCTGCAAGAATGTGCAGAAGTAATTTATCTGAAATGGCCACTATTGTTCTTGATTCTGATTTGATTCCAAAAAAGCCAAATAATAGAAACCATTTTGAACATCTATTTTGTGCACCTGTTGTGCGGCATTATGATACGCTGCGGTTTTCATTTACGTCACATCTCTTGACATGCCTTTGATACACCATGCTGCTTTGCTCAACAAAAATCCGGCGTGCTGGAAGCCAGTGCCATCCTGTTCTATTAACAAAATGGCCATGGTGAATGCTACCGCCTGAGAGCTCTGGAAGGAAACAGGGGCACATGAACCTAGCTGCTAGCCATTTAACTAACGTTAAGTAGACTGAGATAGCTGAACAGCTTGGAGGGGCTCAATATACAAGATATTAATACCGCTAATGATGGTGATACTTAGGCAAAACAAGAGGGCCTCGGTAGTTTCATGCACCCTCCCTACCCCCCGCCCTTGTTGCTTTGGTCTTTGAATGCGATGCCAGGAGAGAATCCGAATGGTTTTTCAGCTCCACTCCATGTGTGGGCTGGTTTCTTTGTGGATCAACTCCAGAAGGCATGGGATCCCGCATTTGCTGTTTTTCAAGGCTGCAGCCCATCATCATTTACATTTCAATATTATGGCTCCCACCCTTTCAAATACTTCTATAGTAGTAGCTTCTTACCTTAGCTTTCCTGACTAATGACGCCATGACTGTATGAAGACTTAACAGCAACCAAAAAGGGTTGGCTGTGACATTTTGTGGGCAAGGGGACCACAGGCTTTGCGTGGCACCGCAGACACATGGATTTTGAAGTAATGAAATACCCAGGCTGCCTTGGCTGTCTGCCGTGTTTATCAGCACGCTCCTCCACAGTATGATCGTGTGATCGTGCCCATGCTTCTGTTGCCCAGGTACGTACCTGTCACCATCTTTACTTATGTCAAATGACTGTAATGCCAGGATTCTATGGCACTGAGATTTGATCATAGCCCGTTAGGTTGAAAGTGTCAGGAAGTTGGTGTGCTTCACAGGTGGTGTTTGTGAATCCTAGAAAGTGACTCCGTTCAAAATTCTGAAGAAGATGGAAGCTGTCTAACTCACAGAATCTTAGCGTGAAAAGGGACCTCTGAGGTCACACCCAGCTTTGTCCTAATGGAAGAATCATCCCCCCTTCAGCGTCTTTGACAGATGGTCTTCCAGGTTCTGCGTGAACTTTCCCTTGAAGGGCAAATTCTGCTTAACAAAGCAGTCTGCTCTATTTGTAAATAGCCCTAATTGTTGGATAGTTTTCCTTTACATGTAGCTGAAATCTGGGCCTTTCCCAGGAGAACTAGAAGGTGTGCAGAAGAGTCAAAGCTAACCAGGGCCCCCTTTGTGCCTGTGGGAACTCCTTAGTCATGTGGGGCCCCATGCTTGGTTTAAGGTTCTGCTGGCATTGTCTTGAAATTCTTCATCATTTTTCACACGGAACTCCTTGTGAAAGTTTCATGTTGTAGTGGGTCCTACAATCTATGTAGTCGATCCTGCCAATTGCGATTTGAGATGAGGGACCAGTAAGCACTCTTATACAGCATGCTTTTGGGGGCTACTGATGTTATTTTATTTTCCTATCTATCTATCCATCTTCTTATCTATCAATCATCTATCTACACATCTTGTCAGCACAATTATGCAATATCCTTTGGACTTCCTTGCACACTAGTTTTTAATTTATGGATTTTTCCCCCATTTCCAAGTGCTTCCTCCCTCACGTTGCCCTCATGCCCATTAATTCAGTGGGGTGCCAGGATGGGTAGGGATACAAACTTGACTAATGCACCATCTCTGAACTTTAGCATTGTTAAGCTTCTCTCTCCTTCACTTTTGAAATACTAACTCAAATCCTCCCTGTCAGTCAAAGGAGAAGGACATGTTTTGGCTAAGTTAAGTAGGGTCTAAGCTAACAAGTAACATCATCAGAACACTTGGTTTGAATGCTGATTCATGCTTCTTGCTGATTCTGTGACTTTGAAAATGACACTTACCTCAAATGCCTTCCTTTCCTCCTCAGGCCTGCCTGCCTCCCAGGGATGCAGCAAAGCTGGGCTGGGAGGGTTGAGATGCTGAGTGAGCCTGGGGTTTTGGTGAATTCAGATGTAGGGTTTCCTGGGGGGTGTGGGAGGGAAGCCTAGAGCTATGTCCTTTCCATCCATCCTGTTGCAGAGACCCCTGAAGAACATCTTGGAGCCACCCCCTTGCCCCCATCAGACCACTCGCTCACAGTGAATGCAGACTTGGTGTTTTTCTCTTGGTTTTGCCTGCCATTCTTCAGGCACCCTGTATCATCTAGGGTATATGGAAGAAATTCTGTGAAAAGTTTTCAAGGAAGAGTGAAAGTACTAGAACCTTTTGAGACACTGAGAACTGAACACAAGTCATTATTGTAAGTCATTATGGGTGGGTTATTTAAAGGCTGAGCAGTAGAAGTTCGGCGAGTCATCCAATAGCAAGAGAGAGATAAAGCGGGCACACTCCTGTTGCAGCCAGGATTGTATGTGTAACATGGACATGGGAACTGCATGTGAATAACTTGGAGAAGCCAGCATTCCAAGAGATTGGATTATAAATTATCTCCTGAAAAACAGAATCTAAATTCTTTGCTGGTCAATAAAACAAAGAATATTGGGATATCTTTAATCTCTATTCTCAACAAAGACACATCATTTTTATGAGATATAAATATTCCGCTCTCATTTGAAAGCCTACTTCAACAGATATGATGGAAAATGCATTAAGGGATCACAATTTGTTAAAACCTATTATTATGGCCGAGTTTATTATTATATATGAATTTTGTTACAACTCTGGTTTTCCTCTACTAGTTAGTGAAATAACATTCAGTTGTAATTAAATAAAAAACTTTTTGGTAATAAAAATTGAACATTTCTTAAAAGATAAATGAAAGTGCTTTAGAAAGACGTTTACATATAAAGTATTATTGTCTTAAAAGTAAATAGCTAAAAAAATTTAAATAGCCATGTTTGGATTAAGAAAAAAAATCCCCTAATTTGACATAAGAAGTATTTGGAGATTTTAATATTACACATACAGTTTTCAAGGTACATTTGAGTGACTTGGAAATATTTTCAGGAGAGTTGCACTTTTGGAGTGAAAACATTTTGGTGTTTATTTCAGATGAGTAATCTTGCTCAGATTTCATATTTTGACCTTAAGATATCCTAACTGGTGATCTGGGGACTTCTCAGAACAGGAGCACATGCATTCTTTGGGAGGCTAGAACCCTGACCACAAGCAATCCTTTTCATGAAAATAAATCACTTGCTTCCTTATCCATAAGAGTTTGACAACTATCAAGGCCTCTTGTCAAGAATAGAAGAGAATAGAGGAAGGAAAAATGAGCCTGGTGTTTCTGTACCTCCCTCTAAGATGGTATCTTCCTTAGGCTCATGATTTTCTGAAACTGTGCTGTGGGCCATGGCACCCCCAGAAGGAGACCACAGTCAACAGAGCCATTCTCAAAGTTGACTGCAGCCTAGTGGTTAGGACACATTTGCCAATTGTTCAAGAACCTTGAGCTCACAACAGTGGACCCAGGTCATTGCCAAATAGCATTCCAGTTAATTAAGTGTCAACGCAGATCTGTTTCAGGCAGAAAGTTGAGCAATAGATGGTGTGTAAGTGTGTGAACTCTGAAACATACAATTCTTTGTGTATGATCACAAATTTCTGAAGAAATTGTTTCCCGCAAGGGAAAAAAAGAAAATGTCCATTTTATGCGTGAAACCCAGTTGGTAGGAGTGAGGTATTTTTATTGATGTAGACAACAGTGATTTTGTAATCAAAGAAAGCTTTAAAGTTTTAAAGACAGAAAGAATTTACTGTGAGGAAGAAATGGGGAGCTAGAACAGCATATGTCATATGGAAGATACAATTTTAATCTTTTAGCCATCTCCTTTCTTGCACAACAATTATCCAAAGGGAAATGGAAAGAAAAGCATTCTACTTTTTTTTTCACTTGCCCCAAATTATCTTCTCTGAAGACCAAGAATTACCTTGGTAGTCACTGTCTACTAGAAAGGTAAGAAGAACAATAAAAGATTAGTAAGTCTGTTGACATTCTACTTGGTTCTACAGTAGAGGAGGCTGGCTATACTTAGTACCTGAGTTTCAGGGCACCGTTCTCTCTGCCCTCACCTTCCCATGGTGCCCAGCCTCCTGCGTCACCTCCAACAAACGGGGGATGTTCAGCTCTGGATGCTTGATTGGGACAATCACGTCTCTGACTCTCTCTGTCCTGTCAGTTGGGCAATTTATATAGAAAGATACACAATATCTCCTGCCTCACTTCTTTTGTGAAGATTTTTGAAAAAGCCTGGGCATGTTTACTTAAGCCAGAACAGAGAGACATTCTTAGGGAAAAAAAATAAAAAGCTAATCTAATACCGCATGGATATAATATTTAAAAAAAATTATTATGATTGACGGAACCTTTATCAAAGAGTGTGAAACAAGATTTCATTAAAATCAGAAGACATAACCACATCTTCTCTGATGTATCCATTTCCAGAAATTTTCCCATTCAGCAAAAAAACCCTTTTCTAATGGGGACTTCCGGGTACTGCCATGGGCTCTAAGGGCATGAAAGGGAATGCCCATTTTTCTCACGCAATCACTTTTCCCTACTTTCGCCTGGAATCTGGCACCATGCTCATTAAAGGCTAAACCTATCTGTTCTCTCTCAGTCCGTAGCTCTGTTTCTCATTTCCCATTCCCTCCATTTGTCTGTCTTTCTATGATGAGAGAACCTATATGCCCACAAATGTCATGGTAGCCATATTACCAAAATGTCATTGACCTCCTTGCTCCAATTTTTACTTGATTGAAAAGCAGAGTACCACATGATACAAGACACTGGTTTCTACAAATGTCACAAAGATGTGGTCTTTCTAGGTAGGAAACATATATTTTTGAGAAAGTCTTTCTTGTCAACAGAACCGTCTTTTGGGGGGGCAGCGGGAGGGGTTCTGTGGAAGTATTAGAAGGACTGTTCCATGTGTGAAGAAGAAGAAGAAGATAGATTTTTAAATGATTTGCCCAATCACTTGGGCATGGTCGGTCTGTGTGGGACAGACAGGGGTCGTTTGTCTTCCCTTCTCTCCCCAGGTCGTGTGGAAGCTTGAGCCTATAAAGGCAACCAAGGTGAACTCGCTCATTCCACACAACAGGGTAGATCATTCACCACAGGGTGTTCTTGATAGTGCTCTGTCCACTCTAATTTTAAGCGTCTAAGCAATGGGAGTCCTACCACTTCCCTTGGAAGATTACCCTACAGTCTAATAGGCCCAACATTAAGAAGATTTTCAATTGGTAATCAACCTAAATTTCCCTTTTCTTAATTTCATCCCATTACCCCAAACCCTAATCCCCTTGTTCCACCTAGCTCCTCACCCTCATTAGTGTTTACACTCCCCAAATACTAATAGCTAGCTAGCCAAAAATAAATAAATAAATAAATAAATCGAAAATAAATCTGCTCTCAGTCATTATTTAGCTAGTCCTCAGATAGTTACTTCTTGAAAACTATGTCTGTTTCCCCATATACTGCTCTCCTTAAAGGCATTCTTTAATATTAAGAGATTCAAGTATTTTTTAATAAGCCAAAAAAAAAAAGGGTGTAAGTATAAAGCACAGCAGTCTGTAATGGGCTAGAGGAGAATAAATACATTCTTAATGCGGGCGGACGATAATGGTATAGCTGAATTCACCTTCTTTTGCCCTTTACACAGACTCAGAACAAACCATTTAAAACAATTGGTTGAAACCTTTTTTCTCAAAGTTGTCAATTTCTATACTAGCTTTTTTTTTTATAATACCATCCTTGTATGTTATAGATTAAAAGAGTGTTTTTTTTCTGCTCTATGAAAACATTTATGATAATATAGTATCTATCAATAATCATTATTTTAATAAAACCACTGACATTAATATGAATACTTTGTGTTAGTGTATAGGGTCACAAAATACTACCAGGTAGGAGCTATGTGAAAACCAAGCCTTAACTTAGGTCTCATTCATAACACACGCTGTTGTTTTTTATTTTTAGACCACTTTACCAATTTGATTTACTGATGAAGTGAAAAGACTATGTTTTAACAGCAAACTCTCAAAACAATATATGTTTTAAAAGTCGAGATTTCTATTCCTATTCCTCTGATGTTTCAAAACCCTCCTCCCTCATCTCTGTTTAGGAAATAATTAGAACCCTATAGTAGTGGCGGGGTTCTGCCTCTATCCTTGAATGCTGTGATATTTCTTGATTTTTTTGACTTTCATCTTGAATTTTAAGCTGGTTTTCTGCTTATATTAACGCTAACTGATACATGTCTTACATGAATAAACAAGCCAATGGAATAGAGGGAATACTACATAACTTTTAAAAAGTTATTCTATGGACCATACCCTAGAACACTTAACTCATTCTATCTAAGAGCATTCTATCTAAGAGCATCCTCATTCTATCAACAGTTGGCATTGCTAAGATATTTATGTATCTTTCCTTTCTGGTGGATATCGGGAACATTTGTATCCCCTACCAGATTGAATAACTTCCAGTTTCAGCACATGGCTGTAAGTCCAAATCTAAGTAAGTGTTCACCATTTCTATGCTTCCTTCCTTAGGCTACATGGTCCAATGTCGAGCATGTTTCACTGATTTCTAAGAATTTCTTATTCCCATATTTGCTGGCAGCATGTAAGTTGGAAAAAAACCAGTAACTCTAGAAAACTGAAGTGAAAGAGGTGAATTCATTTAGATAGCACTGTGACATTTCAAGGCATTAAATGTAAAGAGTTGACCAAATAGGTCTGCAGAAGGAGAAGAAAGGTGGCCAGTTTCTAGGTGTTCTGAAATGTGACATATAGTTGATGTGTCCTCTGCCCTCTTGATAATACTGTCATTCAGATCCAACAACCCCCAGCAAGTAGGCTTTTTGGTTTTAAATTTCATATTTTGCGGAAAGAGAATCTGGCTTTATTTGCACCCCCTGTTGAGATGAGCTTATGAAATATGTCAGGGACTTGGATTCAAGATATTTTCAGTGCAGCAAGGGCCCCAGCCTTATACATCAAGGATCCATCCCAGAGATGGAGAAATTGTTGCAAAAAATCCATACATAAAAGAAGTCTAATCTTCTAGAGTCAAAGTTATATTGCATGGCAGGTACTGAAGATTAATTTGACACATTGCAATCAGTATTTGTTCAACATTACTTCCCCCTCTTTTTCTGAGATTGGCATATGAAGTTTCTCATATTTCTTTGGGTTATTTGTGGTAGACATTTATGTGAAAATCTAGAATCTCTTAAATGTAGCTGGTTGCAAAATTGTCATCACAAAACAAGTTGTATATAAAGTGAAAATATAGTTTATTTTCTTTATTTTGGTTGCAGTTCATCTTGGTTTCTTCCTGAACCCTCAGTCAGTCGTGAGTGAGGGTAAAGGAGAGAAATTAATTAAATGTCCAATCAAGTTTGGAGCTGTCAGGCCTGATCATTTCAGCCGTCTTTCTTAATTGGTGTTCATTCTTCCACTTGGATAAAATGCCCATTCTCTTCTGTATTTGCCCCCTTCGTGCTTCTTTCCTTAAGATGACATTCTGCTGTGTGGGGAAAGGTAGCTACAATTTATGAATTCTACTGGCCTTGGGAATAAAGCAGGAATTCTTGGATTCCCATGGTAGGTTCTTAATTTCTTCCAGCCTGCTCCTTACTGAGTCCACTGTGTGTCTGGCCCCTAGATGCCTGCCTACTTTCCTGGAAGGAGTCCGGGATTAGTGAACACGTGTTTCTTCATTTTGGCTTGGACAGAATAGATAGGGGAAGGGCGTGTAACTTTTCTTGGTCATATGACCTGAGTTCATCCCTGTCTACCTAGAGAATTGCTTCACTGCCATGTACTCCAATGAGCTCAGGGGCCAGTGCCTCCTCTGGGGCCATCTTGCCCTGGGACAGCAGCATTCATCTCTTACACAACCAGGACTAGCCAGGGAAGCTCAACCACAGTGCAACTGTGACTAGGTGACTAGTCCAATTAGGTGACTAGGGCAACTGCCATTTTGATGTGGGCTTTGTAAGAAACATTATGTCCATTCTTCAGTGTTTTAAGGACAAGCATCATATAAAAAATGTCCAGCGCTGTACCTTAAACACTCAGGTCCTGTGTATTCTGGACATTTAAATTTCCTGGACACCTTCATGAGATAAAAATATTGAGGCCTAAGATTGTTTCCATGTGCATGAAAGTCACAGTGTACAGAGATTTTTCTGACCATACCACTTTTGATTTCATAGGTCAAGTAGCAGTCTTCTCTCCAATAGTAAATTTAGATTTCAAATTGTTCAGGGACTAATTTTCTCGACTCTCTCCCCTAGTCTGCTGCACTGTGGGGATTTTTCCAAAGCTGCCTAAGTCTTAATCGAAAATCCAAATGTTCATAGTTCTTGGTGGGTTTTTTTGGATCTATAATGGTCTTTAAGATTATCACACACATCTAAATAGAGGTTTTTTTTTTTTTTTTCAAATTAAGATCAGTATAGTACTTTTACTCTCTATTAAATGTAATTAGTTTTATAAAAACAACATAGGGGCACCTGAGTGGCTCAGTGGGTTAGGCCTCTGCCTTCAGCTCGGGTCAAGGTCTCAGTGTCCTGGGATCGAGTCCCGCATCGGGCTCTCTGCTTGGCGGGGAGCCTGCTTCCTCCCTCTCACTCTGCCTGCCTCTCTGCCTACTTGTGATCTCTCTCTGTCAAATAAATAAATAAAATATTAAAAAAAAAAACAACATAAACTGTTTTATTCCAAATCTAGCATGATGCTTTGGGAAGTGACTCCAAAGATATTCTTTTCAGTGGTAACTCCTCAGTGCCTAGTGTCTGGATTCTGGCTTGCATTCTCTTTATTGTTTCTGGTTTTCATTTACCAAATCTACGGAGATGAAAAATAAACTTTCCATACCCGGGAAGTCCTTACAGAGTATAAAGAAATTGAATCTCTTTTCTCATTTTTGTCTGGATCTTTTCAGAGAATGCTATGCTTTTCCTTCCCCTATTCCTTGTGATGCTCCTCTAGCTAGATCTTCTTAGAACTCTTGGGTCCTCACCATCTGGGGTTCTATTTAGACTTGCTTGAGACTGTATGTGTTTTCAGTAGGTTCACATGCCTAGGAAGACTGTGGGCCCCAAGTGGAAAGCCTGTGGCTTTCAAACCTCTTTCTTTCCTCCATGTGTGATGACTTTTAGGTGGCGCAGAGGCAAACTCCAACCAGTGAAGGAGTCTCCTGTTCTTCTACTCCTATGCTCAACAGGGGCCATTTACTCATTCATTCGTTCTCTCAAGAAAGATTCATTGAGTGTCCACTGTTTCCTAAGAGTTAGTCGGGGTCAACAGAAAACAGCATTTGTCTTTGGCCACAATGTACATTTAGCCTCGGTCAGTGTTCTTTCTCTTAATTGTAGAGGGATCCAGATAATGAGATATGGAAGATCAGATTGTGGTCATCACAAACATTAGCAAATAAAATATGTATAAACTCAACTCACATGCCGTGCAACACCATTACAGTCATTATCTTCAATATTTTTGTCAAATTATTACATTAAGTGCTTGCAGACACACCAAGTTCTCATGGTTATGGAGTACATGAATTAAAACATGGAGAGAGAGAGACATGGCAGACACCAAAGACAGAGATGCATAGACTTATGGAAGGTAAACATTTGTTCTTCATTGAGGTCATTTCCAAATGACATGATACAATAATTTGTTTCCTGCAGGTAAAATCCAGGATGAACTCATGAATTAATAAAAACACCATATGGCTCAATGCAAACTTTTGGCATATTTGACATGTGTATGATAAATCAAACCGTAGTGTAGAATTCTGTCTGCTAGATATATGTATCGATTTTTATCTTCAAAATAAGTTTTGAGACTCTTCTTCTTCTTTTTTTTTTTTTTAAGATTTTATTTATTTATTTGACAGACAGAGAGAGAGCACAAGCAGAGGAGCAGCAGGCAGAGGGAGAGGGAGAAGCAGACTTCCCACAGAGCAGGGAGCTCATTCCTGGGATCCTGGGATCATGACCTGAGCCGAAGGTAGATGCCTAACCGACTGAGCCACCCAGGTGCCCCTGAGACTCTTCTTAATAGCATAATTGCTTCAGTCTCTGTCTTCTCTGTATGTGTGTGTATATATATACACAAACATAAGGTAGATATATAGGCTTATGTATTTTTATGGACACATGGATCCTTCGTGAGTACCTTGTTTTCCAAAACCAGTGTTTGTGTTGTAATTTTTAAAAAGGTATTTGTTCTTAGCTAAATGATTGCATTAAAAAAAAAAAAAAGCTGCAGCAATGTAACAGACTTATTTTTTTAAATTTACTTTTTGGTTATCAAAAAGTCCCTATAATGCCAATAAGTGGCTCTATAAAAACCTGTACAAATTAGACAAAATACAAATCTGGGCTTTTTAATATCACTAACTAACAAGCTATAAAATAACCAAGTGGCTCTGTTAGCAAGGGTAGAGCCAAAAACTTCCTATTGGGTAATATTGGAAATTATCCGTCTGTCAGTCCAACTCTACCAGTGGTGCCCATACTGCTATTTTCCTCTTCCTGGTGTAAGATTGCACCATCTTTATCAAACAACATCTTATGCTGTTTTCAGGCCACTTTTTTGGCCACATCTTCTTTAACTTTTACTTTATTCTTCAACCTGTTGTACATGGTAAATAGGGAATCTCTCAACAAATTACTCAAGTTTTTGAAGAATCTCCTTTCCCAAGGATCTTGGCTAGCAGGTATGCATGGCGAACTTCAAGATTTTGTGAAAATGTATTGTAATGACAAAACCCTCATTCACTGAATTTCAAAAATGGCTTCAAGAACTCACCACAGACCATTGGGAAGGCTGGAACATGGATTTGTGAAAGTTAATTTTCTGACCTTCTACCAAGTTATGTGACTTATTTTATTTCTAACTTCTAGGTGGGTGAGTGGATGGGATCCCTATGCTAATTAGTATTTTTAAAGTTATTATTATTCCTGTAAATCCTAGGTGGAATGACTTCTGGTGTGCCCAGAGTGAGAGAGCCCTTCTCTTAAGTGATTTATTTTCATTTACTGTCTATTCCTCTTTACCAGTTTGCTATAATCTAATTTAGATTAATGACACGTCAATAAGTAAGCCAGGGGAAAACTTCTTTTCCTTATGGGACCATATGAAGGGGTTCAGGGCAATGGCAACTCCAAGGAGAGCCTAACCGGGCTTGAAAGGAGAGCTCCTATCACTTCCAGCCTCCCTGGCACTTGACCATTGTATCTGAGAACATCACAGCGGGTTGTCCCCGATTGTCAGTACATTCTTCAAAAGGTGGGGCAAGGGAAGGAGAGCATTTACCATGATGCCATCTCTAGTGAGATGACTCCAGATGAAGGTTGTCCCTTTAACAGTCATGTTTAGCAGCTCTTCAGCAGATACCACAATGCATTTTATAAAACACACCAAGATGGCAAAACATTTCAATCCCATTGGAAGAGAGTCTTTATTTTATATTTCCCCCCTTATCTAAAATGGGCAATTGCTTTTCTGCCAAATAGGCTCAAAAGGGCCATGAAAACTAAAGTCCTTCAAAGCTGTTAAATGCATCCTCAAATTTACAATAAAATGCAACATGACAAATCTTCCAGTAAAAATCTCTGGAGCCTCATCGCAGCCCTTAAACAGTTTTTCTTTAAGTTAATATTTCAGTATTCAGCACCTTGAGGAACAGGGAAGGAAAACGTGGGCAAGGAGAGCAAAACAAAACAAAAACCAGAACAGGAAAAAAAAAAAGCCACCAACAAAGACAGTGGGAAAAAAATGCAAACAACCACGCCAGCTATTAAACATATGCCAAAGTAAACAATCGGTGTGGGTTTGCCACCGTTGTGCCCTGCAGGTAGACAACAGGCAGCACGGGAGCAAATGGAAGGGGAAAGAGAAAGACGAATGGAAGGGAAAAGAGAAAGAGGAGTGGAGGTGCCGCGCAGCCTAAGAGCAGGACGGCCTGATTGTGAGCCTCAAGACACACCATCAGCCATGCAAAACAGGACATACCTTTCTGGCTTGCTGGTTCTGTCGGCTGAGACAAAGCAGTCCTATTCACAGCGGGAGGCCAAATCAAAATGAAATTTTATTTAGTCTGCACTGTCCCCAGATTGGGTTTCAGAATGACTGCTTTAGGAGATAGCATGGATGTGGCTGATGCATGCTTTGCATATGAAACTGCAGTAGGAAAAGAAATCTACATAATCAAAAAAATCTGTGCTCTGTGTATGTGACAAAAACCCCGGACGCCAGTGATTTCACTGCAGTGTGGGTTTTCAGGCAGGCCCTTTTGGGGTGAAACGCATTTAAAAAAAAAGTATCATACAATATTAGCAACAAATAGTAAGAAATTTGTAATGCTCGATGAAAAGATATAGATTCCTGCTTACAACTCTGCCACATCGGAATCAGCGTGATTTTTCAGTACGATTATGAAGGCATCAAAAATTTGTGGGGGAGACCAGATCGAATTTCAAAATACGAACAGATTATTTTGAGGGGGTTTGTTCTGATGCTTACTCTATCTCTGAACCTCAACAAAATAATGAAAAGCTGATGCAATACTGAAATTAACACTGAGAGCCCCCTTGGACTTTTCTCTGGGAAGACATTTAACTCATTCATATTTAAAGACTATTTTTAAAAACAGGGAAATATCTCTCAAAATGCTGTTTAGCTGTTGGAAATATTTTTAAAAATCAGGAAAAGGGATTGTAAAATGTATACAGAATGCATATCAGGGAATCTTTGAAAAAATAATAATATATATATTATCTTTGAGAAGATAATATATAGTCTTTGAAAAAATTACACACACACACACACACACACACACACACAGGCAGATAAACTATGTTCTTAATACAGGGTTATCACTGGCCTTGACCAGGAAAGGGAAGTGCTATGCAAAGTATAGTGAAACAAGGGGGCAGAATAGAGCTTCTTGATAAATATATATTATTTCTCAAAGAAATACTTATCCCAGCTTGATTTTGATAGATCATTTCCTTGAGGTTGGATGCTGCCAATCATTTTCTCCAAAGAGGAAAAAAAAAAAAATGAAAAAGAGATTGAAAGAAAGAAAACCTACCTGTATAAAATGGTAGCAAAAAAGACCAGGCAGTCTCTCCCACTGCACAGTGCTCTGAAAAACATGGACAATCATCATTGTTTTACGAAGTATTCCTAAGGACAGGAGGAATAAGAAATCTGCCCATCTGAGCTCTGAGGAGGTCGTCTCCAAGCCAGAACCCAGAGCAGCAGAAAAACTTCTCTCAATAATGAGATACAAATAGCTCAAATAGTATGCTGCCACACAGCCCCAGCAGAAATCCCCAACTACGGAACTATGGACGGATCCCCCCACCCCCTTAGAGAAACAGTCAAGATTAATTCTGTGATTCAGGTTTGGACCTAATTTCTTAGAAAAGCTTTCCCTTGCTCCAGCTTAGATTGGCGACCTGTCAATAATAATATTTACAAATGTAAAGGTCTCTTTAAATTGATAATTTTGCATTCGGTAAGATGGCATCGTGTTCGGCTGTGCACACCACTAGCATAATTAAAGCCTAAAATCCAAATAGAGCAAGGCATTTGTATCCTTTTACGCTCCAGGACCACGGCATCCAGGTCTCCCAATAACAAGGGCACTGCAGTCCTTCTCTGTTGCTTGCAGGCAAGACCCTCTCTTGCCTTGGTTTTCTATTATATCATAATTATGCAGATAGTTATGAGGCAGGAGTTTTGCCTGCGTAGTATTTTTAGTGACAAGACACCCCTTTTCTGAGGAACGGAAAGATGTTAATTCTTAACAAATCCTATATCCCCCAAATTCAGTGCACCTGGCATTCACTTTCTACCTAATAAGCATCCGTGAATATGCAAATGTTCAGTGTCTCAGTAACCTCATTAATTTATTCCTCAGGCAATCATAGAATGTGAACCAGTCCTGTGCCACCAGTGCTAGAAACGGTGTGGATCAGGGCGATGAGAATCAGCTGAAAGCTCAGGCTGCATATTGAAACACTGTTTCATCTTTATTCCGTCCTTTGGCACTCTAATTCAAACAAAGGCTCTTACCTTCCTCTACTTAGCTGACAGCAAAAAGCAAAAGTAGAAAAAAAAAAAATGCCAAGGGATAATCATTAAGATCTCCCCCTTCACCACCAAATACAAACCAGAGGTGATTCATGGTTGGAGCAAAATCTTCACAGCAAAACTGTTTCCAAACTGTACAAGTTCTCTGGTTTTGTTATTTATTGGTGGGCGGGTCGGGAGGGGGTAGAGGGCGACCTGCTTTCCATACTATAATGCAGTTGAATCATCTTTCTCTTTGCCCACATTAAAAGCCCTGAATAATGTTTATAAAATGTTAGGGAATCCCGGTAGGTTTCCTATTTAACAAGCCATGTATGACAAATCACAGTGTAATGTACTACGTTCTTAATCTTTAATTAGAATGTGAATATCTGCTAGAGAACGCAGTTAACTTTGACACGTTAAATCTTCTGGTTAAAGTGCCTTACAGGGAGAGCAAAGATGAAACACTGGAACAGTCTCCTGCTTCTCTCCATTCACCCAGACAGTTGGGGAAGGATGATAACATCTTGTAATACCTGCTCTGTAGTAATTAATCGCTGTGGTATTTAGGACCATTCAAGTAGACAAATATGACAGAGACAGGGACAATTAGGAACCTTGTTCAAGCTACATTAACTTTTCCAGCTATTACAACACAGCAGCTCAAGTTTGCTTGTAAAAGCTGCAGAGGGATTGCTATGCATTAGCCGTGCGAT
Source organism: Mustela putorius furo (assembly GCF_011764305.1). Lineage (NCBI taxonomy): Eukaryota > Metazoa > Chordata > Mammalia > Carnivora > Mustelidae > Mustela > Mustela putorius. The sequence goes on from NW_025421321.1 coordinate 6,752,619, forward strand.
TATTAATGAAAGAAAAGGAGAATTGTGTTTATTGTAGTTTGAAAATTGCAAATAAATTTCAATTATCTGCTATGTCATTTTGTTAAACATGCATTCTGGAAATGCCTTTGTACTCTAAATCATGAGCTACTTATAGCAAACTAATACCAGAAACCCTCAGGGAGCTAGGAAGTCAATATTTTTGTTGAAATGCCTTTTTTTCCCCTTTCCTTTCCTTTTCCTTTTTTTTTTTTTTTTTTTTTTTTTTTTTGGGTAAGTGAAACCGGAGATGGGCAAAACCACCTGAATGGGTTTCAGGTAGCAAGCTCTGTGGCATCCTGACATTCATTCGGCTGCACCATTTGCAAATAGACCTTGAGTCAGATGTCCCAGGCAGACATCAGGGCAATCAGAACCACACTGTTAAAAGAAACCAGTTCTCCTTCCTTTGGGAACATCCTCAAAACAATTATAAGAAACCGGTTATGATAAATAAATAACTTCTGCCATCTTGCCATCTCTGTCCCTCCCAATAACAAAGTGAGTTTTTTTTTTTTTTTTCGGGGGGAGGAGACACCTACAGAGGGGGTTTCTCAGCTGTGGAGGTGATGGAGAGTCACTCTTTCTAGAGAATGGTTCATGTCTCTTCTCTTTCATGAGGACAACTGCCAATCACTTTGAATGGCAAACTTGATCTTGAGAGGAAAAAAAAAAAAGGAAAAAAAAAACCAAAAAAAACAAAAACAACAACAAGAAGCCACACTTGGGAAGCAGAAATAAACACACCCGTTTCTCTACTGCCTTTTGTGAAACTGTTCATTTCTCGAAGCACTCAGACATGTATATCTAGTACCAAACCTCCCCTCGGGGTCTCCCACCCAAACCTTCCCGCAGGTGCACTGGCAAGGGGCTGGCAAGATGTACGTCCGGTGGCCCAGAAGACGTCTCAAGTCTAAACTTCCCATGTACCCCGCTCTGTTCCTACTACCCAGGACCGGCCCATGCCCCATGTCTACCCAATTGTGCAAATTATCCAATTTTACTGGCCATCAGGAACTGAACATGAAAGAATAATTCTGGGATGTCCAGGAGCTGGGGACCTAGTCCAATTGTCTTCTGTAAATCAAAGAAAGACCAGCTTAGCATGGCACAAATCTGCATCCCCACCCCAGAATCTGTTGTCACACACACACAAAAAAGCCGCTCAGTGCTGAGGAACAATCTCCCCTCTCAGCCGAGCTGCGATGATGTCAGCTTTCTGATTACAAACTGCTTATTTATGCTTCAACAGCTGCCAAGAGGAGCAAATAAGTGGCTAAAAGAGTGTCTAGACCAGGCTTTCAGTCCGCTATTGTCTGGGGGTTGTTACCTGGTTGACAGCGATGGGTCCAGCTGCCTGGTGTGAAAGGGAGCAGGGATGGGGAGGCAGTGATTGACAGAAGGGCCCTCCGGGTCAGCCCGGATGGCCCCACGTCTTTATATTCCCAGCTCCAAAGGGAAAGCCAGGGCCCTGCCTTGAGGTTGGAGGTGAAAGGAAATGTTGGAGGGTAATGAAAAAAATCTTTTGGCCAAATTTGCGATCATGAACACTTCCCCGGGGGGATCGAAGCCAGTCCAAGTGGCCTCCGAGTAGCCAGCAGTGGGCACCTGGAGCTAAGGGAGCGGCCATTTCTGATGAAGCTCACAGGCCCCTGGGCGGGGGTGGGGGAGGGCGCGGGGACACACATACGTTCACTTTCTTCTTTTTTTTAGCTTCTTGTTTTCATTTTGTTCTCTGGTATGGGGTACTTGGTCCCCAGCGAATGCATCTGGGGCCACCTTTTAAATTCACTGTCCCGAGAGTTCCATGAGGGTTTCAGAAACCTCCCCTCTTTTAGGACTTTCAATTGAAGACTGACAGAACAAGAAACACTCCAACATTTGGGAAAAACAAGGAGCTTTGCAAGCTGACGTAAATGTCTAATTAGAATTTTCCACCACCACTTGCAACCTTTGAATCTTGCTTTCCCATTTGTTTCCAGCCACGCTCTCCATTTTAACACTTTTCAGGGTAGATTTGAATGTACCAAATCGCTCCCTTCATCCCTGTGTCTCACGATTCACTGCCGTTGATTGGCATCAAACATTTGTGGCTTTCAGGCTGCTCCTCCCCTCGCCCCCATTTTATAGTTTGGGGTTCTGGCGGAAGAAAGAATACTGTTCCATATTGATCACCAAGAGGCACTCATTTGAATATAATAATAATAACAAGAATGAAATCTCTTCTTCCATGATGCCCAGCCCCTACTTACTGCTACTCAGATACCGTGTGCCTTCTCGGGGATTGGATAGCATTGTTGTTTCGACACCACTGTTCCTATAAGGACAATTAAGAAGTACTGCTCCCAGGGGGTGACGACTGATGTTTCCCCTTCCACATTTATATTCCTATTTACTTTTTCCCAAGGATTTAAAAAAAAAAGAAAAAGAAAAAAAAAGATTTCTTCCAAATGTTGGCCGTGATCAGTGAGGCAAGGAGAACAAATCTGATGGTTCTCTAGCTTTAAAAATGGTTGCATTAAAGAAAGAAAAAGACGAAGAGTCAGCTTTCCACCATGTGAAAAATAACATCCATTTAACATCATGGTAATCCCTAGAAGTGCCAGACTTGAATGAAATGCAAGAGAGCACCTGAGGAGTCAAAGCTTAATTTGTGTATACAGTTGGCTTTCTCTATAATATCTGATTCAGACTCTGTAACGAAAATGAAATCACGTTAAATTAACTGTAAAAAATAAGTTGATTTAATTAAGCACAGAAAGACTTAATAGATATAATAAAATGTTAAAAAGTCAAATGATGTGCAGTTACATTTCAGTTAACACTGCTCAACAAATATACTAAATTTATTCCTTTCAATAATGATGTGTTTTGAACATTTAATTAGATAAATAATGTCTAATCACTTCAGCAAATCTGAACTAGAAGAATCCTTGTCATCAAAGGTGACTCATGCTCGTTACATCTACCTTTTAAGGGAAGGTAAAGCGGCAAACTTCAGCTCTTTTCAAGGAGATGCGTGGAAACGAAGGTAAAGTCTGTCTTTCAAGGCTCATTAAAATTCAGGGTTTGCTAAACAAACTATTATTTACAGTAAGATGAGTGTTATTCGAAATAGACTTCTACTTGTTTGCCTTTTTTTTCAGCATCAGAAACTATAAGCAGCTGATAAGAAAAGGTATTCAGTGTTAGATGTCCTATAATTCATCATAATACTGTTTCCTTTAATAACTACTTTGCTCAAGTGATTGGCATGATTACAAGAAAATTACTTCAAATTATTCATCTCTTATCTTTCCTCTAAGATGTCCTAAGTTGGATGATAGTTAGCATAATGGGGCCCTATTAATTGCTAATGTGGAAAGTCCTTCACAATTTGGATAGAGTTTGTAGCCCAAATAAAGAAAATAGTGCCAAAAGCAACCTTACATCATCTGCTCCTTAAGATGGTGCCACCCACTGTCTATTAAACGGAATGTCAAGGACGTTTATTTCTTCATTTAGAATTTGCTATGATGAACTCAGCCAGCTTATGGAGCGCGGACTCACGCTCAGCATCTATCTATGCACACTCACACATATGCACATGCACAGATACACACGCAAGAGCACATTTGTGCATTGCACGGAAGTATCGATGCACTCTGAGATGTGGAAGATGATTAACATAAAATTACCATTTCAAGCTTCTGGTGTTAATTCATCCATATATTTCTGGGGAAAAAAAAAGCAAAACAAAAACCTTGGTACAGAAACTTTCCACTTAGGATATTGCCTCAAATGATTTGTTTTGAGAAATCTACCTATAAATCTGTGGAGTTCATCCCAAGCCATAAAGTCGTATGAAATTCTGTTAAACCCTGAGACTATTGTGAATTTATTGAGAGATCATGGTTAAAAGCATTGTTAAAAACTTCCTTTATTTGGAAGGAGAGCGGCTGCATAAATAGAACCCAAAGTAAACATAAAACTCAGAATTTTCATCCGTATTCATTCCAGTCACCCTGTTTTAAATTTTGTTTGTGTGTGTGTGTGTGTGTTGTTGTTGTTGTTTATTGTTTTGTTTTGTTTTTTCCCTACACTATGCTCTCTGAGATATTTGTCTTTTAGGGCTGCTTATTTTCTATTTTTAAAAAAGTCTTTATTTTTCCTCTGATTATATGAATTTTTATAAACCAATGCTGAGAATCCAGGAGCATGGAAGGTCAAGCCCAACAAGGTTGGCAACGGAAATCTAAAGGTTATTTTGTATGTAAATAACAACGTTGGCTTTTGGGGGGTAATTGTATCTGCTTGTTAAGTTTCCGACTTAAAGAATCCTTGGAACTTTTCACCTTTTTAATGCGTACTTAAATATTCTAAGTGGTTTCTCTCCACATTTGTAGTACCTAGAACAAGCATACTCACATGGAGACAGATCTCAGCATAAAAAACAGAGTCCTGATCAACACTCACAGAGAGCTAACAAGAAAAACTAATATCACTGGTTATACTCATTGGACTTCGAGTGCTTTACTCTCTTATTTCTCACCACAGACTTCATTTTGCTTGCTCCGGCCGCCTAGCAATCGCTGGGCTTTTCATCTCTGGGGACGCTTCTTGAGGTCTCTCTCAGTGTTCTGTCTTGCCACAGTGTTGCTCAGATTTGGGACTAGAAATGGAAAGCTGTGGGATGTAAAATGTACTTCGGTGTATACATCGTGATCAAATATACCATACGGCCAAATGTTTGAGAAGTTGTAGTTTAAGACACAAACACGACTCCCAGTATGGTTGATTTGTTCAGATGTCTGTCACGTAGGTAGCATTTTTCCAAGAGTCATGGGGGAGACAAGAAAATGTTAAAAAAAAAAAATCATAATTGATGGGTCATCTGGGTGGCTCAGTTAGTTGGGTGATGGACTCATGATTTCTGCTCTAGTTGTGGTCTTGGGGTTGGGATTGTGATCGAGTGCCCCTTGGGGTTCCATGCTCAGCAGGGTGTCTGCTTTTCTCACCCTTCCTCTCCCTTTGATCTCGTTCTCTCCCGAAAGTGGATAAATGAGTCTTCAAAAAAAAAAAAAAAAAAGAAACCCAAAAAACTCATAGTTGAGCATAAAACACAAACAAGGGAAATAGTCACACATTATACATTGGTAATGCAGACCACAAAACCTACACACAGGCAAAAATATTTTTATCTCCTAATAGGCACAATGCATCCTACAATGTAATTTTAATGTGAAAAAGGTGTTCTTTTTGGTTTCATTCTAGTCATTTGCCTGCTTATTTATCCATCTGTGTGCCTATACTATAGGATTTTGCACAGTAAAAACTTGGAATTTTATGCTTACTTGCAGCAATTTAAGACTTCTATTTAAAATTCAGGAAAGTAGTCTTGTTTGGGTTGCCTTTTCATGTGTAAGTTGCATAGTCTGGAACTTGGCCCTTCTCTGGAATAATTAAGTTCCAAAGTCCAAGCGGGCTTGTGCCCAATCATGAATGGCCCCAAGCAAATCATTAAGTCACTCTCTGCCTCAGTTTCTTCCTTTACAAATGATAGTGTCTGACCCATCTTTTCTAGCAGAACTATTTTTAAAACTCACACTTATGATAGACTAATGTGCCTTGGAAAAAAGACAGTATGTATTGCTAAAGCTCACTATTTTAGAACATAAGAATATGAAAAAATATAGAAGAAAAGAAAAACTGAATATTATGTATTCTTTGAATGGCCTGATTTAAACTACTTGACATTTCTGTTCATGGTGTCCATTAACTAACTAACTAACAACTAACTAAATAATAATAATAGGAAGAAAGGAAGGAAGAAAACAGGAAAGAAGGAAGGAAGGAAGGCGAGAAGAGAACGAAAGAAAAAAAAAGAAAAGAAAAAAAGAAGGAAGGAAGGATGGAAGGAAAGAAGGAAGAAAAAAAGAGAAAGAAGAAAGGAAGGAAGGGAGGAAAGAAAAAGAAAAAGAAAAGAAAAGAAAAACAGAAAGAAAAGAAAAGAAAGAAAGAAAGAAACAAACAAACAAACAAAAAAATGTGAACTGGGAGGATTTAGGGCCAAAAGACTGGGTTGACAACCAAGAGCCCGCAAATTCTTCCCTAGTGACATACATTTGTGCTGTCCTTGGGAAGTCATTCCACTCATCATTCCTCCACATCATTCCTCCACCTGTACGTTCTGTTCCAATAGGGATATACATGACACCTGAGCTTGAACTAAAAGCAAAGCATAAGGTAACAAAGAGGTGCAAATTTAGACTTTTTTTTTTTAAAGACTACAGCTGGTTAAAATATCATGCTTCCTATTTCACAAATGGGCAAACCTAAGCAAGGCCACAGGAAAAATATTTGTGCAGCCCAAATCAGGAAAGTAGAATAAACACAGGATCGTTATGAATTTTACAGAATCTACTAAAAGTACTTTGAAATATTCATTTCAAGTTCGTGGCATGAAGAAGTCTTCAGAAAGCAATGCTAGGTAAGACGGTATTTCAAATTGGATCCTCGCCAGCCACTTCAACTGGGAAGCTTTGGATAACCACTGTGACCCACAGTCAGGATTCCGCTAAAATCTGTCTTTGGGTAGAAGGCATCCAATGAGATATTATGACCCTCCTAAGCAAAGAATTCATAGTAAATTCCTCTTGGTGGAGAGGTTACACACTAATTCCATTTGCCACTGGCACTCCTAGTGTGGTAACAGGGATGAATAAAAGACCCTCCAATTTTTTTCAATTATAAAGACCCAAAGGGGTTATGACATTGGTATAAAGTTTTATCTCCATATTCCTTCTCTACCTGGGAAAACAAGTTTCCTTAAGTCCTCCCTAGGAAAGGAAGAACACCCCCATGTGTCAAAAGGAGTCCATTTGTTTCATTTCTAAGAATAAAAAAAAAGTCACACAGATCAAATATTATATTGATTTAGAATTTTTAAGTGTACATTTTATTATCAAATTTATGCCTCCATTACTTTATTAATGAACACATCTGGATAACCATCTTATAGATGGTAAATAAATAATAGGATCTCTGCATACATTTATTCATCGGGATATAGAACAGTCACTTAACATAGAGCTATTAAGTTAAAATTCAGAATGAACATGATGGCTAAGCTTTCATCTAACATCATTAGTGATCTGATGTTATAGATTTATGTTTATAGTACACTAATATACCTATATTATTAATATATAACATATTATATATATAATATATGACAGCGTTATCCAATATCAGCCAAAATGAGAGAGCTGATTTAAACAAAAATTTTTTTTTTCTCTAAAGATTTTATTTATTAATTTGACAGAGAGAAATCACACAAGTAGACGGAGAGGCAGCCAGAGAGAGAGAGAGGGAAGCAGGCTCTCTGCTGAGCAGAGAGCCCGATGCGGGACTCGATCCCAGGACTCTGAGATCATGATCTGAGCTGAAGGCAGCGGCTTAACCCACTGAGCCACCCAGGCGCCCCAGATTTAAACAAAATTTTATCTGTGTGTTTGGCCAATTAGATACAGAGATAAAAGAGTATTTGAAGGGAGCTGGTTACATAAGGTCCATATAATATCAGGGTATCAATAGCCTCTTGTATAGTTTTGGGACAAGAAGTGGCACTTCTTATTTTTCCTATTTTCCTATTGCTCATGTTTGTGAGGTATACTGTAATTTAAATAAATCTTGATGATATAATCTGATAAATAAAATCAGATGTACATCTATGGCTCTGTGACACTAGAGGGGAGGGTCCTGAGGTTTGAAGTCAGAAAAGACAGTCTCCTGGTCGGCAAGGGGGTAAAGGGTACTCCAGGCTGAAGTCAAGTTTAGAGAGGTTGGCCATCAAAGAGAGAAGTAGCCAGATGTCTTAGACCTGGGCAAGCCATCCCCGGAGTGTAGGATGTCTGTTTGCGAATCATGATCCTGGTTAGGAAGCTGGCATCCAAAAGGTTGGGCCCAGTGAAAAGTCTGGGCATCAAAACTGAGAAAGAAACACATGGGAATCAAGGCACCAAGGAGCTAAAATCTGGGTAAAATGTCTATGTCATGGTCATAGAAGCACTAACAGGAAGAATGCAGACTAATGCACTAGAGAACTTCAAGTTCTGTTGTATAGAGAACCTTCCCTCACAGAAGCCCTGCTTGAACATATTTGTTGGGGTCTGTCTACATATGGCAATCCCCCTTTCTAGAATGGTGTCCTTGCCCAGAACTATGATTATGGCTGAAGCGGATCTTGCTGCAAATAGAGGTGTAATCCTACAAACTAGGTGTTTGCTGGTCTCTCTTCCCTTACCCCACTGCACATAGCATTATTGCCCAGACACATGGACCTCACCTACAGAGTGGGCCCCCTAACCCTCCAAATCAGACCTATGTTCTTTAAACCTCTCTGATAAAATCTGGACACTCATCTATGAATATCCCTATAGATCTACATCTTTTTGGCCTTTTTAAATCTGCCTCCTCTCCTCTTCCTAAAGGGTCAAAAGGAAACAGGGAAGAAAGATTCCCTGAAGATCAGGAGATTTGGAGATTGTGTAAGGAGCTAAAGGGAGTGGGGAAGAGACTGTAGGCAGATAAATGATAACAGTGATCATTGGCTTCCATCCAATGACAACTGTGAAGGAAACCTAGCTCCTAAGATACTGTTCTAGGTAAAGATCTGAAAATAAGCAAGAGTTTGAAAAGGCGAAGTGGAGCCCACTGCTCTGTATTGAAATTGATCAAGGTCTTTTATGACCCAAGATTAAACAAGCGTGGCTGGCAGGCTTTGTCTGCATAAGAGAGATGCCTGCTTTCTGCCAAACTGTCTACTGTCTTAAGAGTGTCAAAAGATTGGGGAATGGGACAGAAAAGACATTTTTGACAGCATAATGATTTTAAGGTAACAATATAGCACAAAAGAGAAGAGGTAAGACAGACAATAATGTGGGATTTCTTTAAGGATCTATGCCTTCATTTCTTTTGGGTAATTTGGTGGCATTGGGGGCTATTGTGTTTCCCGTACAAGTCAGATAGGGAGGGCGCCATTCCCATGTATCCAATTGTATGAAATGCAGAGTAAGTCTCTTGTGCTATCGATAATTATCCTTGGCTGTTAATGTAACCAAGTCACATCATCAGAAAGAATATTTAAAAAGTGAGTTTAGTTATTTAACTAATTTCTTCAAATTATAAGATATTTCAAAGTATTTATTATTTTTTAAGAACAATACCTGTGAGTTTTAAAAACAGTTATTAAAATGTATAGGGCCATAAGGTACAAACTTCCAGTTATGAGCTAAGTAAGTTCTAACATGTACAATATGATAACTAAAGCTAACAATACTGTTTGGTATATTTGAAAGTTGTTAAGAGAGTAGATTTTTTTTTAAAGATTTATTGACTTGAAAGAGAGAGAGAGAGAGAACCCATGTGCATGTGTGTGTGGCAGGGGGAGAGGCAGAAGGAGAGAAAGAGAGAGTCCCCAGCAGGTAGGGCTTGATCTCACGACCCTGAGATCATGAAAATCCACTCTCAGAGTAGATTTTAAAAGGTATTATCACGTGGAAAAAAATTTGTAACTATGTAAGATGATAGATATTAACTAAGCTTACTATTGGCATTAGTTTTAAATTAGATAGATAGATAGACAAATGTTGTATATTTTCAATTTACACAGTTATATGCTGATTATATTTCAACAAAACTGAAAAAAGAGAGCAATTAATACAAAAACAAATGGAGAAAAAGAAACTAATGGATAATGGTAATAAATTATGTATTTCTAAATGTTTTAACATGAAATCTTTCTCTTTCTGTTCAAATTCAATTTTCATGTAAAAATGGCCACCGCTGTCAGGTGGGTGGGTGTTTGTATGTATGTTGGGGAGGAAGAGAACATAAAAAATGACTGTTTCTTTGTTATCTGGCTCTATGAGCCTATACCACATTAATGAAAATAATTTAGTATGTTACCAGAGAGATGTCAAGGTCATAATGAATATTGCAGTAAGTAGAAAAGGTATGCCTATAAACTAAAGACACAGGTAGACTGAATGTTGAAGAATAAGAGCAGGACTTGCTTGTTTTTTAGCTTTCTTTCTTAGTTTTTGTTTCTTGGAAGTGCCAACTGGTTAACTTTCCTCTTAACTTAAAGAAGAAACTTAGTTTTAATCTTGTTGGTCTAGCAGAGTATGGTGTCTTTTTAGTCTCATGGAAAGACAGATTGGTCAGGGAATTGCCCAGTGAGAAAGGCCTCTGGGGAGCCCTGAAATGCTCTGATATAACCTTTGGTTGATCAGACCTTGTTGGGTGACAGGAATAACAATGGAGGTAGTATGCTTCTAGAAGGAGAAACATCTGGAAATCTTCTTCCAGCTTATATTCCTGCTTATTAGAACCTGTAATTTATGATGGAAGTAGATGTTTGTTGATAGATCATGATGGTTTTCAGAAGTTTCAACAGAGTCAGAAATATGTTGTTTCTCCAGACATTATTGTGGGTATTGTTGTTGTTGTTTTATTTTGTTTTGTTTTCAGACATTGTTAATTCACAGAACCACATAATGGATCTGAAGGCAGGTTTTTGATAAATATTACTCCATTGCTCTTTTCCTTGTTTTCCATATTGTTCCTCACCCTATTTAAGAATTAGCAAAAAAAGCACATTATTCTTTGCTTCCTATCCTTTCCAGACCACCGTTGCATTGTGGGTTACATCTGATATGTGCCCAGGCACATTTGAAAAGACTCTACTCTCTTCCTCCAACATTAAAGTCTACTTCACCGTCCAGGATGGTATCTTTTGATACCTTGGCCAACTCTGCTTTCCCAAACCCCAGTACTAACCAGGGTTCAATGTAGGGCTGAATGTGCAGAGTGCCCAGTGAACACTTGCAGCTGAGAAAGCAAACAGGGATTAAAGTTCAGCTCTCTTGTACTCTCCAAGCTGTCAGGTCTTCCCAGTTCACACAGAAGTTCCCTATAGGCCCATGGTGACTCCCAGATGAAAGAATATGGTCCTTTACACCCATGCTTTTCAGACTAAAGTCTGGGACCATTTGGAGGTATGAAATTGAGAAAGAACCCCACTCAGAGGGAGACCAGATCACACCTGACCACATCCCGGGAAGCCAGAGCTCTGTGACCTTGCCCGAAAACAGAAAGAAGAGAAATACTACATGAAACCAGCTCTTGCCCGAATTCAGTGGAATCACATCTAGATCATGTAAAACCAGAAAAGACCTTAGAGAAAACGCTGCACACTCTTGTCATCTTCTAGAGGAAGAAACTGAGGCTCAAGCTCTCACATCTGTGAGCAGAAGTCAGATACCTCTCCTTGGGCTTGGCTTCCTCTCTTCATACCTTCCTGTGCTCCTTGATCAGAGGTAAACATCTCCAGTCTTTCTCAGTGCTGAACACTGTCTGAAAGTAGCGTGTGGCACTCGATGTCTCAGATTAGCCTCCGAATTAGCACTGCCACCAGCCCACCGGGGTGTCCTGGGGTCTCCCGATGGCAAGTTGTCTAGCTGCCTAACCTCACTCAGCTCAAGGACACGCACACCTGCCTGGCCTGCCTTTCACATGCTTACAGCCAAGGGGACAGCGCTTGCTGCTGACCCTCCAGCAGGGAGAGGTGCCATGGAGGGGAACTTGCCAGCAGACACACAAACCACAGGCCCCTCTGAGGACTTGAAGAATACCAGGGAGGCCATATTTTATATTTTTGAAATTAATAAGTGAATAAACAAGATTTTTTTAAAAACCTACGATTTTGATGTGGAATTATATTTCAATCCTGCTAAAAATAATTTCCTTAAAGAAAGGATTTCAGGTTACCACTTGTTAAGATCACCATCATTCTTTCCCAGCAATGTGTTGAAAGTTCTTCTTCTTCTTCGTCGTCTTTTTTTAAATAATTTGAACATAGTTCTCTATTCTGTTATCATGGGATTAATCTCTTTTTCAGATTGGGGGGAATCTCAAGGACTTGGTGAAAACATCAGTTTCTTGTGGTTGAGAATATTTGTTTTCCCTCTTTTCCACATTCTTTAAGAATAATTAATTTTGTAATGATTAAGAGAAGAGGTAACTAAGTGAAGAAAATAGCATAAAACACTGGCCATCAAATGTACATTTTGATGTAGCAGATTCCTCCTACGGGTTCTTCCATCTGGAATGAGGAGGTTTGTGTCCCTGCTCTGTTAGCTCTCGAACACAGATAAGTGGACTTTCTAATATTATTTTACTCAAACTAAGGTCACTTTTTATTCAATGTTCCAGCATCAAATGAACGCTGGGCTCAAGAGATCTAAAAGTCATTTTTTAAAAAATTAATCAATGATTGGTGAAAGAGATACTGCTTTTATTTTTTAAAAAAATGTAAGTTTTCTATTATGTCTCCTACAATGATACCTCGCCACCCCCCCCCCCCAAGCCCCCGTCCTCTTGGTTGGAAATGAAAGCCCGGGGCCCACCCGTCATGGCGGTGAGCAGGCGGGGGATGTGGAATGCACGCCTGGAGCCTTCACCAAGGATGATAAGCCTGCATGAATTTTACGAGTCTCAGTATCAAGGTTGCCCTCGCCCAAGGGATTTAAGAATAAGGGGGGGGGGGGAAGAGAAGGCAGATGTATGAATAACTGGCATTGTAAATCTTCACCGTGGCAACCTACAGCTAGAAAAAGTCTGTGATGGGTTCATGACTTAAGAAGAAAGCGACATAGCAGAATGTGAATGGATTTTCTTCAGCTACTTAATACACTGCTTAGAGCAGCTTAAGGGGGTGCATGTGAGTGTGTGTGCGTGGGGCATGTGTGCGTGTGGGGTGCGGGGGGAGAAAGCGTGTGTAAGAGGAGGAGCTCTCTGGAAATTCGTTAGAAGGAATTACTAGTGTTATACAGCTTGCCGGCTTTGGGGGCAAAAAGAATACCGTTTAGCCTCGGAATATAAATGACTGGATTTTGCTTGGGGGGAAGCAAAAGGCTGTGGGGGAGGGGTACGGGATTATGAAGCGAGTAACAATGAGCAAATTGGACCCTCCGCAACACAGCACAAGGTCACGGCGAAAGTCACGGTGTTGGTTGGTGGAGGTGGTTGATAGGAGAAAATGGCTCATGATAAATCGCTTCCCATTTTGCAAAATCTGGCAGTTAATGAAAATAAGATGCATTTGAGTAGTCTATATGAACACCTGATTTTTTCCTGCTCTCTCCCTCTCTCTCTCTCTCTCTCTTGCTCTCTCCCTGCACACATACACACGCACGCACGCACACGCAGGGCCTGCTGATGTATGAAAGCAAAGCCCCGGCTCTAATTGTGCAATTATAAAACGGAAATGATGCAGGTTTGGCAACACGGGGAAAGAAGGCAGCTCAATAACATTGTTTAATAACAAGCAAATAAAGCTCAGAGGGGAAAGAGGTGACTATTTCTGCTTTAGACTCATTAAGGAGCCTGAAACATATTGTAAAAGAGTGATATTTAATTATGGGCTGGACTGATAACAGAGAGCAGGGCCTCACTGGGAGAAAGAGACCCCGTGCTCCTAGGAGCTCACAGCTCCAAACATCAATTACCGTGATTATCTACCCGGTGCTTACAAAATGCACGGGCTCCATGTTCCATCAGCGACCCGTAAACAGGCATTGCTTAGGCAAATTTATGGGCACAGGCAGCCAGGGCCAGGTGGGAAAGCAAGCCTCCCATTGGTGGTTTCCCGGCTAAGGAGGAAAGAAGCAAAGGAAAGAAAAATCTGTCTTCTGCATTGCTGAAAGAACAATTTATTACAGAGCATTTGCAGAAGACAGCATTTGTTGCCCTGCTTTTTTTTTTTTTTTTTTCTCCTTGCCTCTGTTGCCTGTCTGAATGAGAAATGGGAGTATCTTAACCAAGTCCTGGTTACAGAGGACCACGTGCTATGGTCCCATCAAACTTTTTGGTGCTCTAGAGGCCAAGGGTCCAAACCGCGAGGAATTAGGAGTGAAATACTTGTCTCTCCCTTTAATCTTAGCTGCAGGGACTGGATAGAACAACTTTGCTGGCTGGCTTATAACAGAATTTTGGAGAATTACAAGTGACACGGGAGGGGTAGTGTGCTAGCTTGTATACATCAACGGGTGTCTTTTTCTTGTGTCGTCCCATTTTCAGTGGAGACTGTGGAGTTCCAAGATTCAGGAATGCTTGGAGATGGTTACATTATCAAGACTGGTCCTCACAAAACAGTGGGATACTAAGGTGGTGTCTGTGTACCCATCAACTAAAAATCCAGTCTTCTCATGCGTGAATCCCTCTGATCACTGGAGGAGGTGTTGACAACATGGCTCAGATGTTTTTCCTGCTCCATGTTTATACTTCTCTCTCAAAACAGAAAGTGTCTTCCTTCGTCAACCCTGACGGCAAACATTTTTGCCGCAGTCATTCCCTCTGCAGACATGTGCTCGAACACAGACCATTTGAACTTGGTCTAGCCCATCGGCAACCACTTTTTTGAATGCGATTGTCCACAAGCAATTTCTGGTGAATGGCGGGCCCCCCCAGACCACAGGACAGGGCGATGAGGACCAGGAGTCGAGGTGGTCAACGGGGCAATGCTAGCCTGGCCTGGCTCTTCTCCTACCATCTGCCATCTGGAGCTAGAATTTCTCAGTGTCTCACTAATTGATAAGGACGGAGGAATACTACTGACTGCCAATGTTCTTGTCAGCCCCATCCTGAAGAACAAAGGAGATTTGGGCTACTTTTTAATTCTACCCTCTCAGCTCATCAACACTTGGTTTACATTAAAATGTAAGAACATTACACCCCACACTCTGCTAATAATCAGAAAGTACCGCTTTGAAGTCTCCCTATTTCTCAGCTACTACCCATGACAGATGTTTGCCAGAGAAAAACTCAGGGGGCATTTTCTTGCAAGCATTTTGGCTGAGAACGGTAACCATTGTGCCACTTAATATTTCAACAATCTCTGGAGTAATCAGGAAATAGCAGTGACTTATTTATCTCATGTTTTGCTAGCTCCCCACCAGTCCCGCCATGACCTCTGAAAACGCACATTAATTTCACCTCAGTATTCCTATAGCATCAATTAATAAAAACTGACTACGTTTTCAACAAATGCACATGTTCTGATAAATGAGGGTCCTGACTTAATTGCTCTGTAAATTAAGAGCTCACAATAGATAGTGTAAGTAGTGACAACAGAGAAGTTTTAATATTTAAAAACTCATTAAATTGGTGTACTTTTTGAATAACGAAAGTCATGGGACTACTTTAAGGAGCTGATTTTAAGTTCTGTTCTTAAATGTATATCACAGATGAGGACAAGCCATCTACCTGCCAAAACAGAAAAGCTGGGCAATTTTCCGAATTACTAAATTGGGTTACTTTTTGAACTGATTGGTAATAGACTCTGGTTTATCTCTCTGGTTTATCTCCTCTTCTTCTTTCTTATTTTATTTTATTCTATTTTATTTTTTTAATCTTCCGGTGACAATGACTGAATTAAAATGCTGTGGATTGAGGTTGTATTCTGTTTACCCAAAGAGAAAGATACAAAGGCAAAAGGCATGTGGTTGGCGTTGGCATGATCTTTCTTTTTTTTTTCTTTTTCTTTCTTTCTTTCTTTCTTTTTTTTAAATCTGAACTGGTCTTTTTTCATTTGCATTTGCTTAGTATCATTTGAAGTATGTTCTAATTTTTAGGTCTAAATATTTTTTTCAGGGAGAAAGTTCTGTTGTTTTTGTTTATGACTTACAGCTGTGTAAGATCTAAACACTTAAGTATGTGTCATGATGACAAGGCTTGAAAGGGTCTGTGAAAACCACAAATCCTGATGATTACAAAAGGGAAGCTCTCTCGAAAGAGTTCACATCTAAACTCCTTAATAACCACTAAGTACATGGAGTGGAGATTTTTTCCCCTTTAAATCAGAAGTTTGACTTAAAAAAGCGATGATTTGCTCTAAGAATGATATATGATTTCCCAGCCCGGTGTTAACAGTTGGAAAGGGATCTATCCTAAACTGACGGGGCTTCTGTGTCGTCTTTGCATATTTCACATTTCTTGTTCCTCATGTCCATGTGTCAATGTTAGCATTATCATCGATATTTAGGCAGTGGTGGAGCTGACATGCTAGGTCTGCTCAGTTTTTGGAGTTCACTGGACTTTCTATAGAAGACAAACATAAGCAACCCTGTCTGGCATTTGTTGTTGGAAACTTACGAGCTATTTTGGAAAGAATTATTTCATGTGAACTTGATAATTCTGAAAATGAAAATGAAAATGCCTGGTGTGTGTGTGTGGAGAGGGTTTGATTAAAATAGAACATGGATCTGTCTTCCAACAATGCTGACCATGGAAAAGAATTGTGTCCAGAAAGGAAGACAATATTTCTAAAGCATTGTTTTCTCGGGGCAGATGAAGTAGATTCTCTAGGATATGGAATGAGATGAGGGGCACATATATTCTTCTTTAAACAAGTCCTATTCCCATTATTGTCTCTGAAAAGAAATAGATGAATGTGGTAGTGATTCCAAGTCTGTGTTCCTGTGCCCCTCTAATAGAAGAAATTGTAAAACTGCAGTGGAAAGTGGGTAAGAAGAGCACACACAAGATAAAAAAAAAAAAAAAAACATTTTTATGCCATCAATTCATTATCTCAACCCTGCTTAATGTCCCTCTGTCTTAGACTAGGGGTGATCATTCTAGAGTTCTCAACTCTAAGAAAACTATTATATTAAAATGCTCTCACAATGAATCCCATGGGATTGGGGAAAGCTATGTTGCAAATGGGATTTTGCACTGTGTGAATTGCCAATCCCAAAAGATCGTGAAATCCTGTGGCTAGGCACAGGTTCTACAAAATGTGCATTTGTGAAAAGGGAATGTCATCGCTACATAATATTTTTACCTTTGGCAAGAATTTTATAAAATTTCAGAGTATATTACACTCAAACATACTTCTATAAGGGTCACAAAATTAAAGTGAAATCTCTCTGGGTGCCATGCCATTGTGTGTTTATTAATTTGTTCTAATATTGTCTTTGTTGAATTTGTCTTGGAAAGTAAGTAAAAACTTGAAGTTGCTAGTCCTTTAAAATCATTAATCTCTAGAAAGCAACAGTGTAGCAAATACTACCACTGACTTCAGAAAGGAAAAGATAAGAAAAAGGAGTAAAATTTAAAAGGATGGATGCCAGGAAAAAGAAAAAAAATACAGGGAAGAAAATAATGGGAGATCAAAGTATCCTTTCTGTTTTTAGCTTCTGTTTTGGATATAAGCAGATGAGAAGGGAAAAGGAATTGATACAGAGAGAGAAACACATGGTGGAGAATAAGTCAAGACCACAATACACAGAGCCACTTGTCCCAATCGAAATGTCACTTCACATATTAAAGGACAGAGGAAGCACAGAATTGCCCATATTAAATGGTTACTTTGTTACAAAGCGTTCCCTAAAAAGAAAATTGGTTAAATCTGACCACATTACAGTTTTTTCAGAAACCTACTTTCAGAAACCCATTGATAGTGGGCATGTGGAAATGCGTTTCCATCCACCAGGGGGCAGAAAGGAACCCTTTGATTGGCCAGAGATCTTTGGACTTCAACTTTGATTTTGAATAGTTTTAATTTGCATAACCTTTTCACTGTCAGAGTTCACTCACTAGGGATGGAGGCGTATAGACTAACCTAAGAACCTCCATAATTCCGCCTTACGCTCTGAACTTCACGTTTCACTTTCCCTGTAAACTTACTTTACATTAAAGAGATGGAATGAATGCGCTGGTGTTACCGTTTGGTGGTCTTCCATCTCGGTGGATTTGTCTTTTGAGCACAGGGTATGCTGCTGTCAGTGTCTGTAAGACTTCTTGGCCTGTGAACTCTGCCGCTCTTACAAGAACACAGAAGCAGGACTATTAACGCTTTGAAGCGCCCGCCGTCTTGTACAGCATTTTTTCACTGACACTGTTTTCTTTTTTAAAAGTCAAATTCTTTGTCTCTCTGAAGTCCTCAGAAGGTTTTGTTGCTGTGTGTTGGTGGTGGTGTCTATATCATGTTTTGTTTGGGACGTGAGCAGCTTCTCAGAATGCCGTAGGTTCAGTAGATGCCCAATGCCCTGGTGGGGGGGGATATAAGGTCACCTTGCCCTCTTCCCTCTCTGGGATGGGGTACCAAGGGCTCATGGCCTTTCTTGATGGAAGAATCCAAGAAAGAGTGGCCATTTCAGGGAAAAAAACTAACTGTTGGAGATAATTAAAATGACTATAAATGATATATGCTCAGGGAAGCCATGAAATATAGTTTTCTATGCTTGTGCCAAAAGTCTAGGGGAACTGAAATATAATCCCTCAGCATCTGAACAAGTGAAAATAAAATAAAATAAAATAACCCAGAAAACAAAAACCTGGTTCAGGAATGGTCATTACAGTAGGTTGTTCTCCACATTTCTAAACCGTTTACATCTGTTGACCAGCCCTAAATCCTACTTACCATATGAAATCTGATGAGAGATCACAGTCTTGAATGAATAGATGTGAAATGGATTGTTTAATTAGCACATCTTTATAATTCCAGTCAAAGATTTGGCAGTTAAGGGAAGCTAGAGCAATATTCAGTAGCACAAAAACTCTAGTACAGAGGATTTCAGAATAAATCATAATAAGAAACATAAAGCCCATTGAACTCCACTAAAAAGCTAAACCACATGGAGGTAGCCAGTCAAAAAATATAGCCCTTGGAATTTAGTCCAAAAACCTGCCAAGGCAGCCATGTCTCTTGTTGAATCACATATGACATCACTGTGATCTTTGCAGAAGAAATAGAATAATAAAACAAATCCAGGTGATGTCAGAACCATCCTTATTTCCTTCAAAAATGAGACATAAAAACATGCTCTTGAGAATGTTGGTGATATTTTTCTGCCAGGGATGGTCTCTTGTCTCAAGCCCTGATGTCCTGGAAATGGACCCCAGATACATTCATTCACATTCCCTTTGTGGTACATTATCTATCCCTTGGAGGCTCTGGTGACAGAGCTGTTCCTTAATGACTCCTCGAGATATGCATGACATTGATTAGGCACATGTACTTGAACATCATGGTAAAATCTGCTGGTAAATACCATGGTCAAACACATAATAAATAAATCCTCTGATAACATACATAAGCAAGATGGCCATAGCTCAGTCTTTTCTAAAATTACGTACTTAATAAAATGTTTACCTCATTCAGAGCTTGTCTATATATCATTTTGAATCTCAATTCTATTGCTTCAATATTCTATCTTCATGAAAATATTTCTATTGCTTTTCTAGCTCTTCAAGCTGTCCAGCTTTAAGATTTTGATTAATCGTAATTTGGGTTTTCTTCTAAAAACAACGAGGAGGTTCCAAGAGCCCCTGCTAAAACAAGGCTACTGGTTGGGCACTAGTAGGCCATTTGGTTTGAGTTGTTTTTCCAGATGGATTGATACTGATTATTTTCCTTGTCTTGTACCTGGTTTTGTCTGTCCTCCCCACTACTATTTTTTCCAACAATGATATGTATTGTGTTGACTTTTGGCTTTGGAACAGACTGAAATAGGTCTAGTTTGATGAGAATGTTCATGATTGGTGCACCAACAGCCCAGTTCTCTATTTAAGGACCAAGCCATGGGTGCCATATTCATCTGATCTTCTCCAATAATATCACACTTTCACTTGGATGGCTATTAGATACTGCTGAATCATAAAGCATCCCATTTCTTAAAGTTATCTGTATAATCAAAAATGCATCTGTGGAATTTTGAGAGGTAGTTTCTCAGTGAGGAAGAACACAACAGGCATGTAAAACCCATTATAGTTACAAGCATCTAATTGCTTGCACATTGAAGCCACTAGAAACCATCATTGCACGAGGCAGAAGCAAATCTGGCCTTGGGTGTCCTGTGACTACAGGGAGCTCAGCACTCTGTTGGAGACTGACCTCTTCGATTTTATGGCTCCAGAGACATTTGTGTATTATTTTGGGGTGCTGCTGGATTGTTGGTGTCGAAATTTTAAGTAGCTTAATGTTCCCTGAATGAGACAAAATTGAAGAACCTTAGAAAAGGAAATGTTTCTTTGATCGAAAACACAGATCCACCTTGAACTCCAGGAATGTAGTTAAACTCTATAATAATAGAACCAAAGGTAATGTTCTGATGAAAGTCAGAAATTTACAAATCACATTCAGATAACGGATTTCAGGGACACATCTTGGACTTTTCGACATGAAGGAAAATTGCAAGTACCATTTTAATCTCTATGTAAGTTAAAGGTAAATGGCCCCAAATTCTATTTTAAGAAGAAAACCTGGTCAGCAGGAGCTCTGAGTCTAAGAACAACTCCACTATAACTCGGACAATATTAAGACTGCCTTAGAAGCAAGAGCTGCTCTCAGGAGAAGTTCTTTGCAAATGCTCAGCAGGCTAAGGTATTTTTCTAAATCTCGAAGCCAGATTTTAATGGCTTCTTGAAACTTTTTTTCTGAACATCACATGCAACTGTGTTTTGCTTTTTCTGAGATTGTGCTGTGTCCAGCAGCCTTGCTCGTCTTCCCCCTCTTCTCTGATCACACACTCCTAATAACCAAAGGACTGTGCTCGAAATAACTAGCAGAGAGGCTCAGAAGTGATTATTAAAGTTCTAAACTATTATTTATCTCATCTCTGCTTCTTCACTGTTCATCTTTGACACAGTCTCCTGTGTCTTCCTTCAACATAAAATTTCTGAAGAAAACAATCTGCAGATTATCATCTGTAATTAACTTAAATGCAATGATTCGAGTACTCTCCTTTGATTTCTTTTGGTGGCATGATCAGTGACTCCATTAGTAATCAATATAGTTAATAAGTGTGTGTGCGTACTTGCCATCACACCCGGAGTTCGAAACAACATACCGTGCAACTCCGGCCGTTTCCAAATCTTGATTATTTAAACGAAAGCAGATTTTACCTCACAAATCTTCACAAAGATATCCAACAACCCAAAGAAACAAAACAAAACAAAAAACCAAAAACAAATGGTTACTTGGTTTCAGTCTAACTTGGGGATCTTTCTGGCCTTAATAATTTCCCTGTCTATTTTTCATTAAAAAAGGAGGTAGCAATACAGTCTCTCGTGGATATTAACAAAACTTTAGAACCTTGTTTGATCCCGTGGACATCAGTTTATACTGCTTTCATCCATTCAGATCCTGGTATTATTTCTGATACAAATTGCTCTGTAACTTTGTTTAATTTGGCAGCTGGGGTTGTGAACACTACCTGCTTTTCTCAGGGTCTCCCTCCTGTCGGGAATTTCATCTTCAGATGCACTGATAAAATGTTGATTGCTTAGAAAACAAAGTTGCAATATTCATCACTTTGTGAGCACCATGACAAATTACAGAGCATTGTTGTTTAAATTAAATGTTAAAGTAGGTTAGTCCAGACATTTATAATGGCGTATGTAATTAGCCCAAACACCGAAGAAATATCAACAGATTAACTGTTTTTGAAGAAAAAAAAAAAAACCACACACACAGAGTAATATTCAAAATACTCCAGCATGAGCACTTGGGCCTTTATACAAATGATGTCACATAGTCTGGGAGGCTTTGTCATGTTCAGTAAATTAGCATGGTCTAACCACAGCAGAAAATTTCCTTGAGCTGCAATAAAGACTAAATGCTTTCAGACTCCCATGATCCTTTGTAGTCATCATTTTAAAGCACTGCCTTAGTGAGCTAAACCTGTAAAGTTTTCTTTTGAGCGGCTGTGAGTTGATTAGATCTATTTCAGCCTCGTAGTGGTAATAGGCTCCTCTCTGCGAAACTGCTTACCCTCTGCTCCCCCGGCAGCTGGAGAGACTGGAATTAATCAGGTCTGCTGGGGACTTCCTCAGCGTCTCCGCAGGCCAGCGACTCTGGAATCATTTACCACAGAATCTGACTGTCAACTCTTTGTCATTTAGGCTTTTGATTACGCTTTCTTTCTCTCTCTCCTTTCCTTTCTTTTTTTTTTTCCAGAAAAAAAAATGGAAATATATGACAGATTATCCTAATGCAGAATTTTATTAGTTACTTATACAGGTATCCGTGATCACCTTTGATTTGTCCTTTAAAACATAGAGGCGTATGCTAAGAGAGCGAAGACCTGATATTAAAATTAACTTTTTTTTTTTCTTATTAAGATATATATCCAGCCAAAAGAAAGGCAGGGACTCATAGGTACATTGTCTTTTGATCTGAAGAAGGATATATTTGGAGATCTCACTTGGAAGGACCTTTATGATTTCCTTCAGCAGCATTCCAGAAAACGCTCTGCCTCTGTCTCCAGCTCAAATTTGTCTGTGTTTCAACATGTGCAGAATCACTACTTAAAACACAAAGCATATTAGCATTCATGGCAAAACACTTCCAAGTACCCATTGAAATTACAAAGAAACAGATTCAAGTCCACATAAAAATCTATGAGTCTAATTTCAGTATTTGATTTTCTTAGATGCAAATATCTTGATAATTGAGTTGCATGATTTTATGCTTAAAATTCAAAAAATTGCCCATAATGTCATAACAGAAATAAACCACCCAAATCCTAGTACAATTTTACATTAAAAATTTTTATCCAGGGGCAACTTTTTCTTCAATTTAGCAACCAAGAATATTTTCTCTTATTTCAGCATTCTAATTGTTTGACAGGGTACTCTTTCCGAGGGAAACATATACCCAACAGATAGGGTAAAGACATTTAAATATCTTCTCTAGGGTATAACCATAATAATTATATGTAAATGCTGGGACTTAATGTTTCTAAAATTGTGATACATAATATTCTAGGATAAATGTAATCCCCCTAAAAGTATTTTTGCAAACAATATTTTCTTTCACCTAATTGGTATGAAGGCTGTAATGAGTCAAACAGAGAAACACTGTATATTGTAAATGCCAAGATGTAATGAATACGTCGGTATCACGTAGCCCATACCAACGAAAGTGTTACTGAAACAGACAACAGACTAAATGTGTTTACCTTCTGACATGAATGTCCTGCTTTCTGTATGAATTTTCAGAGCCCTGCACCAAGTTTCAGCCAAGGAATTGTGAATTATGTAGGGCTTGGGGACCCTCCATAGAACGGAGCTTTCTCATTTGTTCTTTTGACACTGTTTATGTCTGGTTGAGCCACATACAGACATAAATACAGCGCAGATTTGAGGGCGCACTGGATATGTGTGTGGGGGGGTGGGGGGGTGGGAGTGTGGGTGGAGGGGGGCACATGCACCTAAACTTTCTCTAAGGAGGGGAGGGAACAGGCGTTTGATGGCAGAAGCCTCGAATAAACAATGCTAAAGTCCCATAGCCGATTTACATAGCACTGGCATTTGGGGCTTACACAGTTTTGAGAATTACATTATCCTTTTTTAAAAAAAAAAAAAAAAAAAAAAAAAAAGCCTTACTTAAGACCACGCCGACCTGAATGGGTTGGCAGAGTTTTGCTTCCTGGCCTGCCTGCCCTCTTTCTCCCCAGTCTTCTTTCTGCCATCCCTCTTTGTGGTCATGGGCTGGGGCTCCCATTCCGGCTGCCCTTGCCTCACTTTCTTCTCTTTGGGCGGGCAGTCTACCCAGGTGCCTCCAGAGGATCATCACCTACATTGCTCATTAGTCACCCTTCCGGAGGAAAACCCATCCATCTGTGATCCGTGATGTTCGCTGCTGCCTCAAGGTCCCCACAGGGCCTGGGGATCGTCATTTCTCTGCTGCTCTCAGGTGTCCCAGACATCGGGTCTATAAAGGGACGTTGCTAGGCTAATTTGGCATTGCCCCTTCCAACAATGCAGCAGGCACTTGGCAAAATTCAACGAGAGGAGAGGGAGAGAGAGATGGAGGCAGAGAGAGAGCGGGAGAGAGAGCGCACTGCTCACTAATTGAGCTATTTAACAGACTGGAGAGCCACCTGGAAAGCAGCCAATCATTACTCAGTGTCTTAATAGTATAGAGACTCTTGAATCATTCCAAGTAAGAAGTTTCACATATTTGTTTGTTTATTTTCGTTTGTCTTTTGGGGTGATTGGGAAGAGGGGCGGTTGGGAAAGAGCACAGAAGGGCGGTGGGGGGCTTAGGAAGGGAAAACTGTGGCGCACACGTAAATCCAGATCCCCAAGTCGGAGAAGCCAGCCTGCGCGCTCAGACGCTCAGAGGGGTGGGAGAATAATTCACAATGAAAAAGAAAAAAAAAAAGTGGGGAATTTGACAGGACTCTAACGGTCTTTACAAAGTTTCTTTCTTCCGCCCCTTTGAATAGGTCACCTTGCACTAGAGTGGGACATTCAGTTCTTTGGTCACTTTCTAAGTGGGCCCAGAGCTGTCTCGCACTTTCCTTGCCGGTAACTCAGGCTGTGATGGTTTGCTTCGGGAACCGCCCCTTGGATTGGGAGGATTTGTTGATTGGCAAGATGGCTGGAGTGGGAAGTCTCTGCCAACCCATACCCCTCTTTTCTTTCTGTACTTGGCTCTCCATCTCCCTTTTCCTGGAAGCTTCTGGGACGGCTCCCTCTCAATTTTCTCCTTTCAATGCTTTGTATGCACATTTTACCTCAGTGGGTTCCCATGGCATGTATTTCTATTCATTGATTTCTTTTTGAGGCATGGGTGTCTGCTTGATCTTCTTGATCGAAAGGAAGCCTGCTCTGTGTGGGAACCGTATCCTCCAATTCTTTTCATTTTTTCCCCCGCAACACTTTCCCTTAATACTTTGTGGGCTTGAAAGCATTGAGGAAGGTTTATTTCCTGTACTGCTGTGGAGAATGGTAACTGTCAGATGAAGCTTCCATTTTGCTGAGATCTTGGCCAAGCTGTTAGAATTCTCTGCGCCCCATTTTATCAATATTAAGAATAACCACAATGATGCATTTTCAAATGTTCTATGAAAATTAATGGATAATTAATGGCGACAGTGCAAGATAGTGATTAAGAGGGCTGGCTCGGGAGCCAGGCTGCCTGGTTTGAATCCTGGATCTGTACTGACTAACTGTTCAATAATTATAATGCTATGAATTTACCATTCAGCGTAAGGCTTAACAGTTATTGAATGTTTACTCTGTGCCAGGCACCGTGACAAGCACTTTAGAAGCATTCTTTTTTTTTTTTTTTAATTTTATTTTTTCAGTGTTCCAAGATTCATTGTTTATGCACCACATCACCATGGCACCCCAAAGAAACAGATAGAGCCATTATTCTCATTTTGCACACGAGGAAGGTCAAGTGCTTAACTTAGTGCTTGACATATTGGACATACTCAATAACAGTGCAACGAAAGCCCTTTGATGATTCCTGAGTTTGCCAAAAGCTGAAATTAGCAGAGAGACCTGACTCAACGTCTCCTTTCTCTGGTCTTCACCGGCTGATTCCCAGGTCTGGGCAGCAGACAGCAACGCGAGCCTGGTACAATGTATATTCAGCCCCAAGCACAGTTTACAGTGATGGCAGAAATAAACAGAGTGGAGCCTGCCTCGTGTTCTCGCCAGCCCCGCCTTCCCTGCACACCACATTCCTATCTGAACGTCCCAGCCAAGGGCCCGTAAAAGGGTTTTACCACTGAGATTGGCTTCTCCTCAAACTGTCACAACTATTGCCAAGTGTTACTGTCAAATAGTGGCACATCTTTCCCTTTTAGGATTCTGAGATTTTTCTATGGCATAAAAAAAAAAAAAAAAGAGTACATTTGTATGTGTTTGTGTTGTTTGTGTTTGTCTGTGTCGCGTGTGTTCTCAGACACGGGAGGTGACTGATGGTTTGGTCTAATTTATAAATGATGACATCAGTAACGGGACTTGTCTGAACGCTGAAGACATGCTAGAGATGCATCTAGAATTTGGTGAGCTCTTGGTGTACCTTAGAAACTCTCAGAAAGTATTTCTCATAGTTTAGTACTTTTGGTGCAAGTCCCTCTTGTAAATATTACAATGTTTTTATTTTAAACTTGAGGAACATTTTACTTTTTATGATTAAAATAGATACAACACCATCTTCTTTATTTCCAGATCACTTGATTCAGTTTTCTGAAATTTTTAAGATGCCCAGTATAAGACCTTTTAAGATTGAAACCATTTTAAGATTTAAACTCATTAAAAAAGAAACGAACCCAATTCATTCCCACTTTGATTAATTTAAAAAACTACTGAGATTCCAAGGTAGTTAGGATGATTCCACAATCGTTAAATGGGGTATTACTGAATACTTGCAATATTTTCAAACAAGAACGTTTTCTAGAAGAATTGTATCTTCCATTTATGGGGCATTTATTATTTCATTAAGACCTAATAAAAGTTGGAAGAAGAGAAAAAAATCCCACATTTTACAGATGAGGACAATGAAACGAAGAGGAAGAATTCCTTCTGGGCCCCATGGTAGGTTCACCCATGGGCTCTGTGACGACAGGCCAAGCTCTGTAACCGTCCTGCCCTTGGGCATCCTGCTTTCATAGTGAAAGTCCACCAGCTCAGACCTTGTGTACAGTCAAGTCTGTACTGATTACCACTTCTAAGCAAAATTCAGGGCACTGGTCAAATCTTAAGTTTAAATAAACATCGAATAATTTTTCAGTAGTATGTTTAGTAGCATCCTGTATGCAACATATACTAAAAAAAAAAAAATTACTCATTGCTTATCTAAAATTCAAATTTCACTGGGTATCTTGTATTTCTATTTGCTACACTGGCAATCCTAGCCAGAATGTACTCAGAAAGGGAGTACTTAGCAAAGCCAAGGTCTCCATCTCTGCCTCCTTGAAATTCTCTCGGTGTTACGGGTGTCCGGGGGGTTCTTGCTTTATTTCCTGGTTACCCTTTGGAGTCTGGACTTCTCTGGCAGGTCTGTGTTCACTTGCTGTGATAAAGCCCCTGGGCACTCCAGATGTCAAACGCAGTCTCTCTGCAACTGGAAGCCATCGCTGTGGACACCCAGGCCTTCCCGAATACCTGCTCTGGAGGGGGTGGTACCTGGGCTGTTTCACCAATGATTCTCCTGCCAAGGGTGTCACGCGATCAGAGTCTGCAGAGATTTAGGAAGCTGCTTGGGTAGGTTCTGACTTTGCAACCCTAGGTTTTAGGTGGGATCCCTGAGGCCGGAGCCAGAGAAGCGCTTGAGTATTAAGCACGATGCTCTGCTCAGATGATATGTCCTTGAAGCACACACAGAGGACACCTTCCTGCAGGCTCCTCAGCTTCTGTGTCTGTGACTTCCACCTGCCAGCCCCCAGATGTGCCTGTGTGTATCTGCGTATGGCACGTCGTGGTATATGCTCCGTCTGAGTTCTCCTACGAGCCTGCCCTTGATTCATTTTGGGGTCCTCTTCCCTACCTTACAGAGCAAGGGCTTTGCTTGAATGGGGAGATCAGTTGTGATTCATTGAGATTTTCTTTTCTTTTCTTTCATTCTTTCTTTCTTCTTCTTCTTCTTCTTCTTCTTTTTTTTTTTTTTAAATTAACAAGCCGGATATGAATCTCTGAGGCACAGATCATAATTGGCGAATAAAGAAAGTTACTCAATACAGTGCACAAGGCAACAGGCCCGGCTGGAAATCTAAGTCTTGCAGTTATCATTCGCGTGACATCAGACAAAGGAAATTACCGGGTACTCCGAGTGCACCCCATGGGATCAGGATCCCTAGCCATTCCTGAGGCTTTGGGATAAAGGACCTTGCTGACTTGATCCATACTGTCAGCCATTCCATCAGCAATGATTAAATTCCTGAGAAGCCATACCGTCCCTCATTTTGCAATCATGAGACATCCTCTGGTCACGGCTGCATGAAGTCCAGCCTAGATTCACTTGAAACCCCACGGTGCATCTTCAGCAGCCAAGGCCAGCCCTCTCCCAGTGGTGTCTGGGATCACGTGCTGGGATGAGTACCCATGTGGTGTGTGGGCAAGAACACAGCTGGGGAGGTAGGTCTGGATTCAATCTAAACTAGAGACATTTTTGGCACCCTCGTGCCATTGGGCAATGTCTTCTATTTTTTTTTTTTTAAAGATTTTACTTATTTATTCGATGGGTAACTTCTGATACTCAGTTTCCTCACCCGTACATTCTAAATCATGGTTACTTTGCAAACCCTGTGTGCTATCCTAGAGCTTCAATCACAGCAGGAATTAAAGGCATTCCAGCGCTATCATGATTAGAGTTACTATTCCTAGCTTACCAAGGTAGGCATGAGTCTGCTTACACACACGTGAGCAGATCTTTTGCACAGGTTGTTACATTCTTTAGAGCTGTGTGGGCCCTCGGTAGCCACGAGCCTCCTGGGACTCTTGGGCACTTGAAATATTATGTGCTGTCTCTGTGCAGTTCACACGAGATTTTGAAGGCATAACAGGACAATAATAATTTAAGATATCTCAACAAATGATAATCATTAGAAAACACTGGCTGGAATAAAATACAGCATTAAAGTTAATTTCACCTATGCATTTTTACTCCTTTTGAATGTGGCATCTAGAAAAAGGAAGATTACAGATGTGGTTCCCGTTTACACTGTGTCATGTTTCCCATGGAATTCAGGGTCGAGACTTCAGTGGAGTTCTTTTCATTTCATTGCATCCCCCCCCCCCTTTTTCTCCATGTTCTAGAGAGACTTTTTCCTGTTTTATATATATATACTATATATATATAGTATATATATATATATATATAAAATATATATATATTTTATATATATATATAAATTCCCCTCATCCTACTAAACAGAAAAAGTTTAGGCCACCCAGGGTGAGATATGTAGGAATAATCAAAACAAATGAGAGAACAGAATTTGACCCATGAAGAGATGCTCATTGTTACTTAGAAATATTTGTAAAGCTCTTCACCAGGCCAAAAGAGCATATAGCTAGACTTCTCGATTCTTACATAGCTAGAAACTTTCAGTGAAAAGACAAATGGGAAACACATAACAAACAAGATGATAACACCTGGACTTTGGCTGAAATATTTGAAGAGTTCTAGAATTCACCCAGCTGCTGATTTTTTTGTAGAGAAACAATCAAATATGGTGTAGATATAACTGTGTGATTCCTAATTAAAATAGTCAAGGTCTGCATTTGTGAGCTGAGATCCAATACTTTCCCCAGTTTTATAGAAAAGTGGAAAAAACCTGAAAATACCTGATATAGATTACACAAGGCAAATAGGTGCTAAAATTTCCTGTGATTTACTAGGAATGTGAAATTCTGAGGAAGCATTTTTCTTTTAAATATAAACACGAACACTACAATTATTTTTCTGCTTCACCTCTCTGCTCTATGCAATGCAGTTGAACTTGCCCTTTTAAAGATTAATCAAAGTCTGCATTTGCAATTGGCTTAAAACCGTCACTATTCATTCTGAGCTCATGTCATGTGATAGCAATTAATTTGATTAAAACAAAATTAAAATGTGTGCAGTCCACAATAGTGGACCACTGTTGCAGGCTTCTTAGTGCCATGGCTGGTGTTGAAAGACTTTCAGGGGAGTGGTTTTGAATCAGAGAGGTGATCTTACCAATTAGTAGATGTCAACACTTATTGGTGGTAGCTGGGTATTTTTCCTGGAACATCCAATACTCTCTTGATAACCGAGTTTTATTAAGAAGCATGAAAAAAAGGAAAGTGGTAAAATAGTTTCAAGAAGCCTTACTCTTTATCTCCCTGACACTCTAGCCACAAGGAGTGGGTCCAGTTCTGCTATACATATCCTCCTTTTCCATTTCTTGGGAGCGGGGGTGGGGGAGGCAACTCCTCTGAGGTTGGGACAGAGCAGTGGAATAAATGTGTCAGAGATATTCTTACATACGTGGTTGGTTCTGCCACTTCTTAATAAATAGAGGATGTTGTCTGGCTGTATAAGTTGTATTATTTATCACACATTGTCAGTTTGGGATCTTAGAGTACATTCCAGCTCAAAATTAAAAGTCTACTCATCATCTTGTTGATGTACTTTGGAAAATCATTAGCACCATTTATCAAATAGTCACAGTTCTCCTTTTGGGCACATGGTAGAATTGCATTTCCTTACCTCCTTAAATTAGGTATTATGCAAGGTTCTCCAGAGAAGCAGAACCAAAATGTGTGTGTGTACAACACACACATGTACACACAGAAAAAATTTATTGGAAGGAATTTATTATAGGAAATTGACTCATACGATCACAGAGGCTGACAAGTCAAGATCTGTAAGCTGAGTCAGTAAGTTCTAGACCCAGGAGATGATGGCAGTGTACTTCCAGTCCTGAAGCCAGCGGATTGGGACCCAGGAAGAGCTGATGTTTCAGTTTGAGTCTGAAGGTAAGAAAAGCTGATGTTCCAGTCTCAAGACAATCAGGAGGAATTCTCTCTTACTGGGGAGAGGGCCAGCCTCTCAGTTCTAGTCAGGCCCTCAGTTGATTAGATGAAGCCCACCCACATCAGAGTGAGCAATCTGCTTTACTCAGTCTACTGACTTAATTATTAATCTTATCCCAAAACACCCTCACAGGCACTCCCACAATAACATTAGACCACAGTGTGACCTAGACATGTAAACTTAACCATCACAAGCATAGCCATGCCTCTGCCAATAATTATCTCACTTGGGGAGGGAAGTTTTCAGAGCTAGTGTGTGATTTACTGCATTTGCATTTTTATATCTAGGGGATCATGGAGGAAAGTGTCTGCTTGGAGTCTTCATGAGGCTGTGTCCCCAAGTGCCTATGATAAGCAAACCCTCCTTGCTGTCTTTGGATTAGCTATGTAACATATAAGAAATAAAATTTTTTTTGTATTAGTCCACAAAGATTTGTCACAGCAGCAAAATATTGCTTATCCTGACTAACACAGTATTGTATAAAACATGAGGAGCCAAGATAGGAGCTGCTGAATCAGAACTAGAAGATTGAAATCCTCTCTATGTGAGATGCTAAGAGGTGCCCACACTGTACCTAGCATTGTTCCTAGAAGGGCAGGAACATGTGGAGCTCTGGAGTCAAACCCATATATGAGGGAAGTTACAGTCTTTGCAGGACACCTACTTTGACTCTTCACATATCTTGGCTCACGTTTTCTGTCTTTGTTGTATTTTCTTTCACTCAAAGTTATTCCTACCATGGACACAAATTTAAATATTCTAGTTGTTTTTCAGCGATCTGTGTTGCCTTTGAAAAACTGTATTTGGGATCATAGTTTCTTCTCTGGGTTCTGACCGGAAGTAATAGACATGTCCAGGTAGGTGCCTGAATAGAGCAGGTTGGATTCTGATGGGATGAATGTGCTGTGATCTAATGGCCTAAAAACAGTCAGTGATATATCTTGGCAAGCAAGCAAGTGGAAGCAATGGCTCCCGCCATGGAATCAGAGCACACATTGTTCTTTGCATGGCATCAGACTGATTGCATCTGTACTAAGTACATATCTGATTGATTATGTGTGGAAGTGCCCTGGATCATTATCGCTCCCCTTTATAAAGCAGCGAAAACAATCACGTGGATGTATTTTCAAAGCATTTTAAGAGAAGGATGTTAGAACCTACTCACCTGTGGTCTACATTCTCAGGATGGGCTAATCAGGGGTCTGCTAGGGCCTGCGTCTATTCAAGGCATGAGTTTAGTGTTGAATTTATCTGCTAGCTAAGCCAGATGTGTGGTAGAAATCATTTGATCCTTCAGTTGGCCAGATTCCTGAGGGAAATCATGTCATACAACATTCAAGAATTTTTTACTTGGGTGTTGCTCTCTAAATATAAAATCATGGATCCCACACTTGTTAATTGTTCTGAATATTGGCAGTTTAAATGGAAGGTGGTTTTGAACAAAAACTACCTACTCCAAAATAATTAGTGGTCCAACAGGCATTGGCCATGTGGAACTAAATCTGGGAGAATCTCTGGTCTCAAACTGCTACTTAAGTGCCTATGGGCTAAAAGTTGCAAAATTGAATGGGCGAGTAAGTATGGTCATTAAAATTTAAGTAGATGAAAATTGGATAATTGCATGCTGCTTTTTATCCTGACACACATTGTATCACAAGTTACTGTGTAGAACCGTCTTCTTGGGAAATAAATAGATGAGATGATTAAAACAGTGACTATTTCTAAATCCTACCAGGAAGAGCAGAGCAGCCAAACCACATTCTCTCACTGCCCCATGTAATGCCCAGCTCAGGGGCCAACATGTGACAGGCTCTCAATAAATATTTGTTGAGTCTATTAATGTATGAATGTAAACAAAAATCTTATCTTTCCATTAAAATTGAAGTGAGTACAATGGATGAAATTATTTTAAAATATAGCCCAGAATCAAACACAAATCATCTCAATTTAGCTCTTAATGAGCGTGAAGAGTTCATTGTTGCCATTAGTTTGCAAAATTTGTTTAATGATCATGAGATAGTTGGGAGTATTTTTGGTCTGTTCCCTAGGTTGCATTAATGGAAAAACGATATCATTCTTCTCCATTGCATGCATGTATTTGGCACTCTTTTTCGGAAGGGTCTGAAATATCATTTTTAGGGTGCATTTTAGAATGCTAAGGGACATGTCTGGGCTATAAAATCCAAACCAGAATCTCCTTTTTAGCTTCAATCTAAAGAAAGTAATCCAACATTTAATATACATGCCTCTCAAATCTTCCAGGGCCTGCGAATGTTGGAGATTGTTTATATAGACTATGTAGTTTAATGCTCAGTAAGTGCTTTCAGACAAAAAGATTAACTAGTGAAAGGACTCAAAGTAATAAGTCCAGTCACTTGTGATTGTCTCCATGATCTGCAGAAAGTAACAAAACAAAACCCTCCTCTGGCCGGTTGGGTGAAAGATGAGTAATAATAGTGTTTATTTTATTTGTTTATCGTAAAATATTTTATTTATTTATTTGAGAGAGAGGGAGAGCATATGAGGTAGGGAGGGTCAGAAAGAGAAGCAGAATCCCTGCTTGGGACTCCACCCAGGGACCCCGGGATCATGAGCTAAGCTGAAAGCAGATGCCTAACAACTGAGCCATCCAGGTACCCCAAGTACTAATAGTGTTTAAAAAAAATATAGGGTCCCGGGATGGCTCAGTCAGTTAAGCATCTGTCTTTGGCTCAGGTCGTGATCCCAGGATCCTGGGATCAAGTCCCATGTGGGGCTCCCTGCTCAGGGGGGAGTCTGCTTCTCCCTTTCCCTCTATTGCTCCTCTGCTCTCTCTCTCTCTCTGTCAAATAGATAATTAAAATCTTTTAAAAAATAAAAAAAAAATTATTCAAAGAAGGAAGACTTGCTGAGGGATTTTTTTTGGAAAGAGAATCTCTAGAAATGAATAGGTACATGAAGAGATACTTGACATCTCTGATGATCAGGAAAATGCACATCAAAACCACAATGAGATAGCACCTCACACTAGTCAGAAGGACTATTGCAAAAAGACAAGAAATAACAAGTGTTGGTGAGGATGTGGAGGAAAAGGAACCCTCTTGCACTGTTGATGGGAATGTAAATTGGTGCTCCCACTATGGAAAACTGTATGGAGGTTCCTGAAAAAATTCAAAATAAAACAATGCTATGACCCAGCAATTGCACTTCTGGCTATTTACCCCCCAAAACCCCAAAACACTAATTCGAAAAGATACAAATACACTTGTGTTTATTGCAACCTTACTCACAATAGCTAAGATATGGAAGCAACCCAAGTGTCCATCAATGGGTGAATGGATAAAGAAGACGTGGTGCATGTGTGTGTGTGTGTGTGTGTGTGTGTGTGTGTCTATCTATCTATACAGATCTATCTATACAGATCTGTATAGATAGATCTGTATAGATAGATAGACACACACACACACACACACACACACACATATACAATGAAATATTACCCAGCCATAAAAAAGAACGAGATCTCGCTAGTTTGGACAACATGGATGGACCTAGAGAGTCTTCTGCTAAGTGAAATAGTCAGACAGAGAACAACAAATATATGATTTCACTCATATGCATAATTTAAAAAACAGAACAGGTGAAGAAAACGAGACAAACAAAAAATAGACTCTTAAATACAGAAAACAAATTCATGGTTGCTAGAGGGAAGGGGTGTGAGAGATTGAGGGAAATAGATAAATGGGATTAAGAGTACTCTTACAGTGATGAGCTCTGAGTAATGCATAGAATTGTTGGATCACTGTATTGTACACCTGCAACTAATGCAACACTGATACAATGATCCTCTCCCTTGATTTACCTACCTATCTGTGGTCTCCTCACTTAATCCTTATTTCCCAGAATTTGGGTATTTAATTTAAGGTAAAAGCACCCTTTCATTTTCTCTTCCCCAGCAAAACAGCATGGGCAGCTTTAAGTACTCTTCTTAGATCTGGTGGTTATACCAGTGTTTTTCCTCATCCACCCCACAGCATTTCCACCTCTTTCTCCTTGACCATTTGGACTGTTCCTAAGAGGCAGGTCTCCACACTGCCAGTCTTGAAGATCTGATACCAACCAGCCCAAAGCATCTTTCCCAGAACAACCCCCAACCATCCTTCGGGTCTCAGTTCGGCATCTCCCTATGGAGACTAAACCCTTAAACTAAAGTAGGGCCCCCTATTGAACACTCTCCGAGCACTCTTTACTTTCCCTTTAAGGGTTTGTTTAGGGCTTGAGGGTAAATATTGGAGCTGCGAGCACTAATATTCAAGAGCATCTCCCTTCTCCACCAGAGGCTATAGGAATAGGAGGGCTTCAATTGCTTTGTCCCCCACTGAATCATTGGCTCAGGGCAGAATACACCACCCTAGAGTGGGGGTCTGAGCAGGCTCCCCAAGGTAGGGAGAGGCAAGCTGTGGCTCGACAAAAGGTCACCAGCAGCAGCGTGAGGGGTCTTTGCGGGGAGTGGGCAGTGGGACAGGCATTGTTGGAGCAGCTGCAAAAACAGCAGGAGAGCTGGAGCTGGAAAGGGAGGGGAGGAGAGCAAGGGGGAGGCACAGTGGCCGCAGAGTCATCATTGACAGTAGCAGTCGATTCCCATTCCATTGAGCTTTAACTCCATGTCAGGCTCTGCTACTTTCAGATGAATTCCCAGACAGGCCCATATTATTGTTTATAATCCCCATTTTGCAGATGCAGACACTGAAACAAAAATGGTGGAATGAGGATTGAAAACCAGTGACTCCATCACTTCCCTAACTCCTTCTTGACCTGGCCAAATGGACAGGAGTTGTTGGCATTCAGATGGGAGCCAAAGCCCAGGGGGAGGTTAAAAATCTCCTAGGAGGATGTAGATTGAGAAGACCAAAGACCAAGTCTGATTCCCGAGGAATTTAACATTTAGAAATGGGGTGAACAAGGTGCTAGGAAGTGAAGCCGCAGAGGAGCAGAGAGCAAGAGAAAAACAAGGAGAGACAGACATAAAGAAGCAGAGAGAAGACAGGCATTCGGATGGAGTGGTCCCACATGTGTCCTGGCAGATAAGTAAGCTGAATACGAAGAAGGGTCCGTTAGCTCCAGGGACATGAAAATCACTAGTGACCTCATACATCTGATATTTTCAAAATTTATCATACTGAGATGCTTGCAAACATTTACCTTGAGACTTTTAGTCTCTAGATTTCGAATTTTAGAGCATATCAAATTTTAAAATGGTAATTACTTAACGTACACTGGTATTCTGTTTTCATTTTATCATGCATCCCACTTATAAGCTGAAATATACTTATGCACTTAAATAAGATTTTCCTCTGACTAAATTGCCAATCTCCTGAGAAAAACCTGATAAACTAAATTTTAATTAATCTCTGTTATACTCTTCTCATCTTTCCTCAAATGAATTAATTTTTTCCCATAGCAACTTAATACCTAGTTCACTTAAACATTAAGTTTTACTTTAGGCCCTTCCTTGTTTCTTACATTTTCTTTGCATTAATTTTTTTTCCCCCAAAGGTCACATTCTTAACATAGGTGCTTCTTTCTTAAGATCTGGATAGTGTTCTACTTTTCTCTATTTTTTACCTTTAATTAATTCATTGAGGAAATATTTATTAAGCACCTTGTAGGTGCTGAGTCCTGGAGCACAAAGATTAAGGAGACATAATTCTGGCCATTAATGCTGACAACCAAGTAAAGAGGCCAGATATCAGAGTGCGTAGCTGTAATACAATGGTTAAAACAGGGACACTGAGTCTTAGAGAAGTTTCTAATCCCACCAGGGAAGCTAATGCTGGGTGCCATGTCTTTTCCTTTTGCTTCCTCCCTCCCTCCCTTCCTTCCTTCCTTCCTTCCTTCCTTTCTTCCCCTCTCTTTATCCTTTCTTCCTTCCTTCTTTCCTTCCTTCCTTCCTTCCTTTTTAAAAATGCTTTCTTGACCTAGAGCCACTATGTACTCACCTACATCTCCCTGAAACCAGATTCCAGACAATGAGGGAGAGCCCCCATATTTAAGAACCTCAGAAAGTATTCAAGTTAGCCAATGTACAGAGAGCCGTGAAACCCAAGTAATCCTCCCCTTGGCCATACATCACTGCCCCCTAAAACTCCAGCTTGCTCTTTCCCCATCCTTGGGGGCAAGTCCCTATGTGGCTGTGCCTTCTCCAGTTTGAAGCTCTAAGTGAGAAAGAGCTCCATCTTTCATCTACCTGTGTGTCCTTGTGTTGTGTGCCCCACCATCCAAAGAACCCTTACATATTATAAGATATCTGGATGAATCTTAAATCTTAAATCTTAAGTCTGGGCATTGGACAGGTTAGGAAGCAAGGGCCAGTAGGGAAGATGGTCCAGGCAAGAAGGAAAGTGTGAACAAAGGTGTGATGAGAACTTGGGTGCAACAGAACTGGGGATGCAGGTACGAGCATCACCAGGACAGTGGAAGTCAGGAAGACTCTTTATGCAAGAGGAGTATAGGTCAAGGGAGGAAGCCTAGGAACAGTAGCATCTGAAAGACAGCAAGAGAACTAAAATTCAAGGAGGTGAGAGCACAAGGACATCCTGAGAGATGTGAGATGGCAGCATGGTAGAATCGGACGGAATGAATGAGTCTAAAGTGGACAGTGACTTGCAGTATCAAATGCAGGGAAGTAGCTGAGAAAGGCCAGTGTCAGGAAGTGTCTGGAGAATTTGGCTATTAGGAGGTGGTTGGTAGTCTTAGGAAGAGCAGGTTCAGGGTATGGTTGCTGCTCAAGACAGATTGTGGGGGTGTAAAGCATAGGTTGGAGGAGGAAGACTGGAACTGGTGAGGGAGAACTAGTGTAGGGAGAACTTGAAGTCAAGAAGAGAGGAGAGAGTATTTGTTACAAGGGGATGGCAACTCATGACAATGCCTGTCTCTCCTGTCTTCCTCACGCCCTCCCTCCTCTCTTTCTTTCTTAGAGACCTTTGAGAAGACTTACCAAAAAGAAGGGCTGGAGGTAGAAGAATTGACTTGGAGCCAGAACTGCAGAGGCCTTTCCACCTTACAAAATGTGTGTGTGTGTGTGTGTGTGTGTGTGTGTGTGTGTACAGTTAAATCTCATTCATGGAGGATTCCATATTTCTGAATTTGCCTACTTGCTAAAATTGATTTGTAACTCCCAAATCAACACCCATGGTACCTTTCCAGTCATTTGAGGACATGCATGGAGTGATGACAAATAAGAGCCATCCAAGGAAAACGTTTCCTGCCGAGGTGGAACAAAGCGACACTCTGCCTTCTGGTTTCAGCACAATGTCACAATGTCAGTGAATGTCTTTTTCACGGTCTTGCTTAGTGGCACTCTGGGTATCAATTTGCTGTTTGTCATGTTATTTTTATTCTATTTTAAAAAGCTTTTATTTATTTATTTTATAGAAGGAGAGATTGAGCACAAACACGGATTGCTTCAGGAAGAGGGAGAGGGAGAAGCAGGGTCCCTGCTGAGCAAGGAGTCTGATGTGGGACTCAATCCCAGGACTCCAGGATCATGACCCGAACCAAAGGCAGATGCTTAACTGACAGAGCCACCCAAGTGTCCCTGTCACATTGTTTAAAATGGCTTGTGAGTATAGTGCTGAAGTACTGGATAAAGTTTTTACACAGATGAACATGGTGTATCTGTTTCTTTTTACAGAGAAAACACGTGTCTTAGATGGGTTGCATTGAAGCACGAGTCCTAGTGTTGTTGTCTGTGAATTCAAGGATAACGAAACATCTGTATAAGGGTGTCTTTAAGTTAAAAATAATTAAAATGAAGTTAGGTATTGACCAGTTGATGAAAATGGTGTGACCAGAGGCTCATAGGAACCTAACCCTGTATTTCTCCTAAGAGCAATGATTCAGTATTTGCTCATACAATATTAGCAGCAACTTTGTAGACCATAAGTACTACAAATAATGAGAGCTGACTGTTTACACACACACACACACACACACACATACGCTGAGTATATATGAGCTGTATGTATTAAATAATTTCATGACTTAATAGCTCAGTTAGTCCTT
The DNA here is from genome assembly GCF_011764305.1 of Mustela putorius furo. Classification (NCBI taxonomy): domain Eukaryota; kingdom Metazoa; phylum Chordata; class Mammalia; order Carnivora; family Mustelidae; genus Mustela; species Mustela putorius. The sequence goes on from NW_025421321.1 coordinate 6,791,026, forward strand.
ATACCATCCTTGTGCAGTAGATCCTTCTGTTTTCCCAACTATTTAAATGAGAATGTGGAGACTCAAAGGTTATCAGTTACCTAATGTTACAAACCTGGAAGTAGCAGGACAAGGATGTAAACTTGGTGTTGTGGCTCTAGCGTCTGTGTTATCAGTCACTTTACCACATGCCTGTTTGTGGATAGGTCTAGAACAGGAAAGGGGCCTAACTAGGGCATTTCGTCATCACCTTAGTCATCTGGCGGTATAAAGAGAAAAGATGACTGGCTCGGTGGTATGAGGAGAAAGTGAGGTGCTTCCAGGGTGAGATCTCTCTGTTCAATGCATTGTCCAGAAGGAGTCAGAGTGGAGAGCAAGAACTTTCCCTAGGTCAAGGGTCAAGAATTACTTGCTATTTAGAGAACCAAGACTAAAAGCAAACCAAAATGAAAAATGTTTGAGCCCCTGCTAAGTACCAGCCACTGTTCATGGCTCTGGGGTTATAATGGTGTATAAAAAGTGGTCCCATCTTCAAGGAGCATAGAGTATCATCTGGGGTCCTGAATGACACAGAGATATCAGTGAAACATTGACAGTCATGCCCTACTCAAGACTTTCCTTATCCTGTCAGGTGAGAAGCAGCTTACTGTAAGAAAAGCCACTGGAGTTCAGTTAAGAAGGATGAGTAAGGTGTGCAACTTGGAGCCTCCTGAAACTTCAAATGCCTAATTTTGAAATGGGATCAAAATAGTCAAACAGAGACTGTTATGAGAAGAACTTGGATGAAAGCATTCAGCATGGTGCCTGAGACATAGTCAACCCTCAAAGGAAGATGTTAGTCAGATTCCTTACTAAGCAAAGAGTGGAAGTAAGTATATCTAAGGTGGGTGAGGAACAAAAGGGAAGACAAAACATGGTTCACTACTTGGGGGTGGGAAGCAAGCAATGCTTTTGCTGAGGACAGGAGGTGACCTGGAGTAGGAGGCAGTGATGAGAGGCAAAAAGTCATGGTGTCAGATTTTATAGACATCCAGGAAAGATGGATCTTTAAGTGAAATAGGATTCTAAGGCAGAATGTCTGAGTAAATTTTAAGTGCATGCTGTTGGTAGTGACTTGCTCACGATAACCATGCTGGGTTTTCACAGATTTCCATGACCCACTCCTCTGTGAAACACTGTTTTCCAATGTAATCTCCTACTGCTGCTTTTCACTATGTCATCAGATTCCGTTTCAGTCTGGATCCTCAGGAAGAATGAGTGGGTCATATCATCTCTGGACACTCCATTTATTCATTTATCCATTCATGCATTTGTTAATCAGACATTCATTGAGTAACTGCCATGTGCAAGACTTTCTTCTCCATGCTGAGGAATACAGAATGAGTAGACATAAATGCAGTCAGAACCCTGGCAGAGAGAGAGGAAAATAAGAATAGCACAGCTTTGGAAAACACTGCCATAGTCTTAAGAACAAGCTATTAGAGGAACCTATGGGAAGAACTTGACAGAGGGTCATTTGTAAGGAAGCCAGTCTGTTGGGCATGTATTTGTGAGTATAAGGCAGCTCTTAAGAAAGCCTTGAGAGGTTCGTGCTTGACCAATGCAACTGACATGCTGCTTAGGTTCTGGCAATCTTTTTCTGATGTGATAACATCTTACATTTGGGGGCAGTAGGGCAGAGCATGCCTCATGAACGTACGCAAGGCAGAGTTTCTCATCATTTTTTAAGTCACCAACTAGAAGCTGGAGAAGACTTAACCTTTTTTATGGAAAGAATAAGCATATATGAGCACAAACATTTGGATATAAAATTAAAAAGTCACTGGCTTCCTAAAAAGCATTCATGAATTTTGCTTTAAATAATAAAGCTATATGGCATGTTCTGTCTCTTGCAAGACCAACATAGACTTCATCAAGCCAAGTCTTGACATTTCAGGAAGGAGTGATGTAGAGGGGAGTTTAGGCCAAGACAGCCATCAGTGCTCTCTACCCACCTCAGGTCACTATGACAACTAGTCTCGGAATTATTGGTGCTTTAATTGAAAAATGTTTCTGAGTAGTGGGAAGGAGAACTTGGATGACCCATTGACTTTTGGGAAGGTACACGCAACCACTGTTGATGAAATAGACAAGCTTGTTTTGATGTGAAGCATTCAGCATCTGATTGCTAAGGTAGTGACTGTTAACTGTGGATGGGTTGGAAGTGGGACTTTTTTCTTAGGAGGGATGAAACAGGGAATGATTCCGAGAAACATCAACTCAATTTTATGTTAATCTATTGACAAGATACAGTCAAAATTCTTTAAGGAAAGTGGCAAAATATTCCATACTTTTTGAAAATGACTTTATGTTGCAGATGGTAGGAAAGAATAAATTAACCAAAATATCTTTAATGTTCTTTCTATCACTGTGACTAGTAAAATATATTTCAAGCCTTGAATAAAAGAGTTGGTGTGAATGTGGCCTATCGCATGTAACCAATGCGTGTTTCAAGCCCCGATGTCAAGGAATTTTTATGATTGTAAAAGGCATCTCTTAAGACAGCGAACATTCACTAACCCCACCTGCCTCTATAAGTGTTGCTGTAAATCTTCCACCATCTTTCTAGAAGCCTATAGCTGTTACCTAGAGCTTTAGAACCAACAGTGATTATATTTACTAAGTAGTCCTGAAAATCAATTCTGAGATTGGGAAACAGGGAACATTACAGAAATTTTATATTATGCCAAGTTATCAACTGCACTGAGTTCAGTAATAAAGGACATATTGGGTGCAAATATATTTGTCATGACAAAATTCAATGTGACTTTTATTTAAATTTAATATTTTCCCCAACCTATTTACTCTGGTGACTAGCAGCTCCAGACTCCAGTGTGCGTTTGAATCTAAGACCGTGTCTTTCCTTAGGAAAGGAAAGTCATCTTCAGGAAGAAGCTTTGTCTCTGCAAGTAGAATAATTGACTGAACAGGCATAATGTGATTCACTTTTAAAGTATGTTCCTCGATATGACACTTCAGTAGTAATAGTAACGATCTTTCTTATTTTATGCTCCACTAGGGCATATGTGGCCAATTGTATCGCAAGTGTAAGTCTGGATTACTTTCTATTACTTTCTATTGATAATTTTTAATAACTGAAGACATTTGGAACTAGAAGGCAGTCAGTGGTGCTTGCAACAAAGCAGGGGCAATTAAGATGGGTAAGGGTTTTAAACTCTGCTTTGGTCTGTGCACATCAGGAGAGGCAGAGTCAGCCATTAAAAATATTAAACCATTTGGGTCTGGGGTTAAGGTCTGTGAACTGTTTAATGTCATAATTGCCTGCTGCCTCAATCATCAAACTGAATGAACTTCTAAGTTGAAATGTCATAAATGTTCAGCATAAAGATTTATATAACCCAGGTATCCGACCTACCGCCATGCCATGCCTGTGGCAGGAAGTGTTTGTTATGTCTTACTCAACTTTTGGGGAAAAAAATAAATAAATCCGGAAATATGCTTGTTCTGGCAATGATCAAAACATTAAGGACCAATTCTGTTATCTGTATGGTGTGTTCAGAATCCCCAAGAAACATATCCATTCCATATAAAAAAATAATTTAGATCCAAATTCCTTTTATGGATAGGTGTGTGTTTATTAGAACAAATGAAAATGGTTAGAGACATGTTTTCCTGCTGCACATTTTGCTAAAATGAGAGAGGAATGTTTCTAGTTAAAGTGAATTTTATTTTCTGAAGAAGTATATTATTCTGTGATTCTCACTTACGTTTTGCTCCTCCTTTAAAAAAAAAAAAAAAGAAAAGCCCTGAAATTCCATCATGCGTATATTATAAAATACATGCTACATGTAAAACAATATTTTGTAGTCAGATATTATTTGGAATTTCTCCTTTCTATACAATGCATGGTTATTTTAAAGTCAGTAATTCATTTAACTCATAATAATGGCATACTTGCCTATTATAAAAATTTAAAATCAACCAATGTCATAGAGCCTGTTACAAAAGTTCTCTTGTGAAGTTTTAACAAATTTAATATAATGCCAACCTATTAATTGCATTTACCAAATTATCAAAACTCTGTGGATTAAACTCTTATGAATCTATCATAAATAAATATAAATTAAAATGGGCAAATACCTGAGTGAACCTTTGACAAAAGAAACTCTATGAGTGGTTAATGAGTATGTCAAAATATTTTTGGTATCATTTGTTTCCAGGGAAATGCAAATTTAAATGACAATGGAATACCACTATGAATCTATTAGTATAGCCAAAATTTAGGGCAAAAAACCCGCTAGAAATACTAAGAGTTGGTAAGAATGTGGAGCATCTGGAACTCTTACACAGTGATGATGGGAATATGTAAACCCCCATGTTGGGTCCTGACAAAAAGGAGGACGTGTAAGAGAGTGTCCTTGCCCGTGAGATTGCTAGTTTGGTGGTGGAGCTGGTCAGTGGACCGGTGATCACTACATTATATAAAGTGTAGGGATTTGCAGCAGATGCTACAGAAGCCTATGGGCCAAACAAGGTGAGAGATGGAAGAGTAGAGGTTTGTAGGTGACTTATCAGCAGAGCCCGAGTAGTCTACATGGGGTGAGTCAGGGAAAAAAAGGAAAGGAGGTAGAAGCCCATTACAGATAGAACGCCAAACCCAGAAGTGTTGAGCTACATAAGATTATGGCAGATTTGGGATACTTGTGGTTTCCAGAGGGAACAGTAGTGGGGCAGAAGTAGCAGACAGGTGACCACAGGTAGGAGCCACACATTTGAAGTACTGGCTAGAATATTTGGTTTTCATCCTGAAAGCTATAAAAATCTCATAAAGGTTTTTAAGTGCCATGATTAAATTTGGTTTTGGGGGCAACCAATCTTTCAGCAGCACTGGAAATTGATATCTGAAGGTTCTCCAACAAACATGTGAGTGAACTTTCTTTAGATGTTTATTTTCCTTCCTGAAGGGTATGCAGTCTGTGATAAAAATGCTGAATATCCCTCCACAATACTGATGAGAAAAACTTGGGCAGATGATGACATTATTTTGCCAAAAGATTGTTACCTTTAAGACAATATTTTTTTCACAGAGAAACCATCTTCCGGAAGAGACCATCATAAGCTAAAAGCTTGGGGCAGCCTGCACACTGCTAGCTACTTCTTAGCATTTGCAATCTAGCGTAACTCAGTGGGCCCTTAACAAAGAGACCTACTGAGGCTGGAGAATGAAAACAATCTGAAGCCTTTCTCAGACAGGATTAAAGGTGGTCTCTAAAGAGCCTTCAGCAAGGTAGCTTACTCTGAAAGTGCAAACCAAGGAGAGCTACCCCGTGTGCATGACAAAGACTGTGTTGGGTAACTTTGGCTCTATTGGTCAGGATCTGTCAGGAAAACAGCTCCTGTGCCCTGGTGTTTTATTATAGGGGTCTAAAATAAAAGCAAATTACACAGGTGTTGGAAGATCTGAAATCAGGGCTAAGTGAAGCAATCCCAAGATTAACAACTGTGAAGTAGCTACCACCACAAAGATTTGGAGAGGCTGGGTGAGAGAGGAGATATGTACCATTATGGACCTATGCGCCAGGTCCTAAGACAGGCATGTTTGGTGGGAACAGATTTCTCACAGAGGCAAAGCCATTGCTGAAGAAGCTTGTGAAAACAGAAACAAGGTAGAAATACTATGGTTTCACTTTCCCTTTACCTGCCTGCTAATATCCCGCCACTGTTTCCCATTAGCTGAAACTAACAGGAAACCAGTGATCAAGAGATTCTGGGAAATGTAGCTTTCACTAGACCTTGGTGCAACAGAGTGGAAGGAGGGGCGGGTGCTGGAGGGCAGAATGGCAAGTAACCTCTGCAGTGTTTGGTAGGTTTGTAATTAACCTTTGTTCAATTTGCTGGCTTCCAATGAGTGGCCTGCTAAGGTGTCTGCTTCCAATGAGAAGACAGTGAATATATTTCATAGTGAGATCAGAAGGTTTCTGAAGTTTCTCACAGCTCTACAACATGATTCGAATTTATTAATGCAGTTCAAACAAGTCATATTTAATTTATTTAGCAGGTAATATGGTTCTGCTCTCCTACTCACAGTAGGTGCACAATAACATCTTCTAGAAGAATAATTTAAACATTATTAGGACATAGAGGACCTCTTAGTGACTTTCTGAAATCTGAAAGCAGATTTAGAGTTCAAAATTCCTTTTTATATGAACAGAAATGGCCTCATTACTAAGGAACAGATTTAATCTTTGAAAAGGGGGCACTTAGCAAGGAAGCAGGAATCTGGATATAGCTACAAAGAGGGAAAGAGGTAAGAGCAACCCTCAGATATGCTATGATAATTAATGCACAATTGTAAAATTTTGAGAAAATAAATGATTCAAATAATGATAATGAAGAAAAGAAGCAAAGAAGGCGAACATTAGTACCCTCCTACCACCACCTTATTCAGTGCATTATTCTGCAGCCTGCTCTCATTTGTGTATTATGAGAATAGTGACTGCTTCACTCAGAGGTTCATAGATTACTGGGTGCAGGGTGTTGTGCTTAGCTCTCTCTCCCATCTGATTTTATTTCTCTTTGTGCTTATTCCCTCCCTGAATTTGAACTTGCCTCGATATTACATTTTTGATCTAGCATTCAACTACATGTATTTAATTCTTATTTTGAGTTTGGCATTGTGCTGAGATTATGGACCAAAAAAAAAACAAATCATCATCGTTGTCATCATCATCATCATAATCAATGACAAAGCCCCAATAAATCAAGGCATGATTCTTAATCTCGGGGAACTGATAAATCTTGATATCTTCTTGTACTTTTTCTAACAATTTCTTCATTTAACAAGCACACATAGATTAGCTGATAACAGCATTCCTTAAAGAGTTACTGCATATGAGGCCCTGTATTAAACATTTGACACTCTGTGCTTTTTAAATTTTTATTATTTCATCAATGTTTTAGGTGTGTTATATTATCATCATTTGATATAAGATGAAATAGGAACATATAGAGAGGTTATACTGCCCTGAAGGTGGTGGAACCAGGATCAAAGCTCCAAGAGCAGAGGACGGAAAATAGGGTATGGCATTCTCATGGCTAGGGAATGGGCACCCCGCTCTATATTGCCCCGGTCTACCAAGTGCCAGGCACTGTGCTAAGAACTAGAACACCAGCAGAGCCAGCTCTGGAACTTTAAGAGTTATCCTTTAATTCATGAGATTACATACAGAATGTATCATATGGTGCTACAGAGGCTGAGCGATGGGAGATGGTAAAAGTTGCTTAAGGAAAAATAAAGAAAAGTAGGGTTCGGTTAGTTCTATCTGGGCAGTGGGAGAGACTTGGGGCAAGTGATGCTATAGGTAAGTCATGGAGCTTAGCCCCTTGGGGAGTGGGTAGAGGATTATGAGGGAGGGAAGAACATCAAGAGAGCATTAGTAAAGATAGAGTGAGAGTCAGATGGCACTTGAAGAACTTAGATCATGCAACACACCTAAATGTTGGGTGCCAAAGAAAAAGCAGAAATATAAACACCAAGGAAATGATGACTCTCATCATGTCATTAAGAAGTGTAGATTTTGGGGGCACCTGGCTGGCTCAGTGGGTTAAGCCGCTACCTTCGGCTTGGGTCATGATCTTGGGGTCCTGGGATCGAGCCCCACATTGGGCTCTCTGCTCAGCAGGGAGCCTGCTTCCCCCTCTCTCTCTGCCTATCTGCCTGCTTGTGATCTCTCTCTCTCTGTCAGAAAATACACAAAATCTTTAAAAAAAAAAAAAAAGGAAGTGCAGATTTTGACTTGACAGTAATGAGGCAGTATCGAAGGATTTTAAGCAGCACTTGTGTTTAGAAAGTCCACCAAGGTCAGTAAGAAAAAGACTATAGCAGCACATAGCAAAGGTATATTAGTTATATGGTGAGGACATGAAATGAGTCAGTGGAAGTGGTAATGCTTATGGAAGATGCTAGGGAAGTAGAAACCATAGCACTAATGTACCTAGGACCTGAGAAGAAAAAGAGAAAATAAGGGAAAACAAAACAAAACAAACCCACCTGATTTGACTAATGAAAGGAATTTCAGTACCATTCTCAAAAATAAGAAAATAGGGAAAAAAATGGTTTAGGAAAGGTCTTTACTCTTGTCCTCCTGTCTTTTCTTTCTTTGCTATTTTCCTCCCTTTATTTGTTAAATTTGTATCTCATTTTCCATTTTCTTTGTCCCTCAAAGTCAAAGTGGTGAGAAGGTGGTGGTTTATGTCCTGTGATTTGAAATTAGCAGGGCAAGAATCTTTGTCCAAAAATTGATACAGAAAACCAAATATTTCCCCATTACTTTAAATAGTGTTTTGTTTTTACTATTCACACAATGAAATGGAAAAATATAAATGAATAAAAAGGTATATTTGAAGTCTGTGATGAGTAGATATGTGGTAATCTATGTAAAGGTATATATAGGCAACAGGTTTCTGGCTTGGATGTCTGGGTGATAGTAATTAGGCTTAACTAATTAGGAAAAACAGTGATTTAGGGGTAAAGACGAAGTTTTTATGCTGAATTTGTCTGCATTTCTACAGATAGGTTAGATACTGGGTTGCTCAACATAGGAGCAAGCTGTGGCTGAGAGTTTGACTCAGGGGTGGCCTCAGTACACAGATGGTCATGGGAGTCAGTGCAACACCCAAAAGATTATGAGGAATGAAGAAGGAAGAAGATGAAAGGTCAAAGGGCACATATCATAATGCTCAGAGTCAAGCAGAGAAAGAGGAAGGAGCAGAAAATATTGGGAAGGAAGGTCAGAGAAACAGGAGAACCATGAGAGCTTAGTTTATGTAAGCCAAGAGAAGGGAAGGAAGAGGTCCATTTCCAGAGGCCAATGTCATTGGCCAAAGAAGACATTGTGTTTGTGATCCTACTGAGGGATCACTACTGACTCTTGACACAGGTATTTCAGGAGGTTGTTGGTGATGGGAAGTCAACCGCAGTGAGTAATAAGGAAGTTCATGAAATCTGAATATGTGGAAAAGTGTTGCCTCTGGGAAAGCTTGCTTTAAAATCAAGCAGAGTTAGAGGAAGGGGAGTTCTACTCTCCATGAATACATATTGCTATGATCATTGGGGGCAGGGGTAAAGAAGTAGAAGTGTCCTGTGCATTGGGCCGTGGAATTTATGCAATGAAGCTGGGGGCTGAGGATGGGGCAAACCACATCAAAGCTTAGATAGCAAAGCTGATTGTCAATGATTCTGTACACTGCCCCACCAAGATCCCAAAATATTTTAGTCTGTCCTAACAGTTCCAAGACCCAAACCACAAAATAGCCTCGGGATGTAATGGCAATCCGAGGCCACGTACAAATGAGATTAGCCTATGTGCCACTCTGTTCCTGCTCCGATGTACTGACCCCACATCTCTCCAGTAACACCAAATCCCTCTAATATCAGTGAAGTAGGTTCCATCTGGGAATGTTTAGATGTTTTAGTGATAGCCTTAGGCTGAGATAGATGGTAATATCTACCAAAATGAGATTCACTGTCACAGGAAATTCCAACAGCCATGCTTTCATGGGCCCCACATTTTCAAGCTGGAACAAGTATGTGATAACTATGTGAACAAATTAGTCACCTTACCCCAATAATATAGAGAGAGTCAAGATCACATTGGTTGTTGGCCAACCTGAACCTCCACCTTTAGGCACGCTGCTCAGTAGGACCCTCTGGTGAATCACGGTTCATGGTCTACTGATCTGCTATTAATACAATTTCTGCCGCCCTTTGAGCTTTCAGCTCCACATGTGTAATTCCTCTAAGAAATTCAGTACGTTATCTGAAAGGTCTCTCAATGCCACTGCATCAATGCAAACCAGACTACTCTAAGATGAACAAAGGGAATTTAACTTTCATAAGTTGGTTTTAAAAATGCATTTACTTTGACTGCACTGAAAGAATCTAAAAAAAGATGAAAAGCATCTTTAGCATGCCAAAAACATCTGGTTTCATATTTTCAGACCAAAAGGAAATTGCACGAAGACTAAAATCTTATGTTTTGATTTATATTATTATTGGAGGGCTGAGAAGCTGCCAGTCACCAAGTAAAATTTTATGATGATAAATAAATAAGGAAAACAATCTGACAAAACATGTTGTGGAACAAAGCTGCATTTCAAGTTTAATTAACTGATAACAATGTTTATGATGGAAAAACTGTGCCACCAATTATACAGTTAGTAAATGTATGCTCCCAATGAGAAGACAAGCCCATAAAACCATAGAAAGGGCTCTTCCTCGACATAACATTTCAGCTTATCCAAGCAAAGTTTTGCTTCATGTAGTAAATTGTGCATCAATTAAGACCCTCACTGAATGCACGCGTAAGTTGGTCTCCTAGAGGTGTTAACTCCAAGCACACATTTTAACTGGAACAATAGTAGGAGGGATGCTTTCCTGGTAAGCTGAGTGATGGTGTCTCCTGCATGTGACAGGCAGAAAAACAGCAGAAATACAGCAGTCAGGAAAGAATTGGAGGTGGGGGGGAAGGGAGGAGGGCGGCGCAGGAAGCAAAAAAGAAAAAAGAATGTTTTCATCTTTTTAGCACTATGCTTCTCCCTCCCCGCAAAACCTCAGACAAAATTCTGACAAAGTGTTCCCTCAAGAAGGCTTTCAGAGAGCCTGCCATCAGCAGCGGGGCTGTAGGTAGAACTGTTCCTTAATGGTGCATGGGAGAACACAGTCCCTTTGCTGTTCTGACTCTTGCATTTAAAAGCATTGCCTTCTCAGTTGTTGCAATTCAAAGAATTAGGATCAGAGCCATTGTTTGTTCTCAGAGTAAACTGTTTGCTTTCACTTTGCCATTGAGACTCGCTCCTGCCATGTTTTAACATTTATTATATGTTTAAAGGGGGACTTGGTTTAGCAGATCTCATAAGTTGATTTCCTCGAACTACTGAAAGAGACAAACCGAGGCTGATATGTATTAAGATTTGAAGTCCGGTCTTCCCTGGTCTTTGGAATGCTGGACTGTTACCAGATTTAGGAAATATTTAAGTCCCTTGACTCCTGGCCCATTAACCATTCCGCTCACACCCCTCCTAGAATCCTTTCAACAGCAATAACTGTCACTGTGCTTCTGGTCTCCCTGACAGTGAGCCGCACACGCAAATAAGATCAGTTAGCACATTAAGCAATGCATTCTAAATATTAGGTGGTTTCCCAATGGAAGCCTAATGGAATTTAAAATACATATATATCTGATATTAAGGGGGATAGTATTCAATCAAATGCTTTTTTTGGTAAAACTCAATATTCTGTAGTCAGACAAAAGGCCCCTAGAATGCAGAACAGTTGTGGAAAATTCCTGGAACTTTGAGCTTAGATACAGTTGCCATCAAAAACATTCTGAAGTGCATTTGTTGATTCAGGAGGAAGCACAAAGCATTTGGAATTTGGGTTTTCCTAGAATCCATTCACATTTGCACATGGCAATTTCCTGTGTGATTTCTCCAGTTGTGTCCCACCATGAGTTAATTTCACGTGATTTCTCTCTTCCTATGAGAATTATTAGTATTCGGCTCAGTTGTTTGGTCAGCTAATTTTTTTGTTTCTCTCCTTTAGCTCTGGGTGGTAATTGCCACCCCTTCCAGTAACGAAATGAACTTTTCCATATGCGGTAGGCTGTGTTGGTTCATCTCGTGGCTGTCTGCGTGCATATATGTGCATGGAAAAGTTAACATCCTGTCTTCAACACTGTTGGGAATTACTACTGGCATGTTTTGACTCATTATCTTGAATCTTAATCAGCTGATGAAAAAAAAATTAGTTTCATCAGCTGATGAAGGCTCAGGGTAATGAGTCAAAACATCCTGATAGGGCTGCTCAGCCGCCAGATATGTGACTCGAGGAGCTCACCTGACAGAGCTGTCTCTCAGCGCTGTCCAACAAATGATTTATCCAGTCTCTATATTTACCCGGTGTAACAACCACAATGTGGCACGAGAAGCAATTGGCAGAACACGAGCTCTATCATCTCCCAGGAGGATGAGTTGAACTTGTGTCATTTTCTCTGTGTTGCCGCAAATACGCATAACGTGAAACTTACTGCAACCGTCCCCACTGTCTACTCCAGGATTTTGTCAGCTTTCCAAATTGAAAATCTACCCCGTTAGACAGTAACTCCTCATCTTCCCCAGGCCCCAGCTCCTGACAACCGGTTTCTGCTTCCCGTTAGTCCAAGCCCCTCACATAAGCGGAATCGTGCACTGTTGTCTGTTTTCTGTCTGGCTTCTTTCACTTAGCATGATGTCCTCAAGATTCATCCGTGCTCTAGCCTGTCAGGATTTCCTTCAAAAGGCTGAATAATAGTCCATTCTATGTATATGTCATATTTTGCTTATCTTTTTATCCACCAATGGACACGTGGATTGCTTCCATCTTTTGGTTGTTGTGAATATCACTGCTACAAGCATGGGAATACAGACCCTAAGACCCTGCTTTCAACTCTTTGGGGCAGGTTATCCTGACATGGAACTGTTAAATCCTATTCTATTTTTATTTTATTTTATTTTTTCAAGAATTGTGTCATTCGACTTTTCAAGCAATGAGAGCCACCCAACCTGGGGATCTTCTGAGGGTGTCTGTAAGTTGCAAGACCTTCAATACTTCTCCTGTGATTCACGGGCTTCCCATTAAGGAGAAAATGTCAGTCATGCCACAAAACTGTACTGTGGGGGGGGCTCCTTGATGTTTTGTAATCGGAAATTGTGGTGAAGAAAAGCCAACTGGTAACCCTCAGTTCTCAAGAAAAATAAAAAGGGAAAAACGTAAAATGTTTTTCACAAAAACGTAAGCCAAAGTTGAAAACTGTACAGTGTTCAAAACATGTTCTGGAAGAGTGGGTAATCAGCCCGTAAACATGCTTGAAGAGGATATACTGAAGAATAGAATATAAGGGGGTTTCTTTCTCATGCAGCTCAATTAAAGCAGAGAATGAACTGTCCCCCACAATACTGCGTTTGCTTGTTATTCATTTATGACTGTCACCATTCTTCCCTTCTCCTCATGTTCTTTTCCCAAATTGGCACTTTATTTAGGTCAAATCTCCTTGGTTCAGTAGCACAACCAGAAATGCGCTCAAAAAAAAAAAAAAAAAAGATGAAATAGATGAGAATACAGGGGTACTTCACTTACACAGGAGGAAAGTCTCAAGAATAAGTACTGTAAGAAAATAAACGCAGTTGTCAGTTTGAAGTAAAAAAAGATAGCGCACGGTCTTAGAGACATTGAAATGGGAGCATAGATGCCGATGATTGGGGGGGAATGACTGCCTATAATTTTTTAACATTATAAATACTACCTTTGGAATTGTCAACGATAATGTGACATTTGGGACAGTGAAATCTTTGAACCTAAGGGGCTTTCAGCAGCACCAGATCTCTTGTGAACGGGAGGAACCAGACACCTTGCAGTCACATAACTGTTCTCCACCGAGCTGGAATTGGGAGACGCCAAGGATTTTTAAAAACCTGCCCAAAGAACAAATCGATTGCTTTTCAGTCTTAGTATGTGACTAGAAATTCTTTTTTTTTTTTTTTTTTTTTTTTTTTTTTTGCGGGCTCTTGTATGCTGTGCTTCATTCTCCTGCCTAAACAAATCCACATAGAAACTTTGACTTTTCCTTTGCTCCCGTAACAGCTTCCTGTTGAGGCACTCATGCTCCACCTAGATCTTTCAGAATCCTACCCATCACGGACAGTGATGGTGTCATAGTGTCCCATGGTCCATTTTCAACTCTTCCTAAGTGACCGTTCTCTCTCTTTGCTGGATTTCCGTGATCCTTTGTTTTATGTTATTGAATTAATATCTCAAATTTCCCTCCTACTCATCCTGCTAGGAGGATCATGGTCTGAAATACGCTTATTCTTACAGCTCCCGACAAATGTAGTGTTTAGTGGGCATTTGATGAACTGAAAGAGATATTGTAAAAAGAAGTCCGTGAGAAAGACACCAAGATTCGTTCCTATCCTCAGTGCTCTAATATGGTGTGAGAGGGAAAAAAAGATCCTTCCCCCAGGTTATCTGAATGTATCACTAAATTAGATTTTACAGAGAAAAAAATCAATTTTCAAAACAAAGGTTATAAACTCTATTTGTCCCTGTGTCACCATGCCATTTATATTCTTTATAAGTATGATGGTATCTCTAACCCTCTAGAACAAACGTGACTTTAGAACTTCCTTCAAGTCTTAAACGTGACCTTCTTGATGGGGCCTTCCCTGAGTACCTGTCAAAAAATACAATCACAGTCGGTTGACTTCCTCTGCCTGACACCACCTCATTATTTCTCTCTGTGCACACGGTGCACAAAACCTTATAAACTTCTGTTTGGTTCATTTTTAAAATTTTATTTTATTTTCTATTTTTGGTTTCATGTTGTTGTTGCCCATGAACTTCAAGGTAAATGAAAGTGAGAGTTTGTCTTTTTTTCTTGCTTTGTTTACTGCTATATCCAACATAGATGTTCAATAAATCTGAATGAATGAATGGATATAATTCATTATATGTCCTTTATATTTAAATCCATTCTAACACAAACTATGTCTGCTTTTTTTCTATATAAAATCTTTGAAACAAACCCTCTCTCCATGTCTAAAATATTTTCACTCTTGGACTAGAGAAACTGTCTTCTGTTGAGCTACTCTATTCCTTTCTCAAGCTATTTCTATATCCAAAGTGTCACCTTTTTTGATGTCTGTAAGACCAAGGTAGTTCCTCTATCCAATCTTTCATTAACACTCAGTGAGTTAATGAATCAAATTGAGATAACTTTTTGGTGTTTTTAAGTTTTGTCCCCCCACCTTGTGCTCTAATGACTGTTTCTCAATGTCTCAGGTAGACAGCCCTCCCATATGCTTTGTCCTCCCATGCCAACCACATTTTCTGCTTATATATAGAATTTCTACCATTTCAAGTACTTTCTCCCTAACTTTCCCACCAAACTTTGTCTCTCCCTTCTTTCCCAGCTGCCAAAACACCACTCCTGGTGTTGTGGACTGAACAATTTCAGTCCAAAATTACCTGATTGTATTCACTTTGACCATTCCAGAAATGAAGGCCAGTCAGTCATTCCAAACATATGTGTTGGGAACCTGTTGGACACTAGGCACTAGTCAGGGTCCTGGTTATATACTGATTATATACTGGAAAACCCAGAAAACAAGTTGAACAAACAAGTTGAAATGGAGATGAAATTCCAATTTTTAATTGCTGCCTTCCCACCAGGTGTTAAGGTCTACCACTAAACACAACGGGGGCCATGTCCCTGGGGCTAATGCCTAGGTAAGGACCCTAATCTCAGGTATGGTTTGAGTCTCAGTTTCTGGGAGTTGCACTTTGTATGTGTGTATCTGTGTGTATAAAAAATATATTTATTTTTTAACTGAAACACACATTCCTTCCTTACTATATATAAACACGTGCTCCCGGACTGTATCCTTGCTCACCTCTCCAGCTCTCAGTATTTTCGTTTTGCCATATCCTGAAGCAGTGTGGGACTCTAAGGTTTGGGAGGGGGAGTAAATTGCTTGCCAGTCAGAGTGATTGGTCTCTCTACGAGGATAAATTAATAAAGCAAGTGAGAAGCTTTAAAGCAAATGCCAGGTATCACTTTTCACACAGTTCCTTTTTGGGGGAATGATATGAAGACATTTCCATAACTATCGTGTTACTACACATCAGACCATGCCAACAAGCCTGCAAGTGGCATGGTCAGCTCAAAACACATTTAGACCTTGAATTAAAGCTTGAAATTTAAAGCGTGATAACATATGAACAAGGTGCAAAATTCCTAGAGAGAAGATTCAGTTAGTATAACATCACTTATAACCTCTGAGTTGCAAGAAAGTGTTCTGGAAACCTTCTTGTAATGCCATGAAGTTCTCCAGGTCTGCTCAGTGTGTGTGTGTGTGTCTGTCTGTGTGTGTATGGTCACCCATGTGAACACAAAGCCACTCTTCACCAACATCACTACCCAGCCAATGCTTCTATCTTCTCTTATATGTTAAGTGTATTTTTGAGAAATACAGAATAAAAAATGGATTGCCTTCATTGCCAATCCAATGCAGTATCTGGAAGCTTGGATGCAAGAGGAGCATGAATGTGAGGGATATATTGAATAGATAAGTTGCCACAATCAGTTGAATCAACAATCTTGGATAAAGTTGAGCTTTTTATTTTATTTTTTTAAGATTTATTTAATTTTGAAAGAGTGAGTGTGTGTGCATGCACAAGTGGGGAAAAGGGGTAGAGGGAGAGAATCTCAAGCAGACTCCCCCACTGAGAGAGGTGTTCCTGGCAGGGGCTCTATCCCCTGACCTTGAGATCATGACCTCAACCAAAATCATGTGTCAGACACTTAAACGACTGAGCCACCCAGACGTCCCCAAAGTTGAGTTTTTCAAGTTACAGGAAAAATTAGAGTTCTGGGATTTGCACTAAATTTGCATCATGTATATTCTTGGTTGTTCTGGCCATTACTATATAGGATGGCTCATTCAATTTTTTAAAAAGTGGATCTAAAATTTGTTTCCATTTGCTAAATTCATTCTCTAAAAATCCTATATTTCAATTTAGTAAAGTGACCTTCAGTGTTCGGCCAAGGCCTTTAGAATTTTAGCCCTTTTACTGACGGTGTAGTGGGGGAGAAGCACCACCATGATATATGTTTTCCTTTAAATCCTTTCCTGTTGAAGGGAAGTGGTTCAGCACTGAAACTCTCAGAAGTTATTTTTGGCATCATTTCTTTGTCCTATCCCCAAGTGATTTTGCTATATTATTATTCTTATCAGATTATGAAAATGGTACCTTATTTCTCATTTTGAGCGTAGAAAAGGAAAACAAAAAGAAAATTCATCCACAGATCCTGAAGTACTTGGGATGCGACCATAATCTCTGCTCAATTAAATCAATAAAGTTAATGATTCTTGTTTTTTTTTTTTAAGATTTTATTTTTTATTTATTTGAGACTGAGAGAGAGGGAGCACACACACAAGCTGGGGGAAGGGGCAGACAGAAAGGGAGAAGCAGACTCCCCTTTGAGCAGGGAGCCTGACACGGAACCCAATCCCAGGACCCTGAGATCATAATCTGAGCCGAAGGCAGATTGAATGGGCTGAGCCACCTGGGTACCCCAAATTACTGATTCCTCATAAGGTAGCACCCAGTTGTGCATTTGAAGAAGTACAGGCCAAACTTAATGTTATTTCTTCTATTTTCTTAAAAATATTTGCTAATGGTCCCTCCCAACCCATACACACATATGTATGCATATATCCATTAATATGCATAGAGTATTTAAAGAATCAACAGACTGAGAGCATATTTGAGTCTTTTATTTCCTCATAAGATATCATTACTGTTAAGTCTAAAAGATATATTGAAAGCATGTATACATACTTTTGGCTCTCTTCCTTTCTACAATTTATTACAATTCAACCCCATTAAAATTTCTACTCATATTTTATGATAATGTAGCCTGGCCACAATGTTAGTAATATTAATTTTGATTTACAACAGATAAGTTTTGTATTGTGTAAGATACTGTCAGTCATATCTTCAGCCCTGCTAAAACTTAAGAGCTTCTTTTTAATTAAAATAGTCTTTGATGATTCTGCATATATCTCAGACAATCTAATCTTAGTTTATTGAACACATTGAATCAATATCAATCTCATTCATAAGGTTATGAGATTTCTAAATCTTTATTGTTTAAATGATTTGAGTTTGAACTTGCACATTTTGGTAAGAACTGATTTAGGAGCTCATACCCTGAAGTCCTTCTCTTTAACTTTCATGGTAATTTCTAGCAATACCAAACTTCCTCTATACCTAGACAACATTCACTTATTGTGCCTTCTTAATCATAAATTCTCTTTCCTAGGAAATAAACAACTATTAAGTTCAAGCAAAGTCTATTTTGCTGATCATAAATTAATTGAGCAGAAGATAATTTGTCAGCAATACCTATGTAGCATTGGCTCTAACATTACAAGGTTTCAAATGCATTCTCCTTTTCATGATTTCTGAAAATTTCCAGAGCCATCAACTAATCAGAAACTCCTTATGCAGTGAGTAAGCCCTGTTTACAAGTGAATTTTTGTTGGGAGAACAATCTGCCTGGGAATTTTGTGCACAATCTTTATAATACTATAAATGAATCACTGAAAATGGGAAGCATAGAAGTCTATCGGAAACCGTGGGATTTGCCTTAAATTTTTTTTTCTCTTACATTGAAATTACATTTTCCTGAATACAAACTTTTTACAAATTTGAGGTGCACTTTTACAATTCTGGTCATGCACAGGAATCTGGTTTGCAGATGCTTCGTTCTCTAATTGTATTTTCACATCGCATGAATTAATTACTATGATGATAAAATGCTCTGTTGTTTCTACACTACTTCCATTAGCACCATACCTTCACTCTCCTGGTGAACGATTAGAGATCTTTCTGGAAAAATATGCTAATACCCACTTTTATTTAAAACAAACAAACAAACAAACAATGGAAATAAGAAAAAGATAAACTTTAAGCAGTCATACCTGAAATACTGATCAAGTGGAGATGAGTATAAAATTGTGTGTCAAACAGTGAAAAACTTTGCAAGTATTAACATGGATAGGGATGTAACTGCAAGCAGTTGAATCTAAAATCACTTAGGAGGGAAGGGGGTGGGGGTGGGCAAAATAGGTGAAGGACAGTGGGAGGTATGGGCTTTCAGTTAAGGATTAAATAAGTTAAGGGCATGAAAGGTACAGCACAGGGAATATAGTCAATAATACTGCAGTAGTGTTGTATGGTGACAGATGAGAGCTACTTTTGTGGTCAGACCGGTATAACATAGAAAGAAGTGATCACAAATTAATTGAGCAGAAGATAATTTGTCAGCAATACCTATGTAGCATTGGCTGCAGTAGTGTTGTATGGTGACAGATGAGAGCTACTTTTGTGGTCAGACCGGTATAACATAGAAAGAAGTTGAATCACCATGTTGTACACCTAAAACCAAAGGAACATTATGCATCAACAATATTCAAATACAATAAACAAGCCAACAAATAAATAAAATCAAGTAGGTAGAGAGGACAAACTTAGAGATTACCATGAGCTCGGTTTTACCTAAGCACTTATGGTTTTCCTTCGCTTTCAAGTTGTTTTTATGAAAAAATACATTTTTATAGCATCAGAAGACAGAAATAGAACCGTGACGCATTTCAATATTTATATGGAAAACCTCACAATGTTTTTACCATTTAACTACGTTTCTACTCTGAAAAGTTGGCAGAGGTCGCCATACCTGCTGTGTGAGACTAGTGCCCGCGTGGACGCAGCACTTCTGCCATACGAAATAATGCACAGTTCCCACAAAGCTGCCATGTTCTGCTTCTGGTCTTGGCTTCCTGCCTTTATTCACCTAGAAGATAAGCTTTACCTCCTCCAGATAACTTTCCTTGGTTTCCCTTCTGCCCAACCTTGGAAAAAGATGCACTCAGATGAATCGGAGGAGGAAAGGGACTGCTTCCCTTCCAACTCTATGCTCCCAGAGCTACAAATCCAGACTCTGGTGGAGCCCAAGGATTGTGGGAATGCTTTGAGCCAGAGGGCATGTTCAAACTCTTGATTCTTTACTGGACTGGACTAGGGTATAAGAATGACCTGGAATTTAGAAAATCAGAAAAGAAGAATTTGACAGAGTAGTTGAAGCAGTGGTTGAAGCAGGGAATGACCCAGTGAGTTGAGAGTCCTCAAGGAACCAGATGGCTTATCTAATTGTACGTGGGGTTGCATGGGATATGTATTCCAGGAGATTTTCTTTTCTTTTCTTTCTTCTTCTTTTTTTAAAAGATTTTATTTATTTATTTGACAGACAGAGATCACAAGTAGGCAGAGGCAGGCAGAGATGGGGGGGGGGGGAAGTAGGCTCCCTGCTGAGCAGAGATCCCAATGGCAGGGCTTGATCCCAAGACCCTGGGATCATGACCTGAGCCAAAGGCAGAGGCTTTAACCCACTGAGCCACCCAGGTGCCCCATATTCTGGGAAATTCCCACAATCCTTGGGCTCCACCAGAGTTCTGTATTGTGAGATGAGGCTGGAGGAGTTGATACAGTACTGTGCCTCAGAGCTGTTGGCCCTTGGAGTCTTGGGACATTAGGTCTGGAGGCAGTCAGTCAGGTTTATGAGAGCCACCTTTATTTGCAATATATTGTCACTGATTGTGGGAGGAAGTGAGAAAGTGAGAAAGGACAGAAAATGGGCATGAGGTTCTTCAGCTACATGTTAGAGAACATGGAACCAAGACGTGGGCTTGGATAACTTGCAGGTATAATTTATTGTTTTTTTCCAGGTAAACAGAATGAAAACTATCTGTTTTAAAGTTCTCTGTAGTGTCTCTGTGGAGCCCTTACAGGTTGAGATTGCATTAGTTGATCTAGTTTGTCTGAGATGAAAGGTGATTTTTGCAGTGCTCCTTTTCAGACACCCAGGGAGATCCTTGCTGGACTTGGGACATCTGGGGAAGTCTACCATGTTTAATTTCTATATTTCTTTTATTTATTTTTATTTTTCACTTTTAAATTTATTTTATTTATTTTTTAAAGGATTTTATTTACTTATTTGATACAGAGAGAAAGAGGTCACAAGTAGGGAGAGAGGCAGGCAAAGAGAGAGAGGAGGAGGAAACAGGATCCCCGCTGAGCAGAAAGCCCGATGCAGGGCTGGATCCTGGGACCCTGGGATAATGACCCAAGCCAAAGGCAGAGGCTTTAACCCACTTAGCCACCCAGGTGCCCCAAATTTTTGTTTTCTTGATCAGATTCCCAAGCTTCAGAATGACATGAGTCTACAAACGTCAGACGTTCCAACCCCTATGATAATTTTATGTTCCTCATCCTTGATGAATTGCCTTGCCCCAAGCCATCTAGGCACACATACACACACACACCCAGGGTAAAGTAATCACCACAAATCTCAACTGGTAATGCTGAATTGTGCCATAGTGATTTTTATAATCAGGATCACAGAGAATGACCTATTTTGGGTGAGTATTTATATGCATTGTAAACATCTTCCCTTAAAACGTTATTACCTTCATTACCTGTTTTGGGAGACTAACTGAATAATCTCCCTATGAGAAACCAATATTCTATTTTGGATAGGTTTATTGGTGATTATATAGTTTCTTTCTTCTGTCTCTCCATCAGCTTTCAACACAAAACTCAGGCACTAAACAGTGAACTCATAGGCAGACATTCAGAATTATTTGTTGACTGACAGCCTTCTAAGAACAGACACCTTCATTTGACAACACTGTTTTGTATGACATTTGTCCTCTTCATCCAGGCACAGACATCTGCTCTGTATTCAGTGTCCTAGTGTCTGTACATGGCAACACATTTCTGACCATAAGACTTCCCTCTTTTTTACATGAATACATGGCTTGATTTGGTGTTAAAAAGAATACTCCATGGACCCCTGGGTGACTCAGTCGGTTAAGCATCTGACTCTTGATTTTTGCTCAGATCATGATCTCAGGGTTGTGAGATAAAGCCCTGAATCAGGCTCTGTGCTTAGCGTGGAGTCTGCTTAAGATTCTCTCCCTCCTCCTCTCTCTCACCCTCTGTCCCTCCTCCTTCACTTTCAAGTAAATAAATAAATATTTTAAAATTGATTTTACTTCTTTTTAGATTTTATTTATTTGACACAGAGATAGAAAGCACAAGTAGGCAGAGTGACAGCAAAAGGAGAGGAAGAAGCAGACTTTCCACTGAGCAGGGAGCCTGATGCTAGGCTTGTTCTGAGCTGAAGGTAGCCACTTAACTGACTGAGACACCCAGAAGCCCCAAATAAATCTTTTTATGGGTAGCTTAATTAGATAAGAGCGAGGGCTATAGATTTGGGGAGCCTTTGCTTAGGCTTTATTATGTCAGAGAAGTTTAATTAGAAGGTTCCCATGAATCTGGGATCAGACCAGGGTCTTTTGGAGAGTCTCAGACAAGCCATGGTTTGGTCAGCTGAACTGTGCCATTTCTCCCCACAGGAGGGCTCAACCCTGGGGCATAGGAACACTTATGTGTGGGCACTGTACCCCATGATCTGTGCTGCTTTTCTGGCAACAGCTCCTGTTGGGTTCCCTATGTAGTCTTCTTCCCTCTCTTCACTTAGTCAAATCTAGTATCGCGAAGAGCAGTCGGTCTTTAACTCATCACTTGTTAGAAAAATACCTACTCCCTCCCTTTAAAGATTTATTTATTTATTTCCAGAGAGAGAATGAGAGAGCACAAGCAGGAGGACCAGAGGGAGAAGGAGAAAGAATCTCAGGCTGACTCCATGATCAGGGCAGAGCCTGACCCGGGGCTCAATCCCACAACTCAGAGATCACGACCTGTCCTGACACCAAAAGGTCGACACTTAATAGACTGCGCTACCCAGGGATGTCTCCCTCCTTTTAAAGAAACTCAGTTACTCCATTATTTTACCTGCTCTGGCCCTGAGGAATGCCCCATTATAGACATTGTAATCCTACGCCGGTTCAAGGGGGGCTGAAGCTGTGCCTGGGCTGCAGATGGGAAGTTAGGGACAAATGTAGGCACTTCCAGTAGCTCTTGAAAGGGGTTCTGCACCCCCCAATCCCCACCCTGGCAGCCTGCAGGCTAACCACACCATCTTGGAAAAAGGATTTTGAGACCCCGCCATATTTCCATTACTCAATGTGTTTGAAGGTGGCCTAGAATAATCAGCCATGCCTCAGCCAGAAGCCCAGACAGCTGGGTTTACTTCTCTTGGTTTTCTTTCGATCAGAGTCATCTCTCCAGGCTTTGAATGCTTCATCCCTAAAGTCTGCATAATACTAACTTCTGCTCAACTATGCTTTGGGGCTGGGGAGGACTACAGAAGAAAGAGGCAAAAGCTCTGAAAAAAAGAAAGTCTCCTTGAAACTGCTTATACCCAGGTTGGATTTCAAGAATTATGTTCAGGGGTCTACATTTGCAGAGGACGAAGAAGAATAGGAAAATGGGTCTAGCTACAGAATGAAGACAAATCTGAGAAGAAACAGGGTGGAAAGTTGAGGTGGAACGATGTATATATTTCTTCAACTCTATTTCATTTTGCTGACTTTATGCATTAGACTAAGTGTGTAAGATGAGAAGTGACATGGAGGTCTTTTCTTTCTTTCTCCCCCAATCCCCCAGTATGTTAGTTTGCAGTGCAAACTGGAGGATTCTGAAATAATCAGTCTTGGTGACAAAGTTTCTATGATTTATGATTGATTATAAGATTTTTCAATCACCGCATATGTTACATTTGTTTTTGGTTTAAGGAAAAGTTTCCGTTAAGTCGCAGATAACCAGAAAGTTTACCTATTACAGCAGTTAAAATTTGTTAGGCTAAAAATCAGACATACTTCAGTTTTAGATATGATGACTTCATTTGCAAAATTTTATTGATAAATCTTTTGTTTTACAAACTATCATTGACTTCAGAGAGTTTTCCTTTCGGGGTATAAAGCAAAATGATTTCTCAGAGAAATACTACCCTCACTAGAGTTTCCAATACACATATAATTTATCTGAATAGGATTCTACCCAAACTGAAATTACTGATGATAAAACAGCTGGATCAATATTAAAATAGCTAAATTACGGTTTCATTGAAATCATTGTCAACAAAATTTAAATTCATGTACCTGGTAGGAATTCAATTGACAACAATTGAAAGATGTATCACATTTTGGTAAACATGAGTTGATTTCTGTGTTCTCTTAAATTATGATAATTATAGCTAGTTTCCTCTGAAGAATATGTTTTCATGTATATTATCCCATTTGTTACCATAAGATCCCTGTAAGGGACAGATGTAACAGTCTTCAATTTACAGATAAGGAAAGTGGGGTGCAGATGGCCAAGTTCGCCTAAAGTAAAGTTGGACTACCACACTGGCTTCCACTGAGACTTTTATGGATTTTGATGATAAATGTTTTGCTTAAGCAGAAGGAAGGTGTGTAGAATATATAGCAAATGGTAACTGTTACCCAATCCCTACCTTCTTTCCTTATGACCTTCTTTCCTTCCTTCCTTAAGACCTTAGTAGATCATCATATACCTGTCCCTCTATAAGATGGAGGCCAGCCAAATATATATTGCTACCCACCTGATAGTTTAATTAAGGACAGATGAATTCACAGCAGAATTCCCTTGTCTGTTAAAAACAATCTAACTCAGACTACATGTTGGAACTATCTGACACTTAGGTTTAGAGTCTTATTCAAAACCTTGTCTGTCTCAATTTAGACAAAAGAAAGGGTGATCTTATTCAGGGATGGCAAAGTTTCCAACTGATATGTCAGCTCCTATGATTGGAAAGAGATGACCAGAGAGAGTCTTCGTGGAAAGGTTTGTGAAGTTGAGTCAGTACTCAAGGAGAAAGTGTCGTGACCCATCAGGCGTACCTTGTGATGAAGGGAGGTCAGCTGGGGCAGCAGGTGGGATAAGCAGTAGTGATAGGGATGTGGGTCAATTATAATAAGCTGCTCCTAAACCTACTGGCTTAAAACAAAAACCATTCATTTGTTTATAATTTTGTATTTGGTTTAGGTTAGCTGGGCAGTTTTGACTTTGGCCTGGGGTTACTTAACTTCTCTCAACTGTGTCTGTTCTGAGACTAATGATTCAAGATGGCCTGACTCAGAGGTCTGGAAATGAAGTGAAGTTGTTGACTAGAGTAATCTCGTATTTTTCTTGTGGCCTCTTCAGTTGGATAGACTGATTTTTTTTTTTTTTATAATGTTGGTGGTAGTGTCCCAGGAAAACAATCCTCATTGTACAAGTGTTTATCAAAGGCTTTGCTGGAATCACATTTGCTGATGTCCCATTGGTCAAGGAAAGTCACATGGCCAAGCTCAGAATCAATGTGGGAGGGAACTATACAAAAGCATGGATACTGGGCATTATGGGTCACCAGATGCCATGGTAAAAGAGCATCATCACTTCTGCTCTCTTGCATTTTAGGATCCTTTGTCATGCCATATCTCAGAAATCTTTATGAGAAGGGAAAACCCAATTATAATGGTTCAGTTTACTGAACATATATTAATTGCAAAGTATTTTATAGAGAATACTAAAGCACAAATGTCAAGTTCTAACCTTTTAGGAACTGATGGTAGAATGAGAAGGTGAGTCATGTACAGAAAACAATAACAACAAAACATACAGCACAGGTGGGTTTTCATAAATGTTTTATGAGTTTTATAGACAATGAGTGCTATAGGACTTCATGAAAAGAAATGTTGTCTTTGGGGAAATCAGAGAGCAGTTTATGAAGATCATATGTAAAAAGGGCTTGGAAAGATGGATCAGATAAAGATGGATTTGTTTTGTTACAAAAGTAATACACTTTTATTGTATAAAATTTGGAAAGAAGGGGAAAAATGCAAAAACCCTTCATTTTTACCATGCTTCTATGCATAGATGCATATATATTTAAAATGTATTTAAGAACAGAATTTTGCTAATAACAATGCATTGCAAATATTTTCTACAAAATTAAATAGTTTCATTACTTTCCACTTAAATGGTTGCATTGCATTACAACTAATGTTATGCACTATAAATAATTTAACTGTCTATTGATGAATATTTAGGTTATTTATTTCCCTGTCCTTAAACAATGCTGCAATAAAAATCCCTGTGGGCAAATCTTGGCTAATGATTTCCTAAAGAGAAATTCCTAAAGGAGAAATCATTAAATCAAAAGGTATATAGATCTATATTTAAAACTTTTTAGGGTAATACACATAATGCCAAATTGCATACTTGGAAAAGCTGCACCAACTTATGGTTTTATTACTTTAAAAAAAGATTTTATTTATTTATTTGAGAGAGAGAGTGCATGTGTGAGAGAGAGTCGGGGAGAGAGAGAGACAGAATGCACAGACGCGGCTCAGAGGGAGAAGCAGACTCCTTGCTGGGCAGGTAGCTTGATGTGGGGCTTGACCTGAGGACCTGGGATCATTACCTGAGCTGAAGGTAAGCCACCCAGGCCCCCCTATGGTTTTATTACTATAAGAGTTTGCATTATAGTAAAGTTACAATACCTTACCAACATGAGTATTATTGATTGGGTTTTTAACTTTTTGGTTTGAGGTTAAAAAAACTCTCTTACCTACTTTTAACTAGTGCTAATTTAATTATTTTCTGTGAATTAGCTATTCTAAACCTTTATCCATTTCCTTGGTGCTTTTAATTTTTTCTAAGGCATGTGAAAACTCTTTGTGTATTAAATAAAGCTAATAACTGTTTGTCTTACATATGTCACAATATTTTGAGATTTTTAAAGTGATTTTCATGTATTTAATCTGTATGTTTCTCTATAATCTTTCTTTTATGGTTTTTGTTTTTGGTGCCATGGACCAAACACTTTCAAAAGGTCTTATCTAAACTTCACATTTATTTCTTTCTAGAACTTTGCCATTTTATTTTTTTATATTTAAAATTTTATCTGTTTGGAATTTATAAATCTTTATTTGTTTATGGAAGTATAGTTGACGCACAATATTACATTAATTTCAGGTGTACAACAGAGTGATTTGACAGCCCCACCCGTTATGCTATGCTCACCACAAGTGTAGCTCCCGGCCGTCAGTACCGTTGACCATGTGTCCTGTTGTGTACCTTTCATCCCCGTGATCTTATTTTGATGTGTGGTACTTTTTTTTTAAGACTTTATTTAATTATTGGACAGGTAGAGATCACAACTAGGCAGAGAGGCAGGCAGAGAGAGAGGGGAGGAAGCAGTCTCCCTGCCTAGCAGAGAGCCCAATGTGGGGCTCTATCCCAGGACCCTGGGACCACGACCCGAGCCGAAGGCAGAGGCCCCAACCTACTGAGCCACCCAGGCACCCCTGTGTGGTACATTCTTAAGTATAACCTGCGTGTGTGTGTGTGTGTGTGTGAACATGTGCACGGAGGAGTGCCCACACACGCACATGGCTAGGGTGTGGAACTAGCAACATTTATTGAACACTTTCATGGGTAAATAAAATCATTCTAAACAGAGAGACAGCATAGAGCATCGAATCATGCAAAAGACAATAAGAAAACATAGAATAGGTAGGAGGTATGCAAAATAAATATAGGGCTACTCATGTGAATCTGTCCATTCTTATAAGTTGATTGTCAGAAAACCAAGGGGAAGGGATAAGATGGTAAAAAGTCTTGGATGACTTGGAAGCATAGATAAATGTGGCTGATGGCTTTCTTGTTTAGGAATTTGGGATGGTTAAGGTACAAGAAAGGGAGAGGAGCAGGTTGACAGCACTTGACTATTGAAGTTCCTGCTGCCTGGCCCTGAACTTCTTCCCTAGTGCTGGAACTGAATATTTGTGTTTCCTTCTTATGTTTGTAAGCCCTCTGAGAGACACTATGGCCATATGAGTGCCCATCTCACTGCTTCCAGAGCCACGTCAAGAGCTCCTGGGAATGTTTCAGAGCCTGGGAGTTCCTTCTTTCCTGAGTATGGCAAGGAGGATCTCCTCCTTCCCTTCTGCCTGCTGGCCTCACTCTCTGTGGGTGCCACTCCGTTTTCTCAAACACCAAGGGAAGCTGCAAGGACCTTGTGTTGTGGTGGTCTCTTTCTGGAGTTCAAGCCTTCAGGGATGATGTAGATTATTTCTTGGGGAGGATTAGAAATTTTTAAAAAGCTGGTTTAGGGACATCTGGGTGGCTTGTTGGTTGAGCGTCTGACTCTTGGTTTCAGCTCAGGGCATGATCTCAGGGTTGTGAAATAGAGCCCCAGGTAGGGTTCTGTTCAGTGAGGAGTCTGCTTGTTGATTCCCTCTCTCCCTTTCCCTCTGCCTCTTCCCCTGCTTGCTCACTCTCTCAAATAAATAAATAAATAAATATTTTTTTAAAATGCTGGTTTTACCTGTTTCAAAGAGGATAGTCTTGAAATTGTGCCATGCTTCATATTCATGGAGAACTAGCACAGCTTAGTTGATGAGAGGGTTCTGAAGTCACTTGAATCAGGTTGGGTCAAGTCCCACCTCTGCTACATCCTTGCTATGTGACCTGGGGCTAATGATTTAAGTCCTCTAAGCCTCCATTTCCTCATTTATTCAATGACAATAACTCAATAGGACTAAGTCAATTTTAACTATCCCACTATTCTTTGCCCGGCATTGGTTAAGAGGGGAACACATGATTACATTCTGCCAGATGGGGCCTTGAAGAAGTCTGTCTGGATTTATAGAAAAAAAAATTCCCTTTTGATAAAGAAATGAGATATGTCTAGAAAAATCTCTTTTCTTCTTTCTTAATTTTGAAGGTGTCATTTGAAGGCTGGTGCAACAGCAGCCATATTGGAAGCATGAAGGGAAAGACAAGAACTGCACAGAAAAATAGATTCAAGAGCTTGATGTTATTTTATAAGTGAATTATTAACCTTGCACCTGCCTCATTCAGTATTTTGTTTTCTCGAGGTAATAAAAAGCCTATGTGTCTGAAAGTCCTCAGTAGATATTAACCAGTGTTATATCATTACATCATATTACTATAATTAATAAAATGCACCAAATCTGTAGTAACTATCAGGCTCTATTCTCAATGTTCAAGGATACCAGGGACTCAGATAGGAGAAAGAAGATGGGGAGATCGATGGATAGACCTGCACAAAACTATTTGCAATGTGGGCAATTACAATTTCCAGATAAGGCCATTGCTTAGTTGAGGACGCTGTTCCATCATTAAGTATCAAAGAGCAAAGATGAAACATTTAAGTTGTAAAATGAGTTATTTTGGTTTAATTCATGATCCAGGACAGAGCCAATGCCACCAATGGAAACCACTGGAAAGGAGAGAGTTAACAACAGCAGAGTGAAATAAAATGTAACACTGAGTTCAAGATTAACATCTGTTAATGATGTTTAATCTGACAATTTACCCAGTTTTCCAGAAATAATTTTTTCAAGATTCTCGACTATTCAGCCATTATAGGGTCAAAAGGTAAAGATTAGCATCAGCCCCTTTACCAAAAATACTTTCAGTGTATTTTTCTTTAAAAAAATTTATTGGGATTCCTGGTGGCTCAGGGAGTTAAGCCTTTGGCTCAGGTCATGAGCTCAGGGTTCTGGGATAGAGCCCCGCATTGTACTTTCTGCTCAGTGGGGAGCCTGCTTCCCCCCTCTCTCTCTGCCTGCTCCTCTGCCTACTTGTGACCTCTGTCAAATAAATAAATAAAATCTTTTTAAAAAATCTATTTATTTAACACACACACACACACACACACACACAGAGTATGCACAAGCAGGGAGAGTGGCAGTGGGAGAGGGAGAGGCAGGCTCCCCGCTGAGGTTCAATCCCAGGACCCTGGGACCAGGACCCTGAGCCTAAAGCTGTTGCTTAACCCACTAAGCCATCCAGGCACTATGAGCGATCCACAAACTTCCGTAGAAAATTGGCTATTGATGATGGGGTCAGAGGAACTCATTAATTTCTAAATTATTTTGAGACAGGACACATTTGGAAATATTGGTATTTAAATTCTTTAAAAGGGAAAGAAAATAAAATGAAAAACAAAATAACTTTTCAAAATAAATCTTGGTAGGCATATTGTAATAGCTGTGAGAGCTAAGTGTGTGGTTCAGCACTAGTTGTAGGAGCCAGTGACTGGGGTCTTTCCAGACACTCCAGTCCTCTCTGATCCTTCCTGAAGAGAGGCTACAAAATAACTCACGTTTGTTTACTTAACAAATGACACTGTTCCTTCTCAGTGCCTTGCGCAGATTTACCGTATTTCTCCACGTAGATCACCAATTCATGTGTTGTCAGTGTTGTTAGTTTTTTCTATTTGGATTATTGTTGCCAGCTTCTACAGCAGGCTTCTTAACACATCCGTGCCTACTGCAGATGACCACAGTTCTTTTGTGCCCACCTACTATTTCAGTGAATTTATTTTGATGTTAAGATTTGTCAATGGTTTTCTCTGAGTAATGGGTCCATATCTTCCCAGAGCAGCCCATGTACCACTATTGGGGAGGGTGTGGTGGTTAATGAATTCTACAGGACAACTTACCCATTCAGATCACAGCTCCTGTCCTCAAGGTTAGAGAAACTGATGAGATGCTTCTCGTTAATTTTGCAGTTGAATTCTTTTTCTTTCCACCTTTTTCTACTAAACCCTCACAGAGGCCATGGATGAGTTTTAATTAGGATTCGTTGATTTACATTTCTGAAAAATGGTTCTGTTTGCTTTGAAGAGATTGTATAGGACACAGTAAGCCTGGAAACAAGGGGGGCCGTTAGTAAGCAGTGTGTGTAAGGATTATGATTTAGAAAAGAGATGTGGATGGAGCAGAGATGGAGTTTGGAGTGCTTGTTGATGGATTAGATGCAAGTGTATCACAGCGAGGAAAGGAAGCTTGAGGACATGGATCTATAGATATGTCATGTAATGACATGGGAACCCTTACAGGATCTCTTTTCCTGCCCCAAAGACTAGGATAAGATGTTAATCAAATTAAAACATGAAAAGGGGGAAGATCAGCTTAATACAGGCTCATGTGAAAGATAGAACAGGTATTTGTTGATCACAATCAAGATAGCCTGGGCAATGCATTAAAAAATAAATATTTTAAAAATATGTAAATAAGTAAATCCCTCAAACATTGGTAGCTCCTTAAGAGGACTTGGTGAAGAGAACATTTAGCACAGAGATTAGGACATTTGGGGATGGAGCACAACTCTCTTCTTCAAATACCTACAGGTGTATTTTTCCATCTTACTCTAGACGTGGCTGGAAGATTCCATGTAAGTGGAGAAAGAAAACTTCTACTTCCAACTAGAATGTTGTTTCCCAAAGTACAGTGAGCTTAGCATACTCTAAATAATTCAGACAGCAGCTGGGCCATGATTTGTTAGCAATGTTATGAGTGCACTTTGGCAGTGAGCAGAGTAGATGACCTATGAGTATTTCCTATTCGAGGATTCTTGGAGTCATTTATTTATTGTTGTCTCTATTAACATGTTTAGCATCTTTGGATTTGAAACTATGAAGCTAGGGGAGGTTGAAGATGAAAAAGAATGGTGACACACATCTTTTCTTCTAACTTTATTATTTTTTGTTCTCAAAATTGCAATTAGCTCACTTCAATGACTGGGAGTTTGCTCATCCTACATCTTCAGATATGTCTGTTAGAGATCTTGAAGGGCAGTGAGACTGAACTTCTCATTCACTTTACTTAGTCCTTGACATTGACATTGATGGTGTCTGTGCAAAGTAGCCTTTCATATATTTTTAACATCTACAACAATGGACAAAGGATACTGTGTGAGATGGGGACATCATTTTCTTTTTCTTTTCTTTCTTTTTTTTTTAAATTAGAAAGTCCATTTCTTTGGGCCTCTTTTTACATTTTTAAAAAAGATTTTATTTATTTATTTGACAGAGAGATAGAGTCACAAGTAGGCAGAGCGGCAGGCAGAGGGAGAGGGAGAAGCAGGCTCTCTGCTGAGTGGATCTGATGTGGGGCTGGATCCTAAAAACCCTGAGATCATGACTTGCGCTGAAGGCAGCTGTTTAACTGGCTGAGCCACCCAGGCATACCTGGGCCTCTTTTAAAATCCGCAAATCTATAGCAATTGCCTTAAGTTAGAAGAGCTCAATTATTTCATCACATATCAATCATATCAATGCCTGAGGTCCATCTTTTTATATATTTTCCTCCTTATCTCCTGTCTTGGAGAAGGAAACATCCTACCTTTCTCCAAGTCTATGTGCACCACCTGAATTTTGATTTTTTTTCCAGCTTCCTGTAGGATTATTCCCTTGATTCCTTGCCTTCTTTCCTCCCATCACTGACTTTTAACTGGCTTCTTTACTTTTTTTGTGGCAAGAGACCAACTTTCACTGACATGTTTAGAGTAAAAACTAAATATCTAACCTCAACTCGGCTGTTTGCTGGAGATTCCTCTCACATAGCTCATGCCATTGTCCCACCGTTCCCTCAGACTACATATGCTCAAAGTTTATCTCCTTAATCCCTCCCTCCCTCTTGATCTTCCTGGGAGGCATCGCTCTGGCCATCTGACTCGCATTGCCATCATTAATCCAAGTCCCAATTAAGTAACTCATGCACCATTACAAAACCTTCTTTCTACTCTGGTTAGTGGCCAACTTCTGACTGTTCTGATCTGTTCTACACACATTTGTCAGATTAATTACCCACCCCTCCCCAAATACATCTGATTCCATCATTCCCCTGACCAGAACCCAGTCTCCGCAAGACACTATTATAAAAAAATTTGTAAGCAACATGGCTGCCTTTGAAGATTTGACCCTCTTTTCCAGGCTCATCTTTAACCACTATCCAAAATGAACCCAATATGGCAGCCATTCCCAAAAGACACTTTCATACTTAGTCTTCTTGCTTTCCTTTAACTTAAACTACTCTCTCCCCACTCACATTCCCTTGTCCAAATCATGCTGATCTTAACAAGCCTTTTTCTGAAAAGCTGTAGCCTCTCTGACTACCCATGTCATTTTGCTTGTACTCAGACGTCTTGCCTGTTGTCTGTGCTTCATGATTCCTCGCAGGCAAGAATGATGTCTATTCATTTGAAACACTTCTAGCTCCCAGGACAGGACAATGCAATTAGTTGATTAACCAAACACCTGCTGGATGAAGAAGAGCTATGCCCAGTCTTTGTTTAATACAACTGGTTTATAAAACTGGGGTATATTTAGATTTTTTAAACTTGTTTCTGTTTGGTATACAGTCTCTGATTTTTGAATCTGAGAGATTTGTATACTCTTCTTTCTTCCTGCTCTGTGAGTTGTTTTTATTGGTGGTATCATGGTTGTTATTCTGTAGGAGTGCTTATAATCTCATGTTATTTGGTGAAGGAGAACATTTTTAGTGTGACTTCCCAGGATTTTCAGATATTATCTCGAGTGCTTTTGTCATTATTAATGCTTGTTACAACTTTTATTTCCCTAAATGCCAGGGTTTATTTCCTTTTGTCGTTAAACCTGGAATCCTGCTGTGAGGTTCTTCATTACTTAGAGCCATAAATATGTGGACTTCTACCTCTGGGTTTTAAAATTTAAGAGGAAAGTCAAAACTGTGATTCTTATACTTCCCCAATAATGTAATGACAGTTGGATTTTTAATGTTAACTAGACGAAGCCAAAAGAATGCTCAGAAATTTTTTTCAAAATGGCTAAGCCCTGGACAACAAAACTCCAGACTTCTATTTTCAACAAATCTGGATTATTCTGATAGTAAATATTTCATTTTCCCCCCAACTGGATTAACCCTGTTTGGCATCTCCTATCAATTTGCAGCTTTGCCTTCCTCGAAGGTGATTTCTAAGGCTTTAAACAAATACTGTAACCATACTTCTAGTTGACTCTTCTACACCACTGAGAAGAAATTTGTAAATAAATGTTGTTTCTCTTTAAAATATGAGAAACGATAAGATCATATTTTTATTGCAACAGCAAAACAAGTTAGATAGCACAACAAGAATCATCTAAGTAGTGTGGGCTCTTATGCACGGTGGGCTCACAATAATATTTGTTAAATTCAGTCACTCAACAAATACTAATTCTGCCAGTCACAATGTTCAGTAAGACTCCTTCCTTCTATCCTCTGGATTTCACTGTTCACTGGGTGGAGAGAGGGAAATAAGGGATCATTTATAAAAGACTCTTCAGTAGAGTTTATGCCATAAATACACAATGAAGGACATGCCTAACTCTGCTACCAACTTCATAGAGAAGTAGAAAAAGGAAATAAATTTTATTTTTTTTAAGATTTTATTTATTTGACAGAGAGATCACAAGTAGGCAGAGAGAGAGGGGGAAGCAGGCTCCCTGCTGAGCAGAGAGCCCAATGCGGGGCTTGATCCCAGGACCCTGAAATCATAACCTGAGCCGAAGGCAGAGGCTTAACCCACTGAGCCATCCAGGCGCCCCAAGGAAATGAATTTTAAATGATAAGTAGGAAGTTTTAAAAGTTGGAAAGGGTAGCAAGAAAAAGGTATTATTAGAAAGAGTAGAGCACATACCAAAATAAGAAGTTGTGAAAATATGGCACTTTTAAAAAAATTAATTCAATCAAATTACACATCAGACTGCAAACCATGATTAAGAGCCTTGAATATTTATTTAAATTCTTTTTAGAGGAATAGGAGTTTGCAGATGAGACAGAAGAGGAGTGGCCTGACAGAGGGAAACAAAGAGGCTGAACTGCTGTGGGAATCCAGAGAAGCCAGGGCTTCGGTTTAGAGAAATGCAACTGGTTTCCTAAGATGCAAAACTGGTGTGCATACAAGACAGTGATTGTGGAAGGCTAGAGTCAGCTTCTGTGTCAGTCTTGAAAGATATATTCAGGTTATTTTAGACTTTAGATTCTACTATCGCAGTTTCTTAGCCAGGGT
The DNA here is from genome assembly GCF_011764305.1 of Mustela putorius furo. Lineage (NCBI taxonomy): Eukaryota > Metazoa > Chordata > Mammalia > Carnivora > Mustelidae > Mustela > Mustela putorius. Next base: position 6,825,476 of record NW_025421321.1, read on the forward strand.
GTACACTATCTGTGGAGCTCTTAAACAATGCCCTCTAATTCAGATTTAGTAGCTCCAGCATAGGGCATCTGCATTTCCAAAACTCCCGAGAAAGACATGTGTCAGATCTCCCAAGCTAGAAACTAGAGGGGTGCCAAGAAGTCATGGTGTGCACCACGCAAGAAAGTACCATGGTTTTGTTCCAGGAAGATTATTTTTTACTAAAGAGCACTGATTCTCAACCCTGGCTGCACTGTAGACACTTCTGGAGACGTTTTCAACACCCTGAAACACAAGATCCATCCCAGACTAAGTCAGAACCTCCTTTGAGCAAGCCTGAATGTCTATATATTTTAGAAGCTCCTCAGGTGATTTTAGTGATGAGAACCACAAAAGAGAATTGACACATGAAGTGGAGAAACCTGTTAGGGTTGGTCATTGATAGGAAAGTATAAGTGCCCTAATCAATTTAAGCCTGTGAAGTTACTGTTCAAGAATTACTCACATTTATAAACATGTAAGATAGATTTTGCTGGGGGACTTCTACTAAGGGTAAGTCCTGTTGCATCTTAAAATTTCTTAGACAGCAACATCTATGTTTTGTGTCTATTAATCCCACGTTATCATGTAAATATATGGTGGTCTCCTCCCCCTCATGACAACTAGAGAAAGTTAGAAAGAATCTGTGATAAATTCTAAGGATCCTGACAAACAGAAATGTAAAGCCATAGTAAAACAGTAGATTTCTCTTTAGGTCAAAGTTAGAAAATCTGGAGTTGGGGAATTCATGTGGAAGAACTAGCATTTGCTATGCACCCACTATGTTCCAGCCAGTAAAGATGGAATGGTTGCAGGGAATCAAAAAACAAAAGTGTGTGATCAGGGACACCTAGTAAGTTTCCTTCATGGGACTTCTCACTTATTTCTCTGAATGGCTGACACACAGGTAATCTCTCTTCTACCCTATTTCCAATCCCTAATTCTTTTGTTGGAAGAGATAGGATTGTCAAAATGAGACTGAAGGTTCCCAGGAAAATGCATGATGTGCCCAGTAGACTTCATCTTGTCCACTGCTCTCATGTTGAACCAGTTTCAGGAGTTGCTAAATCCAGGGGGCCAAGAGAAGAATCATCTGTCAAGATTTATTTTTCTCCTCTGCTGCTATTGGGTAGAAGCAGAGTCAAAGAACTCAGCATGTCCTGGAGAAATAAGCAGTGGTGCAACTTGGAGCATGGGGGACACCAGAGTAGGCAGTAGGAGTTAGTGTCCTAATTTTACTAAGGGATCTCACAGTGGGTTTCTCACCGATGCAATCATTTTCTTCCAAGTGATGTTGCTCCAGTGAATGCACAGAAAGCTCTGCTTCCAGGAGGAATCCTGCAATTCTCACTGAACAGTGTCATGGATTGTGTTTCCAATCATGGCTGCAATGCCTTTTAAAATATTTAGGTATGTCCTTTTTAAAATGTAAATTAAACTATTTATTTTGATATAATCGCAGATTCACATGCACTTGTAGGAAATATTATAGAAAGATCCAGGTAACAATTACACAGTTTCCCTGAAGGCTAATGTCTTGCAAAAGTATGCTATAATATCATAGAGTATTGACCTTGATAGTCAAGATACTGCAGAGTTCTCTCATGACAAGGATCCTGTGTTACTTTTGTATAAACACACCAAATATCCGCACCATACCCCTGACTCTGACTCTAGCAGTCATTAATCTGTTCATCTTGTTCATAGTTTTGTCATTTCAGGAATTTTTTGTAAATAGAATCATAGTATGTTGCCTTTGGAATTCATAGAGTAAATCCTAGCCCCCAAAAGTGACGGTATCAGGAGGTGGGGCCCTTGGGAAGTGATTAGGTCATAAGGGCAGAGCTTTCCTGAATGGGATTAGTGTTGTCTTAAAAGAAGCTCCACAGAGCTCAGGAGTCCTGTCCATCATATGAGGACAAAAGAAGTTTGTGATCCAGAAGAAAGACTTCACCTGAGATTCCTAGCACTCTGAGATTAAACTTCTAGCCTCCAGAACTGTGAGAAATATATTTTTGTCACTTATAAGCTACTCAGTCTGTGATAGTCTGTTTTACAACCCAAACAGACTAAGACATATCTCTCTTCTTGCTGAGTAATATCCCATTTTATGGATGTACCACAGCTTGTTTAATCATTCATCTCTTAAATGACCTATAAATACACCTGCTATGAATATTTGTATACAGGTTTTGTGTGACCATTAATGTTAATTTCTTTGGAATAAATGCCCAAATATATAGCTGTTCAGTTGTATGGTAATTCAATTTATAAGAAACTACTAAACTGATAGCCAGAGTGGCTTCACCATTTTCTATTTTCACCAGCATTATGAGTGGTCTGGTTTCTCTGTGATCTTGTCAGTATTTGGTGTATCAGTAGTTTTTATTTTAGCCATTTTATAGTTTTAATTTGCATTTTGCTAATAGATAATGAGGTTGAACTTATTTTTATGTGGTTATTTGCCATCTATACATCCTTTTTTGGGGGAGGTGATTATTTTATTATTGCGTTGTAAGAGTTCTTTATATATTTTAGACACTAGTCCATTGTCAGATACATGGTTTGCATTGTAAGAGTTCTTCTTATATTTTAGATACTAGTCCCTTATCATATACATGGTTTACAAATATTTTCTCCAGTAAACTGTCTTTTCATCTTCTTCACAGGGTCTTTTACAAACATTTCTAATTTTGATAAGGTCCAATATATCATTTTTAAAATCATATTCTTGGTGTCAATCTAAGAACTCTTTGCCCAGTCTTACAGTCCCAAATTGTCATCATCTTCTTCTTTTTTAAAACTGACATATAGTGTATTACTTGTTTCAGGGGTACAGGTCTGTGAATCATCAGTTTTACACAATTCACAACACTCACCGTAGCACATACCCTCCCCAATACCCTCCAATGTCCATAACCCAACTACACTATTCCCCCACCCCCACCCCACAGTAACCCTCAGTTTGTTTCCTGAGATTAAGAGTTTCTTATGATCCCTGGTCACTTCTTGTCTCATTTTTTTTCTTCCCTATTCCCCATGCCTCTCAAATTCCTCATATCAGAGAGATCATATGATAATTGTCTTTCTCTGATTGACCTATTTCGCTTAACATAATACCCTCTAGTTTCATCCACATCATTGCAAATGGCAAGATTTCATGGTTTCTTTGATAGCTGCAAAGTATATATATATATATATATATATATATATATGCATATACATATACATATATATATGCATAAACACGATGAAGGGATGGAATATGGCTGTAAAGATAAAAATTTTAAAAGATTCTAAAAAAGGGATTGATAAGAAGTTGGTAAAAAAAAAAAAGAGAGAATGTGATCAGACAGAATGCTAGAACAAAGCCATGCACTAGATTTAGGGTATATTTTGATCTATAGAAGAAACTGTACCCCAAATTTTAAAGAAAGAAAAACCTATATGTATACAAAAAAATAGGTTAAATACAATGAAGTGATAAAATATGACTATAACAATGAAATTTTTAAAAATATTTTTAAAAAGATATTGATAAGATTAAATTGTTTTAGAAGGTTAAATAGGAAAGAGGAAAAATTTAAAAAAATAGAGTAAGAAAAAATAAAATAAAAATAAATTAAGTTTGAAAGGCTAAAGAACCATGGGGAAAAAAATCCATGAATTCTATGTGTTGCTTTCCCCTGTAGAATTCTGCAGTTCTCACTGATGGGTGAACTTGGTCTTGTCTGGATGTTCTTGCTGATCTTTTGGGGTAGGGGCCTGTTGCAGTGATTCTCAAATGTCTTTGCTGGAGGTGGAATTGTGCCGCCCTTGCCAGGATCTGGGCTAAGTAATCTGCTAGGGTCTACTCTCTGAGCTTTGGTTTCCTGAATGCTTTCCATACAGCTTTGGAGGAGGAGAATGAAGATGACGGCAGCCCAATCTCTGGCCCATAGGAGCTGAGAGCTTGGGGCCCCTCTCCTCAGTGGCCCTCAGAGAAAAGCAGTCAATCCCTTTTGTCTCCCTGGTCTCTCTGGCTGCACTCCAAGTTCACCTGGCCTGTGAATGAGTTGTTCTATCTATGGTGCATGGCCCCACTTGGAGTCTCTAAACCCAGCAGATTCCTGCAGCATGCTCCTGTGCTGCTCCTCCCTGGTGAGTCTCCCCGGATCTGCCACTTGTGGGATCCCTGCTCAAAGAGCAGTGGCCTGACTGTGCCTTGGATCACAGTTTAAGGTAACCCTGAGCTGAGAGCTCACTCCTCGACTCTGTCTCTGTAGCCAGTTTCCGTGCTCTGATACCTGGAAGCTCTGCCACTCTCAGACACCCCTGGTTTTTCTGTGATTCCGAGGGTCCTGAGACCACACTGTCCCTGTGTGGGCTCCACCTCCAGCTTAGCCTCTAGAGTGATGTTCCTCAGTGGAGCAGACTTCTAAATGTTCCAATTCTGTGCTCTGCTGCTCTACTGCTTGCTGGGAGCTCAATCTTCTCCCTGTGGTCTCTTTTTCTTGCTGTGTTTACTGTGAGCCGTCAATCTATGAACCCAGCCTATCTTTCCATTCATTTAGGTCTTATTTGATCACTTTCATCAGGACTTTGTAATTTTCAGCATACAGACTCGGTACATGTCTTAGGAAGTTTAGACCTATGTATTTCATTTCTTCTGGTGTGATTGTAAATTGTATTGTTTTAAATTTTGGTTTTGGGATACTTATTGCCACTATATAGAAAATGTAATTACTTTTTATATGTTGAATTTGTAGCCTGTGACTTCATCAAACTTAAGAGTTCATGGATATTTTTATGGAGTCCTTGGATTTTTAAGGAAATCATGTCATCTGCAAATAAGGACAGTATTGTTTCTAACTTTACCATCACATTACTTTCATTTATTTTTCTTGCTTTATTAAAGTGGCTAGAATTTAGAATTCTTGTTGAATGAGTGATGAGAAATGGTATTCTTGTTTGTTTCTGGTTTTAAGGGGATAGCATTTACTATTAAGTATATTGTTAGCTGTAGATTTTTTCTGTAGCTGTTGTTTATCAGATTGAGGTATTCCATGTAGTATCCTTAATTCTATGAAATTTTTTATCATGAATGGGTGTTGGATTTTGTCATATGCTTTTGCTGCATCACTTGATATGATCATATGCTGTTTCCTTTTCTAGCCTGTTGAAATGGCAAATTATATGAATTGATTTCAAATGTTGAGCCAATCTTACATACCTGGAGTAAATCTTACTGAATCAGGGTGTAAAATTGGTTTTCTACCATGTTGCATTTTACTTGCTAATATTTTGTTGATTTTTTTCATCTAAGCCTATGAATACATTGTAGGGTTTTTGTTTTGTTTTGTTCTGTTTTGTTTTGTTTTTGCTGGCCTTTCTAATTTGGGTATCAAGATAATACTGACCTCATAAAATGAGGAGGAAATTGCTCTCTCTGTTTTTGGAGAAAAATTGTGTAAAATTATATTAATTGTTCTTTAAATGTTTGTTAGAATTCCCCAGTGAATCCAACTGGGCTTAGAGATTGTTTTCTGGGAGATTTTAAATTATAAGTTCAATTTCCTTAGTAGTTATGTAACTATTCAGATTACCTTATTCAACCTTGTTGAGTTTTGGCTCTTTGTGTTTCTTGAGGAATTGGTTTATTTCTTCTGGTTATCAAGGTTGTAAACATAAAGTTATTCATATTCTTTAATAATTTCTTCAACATCTGCAAGTTCTATAACGCTATTTCCCATTTAATTTTTAATATTAGTAATTTTTATTAGTGATTTTTTCCCCTTTTTTAAAATCTTTGTCAGTCTTACTGGAATTTTATCAACTCCATTTTTTTCCCCAAGGACCCAAATACTTGTTTCACTGGTCATCTTTACTGCTTTTCTGTTTTTCAGTTTCATAGATTTCTGCTCTTATTTTCTTATGCCGTTCCTTCTGCTTGCTTTGGGTTTACTTGGGTCTTCTTTTTTTAGTTTCCTGTGGTGGGAGCTTAGATTATTGATTGAAAACTTTCCTCTTTTCTACAGTAAGAATTTCCCTTTCATTACTGCTATAACTCCATCCCACATATGTTGCTATGTCACATTGCCATTTTCATTCAGTCTTATGTATGGACTTATTTCTTTTGAGATAATTAAGGTTCTGGACCATTTGTTATGATGGGATTCCCCTTTCCTCTTCAGCTCAGCCACTCTTCATCTCTTGGCTTGGCCCCCCAACTGCCAGGTGTCTTTCAGCAGAGAAGAGGAGTTTCAGGCCAAGGACAGGGAAGAACAATATTTTCCTGGGTACTGATTTTAAGCAGGATCTTCACTCATTCCCCTTTGCCTATGCTGCTCTGCTCACGTGGTGTTGTTGATGGGACTCCAGTCCAGTCCTCTGGAGGAATGATCCTACCTAGACTGTCTTTCAATGCCAGGCTGAGTTTGGGCTATGCCAGGCTTATTTTCACTTTTGCTATTGGTGGTGACCCTAAGATGTCCTGCCGCCATGTTGTTCTTCTAATCCCGAGGTCCCTGACATGTTCTCCCTCCTCTTTGCACCTTTGAGAGTTCTCCTTTGGCTGTCTCTTGTGCTATTTCTAGGGATTATAGTTGTACTTTGAAAGGGAAAACACAGAAAAAATGAGTCTGTTCCATCTTGTATGAACAAGAAGTCAAATAGCTTACAGAAGGCCTTCATTAATACTTCTTTCTCATGTCCAGTTCGCATATCCGTCAGTAAAAAGGTCATTTGAACTGTACTGTTATCATGGGCTTATATTATCAGTCGATTATCAGAGAATGTGCTACAACATTCCCTCCATTAAAGGACGCTCAATTGTTGTTTAGAACCACAGAGAATCCTGTGGGATTTGGGGACTAGGATAAAAATCTGCTGCTACCAAAGGAATTTTCTGCTAAAGAGAATGGCAGAGTCCTCTCATCCTAAGTACCCTGGCACCCATAATTGCAGGTCTCACTTTCAAGTTTGAAGGGATGTTCTCCATGAGGCAACATGTCTTAATCACTGCACCATTGTCCTTCACAGCAAAGATCCTGATTTTCAGCGTTGCAGTTTTCAAGTGGTTCACACATTCAACAGGGCAGGGATAAACATTTCATTTGCAAATAATGAAATCACCAAAGAGCCCGGCTTATTCAATGGAATGTCAAATTACAGAACTTGGTTCTTTTGTTTTGAGCATCTCCTAGGTTTGATTGGAACATAGAGTGAATGATTCACACTAATTAAGAAAGAGAAAAAGATTACACACCGGGATCTATTTGGCAAAAATATCCCGAGTGATTTTGCTTAATTTTGTACTCTATTAATTTACAAAGCCATGCCTCTAACAGGCTCCAATATGAATAAGATTCTGTGTGAGGCACACTGGCGACTCCAAAATAAATGAATAAATAACAAACAAAAAACAAAAAACAAACAAACAGACAAAAATCTCACTTTCAGGCTTAAGCTCTAATGAAGAGGTTTTACTAACACATTTTAAAAAGAACCTATACACAACACGATAGTGCATGCTTAAGGGTCAGTGATTGGGAAGGAAATGGCTTTAAGGAGAAAGAAGTGAGAGTGGTCACTGCAAAGTGGGTTGATAAGAGAAAGTTTCCATAAGGTTGTAGATTCAGGACAGGTGTGCTTGTGTGAGTGGAGGTGGATGCCACAAAGAAAGGCATGAGGATTAGTAGAGGCAAATGATACATAGAGTCCAGCTGCCAGTCAGTATTGTGGGAGGAGTGGACTTGTTCCAGATGGGCGTTTCCTGGAGGCCAGGCTCTAGACTTGACTTTCAGGCTCAGGAGACCTCTGTTTTCTGAGAATGTGGAGATTTTGTGATATTCTGAACTAAGGAACCGTGCAAGATAATGCAGGGTTTATGGACATCAGTTTGCAAAGAAGGCTGGTGTCTGGGGCATGGCCGGGACTGAACAAGGATGATGATGAATCTGGGAGGGCCGCACACCTGGAAGGAACCACCAGAAGTTTTTTTGAAGAATAAATTTACTCTATAAGTGAAAAGATACATAGAAAAGTAAAACACATATACACATGGACAGGAGTGAATCTTTTAAAATTATGTTCACTTATATTCTGTGGTTGGTGTCAGTGTTCACACCCAATTACCCCTAAGTGTGATTTGATGCATCCATGCACAGTTGAAAATAAGTAATGTTAAGGCCAGAATAATGAAAGCAGTAGTTTGACTGTGGCTTTACTTTGTGACCCTGCCTGATATAAACTTCTAGAAGCCTTGACTGAATATGTGGTATAAAAGAGGGAAGGGAATCGAAACTAACACCAAAATGTCCATTCTAGCTGATTGGGAGAACAATAGCCAATGCATTGATTTTACTTTTAAAATTGTATATTCCTCTTATATTCATAAGAAGAATTCCTATCTTCTGCCAGATATCTAAAATAATATAAGTAAAAGCCTAGATAAAATCTGTTAAGCATATACTGGAAGTGTGAGAGGAAAAGCAGATAAAATAATGGATTTGTAGGAGAAGTGAAAGCAGATGTTTTAGCCCAACAGTGAGACCTCTCTAACTAGCATAAAGGTGGCTTCGATTGAAGTGATTACTACCTTAATGCAACTCCCAAATATGAACAATATTGCCCAGTAGCACATAAGTTATGACTCAGGTCTGACCTAACAGGGTTAAACACGTATGTTAGATGTCGGCAAAAAACTCTTTGAATATAATGCAGTGTAATTTAAGAATTATATTCCTTATTCATTGTATCATTGGTCTAGTGACCATTTTCAATCCAGTATATAGACAATATCAATTTTTTGGTGTATTCTTATGTAGTGACAATGATATTAAAATGATAAGGGAGATATTGATAACTTTTTCCTGAATAAAAATATGTTCATGAGTCAGTAAATGAGCATCTATCACTTATCTGAGAAACTGACATAGGAAGGGAAGTGAAGCAGAGGACACAATCCATGGAAATGACTGTGAAGAGTCACCCCATCTTCAGTGTGGACTTAAATTAGATCATCCTATCAGTTTTGCTTGTTGCCTGAAAAAATCTTTCATTCTAGCATACAATTGACAGGAAGCACAAAAGAACAAATGATATGAAAGTGAAATGATAAGCCTCACTTTCTGGAAACCATATGCGTCCCTCATTTAAACTCATTTGCGCCCTGGTAAACTCATTAGACAGAGACCAATAGGCAGGGGATTTGCATGAAGGAGCTCCAGGTAACTGTTATGTGATTCCCTAGGACAATGAAACCAAGAGTGTGCATTTTTTTTAAAATAAATAGATAATGAGTTGTGAATCATTATAATAATGTTTTTCTAAGTTAAAGCAGCCAACTTGTTGACATCAAGATTATGTCATCCGGCTTAAAATAAGGGGAATGCAGTTCCTAAAGCCTACCACTTTGCTATCTCACTTATTGGCTTCTTAAAAATGAAGGGTTTATTCCACCTCTTAAAAATAATTACAGGCTGAGAAGTCACTGCTGTGGTCTCCTACCTCTTTTACCTCTCATGTTCTGGTTCCCCACCACTTTGCTGGCAGTCTTGCTGATGTGGAGAGCGCCAGGGCTTAAAGGATCAAAACCCAGCTGAGGTTACAGTGTCCTGGAGTGAGAGGGGCCCTGAGTGAGTCAGTGAAGGTGGTGATTCATTCTCTTGTGGTTACCTTTTGGGCAGATTTTAAGGCTCAATTAATACTCCATGCTCAAATCATGTGTGATCTTTGGTTTACCAGCCCATGACTTTTTTTTTTCTCCTCTCTGTAAAAATCTTAGGTTTAGGTATTTAAAAAAAAAAAAAAAAACCAAAAACAAAAACCCAAAACCAAACAACAACAACAACCAAAAAACAACAAACAAACAAAAAACCACAGAGAGGAAGATGTTAAGGAAGATCCCAAGTGAAACCTCTTCCAACATTCCCAAACCAGCCACAAATACCCAGGTAATGTTAAAGAAAATCATTGATAACTGATTGGACAAACCCAAGCTCTCTCGAGCCTACATAGCCCTTAGCTTTCCATGTACCCGTTCACCAGCCATGGACTGAACACCATTCCTCTGGCTGGAAATAAAAAAGTGACTTCAAAAAACAGCTCCTGTTTTCAAGGAGTTAGCTGCCTGGTTGCAGAACAGAGATGGTGTTAACATATCAGAAATTGTTACAGAATAAAGCCAAGTGGTGTCAGATTGCAGAGACTATGAGGGCAAACTCCCATGAAAGGGCAGAAGAGGTTATTAATTTTGAGAACATTCCATAAATGAAGTTGAATTTCTGCTGGTCCTTGATCAGAAAATACGGTTTCAATAAAGGAAATGGAAAGAGAGGGGGCAGAAGAATTAGCCCAGGGATAGGTGAACCTGGTAATATTATGTTACAGATCTTGGAGTGAAAGTAACCAGAGCCTGTAGCAGGCATGGCTACTGCCTTGTCCCGTTAGCTCTTCGTGCACTTGTGAGCTCACCCACAACCTAGAAGCAAGAGTTGCCATCTCTGGGGATAGTGTCCTGCCGAAGCACTTGTGTCCCTCTGCTTCTCTGCCCAAGGGCTTTTTGTCTGTCACAGTTGCTTGATGAACCGATGGACAAGATAGTTGGCAAATGTCTGAAGGTTTCATGCTCCCATGATGATCCTCAGCCAATCAAGACTGTAAACCAACGGAGAAACACCCTAGCTTTTCCACCCTGCGTTCTACACAGCAGCTCCTCAAAGGCCCACAGAAGAGAAAGGAATGGTGGAATACCCAGAATAATGGCCGCAATGATTTCCATATCTGAATTCCCAGAATTCGTAAAATGCCATCTTCCATGGTGTAAGGGACTTCTCAGATGAGATTAAGCTAAGGATCTCGAGATGGAAAGGTTATCCTGGATTTTCTGGGTGGGCCAATGTCATCAAGGGGCCTAGAAAGGGAGAGAGGGAAGCAGTAAGATCAGAAACAGAGATTTGAAGATGTGACTGCTGCTGGTGTTGAAGTTGGAGGCTGGAACGTGAGTCAAGGGATGTAGGCTGCCTTCAAATGCCGGGAGAGGCAAGGAAACGGATTGTCCTCTGGAGACCCCGAAAACAAATATAGCCTGGCTGACACCTTGATTTTCTAGGGCCTTGTCACCTTATTCCCAAGTTACTAAAATAACCTAACTGATGTCCTTGTTCACCATTTAACTCTGTCCCAAATCCAGCGTGCACCAAACTAACAGGTTACTCCTGAAACCATCACAGAAACCTTGCGTGGCTCTTGTGACACTGATGACACTTAATAGAGTTGACTTTGCTACATAGTCTCTGGAGCACAGCTATTTTATTTTATATTCATTCGTTCATTCATTCATTCATTCATTCATTCCAGGGCTCTTACACTCTCATGTGTAAAAGATTTGCTTATGCCCTAGTAAGCATATTAAAAAGTGCATATTTTCAATCTCTACCCCTATGGCAGACTCACTATGTTGCCAGCCCCAATTAGAGATCTTGTTGTATCCAAGCCTTCACATTGTGACTTTTTAAACTACTCCTACCAAGAGGTAGAGTCCATTTCTCACATTGAGTGTAGCTAGTTGTTACAACCTCTAACTATTCCGATTCCCTAGGTAGATGTAGGGAGAGGCCCTTTGAGAACCCATTGTGAACAGGTAATTCTGTTTCAGGGCTGTCCAGAGAACTTTCTTGGGCAGGATGATGGGTATTACAGGTCAGTTTGAGAGAAATTAGCCTCAGGGGAAAGGTACAGTCTGTTAGGGTCACATAGGCCTGACTATGAGCTTGAATCACGAGAGCTGAGATTATTAGAATGACCTCTAACTGAGTCAGGCCTTATAATGGAAAATGTCAGGTGCCTGTATGCCACACACTTAGAGGGTATTCAGCCACTGAACCATTACACCAGCACTGTATTCATGAGAAGCTATTCTGTTTTAGGAGTATGACTTTATAGATTTATGTATGTGTATTAATATACTTATTGATTTATGGACACTAATATCTATATTCTATTATTTTTGACATGATATCCAATAAAGAAAATCTTACATGGAAACCCACATCTAAAGCAGATATTTGTGGCAGAAGCAGATAGCTGTGTACCCCAAGCACTCTGTCTTCCCTTTCTGACCCTAGCCCCCTTGAGGCTGCTGAGGTATCCTAAGGACCAGAGAAAGAAAATCATTGACCTGAAGGATGAAATTAACATGCCTCAGGCTGGTATGCAAGGCTTCCACAATTTGGTTTATAATTCTCACTATTCATTGCTGCATAAAAACCACCCCAAGCTTAATGGCATAAAACAACCACTCCTTCCTTATGCTCATGGAACCTGTGGGTCAGAAATTAAGACTGCAGAACAGGAATGCCACATGTCTGCCACTTTGGATGTTTGGAGCCTCAACTGGGAAAGCTCAAATGTCTGTGGCTGGAATCTTCTGGAGGCTTGTTCACCCACATGCGTAGTACCTGGACTGGGATGAATAGGAGTGTCAGTTCATCTGGGAGTGTTGACTAGAGCATTTCCATGTGGTTTTTCCATTTGGTTTGGGCTCTTTCTCATCAAGGTAGCTGAGTTCCAAGATGGAGTGCTGTAATTGGGATTTTGTAGACAGAGCATTTCTAGAAATCTGGACAGAAGTTGCATGAACTTTTCTGAAGTATCCTCAGAGGTCTCTTGTACTTTATTGATCATGGAAGTCCCAAAAGTCTGCTTAAGGCCCATGGAAAGGGACACAGTCCACATTATTTGATGATAGCAGTGTCTATATTGCATTGTGGGATGGAAGACATTGTGGGATGGAAGACGTTGATGTGGAATGGAAGACATTCATAAAATAAAATCTACCACAGTCCATCCTCTGACCATAGCCATCCATACTCATATGAAATACACAAATACCCCCCAAATCTCATCTCATTACAAGGTCACTTCAAGGTTCAGGAGGTCATTGACTAGATCAGGTACAGATGAAGAGGAATCTTGCCACGCCAAAGTCTTTGAGTGCAGTTATTCAAGACAAGCTTTCTGCCCCCATGGTGGGGACATTACAAGATAGCCACAGTAGACACTGCAGAAGAGCACAGGGGGTGGAAAATGCTATTGTGCCCATCTCTGGAAAATACAACCTGCTATAGCTATCTTTCAACCTTATATCTGTTCATTTTTAAGTGAATCTTGCATCTTCTCCTAAACATGTCAGACTTCCACAAGTTTCTTTGCCTTTGTTCACAAAGTTTTTCCCTCCTAGAATGATCTCCAGCTCTTCCCTGCCAATCAAAATCTATTTCTTCCAAGGTTGCCCAAATGGAGTTGAGAGTGGGTAACATGACCAGATTTGCTACCTAAAAATATTTTGTTGGCTGGGTGGTATGGAGAATAGATCAGGGTGAGACCTGTTGTGGGTACCTTTGAGTAGCTTCAATTAGGGTCTTGGTGTTTGGAGTATTCACTGTCCTCAAAAAATTCAGATGTATCAACACACATTAGACACCTAGGCTAACCCCACCTTTTAACATCTCAAATTTTTGTGGCTTTGATTCATCATTAAATTCATTGATTTATCTTTTTACACAAGCATGTTTGTTTTTTCACTGAATCTATATGGTAAAACTCGAAAAAATTGGATATTGCATTTGTATATGTTTTAAATGACCAGTATATCAGACATAGTGGTTACTATAAAACATTAGCCCAAGGGATGACCCCTGGGTGGTGTTTAGCTGATCACTTTCTGAAAACATCAGAATCCTCAGGGCAGACCTCAGAATCACTGCAGAGGGATTAGATGATCCTAGTGCAGATGTCTCGGATCTAGTCAAGAATTAGGACATTCAAACATAATTCAGTCAGACAAGGACACTTGCCTGCTCAGACAGTACACTGTTGGACTATTTTGCATGAGATACAATGACCCTTAAAGCTCACCTAGTGAGAGAGGAATTGAACCCTGACACAGCCAAATCAAGACAAATCACACCAACTCAGTGCTTGTGCTAAACCAGTGTATGCAAACCCTGAATATACCTATGGCTTCTCCCTTCAACACATCTATGTCTTAGTGACCCTGGAGACAGGTGTGAAGATGGTTTGGATCAACATAGTTGCAGAGAATATTTTTTCTCTACTCTAACCTCCTCAAGCAGTTGGGGGCTCTGGAGTGTAATCTGTACCTATCAACATCACTATCCTTTAGCTGGGGGGCTGAGTGAACTATGTGTGAAGGTCCTCTCCTCTCCTCTCCCACACCTTCCCCTCCCCTCCTCTCCTCTCTCTGTCTTTTTTTTTTTTTTTTTTTTTTTTCTTTCTTAGGATGATAGAGGTTCCTACATCCCTGGAGAAGACTTATGAAGTGGTGTTTCCAAAAAAACCACAGATGCTGGCCTTATGACACTTTCTAGGAAAGTGTTTATATCCTAGCTTGTTCTTAGAAATGACTATCTCCTGCCTGCAAGGTGCAGCCACCCAACCATGCCTTTGTGTCCTCTGTGACTATGTCAGTTCATGGCCTCAGACATCTTAGAGGTTTAAGTGGTAAGGGTTGTTGATGGGTTGGGGGACTGTGCTTAAGGATACCCTTTGGGTTTGTAGCCTAGGTGTAGGGATAAAAGGTATCATACCAAAGACTGAACTCAGAAAAGAGTTGTCCAGTCCTGGTCCACAGCAAGGTTGGACCCCAAACACCTCCTCCCATGCTCAACCTCTGCACCTAGTTCCAGAGAAAGAAATTAATGCTACTCCCGACCACAGCCATTGAGCTGTTATTATAGGGCAGGAGATGACGCTCTGTCATGTCATATTACTTTAATATCCTGGCCTCTGATCATTATCAGGGAAGGAGCTGGCACTTTCCTAACCACACATCATAAAAGGTGCACAGTTCAAGAGGCAGGCATCTTCTTCATGATGACATTAGTCCTGCTAGATCCCAGGGGCTTTTAAGATCAGGCTCTGAATGGGCAATGAGCAAGGCCCACCTGTTCCCAATCATATCCACATGAGTTTCCCCCAAGTTTCCTGCCCCAGCAGGCCTGGACTGCATGCCGCCAGACAGTGAGCAAAACACCAGAGGCTGAAGATGCATTTGGGTTCCTAACTACTCCCACTTATGTCAGGTTTACAAAGGCAAATACTTATTAACAGGGAAATCAAGCCCAGGCTCTGAAACCTGGTGGAGCTTCTCAGCTCAGGCAATCAGAAGGTCAGGGATGCTGTCCAAACTCTAAGGTGCTGTGGAAACCCTACTCTAACGTCATAGTCCAGCGTCATAGTCCAACACTTGAACTCTCTGCCACCCTAGATGGCTCCACTCTCTGACTTTTCGGAATGAGGAACTTGGCACTTAGTATTAAATACTCATTTCTGCTGTCTTGGCATGTGATAGCACTGAATTCTTCCTGGCTCTGGAAGCTATTTTGTGATGTGCATGCTGGAAGGGCAATGACTTATTTTGTAACCCCTGGGGGACTGCGTGTTGAAAGACATGTCCATCCATGGAAACTGTTTTATTTGCAATGACGGAGAGCTGTTCTAGGAGAAAAGAGTGAAACCACAGAGCATTAAATAAGTCTTTGGCTTTACAGGGGCTTACAATTGGACTGAAGAGGGCAAACTTGTGTGCAAAAGAGAATTAAACAAAGATGGAAATATTTCCAACCCAATGTTGAATGGAGAACAAGTGAATCATAGTGATTGAAAAGTTCTATGTATGTTGAAAAGAAAAAAAGAAATGATTTGGTGTCCCTTAGATGTAAAGAGTTGCACCAGCTAGCATGACATTGAAGCCTGTAATCAAACTATTACAGATTTCCATGTATACTATTAAACAGATATTGACTTTCATGAGGTTATATCAAGATTTATTGGCCTGAGAGGTAAATATTGACTGATAAGATGTTGAGGTCAATAATTACCTCCAGGGACAATAAATCTTTATACTCACAGACACACAAATCCAATAGTCAGTGTGGTTTGTTAGATTAAACACAAATTCCAAGTCATTAGAAATATCTGGAAATTCCTTTTCATGACCATGAATTCTGACAGTTTATAATTCGTTTTAAAACAGAATATTTTAAATCATATCTGGTCTATCTCTAGCAGAAAGTTGGTTTTATTTTTAATCATGTCTTCATGGAAAAAAAGTCACCTTGTATATGTCTTCAGGTTGACTAATTCTATTCCACTAGCTAACCCAGTAATTGACACATGGTAGGTACTCAATATACATTTAAAAAAAATGAAATTAGTCTCATGTAATTTAGCATTTAAATTCTTAATCAACACAAAAGCTGATTAAAAAAATATATGTTAGGTAACAATCATCAATGTCTTAAATTCACTTACTCTTTCATCATAAAAACATTTATTCAGAACTTATTTTAAGGTAAAGGGTATATTAGGTAAAAAGATTTATACCTCTAATGAAATTAGAAGAACCTGGATTATTTATATATATACATATGAAATAAATTTATATATGACATATATAAATTCAATAAATAAATAAAAATAAATTATATATAATAAACAAATTATATATAATATATATGAAATATATTTATTCAAAATTTTATTTTATTCAGAAATTAAAATTTCAGTACTTTTAAGTTTAATGTGATTGAGAATGAAATTTATAAAACAGGAAAATATACCACATGTTGTCATTTCAAAGAGCTAATTTTTATGTAGGTAGTCAATTATTTTGAGAGAATGTATCGAAACATTGATTACATCTGGGTCATTATAGTACTGCCTTACTCCGGGGAGATAGCAGAGGAGACTAGCAAGTGGGTTTGGCCTGGTGTTGGGGACTGCAAGCAACAAAGGGGTAGTAACACAGATGAGTACTTTTGCTTCCATTAAAAAAGTCAGAACACTTTTTTACATGTGTACGGTCTGTCTTTTGCACGTACCCTTCAACGTCCCCACAGTGGACCACTCCCGCTCCATACAGCAGCTCCACAGACCCCTATTGTCAGTCCGCTAACGTTCTCTTGTAACAAGACATGGAATGGCCCTATGAAGCTGTGGCTACACTGGGCATTGGGCATCATGTGGGAGATACAAAAAATGTCTCAAAAAAGTACAAAGAATGATCAAAGCATATCGAAATGCCAACCTTCTGGATTAACAACTGTTAGCAACGTATCGAGTTTCTGCTGTCTTCTTGCAAAGAAATAAGGATTCTAGATAACAATTTAATTTACTTTCATTGTTGTCTCTCCCTTATGAAGGGCAACCACCATCATCAATTTGGTGTTGCTCCTTCCAGTATAATTTGTATAATTTAAAGCATACATATTCGTAAAATATTATTTTACTTGGGCATTTAAAAATTACCTACATTTCTCATGTACATTATATACATTGTTCTGCATTTCTCTTTTTTCATAGATCTTTTTTTTATATCTATTCAAAAAACTTATTAGAATAATTTGTGCATGGGCTGACTCCCTTAAGGTTCTTGGAAACAGATGGGGGAAATAATCCACATTCTACCACTCTCCCTGGTGCAACAAGAATCAGTCCTTAGAAAAGAATTTCTTAAACTGTCATGTATATGTACTGTGGAAAAAGAGATGGGTGGACCTTGGGGAGATGTGTCCATGAGCTTATTTTGTTTGTGTGTGTGTGTGTGTGTGTGTGTGGTTTGTGTGCACGTGTGCTCACACGCTTCTCAATGTGTATTTACATAGAAGTGTATCATTTCTGGGAAAATGCTTCATATCTTCTATCTGATTCTAGAAGGATTCCACAAGTTCCACTTTTTTGGGAAGCCCTTGTTAAATGCCCTAATTAACTGCAGGGCTGTGACTGAGGTAACAGTTTTTTGGTACTACAAGTATGAAAATAGGACGTGACATGTCTTATCATTTTCGGGCTACTATAGCAGAACACCAGACTCGGTAGTTGATAAACAACTGACATTTATTGCTCACAGGCCTGGAGGCTGGAAAGTCCAAGATCAAGGTGTCTTCATGGCCACCACCATCCAGTGAGGACTCTCTTCCTGGCTCACAGCCAATGCCTTCTCACTGGGTCCTCACATGGTGGAAAGGACTAGGGATCTCTTTGGAGCCTCTTTGATAAGGCACTAATCCCACTCACGGGGGCTAGGCCCTCAAGACCTGGGTACTTCCCCAAAACCCAGCTCCTCGTGGTATCATTTTGGGGGTTAGGATTTCAACATATGAATATTCGGGGGACACGAGCATTTGGATCATAGCACTATGCTAAAATTCCCCCTGCTGGAAAAAATAGATGTGAGTTTTTGAGATCATGAATGCAGCTTTATTTTTATGTAACTAGACATTTTATAAGCTACATGTAAACATTTAACCAAAAAAATAGAATAATTAAATCAATGATTGCATGTTTGAATTTTAGACTTAAGAAGCTTCCATTACTAGAGGTCTTATATGGAGGATTCAGTGCTTCAAGAGGTGATTGGTCTAATGCTCTTTTAATTATTCCTACGAATTACCCAGTCGAACCTCTTTATTTTACAGGAAGGGGAAGCTGAGGCCCAGAGAACTGAAGGGATTTATGGATTATCATCTATTTTTAGATTCAAGATCAGTGAAGTGTCATGAAGAAATTCAAAGCCAGTTGGGTGGAGGGAGTGAAAGTGATATGGTCTTTCTTTTGAAATTACCCTTAAAAATTAACCTTCTTGTTATTCTCTAGACCAGCTGGCTTCAGAAAACCTGAAGCTGTGAATCTGGAAGCATGATGCAAAAGAAATTTGTGCACATGATAGGCACTTTATATGTTCAGCTTTTTGGCCATAGATAAAAATGCAAACATCTAACAAGTGTGTTTTCAGGATGCATCTGCTCGGAGGAGACCACAGATGGAGTCATCCTCATTGGGCCATGATATGCTTTTAGTCCTGGAGCAATGGGCTGGTAGTAAGATATGGACCTTGTAATTTTGTTTTCTAATTGCTGAGGAGGAGCTTTGAGAGAGAGCACCTTCTCTCACAGTCAGATCAATTACCAGCTACTTTTGGAAAAAGAATTTTAGAGATAGGAAGAGTAGGAGAAGTCCATCTGGTCCTATAATTTTTAGATGCAAAAGGAGATTAAAAGGTAGCTGAAAGATAGAGGATAAAAAGAAGTTGAAAACTTTAGCAATAATCATGGGGTTGATGGCGGTAGACCTGTTGTCTTTGCTTCTCTGTACGGCAGAGTTTGGTAGAGCTCCGTGTGTCTGTTCAGAATGCACGTGTGTTAAGTATTGATTTGTGTGAGTGGAGAAGGAGCTGTATGCACAGTTAAAATGAGATTGTGAGGGTAGAATTCTTAGCTAATGCTTCCAAATTCCCACTTGGAGGAACCCAACGGACTCACAGTCTTGATTACTGTGATTAGTGATGGAAGGACTCCAATTTCCAAAACAGAATGACCAGAACTAACAGCAAAGATCGCCAACTTTATTATGGCATTCACTACAGGCATTAACCTCACTCTTGGATTTCTCTGCCTTACTTTCCTATCTATATTTCTCCAGACTCCTCCATGTTTTAGGGCAGTTTTCAATGTGCAGAAGAATTGCAAGGTTAGTACAGACAGTCGCCAAGTACTCGTTCCATCCAGATCCCCTGCTGGAAAAGTCCGGCACGTGTGTTCAATGTATGGTACATTTGTTACATTTAATGAGCCCGGATTCATGCGTTACTATACAGATCAGTTAATACTTTATTTCCATTTCCTTAGTTTTTCCTTTCTGTTCTTTTCTGTCCCAGGATCCTATCCAGTACACCACATTTCACTTTGTTGTATTGTCTCCGTAGCTCTGCTTGGCTCTGACAGGTTCTCACTTCCCTTGTTTTTTTTTTTTTTATCCCTTCACAGTCTGGATGAATTGGGGTCAGTTACTTGGTAGATTGTTCTTCAACTGGGTTTGTCTGATGTTTTCCCCATGATTAGACCAAAGTTACGGCTTTGGGGGAGGAAGACCCAGAGAGCTAAAGTGCCATTTTCGTTACATCCTATCCAGGGTATATGCTATCCACTTGACTTACTGCCATCAATGTTGACTGGAGCACCTGCCTGGGGGTTCAGCTTTCCCCACTTTAAAGTTACTCTCTCCTCTCTTTTCATACTGTCCTCTTTGGAAGAAAGTCACCTTAAGGAGTGCGGAGTTAAGCTCCACCTTTCTGAATGTGGAGAATCTGCTAATGTATATGGAATTCTTCTACAGGGGAAATTTGTCTCTCCTCTTTTATTTATTTGTTTATTATTCATGCAAACTTTTTTTTTTTTTTTTTGAGTATCAGGAGGGACTCAATATTTATTTTGTACTTGGGGTTATAATCCAGTCACACTTTACTCTGTGACTCAGATTGTTCCATTGGTCATCGGTTGGTCATTGGGGGGCTTTTCGGTTGGCTCCTGTGATCTGCAGGCATACCTTCACCATTTAGTTGTTGTTATTGTGCTTCTGAACATTTTCTTGCTTCTGGAACTCTAAGTTGCTCCAGGTTCATCTTATACAATTCCTGTCCTAGGCCTGAAGTATGGACTTCCCTTTCATAATTATTTAAAATTTATTATAATGTGTGTGTGTGTGTGTGTGTGTGTGTGTGATTAAAGCCACTGGCCAGATGACTTCTACTTATCTCTTCAAGTTCACTTTGCGCCCTTTTCCACCTGCTCTGTGTCCAGATAGGCTGGTCTGTATGGACTGATAAAGTTGCACTTGCCTCTGGCTTGCAGCTAGGCGCTGACAATGAGGCACTTCAGGCTGGCGGGCGGGGTGGGGGTGGGAGCAGGAGCACCAATACCAAGTCTGGCTCTTTATTCCTTCCTTCTCCTCTGCACTGGGGGCCTCCTGGTACATGCTTGCTGAGGATCTCAGCTCATATCAGGCAATTTTCTCTACACGGGTTTCTCTCCAAACCCCCCAGCTGTCCCATAAACCTCCTTTCCAGATTTAGAGGTAAGAAACCTTTTTGCTAGTCCAGGGCACTGCCCTAAATCTTGCTTTTATAGACATTCTCTTTGTTAAACTTCCTGAATATCCTAATTTGATTGTATCATCTCTTTTCCACTGGCACATTTCCCAGTGTGGTTTTGGAAAAAGGCAAGAATATGTTGGAGGAAAATAGGAGTAAATGAAAGAAGAAAAGAGTGAGTGAGAGAGGATTGGAGTCAAAACAAGGGTATGGGGCACCTGGGTGGCTCAGTGGGTTAAAGCCTCTGCCTTCGGCCAAGGTCATGATCCCAGGGTCCTGGGATCTAGCCCCACATCAGACTCTCTGCTCAGCAGCTTCCTCCCCTCTCTGCCTGCCTCTCTGACTACTTGTGATCTCAGTCTGCCAAATAAATAAATAAAAATCTTAAAAAGAAAAAAAAAAACAAAAAACAAGGGTGTCTGGGAAAGAGAGAAGAGAAAAGATAAGTAGGGATCAAGACATCCAAGTGGGTTTTATGCTAACTTGAAGGAAGACTCTTGGATCTATGGAAGAGGATAGATTTCTAACTTACAACCAATTTATACATTCTTATTCCTCTCACACTAAAGACCCATTTTAGGTCCATGTGAGGCTAGGCAATTTTGTTTCAGAATTTCACTTTAAAGCTAGTAATTTTAATATGTGGAGTTATTATTAATAACTCTCATGGTATCCTGACAATGTGTTAGACACCGAATTCTCAAGTAGATTAAGAGCAAACATTTCTTATTAGTACAAAACAACTGTGCAAATTCCATATTTATGCATTTATGAGGTTTTATATTTTCATTTGCATTGCTTTGGATATCTTCTTAATGAAGAAAGAAACTTCATTATAGACAGTTTTTCAGATTTTGCAATAAACATGATGAAAGTGTGTTCTCAGGTAAAAAAAAAAAAAAATCTTGACTCTCCAAGACATTTAGCATGCTTGCATTGCATTATAAAATTTCTGATAAATACTGAAATACACACACAGTTAACTACTTATAACAGTCTATCAATAAATCTTTATTGCATTCTAATGGTGTAGGTAGGCAGATAAGTATTACTTAATTCAATTCTCAAAACAATTCATCCTGTTAGAATGTGAGTTTTATAATGAGTAAATTAGCTGGAGAGACTAAGATGCTTGCCAGAAAACACACAAAGACAGAAAATCATACCACTGGGACTGGAACATGAGTCTTCTTAACTGTAAACCTGGTGATCTTAAAATTATGTTATTAGTTAATATTAGGATTTACTCTTCTGGCGATTAATTTATAAGTATTCGGTACACTAAAATACGAAGTTCACTTCTGTGAAGGTTTCATTTTACACTGCACTAAATTTGTAGTTAGTATTGAAACAACTTTCACTCTCTGTACTGTTTTAAATACACAAAAACTTTTTCTTTCCTTGAAAACATCTAGAATAAAATAGTCTATTACTGATGCTCACATTTCACTGAATGAGACAGAACAACTTGCTCGAACAGGCTTTCATGGTTTTGATTACCATTTGGTGGCAATTAAATTTGTTAATTTTGGTTTTATTTCAGCAAAACAAATAGCCAAAATTATATTTGTGGGAACAAGAAGTAAAAGCAACATCTTTTACTCCTTCCGAAGTTTTGAACTGTGGTCGTTTATTTAACCTGATCAAAACTTTCGCCTAGTGAAAGAGAAGGGAGACACATTGTTTTGATCTGAGAGAAGCAGCTAATCTGCATATACTCCCCAGGAGAGTTCACATAGAGCTATTAAAATCAGGGTTAAGAGAGACTCTGTCTTGGACAACACCTTTACTCTAATTTAAGTAATGATATACTCACAGAGTTGTAACGAAGTTCTTTCTTTCATTCATTTCACAAATGGTTTTTGAATCAAATAATTTAGCAGAGACTTTGGTGTGTGACGTGTTCCAGCAGGCTCTGCCATCTTGTATTCAAACGCTGCTTCAATGTAGTCAGTCCTGGTTATTATTGCGTCTGAACACACTTTTCAACTATGTTAAACATTTAAACTGGGCAGGACAGGAAGTTGTGAATGGCTCTCACGGTCCAAGAGAAATCAGACTGAGAAGGTCCTTTGAGAGGGGACGTCTTCCCCTCTGACGCCATCTTTGTGTATTCCAGGAGCCCGCAATTAGGGGAAGATGATGACTTTCTCAAAGTCACAGAGCCAAAGCAAGGACCCTTGTCCCTTGACTCCTAGATCTTTCTCCAATAGGAGAACAGACCTGGTTTGCATAGGGGTGTGAGGGAGTCCATTCGTCCTTCCTTCCTTCCTTCTTTCCTTCATGTGTTGTTTTGCTGGATGAACAAATATTATTTAAACATCTTCTCCACACGGGTCACGAGGTTGGGGGCTGGGTGTTCACTCAAACAGAACAGAGCAGACATGCCCCTCACATGGTGGCACTTCTGTCCAGTTACTCACTAGATCTATTGTAAGATACTCAGTACTAAGAAAATACTATGAAGCTCTAATCAAATTCATTAAATGAGTAGATTTGTCTGTGAGTATGGGAGAAACTGTGGTAAACTGATCTCTAGAGAACTGAAGAGGGAGACATGAGAGAGAATAACAGAGAGTGTCCAGTACTGTGTGGCAAAGGTGAGTGAGGGGCAGGCTGGGCTAGGCTTTTTTGTGGTTATAATACTGAGGTATAAACTGAAGGATGGGAGTTAAGTGGACAGTGGATGGGAATGCGTGACCATGTTCCATGTTTTGGGGTTTTTTGTTTGTTTGTTTGGTTTTGTCTTTATTTTTATTTTTTAAAAGATCTATTTGTTTTTTGAGAGAGTATGAGTTGGGGTAGGGGCACAGGGTGAGGAAGAGAGAATCCCCTGCAGACACTATTTAAAAAAATTTTTTTTTCTTTTAATGATTTTATTTATTTGTCAGAGAGAGAGAGAGAGCACAAGCAGGGGTAGCAGCAAAGGCAGAGGGAGAAACAGGATCCCCACTGAGCAAAGAGCCTGATGCAGGGCTTGATCCCAGGACTCCAGGATCATGACATGAGCTGAAGGCAGATGCTTAAATGTCTGAACCACTGAGGCATCTCCAGACTCTGTATTGAGTCTAAAGTCCAATGTGGAGCTTAATCCCACAGTGCCTGGGATCATGTCCTGAGCAGAAATCAGAGTCAGATGTTCAACTGATTGAGGCCCCCCAGACACCCTGGAAAAAAGTATGATCAGGCCTAGAGCTTGATGTCACGAAGGAATGGAGAGAAGAGATTTTCCAATGGAAATCCACACGTTTATGAAGAAACACATAATGACAGTGATGAGGAGGATAGTCTTTATTTCATGCTAACTTTGTGCCACCATGTTCCACATTTGTACAGACATTTATTTATTTAACCCTCACACAAATACCAAGGGATGATCCCATTTTAGACAGGTGGACCCTGGGGTTCACAAAGGTTAAAAATCTCACCTCAGATTCTACATGAGGAGCTGAAGAGATAAATTCCAATGAAGGTGAGTGGGTCCGTGGGCCTGCCCTCAGCTGCAATCCCACATTCTTCTGGAAAGCAAAGCAAGTCGTTGGTATTTTATGCTCTTTCAGTCCTTCTCCATCCTTGGAGTTCGGTTTGTACAGTTGGGAAAAATTCCTCAAACCCCCAAACAATTTGAATTTATGCCTTGTCATACTGAATTTGCTTAATGAATGCAAGCCTCTATATTTCCTTTCATTTGTGGGTTTATGAACGTCAGCATCATACTTTATATGTGGTTGGATTTTTTTTTTTTTTAAGTGCCTAACCTGCCATAATTAAAGATACCTACTTTGGACAAAAACACTTCTCTCTTACTTACAACAATCCAGTACTAAACATCCAAAAGAAAAACAAAAACAAAAACAACAAAACAAAACAAAACCCGTAACCCATGAGTTTAGACAAGCAGCTCTGTGTTTACGGTTCTTGCTGTTTAATATGTGGACCTTGCCCGGTTCCTGGGCTGGTGCTCCTCCCATAGGTTTTTCCTCTGTATCATATTTGTGGCTGCTTCATTTCTGTTTAATATTTGCTTATTTTTGTTGAAATCCCCAAGTCGGAACCCACAAACCAAACAAATACGAACGGAAAACACGGAGCCGCTCAAACGCCCTTGGAGACAGTCAATTTTGTTGTTGTTGTTTGTTTGTTTGCGGCCATTTGTCATCCTCTGCTCAGAGATCAACAGTTTTTAGCACACAGATCAATATTCTCTTAACCCAGACCTAATCTGAGGAGAGTCTCCCTGCCTTTCACCTTGGCCTACTCCTCTGTACTGGAGTTGCCCTTTTTTTTTTTTTCTTTTCTTTTCTTTTCTTTCTTTTTTTTTTTTTTATTTATCCCCAGCAATAATTTTGTCTGAGTAAGACAGCAATTTTTCATCCTTTGGTCAAAACTGGTGACAAAAGAGGGAATAATGGTTGCTGACATACGAAATGATAGATTTGACACATGGCGTGCTGAGCTGGGAGCTTTCGCGTGCCAAAGCAGAAAGACAGATAAGCAGGCTGATGGCTCTCCTGACACTGGCCCCGCTCCCCACCCCACCCTCACCCCCCAAACAACCTCTCTCTCTCTCTCCCTCTCTCTAGTTTTGTTTTGTTTTGTTTTCCTTCTTTTCTTGGTAAGAAGTTTTGTCTCCGACTCTGGACAGGAAGCAAGTAAACGCACTGTTCTATCGCCCAAAAGAAACATTTTCCCCGTCCCGCAAAAATGATCAATCTACGCCCTTTTCTCTAGCACAGGGAGGGCAATACAGCATGCTGCTTGAGGAAATATTAACAAATATAGCCAGTGAGAGGGAAACAGATGGGACGAAGAAATTGAACCAGCAGATTTCTGGACGGTGTTCAATGAGTGGAGTTTTATAATACTGAAACAGAACTGCTCTTTAATTTTTGTGAACATCCGTCGTCAAAAACCACCTCTCTGCGGCCTCCTGTCCCCCCGCCCAAAGACCTCCACAGAGGGGCACAAAAGGGCCCCTTTCTTAATCATTCTGGCAAAAGCAAATTAAGGCGTACAAAGGCGAGTGCCAGGAGGGAGGGCACAGGCGTGCTGGCCGCTCAAGAGCTGCTTCACTGGGACAGACACGTTGACCTATATGCCACAGGGCAGCGCTCCAGCCCTGGGATCCCGTTACATCTTTACACACAAAAGCTTCTTTCAGAATCTAAACTAACCAAACAGGAACATTTTTTATTCCTGCCTGGGCTTCTCCGGAGCATGTGTTCACATTTAAAACCTTGCCCCATGTGTCATTTGCCCGCATTCAGAGTTATTTGTATTCTTCGATTTGCAAAGCGACAGCCACCACGGCTGCCCTTGGCCACCAGTAGCCTGTAAACAAGAGCACGTACAATTTACCTTCGAAAATAAACTCAGCTCCACATTCCATGTCTTCTTGTCCTGACCTGCTGGAGCATTTGCTCCGCTCGCTCGCGCTGGCTTTTTCACGTCCTGGCAGCTTGGCCACGGACGTGTACATTTCACCCCTCCGCCCCCAAATAACAAAATGGATACATATTCTAACGGGATGCTATTTACAAAGGTACAACCTAGTGACTTTTTACTTTTCTTTAAAACACAGTTTTAGAAAGAATTTTTTAACCTACGTCCAAAAAGTGATCTTGTTCTTTAAAACTGCCAAGCTTCCCAAGTACGAACATATTAAATACATAAGGAAAAGATTATGGATACATGATCAAATGCATGTTTCAATCCCTGTGCCAGTGTTCTTTTCTTTTCTTTTTTTTTTCCTTTCCTTCCTTCCTTTCTTTCTTTCGTGTGAGCGCACGCGTGTGTGTTGATGAAAAACATTTTTCTTGTGATACATTATTCGGCACATTCTATGGTATTTTTCACAGTTTCTACATGTTTGACATTTTAGCCAAACCTGTTAGGAGGGGAAATCAAATTGAAGAACTACAATATTTAGCTTTCAATAACCACTGCCAATATAATAATTGAGGGAAAGTGAAGTTCCAGGGAGTATGATATTTTAGTATACATTTTAAGAACTCAAAGATTTACCACCGACAGTTAAGGGGAGATAATAAAGTGATTTTTTTAAAAAGATGTATAAATATTTTGAGATGTGTATGCTGTAAGGAGAGAAGGAGGGGGGAAAGTTAAATGGGGAGAAAAAAATGCCTGGCAGAAATCAAAGTTTTCTGTAATGAGAAATATTCTGTAGGATACAGGTCAGGAATGAATTTTCATTTTGAACTAGATATCCCACAAAATCTTGAATTACCTGAAATTCGTGTGTATGTGTGTTTGAAATTAATCTTAAGGTCATGAGTAACGGTGTACTTCTTTAATCTAGCGGCCCCTAAGTAAGAAGAGTGAATGGACTTCTGGCATTTTCTTTTTCACAGCAATTCCAAGTACAGGATTGCTGAAATGTAGAATCATTTTTGAACATGCACCCTGAGGCCACAGGACAACGAAAAACATTTTGAAGGAGTCAATAAAATAAAATAAAACCAGCCACAACATACTTTAGAAAGCGATACCAGTGCTTCTGGTGGCTGGTCACTCAGGTTGGCCTGTTTTTCCCCTCAATGAGCAAACTCCTCTGGAACCTGTAGGGAGTCCCAACTGAGCACTGAGCAGAGAGCTGTCTCTGCCTTGCTTGAAGTTGGTTTGTTTTTTTTTTTTTTTTTTCATTTTTTTCCCTGTCTTTTCATATTTATATATTTATTTTTCTGTAGGAAAATGTCCCTTTTATATCAAAGAATTTGCAGATGCTTCTTCACAAAGTATGTGTACATTATCATTCCCTCCCCAAAGAATCCCGTGATGCGTGTGATTCGGAAAAAGTACTCTGCTTGCTTTCAACAGTCTTGCTTGTTGTAGACTATGAAGAGTTAAATGATGTTTCTTCTTGTAGAATTAATCAGATTCATATTAGCAGTAGTAAATGTCATGTTGGCACCTTTTCCTTCTCACACATTACAGTTTCAAGTCTTTGCTATGAGGAAATAATGAAGTCAAGATATGCAGTGCCATATACCAGGCGTCTTTTTTTGTCAGTCTGCATAAGAAATGAATTGTATCTGCTACTAAGGGGGTCAGAAGAGCAGTGAGTTAAGAAGACTGCTTAGAGAAATGACATGTCAAAGGAAACAAGAACTAATTTTTTAGTACTTTTCAGGTAGATTGCCATTTTGGAAATAAAATGTTCACAAATACTCCCGTTGCTAACTACCAAGCAGTTCTGAAGTTCTCACAGCTGACTTACCGAGATCAGTAGAGCAAAAATGATCTCCTCCAAGGCAAACTTGAGTGCCACCAGGAGAGGGAGAACCTGCCCTCTGTCCTGCACCAGGGATGATGGTATGGTAGGGCCCTCATGGGTTTAGCACGGTGTTACTTTGCGTGGTGGGCGCATCTCTCAGGCCTTCTAGATTTACCTGGAACAAATTATTCAATCTTTTCCAACCTCCTCCTTTCTTCTTCTTCTTCTTTAAACCATAAAAGGAAGATGATAATAGTACTTATCTCAGGATCTTTGCTAAGTTTAAGGTAGTCAAATCACACAAGCTGATTGAAATATGCTCCCAAGTAGACGGAGCATGGACTGAATGCTTCAGAAAATGTTAGCTGTCCTATAGATTCTTGAAATCTTTAGTTTGCTCAATGAATGTTTATTCAGCATTTGCTAGGTTGAATATTTGAGGGATTCAAGGAAAGAATTGGCTTGGCCAGATAGATCGAGGTGGGTGATATTTTAAAAGGTGGTATTCTGTAAAATCACCTGATGTAGTAGAGAGTAGAGGAAGTCATAGCTCATAGCTTGGTAAAAAAGGCAAAATAATCCTGACTTCTAAGCTCCTGCAAGGCTGAGAGTGTAGCACTACAAGAGACTCATGAGAGAATTGCATTGCATTCAGTTGGACCCCATCTTCCACGACTCATAAACATGAAATCAAAGTGGATTAAAGACTTAACCATAAAACCTGAAACTGAAAAACTACTAGAAGAAAACAGAAAACATTTTTTGACGAGTTCTTTGGCAAAGATTTTTTGGTGAGATGCCAAAAGCACAAGTAACAAAAACAGAATTAAATAATTGGGACTACATCAAACTAAATATTTTCTGCACAGTAAAAGGAAAAATTAGCAATGAAAAAAGAAAAACAGGGCGCCTGGGTGGCTCAGTGGGTTAAGCCACTGCCTTTGGCTCAGGTCATGATCTCAGGGTCCTGGGATCGAGTCCCGGATCGGGCTCTCTGCTCAGCAGGGAGCCTGCTTCCTCCTCTCTCTCTCTCTGCCTGCCTCTCTGCCTACTTGTGATCTCTCTCTGTCAAATAAATAAAATCTTTAAAAAAAAAAAAAAGAAAGAAAAACAACCTACAGAATGGGAAAAACATATTTGCAAGCCTTAAATCTTCTAAGAGGTTAATGTCCAAAATATATAAAGAACTTATACAGCCAAATAGTAGTAATAGTAATAACAATCTGGTTAAAAGATGGGCAAAGTCTTGAATGCTATTTTTCCATTGAACACATACAAATGGCCAACAGATGCATTAAAAGCTGCTCAGCATCATTAATCATCAAATGCAAATCAAAGCTACAAGGAGCTATCACACAATACCATTAGAATGGCTAGTCTCCAAAGGCAAGGGAAATGGAAACGTGTGCACTATTGGTGGGAACATAAATTGGTGCAGACACTATAGAAAACAATATGTAATTTCATCAAAAATTAAAAATAGAACTACCAGATGACCTAGTAGACCCACTTTTGGGTATATATCCAAAGAAAACAAAAGTACTATCTCCAAAAGATATCTCTACCCCCATGTTTATTTCAGCATCATTCATAATAGCCAAGACATGGACAAAACCTAAGTGTCCATTGATGGATAAATGGATATAGAAAGTGAAATGGGATACTACTATTTAGCTATAAAAAAGGAAGAAAAATCTGCTTTTTGCAAATCTGCCTCTTGCAACAACATGGGAGGATCTCGAGAACATTGTGCTGAGTCAAATAAGTCAGAAAGAGGAAGATAAATACTGCATGTTCTCACTTATATGTGGAATTTTAAAAAGCCAAACTCATAAAAGTAGAGAGTAGAATGGTGGGTCCAGGGGCTGGAGGTGGGGTGGTGTAAATGGGGAGATGTTGGTGAGTGGCTACAGACTCCCAGCTGTAGGATAAATAATTTCTGGGGAGGTAATGTGGAACATGGCGGTTAGAATTATCAATACTGTATTCTAATACTTGAAAGTTGCTAAGAAAGTAGATCTTAAATGTTCACACAGAAGTGATTATTCTGTGAGGCAATGGGGGTGCTAGTCAAACTTACTGTGGTAACCATTTTGCAATATATATGTATATCAAATCATTATATTGTACATTTTAAATTTACATGTGTTATATGTCAGTAATACCTCAATAAAGCTGGGGAAAAAAAGGAAGTGACTCCGGGAGACTTTTTCAGTCTTTTAAACACTCTTCACTTTATGTAAGGGATTTCTTTCCTCCTTTTCTCTCTGGATTTTTCAAGCTTTTTATAATATATTACTTATTTTTCTATTTCTTTCTCTGTCTTTGTCTCTCATTTCTTTCTATTTCTCACTATCCTAACATTCAAAGGCCTTGTTTATCCATTAGGCAAAAGCAGTTGATCCTTCTTAGATGAAAATATCATTTTGTAACATTTTTAAATTTTTTAAGTGACCTCTGCACCTGATGTGGGGCTGGAACTCATGGCTTTGAGATCAAGGGTCATGTGCTCCACTGACTGAGCCATCCAGGTGCCCCCATTTTGTAACTTTTTCTGACATCACATCCTTTGCAAGCATACAGAGCAGCAAGTGAAACTTGGGATAATAAATGTTTTTGTTGAAAATGTATAAAACTGCGTGAGCCTAGAAAACACACCATTTGATATCTCCTAACCACACATTTTCTAATTATAATTTTGAAATCAGCTTTATTATATATAATAAAATTTACCCATTTTAAGTGTCTGATTTTGTGAGTTTTGACAAATATATATAGTTGTGAAATATTCACCACAATCAAGATACAAAACATTATCATCACCCCCAAAAGTCCCTTTGTGCCCCTTTTTAGTTAGTTTTCTTTTGTACTTCCAGTCTTACCACCACTGATCTGCTTTCCACTCACACAGTTTTGCATTTTTATTTATATTTTTTTACGATTTCACACATATGGGAATCACGGATTATGTAGTCTTTTATACTTGGCTCTCTGACATAGCTTAATGTCTTGGAAGTTCATGTGTGCTGTTGCATGTTTCTGTACTTCTTTCCTTTTAATTGCAGTATAGTATTCCATTATAAACCCATCACAATTTGTTTATCTATTCATAAATGGGTGGAAATCTTTTTTTTTTTTTCAGTGCTTGGTGATTATGAAGAAAATTATTATGGGCTTTTTATTTTTAATACTTTATTTATTTATTTGAGAGAGAGAGAGAGAGTGTGTGCACATGTGTCGGTGGGCGCTGGGCAGAGGGAGAGGGAGAAGCAGGCTTCCTGCTAAGCTTGGATCCTGATGTGGGGCTTGATCCAAGAACCCTGAGATCACAACCCGAGCCAAAAGCAGATGTTTAATCAACTGAGCCATCTGCCCACCCCTGTTATGGACTTTTCATTATGACTCTTTATGTGGATATATGTTTTTATTTTTCTTGAGTAAATACCTAGGAGTGGCATTGATGGGTCAGATGCTGTCTGCATAACTTTTTCAGGAATTCTCAAATTGTTTTCCCAAGTGGTGAACAGTTTTATGTTCCCATCGGCAATATATGAGTAAATAATTTTAATGTTCCTTTAAGTAATCTCTACCCCCAATGTGGGGCTTGAGCTCAACCTCACGATCAAGAATCTCATGCTCTACCAACTGAGCCAGCCAAGCATCCCAATGGGTAAGTAATTTTAAAACAGCAAAACAAAACCTCATATTTGAACTTTATGGAAGATTAATGCTCAGTTCCAAGTTTTGAGATCTCTTACTATGACTAGGTAATATATCTGGTACTATGGGAGAATACCAGACTTCCATGAGGTCATAATCAACATTCATAAATGACAGTAATATAAGGCAGGTTGTGGCAATTGCTTTAATAAATATATATAAGCAAATGTCTATGGGATTTTATGAGAAGGAAGGAAGGATTTTCTTCAATAAACTACTACTTGAAAAGAAGTAAGGCAATCATCTCTCCAGGCAGTTCTGTTCAATTCACTTAACCTCGCCCTGGCAATTAAACTCTTTCGTGCTGTTTCTTCATGGGAAGTTGTAAGGATCAAGTGAGCAAATATTTGTGAGAGTTCTGTGAAAAACATCAGGTGTTACCCAAACATAGAGTTATATGTATGCTTTTCATCATTCTGTAATCACCACCTTAAATAGCATGTGTAGAAGTGATCTTTACAGACTAGAATGTCTCATATTTAATGCGTACAAATCACATGGGGACCCTGTTAAATTCAGTTTCTAAGTCAGTAGATCTGGAATGTAGCCTGAGAGTCTGCCTTTCTCACAAATGTCCAGGTGAAGATGCTGCTGGTTTAGAGATCCAACCTTCTGGAGCAAGGCTAGAGGTTGTCCTTTGGGTAGGACCCACGTTTCAATGAAGTTTTGCAAATAGTCTTGACCATCTTCATCAGTTCTATCCACCAAAACTGTGGGTTCTTTCCAAGGAACCAGTCTCCTGTGTTGTTTGCCAAATACCAAATACTCTGGTTCACTGATTCTTGAAATGAAATGAGATTTTGAAATTCTCCTCAACATTTGCCCCAGAATTCAATTCTCATTGGATTCTCTGACACTAAGTATGGTCTCACACAACAGTCTCCTTTTGAT
The DNA here is from genome assembly GCF_011764305.1 of Mustela putorius furo. Classification (NCBI taxonomy): domain Eukaryota; kingdom Metazoa; phylum Chordata; class Mammalia; order Carnivora; family Mustelidae; genus Mustela; species Mustela putorius. The sequence continues at coordinate 6,858,271 of NW_025421321.1, forward strand.
GGAGTCTTACCTACAGCACTGCATCCTTTCTTCATTTACTGGGTCTGACTTGTAATTGTATTGCCAATACTCAGTATGTCTCGGGGCCACTGATAAAACCTTCAGGGTTACTGTTCACTTTGTATTTTACATGAATTCCATGTGAGTTTTTCTCAGAGAGAACCATTTTTAATGGAAATGGTGGTCTTTTGAGTCGTGTCAGGTTTCAACACTGACACAGGATTTACAATTCATGGAGCACTTCCCCAGAGAATAATCTATCTAGACCCTGAAACAACCTTCTGAGATAGGAAATCCAGCAATTAATCCCATTTCTCAGCTGAAAAAACTGAATTTAAATGAACTTTGGGGAGTTGCTGTCATATGGATAAGAATAAGGGAGTTAAAAAAAAAATACAACCATGTCTACCATTTCTCTTTCTCCATTTTCCATCCTTTTTGTGTCTATACTTTCCACCTTCCCTACCTAAAGAAAAAAACAGATTCCAGCAAAAAGCCATAACGTATTTAAATTAAAAATACTTTGCTTTCACCTGGTTTTATCCCATCAGAGTTAGTCACTTGGCATTTCATACTTCCATTGAAAGGAGATTTTTCAGTTTGACGTGATCATTTGACTTCATATCTTTGTCTCTCTACTGTCTTAAGATAACACCAAACTGGGCAAAGGAAGTTAGTTTGTGGAGTGGCATATAGAGAAGGGTTTCACCCACATTTCCCTAAGATCCAGCATAGGTGAAGGCAGACTGAAGATAAAACGGACAGATTTGGTTCTTATATTCAGGTGAAGCTAATGTTGGCCAGGGAAGTGGGTAGAAGTGATCCCTAGGGAGTGAGAGCAGGACCCTGGACAGCAGGGTGGGTGGGAGGCCATATTCGAATCCCCTAGGTCCTTAGGAAGCCCTGCAAGCACGCCCATGAGCAGTATGTGGTGGAACACAGGGCTCACTTGCACTGACCTAAGGGCAGGTCTGAGGCAGAGAGAAAGCCAATTATTTTCAGCTGCCAAATCACACTGAACCAAGAATCGGTTTGGCTCAGAATTAAAGCTCACACCTATAGCCACCCCCTTCCTGATTCCTGACAGGCCACTTGTCCTTCAGAGCAGTCAATATCAATTCTCTTTTGTTTTTGTACTTTTGCCAGAGAGATCTGAGTCGTCATCCACCCAATCAGAGGTAGGAACCATTTCAAGTGGTTCAAGAGACAACACTTGTTAAATGTTACTTCCTTTTCCAAGAACCATGGAACTGAAAAAAAAGTATCACTAGTTGTGATATGTATTCACATTGTTCAAATAAAAACACAAAAGGTATATTAGGACAATGTACTTTCAATAGACATGACAGACCAAAGACGAAATTTCCAAATATACAAATAATTATAAATTCCTAATAAAAGATGAAATATCCCTATACCCTTCACCAAACTTTCCTTAAAGTTAACACCTTACCTACAATCGACTTTGGAGCAATGACATTAACTGAAGTCCTTATGCAAATTTTGCTCACATTTCCACTAAAGTCCTTTTGTTCCAGGATTCTAACCTGGATCTCTTGGTTAAATTCCTCCTTGGTCTTCTTCATTTTGCAATACTTGTCTGTACCTTGTCTGTCATGAACTTAACACTTTTGGAGACTACTTGGTCACTTGTTTTATAGACTGTCCCCCAATTTGGGTTTATCTGATGTTTTCTCAGATTGGACCGAAGTTACACAGTTTTGGCAAAAATATCACAAAATGATATCATTTCCTTCCCAGGGTATCATATGGGATTCACTGGATTGATATGTCTAATTATTTGTAATACTGACTTTAATTTGTTGGTTATGATGATGTCTGCTGAGTTTCTCCTACTATGAGGGTCCTTTTTTTCTCTCTGTTGCTAACAAATATCTTGGGAGAGATACAAAAACCATGCAAATTCTGGGTCTCCTTAACTTTGGGACAATTTTTAAAAATTTATCATTTTCTAGGCAACAAAGTAAATAAAAATAAGCTATAGTCTTTTCCCACTAAAACAGAATTTCTGCCTGTCAAATTGTCTAAGAAAAAAACCCCAACAATACAGTGGTTATTCCACATTGAAATTTATAGAAATAATATTCTAATTATTTTAGGGCAAATAAGTAATCAACATGCAATTTCCTATTATTTAGAAAATAATGGAATTGCGAATGACACATATCTAAAATTAATTATGGAAACTGCCAAACTTAGAGGAAAATTCATATCATTAAATTTCCATTAATTAATTTAATAAAGACTTTTATATTTTGCTCACCATATTCTGAACACTACATTAATGGTAAGCAAAGCAGACATGATCCCTGTGGTAGTGATTATAATGAAAATAAATAAATTAACCTTTCATCTCAAGCATCTTTAGAGGAAATCATTAAATAAATCTAGGGAAAACAAGAGGAAAACAAATTAATGAAATAGAAAATAGGAAAACAGTAGAATTAATAAGTAGCTTATAAAGCCAAGTTCTGTCCTCTTGGAAATGCAAGTACATGTGTCAAGGCTAATCAGGAAATTTACCAACAGCATCAGAACTCAAAAGCTCCATAAGAAAAAGACAAACTTTTCTTTTGCCCTGAGGGAAAACATTAACAAAGGACACAGAGAGGCAGTTTGTGAAAGAATATATAAAAATAGCCAATGAGCATGGTTAACTTCACTAGTAATTAACAGTTAAAACAGAGAGATCATGTTTTTCCTCCCCAATCAAGCTTACACTGAAGAAATGGAGACACCCAGAGCTGGTAGACTTGCATGGAGAACACGTTTACACATGTTGATGGGGGGGGGGGCTCCTGGCTGAGCGGGTCAAGACGTTTTTGATGGAAATTTTTTTAGTATTACATCAAACCTCAAAAATCCTTGTATATTTGGCTCATCTCAAAGAAACCTAAAATTTTATCCTAAGGATATCCATTGATAGATTTAGGCGCAATGATATTCACCACAGTAGAGTTGATAATAGAGGGAACAATAAAAAACAATTCAAATACTGGATAGGAAACTGATCAAGCTAGCTGTGATATGTTCATGAAATGGAATGATTGTATATAATACATTAAAAATAATACTGTAGAAGAATATTTGTGATAAAGAAGGGTATTCACAAATTATTTCCAATTATTATAGCTCTTTTTCTAAATACTATGCTTAGTATGATTTTTATGGCAGTCATGTACAGTATTAGTTTATATATCCTTATATATAAGATTTTAATAGTGCATATCAGTGTGAAGCAGCACTATGGGTGATTTTTACTCTGAGTACCGTCCCCTGCACCAAGTTCAAATAGAATTTTAAATGAACAAAGAAATAAATTAATTAATATTTCAAATCTAGTTTTAAGGTTACTTCATTAAGCTATATCAAACTGGCTCTATGTCCACATTTTGGAGATCATTTCAACTTGCTTCTTACCTTTTCAACTTGTGCCAGTTGCCCTCCTTGCTGAACTTCCCTCTCTTCCACGAGAACCACAGCACTGCTTTTAAAAGTCTGTTCTTGATTCCAAGGGAGACAAAGTATAAGAGACTCAATCTCATAAAACAAACTGAGGGTTGCTGGGGAGTGGGAGGAGTAGGGAGAGGGTGGCTGGGTTATGGACATTGGGGAGGGTATGTGCTATGGTGAGTGCTGTGAAATGTGTAAGCCTGATGACTCACAGACCTGTACCCCTGGGGCTAATAATACATTATTGTTAATTTAAAAAAATCTATTCTTGAATTCCTGGGCACCGGGTGGCTGAGTCGGTTAAACATCTGCCTTCAGCTCAGGTCATGATCCTGGAGTCCCTTCCTGATCCTGGAGTCCCAGCATGGAGCCCCATGTCAGGCTCCCTGCTCAGAGGAGAGTCTGCTTCTCTCTCTTCCTCTGCTCCCCCACCCCTTGCTCATTCTCCCCCTCTTTCTCAAATAAATAAAAATAAGATCTTTTAAAAAATACAATAAAAATCTATTGTTGAATTATTAATATAGGTTTTAAAACAGGCAGTTCCTAACATTTTCCTGTCTATTGTGTATTTCTACATATTTTTCTTTCATTTTTTGATTTCTTCGGCTCTGGCTCTTCCCTCAATGATTATCTTAAAAAAAGAGGGATTGGAGACTTTGATGATTGGAGACTTTCACATTCCAGAAAATGAGCAAACAAACTCAAAACCTAGCCACACACCCCTTTCCTTCTAGCAGTTTAGGAACTTGGTTTTGAGTTTTTCACGACTCAATGCTCAGTGGCTCTTGATTTATATTCTACATTATGTTTTGAATTTTTTCTTTGTTGATAATTTTCCTTATTTACACTTGAGTCATTGAATTCTTATTAGCATTTCTTTCCATTGGCAACTCAAGCTTCTCTGGCTGTGGTGCGTTACATGGTCACATCTGCTCTCTTTCCACAGTTACAGACCAGCGCTTTGACTAGCTGGTAAAGTTAGAGAAATGGCACCATTCCCATTATAAAGATTTATTTATTTATTTATTTATTTATTTATTTATTTTTGTCCCAAATATGAATAATGTATTCTTAGCACCTTCCTGTTGCCCTACCTCTGTGCATCCAGACATTAACAATCTCTGTGCTGCTTATTAATTACTTCCAGGGAGCAGACAGGCAGTGGCCTCCTATGCAGGGGGTGGGGGGTTGGGAGGGTGGGGGGTTGTGGGGGGAAGACATCTCCTGGGGAATTCAGAGAACTGAAAATCTTATACTCCCTGGTAGAGAGAAAATAAAGGTATCAAACAATGATTTCATTCGAGAATAATATCTGAGAAAAGGGAGAGGTATATTTATTTATTTATTTAAGATTTGTTTGGCAGAGAGAGAGAAGACAAGCCCATGGGGCAGCAGTCAGAGGGAGTGGGAGAAGCAGGGTCCCGATGTGGGGGTTGATCTCAGGACCCTAGGATCATGACCTGAGCCGAAGGCAGACAGACGCCTAACTGACTGAGCCACCCAGATGCCTCGAGAGGTATCTTTATATTAAAACAGCCCAGGAGAAAATGAACTGGAGAATCAAACATTTGGCTACTCCTTCTCAAGCCCCAAAGTCTCCTAGCACAACCCCAGAAAGAAATATATGCTCAAGATGGCTTTCACTGCACAGATGGGTCCCAGCTTTGTGTAACCTATTTTTGACCAAGTAGGTAATTATGAATGAAAATCTCAGTAGTAAAGAGTATTTTTTTATTACTCTCCTTGAAAATAAGTGTTACTCTAAAGTCATGTTGGAGTACTCGACAATTGCATGACTAATGTGTATGTGTGTGTGCGTGTGTGTGTGTGTAAGTCTTGACTCATCCAAAATTCCCATGCCAAGAATATCTGGATTAGTTTCTCTATGAAGCAAACTGAGCTTAAATTCATTTCCTTTATAACTAAGTCAAGATTTCAAAAAGCTTAAAATTCCTGAGTCATTAGCCCCAGTTATATTTTAAAAACACTATTTATTAAACATTGAAATTAGATATTTTAAAATTCCTCACTAGGAAACAAATTTCTTATTTCTGTATTTGGGCATGTATTGAGTTCCTTGCTTTGCACCTAGCCCAAACTTAATAGTTATCTGCTTTTTGCTAAGTATTCCATCACTACTTCTTGGCCTTAGGGATAGGATTAATGGAAGCATTTGGAAAACATCCATTTTGATCATTCCTTTCACTAGAGTTTTTTCTATTCCCCTTTTACCTCAGTTTCCTCTTTTGTAAAATAAATTAAAAATAATTGAACCACATTGTGCCCATTACCTCTTGGAAGGCATCAGTGGTAAATCTCCTATATATCTGCAGTTACAAATGCTATCAAACACTCGGGCCTCCCACAAGGAATGTGTAGCATTGTAGTTAAAAGCACAGATTTCAGAATCTGAGAGAACGAGACTTCGATCTCAGTCTTGCCTCTTGCTGCTATGAGAACCTCAACAATAGTCTGGACCACCCCATGCCTCAGTTTCCCCTGTCTAAAGTAGTGAGGGCATCATTACTATATCCAGTTATTGGAAGGATTAAAGTTTGGGCATAATACATATCACAAAACAAGTATTCCATTAACATTAACTACTATTAATATCATAAATTGTAGATATTAACTAATATAGTTGAAACTCATCTATAATTATGTGACTTTTTTTGAGGCTTATGTATTTCAAGATCCAGAATAGAAAAGCACTGTGGTCTTTTATTTTGTTCATTCATTCCATGTATACTGCATTACAATTAATGCATTACACTGCATTACAACCTTGTATTTGACAAGGTTTCTATTAAGAAACAGACTTTGTTCTCCTTTTCCCTAAACCAAGTCAATATACCCTGTTTCTAATGGCCCATTGAATTGGCTTGTTGTAAACAGAGCCCTGAACCAATAGGGAGAAATATATGGTTTAGTTCTTTCATCATTTGACTTTGGAGAATTAACTGGGTCTCTCGTGCCCTTATTTCTAAAATGGGGAGAGGGGTAAAGAGAAATGAATTTTTATGACCTTTAGTTTTCAGAGCAATTTTAGATTTACATCACAGTTAAGTAGAAGGTATAGGTATTCCTCAGACATCTCCTACCCCAATACTTGTATAGCCCCGCCCATTATCAATATTTCCAACCAGAGCAGTACATTTATTACAGTAGGTGAACCTACACTTACACAACATTGTCACCTGAACTCCACAGTTTATATTAGGATTTGGTTTTGATATTGTACATTCAGTGAGTTTGGAAAAATGTATAATGACATCTATGCACCCCTATAGTATTAAAGAGAGTAGTTTCCCTGCCCTAAAATCTTCTGGGCTCCACCTATTTATCCCTCCCCACCCCTAACCCCTGGCAGCACTGACCTTTCTGTTTTCATCATAGTTTTGGGTTTTTTTCAGAATGTAATATAGTTGGAGTCATATAGTATGCAGCCTTTTCAGATTGGCTTCTTTCACATAATAATATGCATTTCTATTTCTTCTACCTTCTACATATTTTCAAGTATAAATAGCTCATTTATTTTCAGCATAAAATAATATTCCATTATCTGGATAGATCCTCGTTTATTCATTCACTTACTAAAAGACATTTTGGGTTGCTTTAAGTTCTGTCAATAATAAATGAGTAAAGCTGACCTAAACATCTCTGTGTAAACTTCATATGGATGTAAGTTTTCAACTGCTTTGGGTAAATACCAAAGAGGGTGATTGCTAGATCATACATAAGAGTATTTTTAGTTTTATAAGAAACAATCAAACTTCCCAAGTGGCTCTACCATTTTGCATTCTCACCAGCAATGAATGAGAGTTCCTGTTCCTCCACACCTTCACCAGCATTTGATGTTGTCATATTTTTTATCCTGGTCATTCTAATAGATGAATAGTGGTAGATCATTATTTTAATTTAAATTTCCCTTATGCCATGATGTTGAGGACCTTTCAGATATTTATTTGCCACTTGTATATGTTCTTTGGTGAGATGTTTTCGTGGTGAGATGTTTTCGAAGGACTTTGGTCCATTTTGGAATTAAGTTTTTTATTATTGTGGAATTTTGAGAATTCTTTGTATAACCTGAATAGCAGTTTTTTTTATTAGGTATGTCTTTTACAAATATTTCCCCCCAATAAATAACTTGTCTTCTCATTCTATTGACATTGTCTTTCATGGAAAAGAAATTTTTAATTTTAAGAAAGTCCAGCTTATCAGTTATTTCTTTTCAAAAAATATTTATTTATTTATTTATTTATTTATTTATTATTTATTTATAGTGCTTGAATGGGGGGAGGGGTAGAGGGAGAGAACCTTTCAAGCAGACTCCCTACTGAGCATACAGTGTGGCACAGGGCTCAGTCCCATGACCCACAAGATCATGACCTGAGCTGAAACCCAGAGTCAGACACACAACTGACTGAGTCACCCAGCTGCCCCTCAATTATTTCTTTGCTGGATTGTGCCTTCAGTGTTTTGTCTAAAAAGTCATCACCAAATAGAAGGTCATCTAAAATTTTTCCAATGTTACTGGGTTTTATAATTTGGCTTTTTATAGTTAGGTCTGTGATTCAGTTTGTGGTAGTTTTTGTGAAGGGTGTACGGTTTATGCTTAGATTCATTTTTTTTTCATGTAAATATCTAGTTGTTTAAGTAATACTTACTGAACAAAAGTATCCTCTCCATTGTATTGCCTTTGCTCTATGTCAAAAATTAGTTAACTATATTTTTGGGTTTTCTTTTTTTTTTCCCCATTGATCTGTTTGCCTATTCTTTCATCAGTACAATTCTCTTCTGAAATTACGGCTTTATATCAAGTTTTGAATTCAGATAGTGCCAGTCTTTCAGCTTTGTTCTTCTTTTTCAATATTGTGTTTATCTATTCTAGATCTTTTGCCTTTTTATATAAACTTTAAAGTCAAATAATGTATTGGGATTTTGATTGAGATTGCATTGAGTCTATAGATGAAGTTGGAAAGTACTGACATCTTGATAATATTGAATTTTCCTGTCTATGAACATGGAATATTTCTGTATTTATCTAGTTTCCCTTTTATTTCTTTCATCACAGTTTTGTAGTTTTCCTCATACAGACCTTGTACATATTTTGATAGATTTATAGCTAAATGTTTCATTTTGGGAGGCTGTGAATGTAAATGTACTATATTTTTTATTTTAACTTGTTTTTTTTGGTTGGTGGTATATTGGAGAGCAATTGCCTTTTGTATATTAAACTTGTGTCCTACAGTCTTGCTGTAATCACTTATTAATTCCATTTTTTTAGTCAATATTGTCTTGATTTTCCACATGCATGATCATGTCATCTGTGAACAAAACAGTTTTATTTATTCTTTCCCATTCTGTATACATTTTCTTTTCTTGTTTTATTGCATTAGCTAGAACTTCCAGCATGATGTTGAAAAGCAGTGCCTTGTTCCTGATCTTACTGAAGCGTCTTGTTTCTCACCGTTAAGTATAGTGTCTGTTCTACAGTTTTTTATAGATATTCCTTATCAAGTTGAGGGAGTTCTCATTTATTTTTACTTAATGAGAATTTTTGTCATGAATGGCTGTTGGATTTTGTCAACTGCTTTTTCTACACTACTGATTTGATCATGTTATTTTTCTTTATCTTATTCATGTGGTAGATCACATTAATTGATTTTTAAATGTTGAACCTGCTTCGTGTACTTGGGGGGAAAAAATCTCACTTGCAAATGGTACATAATACATTCTATATATTTCTGAATTTTGTTGGTGATTTTTGTATCTATATTCCTGAGAGATATTGGCCTGTAATTTTCTTTCCTTATAATGTCTTTGGCTGCTTTTAGTATTAAGGTAATGCTAGTCTCAAAGGATGAATTTGAAAGTACTCCTTCTGATTCTATCTCCTGAAAGGGATTGAAGATGATTGGAATAATTTCCTTTTTAAATACTCAGTAGAGCTCACCACTGAGTTCACTTGGGCCTGGAGCTTTCTGTTTTGGAAGATTGTTAATGATTCAATTTCTTTAACAGATATAGACCTAGTTAGGCTAATTGCTCTTGTGTGAGTTTTGTCAGATAACACTGATGGACACTTCAAGCTTCAACATTCAAGGAACTCATCTTTCCAATAGGCAGAAATGTCTGTATAGGAACCAATGTACACTTCTGGTCTCAGTTCTACATCTTCAGTCCTCAACTCAAGATCTGGCACATCATTAATGTTGTTCAGTTCAGATTTGGTCAATGAATTACATCTCTAGGAGTAGGGATGGATCCTTCTAACATCTAGAACAGATGGTGAGTAAATGAACATACATTTTTTTTTTTAAGTTTTATTATTGGGCCAGCTGGGTAGCTCAGTTGGTGGAGAGCACAACTCTTGGTTTTGGTTCCAGTCATGATCTCAGGGGTTATAAACTTGAGCCACACATGGGGTTCTGTGCTCAGCAGGGAGTCTGCTTAAAAATTCTCTTCCTCTGTCCTCTCCTCCCTGACTTGTACATGGGCATGCACAAACACGTGCTCATTCTCTCTCTCTCAAATAAGTAAATAAATAAATAAACTCTTTTAAAAAAGATTTTAAAAAGACATGCAGGCACCCCAATGAGCATACATTTTAAATGACAATGGGGCTTTTTATTATCCAAGACACAGGGTAACCATTATGCATACTATCAGTGGACTACCCATCCCCTGTTAAAAATGTACATTGTGCTTTGTAGACAAGTGTCTGCAATGGACACTCTTTCCAGTTCTTATCCTATCAGTAGTGACAATTTAGCAAGAGGACTCAAGAGTATTTCTCAGGTAATCGTTTTCTAATGAGAGCTCTGCAGGATACTAGTTCTGTGGGATACTCATTCATATAGAGAAAAGGTCCCTTATAAAGGACCCTACACATCAAGGTCCTTAGAATTCAACAGCCCTCTTTAGTGCCTGGCATCTCAGGGACTTACTTATCTCATGATCCCTGGATAATGGCCCAATGTCATTGACCTAGAAGTCTCAGGAGTAACCCTAGAATTAGTATTTTTTTTTTTAAGATTTTATTTATTTACCTGACAGACAGAGATCACAAGTAGGCAGAGAGGCAGGCAGAGAGAGAGAGGGGAAAGCAGCCTCCCCGCTGAGCAGAGAGCCCGATGCCGGGCTGGATCCCAGGACTCTGGGATCATGACGTGAGTCGAAGGCAGAGGCCTTAACCCACTGAGCCACCCAGGCGCCCCTAGAACTAATATTTTATGTCACACATTTTCACACATGCTGCCTTCAACATTCTTGTACCTATTTCCTCAGTCTGTGTTCATGTTTGAATGATTTGAGTTGTCCAGTGCCGAGCTCCGGGGTAATGTTTTTTTAAGTTCAGGTTCAGCTAGAAGCAGATATGCAGGTACAGGGATTTGGTGTCTAGGAAGAACAGAAAAATTTACTCTTCCTTAATGAAGATACCCATTATATCATCATATGATATAATAGTGTTATGGATTGAATATTTATGCCTCCCAAAATGTAGATGTTAAAGCCCCGATCCCCAGTGTGATGGTATTTGGAGACAGGGCCTTTGGGACATAATCAGAGTTAGATGAATCATCTGTTGGGGCCTTCATGATAGGATTGGTGTTTTTACAAGATAAAACATGAGAGAATCTCTCTCTCTCTCTCTCTCCCTATCCTTCTCTTTTCCATTTGAGGACACAGAGAGAAGGCAGCCATCTGTAAACCAGGAAACAAGAGTGTTCACCAGGCACGTTAATCTTGGACTTCCAATCTTTCAGCCTCTGCGACTATAAGAAAGTTAATTTTCATCCTGTTAAGCCACCTAGTCTATGGTGTTTTGTTATAGCAGCCTGGGTGACTTTCCATTCCTATTGGGTCCACTTGTCCTGATGGTGCATAGAAGGCATAAAAGAGAAGAGGCCTTTCTAGAAATTTACCTGTGGTGGTAGAATTCAATGTCAACCCCAGAAGTAAGTGAAAGGGAGAAGTATTTTCCCATAAGACTTCAAGAGATATGTCCTACTAGTCTAAAATAAGATGTTCTCTTTCTGTTAATTTTTCAAAGACACTTAAAAGGCATTGTGTGGTGGTTCTCCCTCCCCTCTGTCGAAGGTCTTGCTCAGTTGAGTGGAATAGCTCAGGGCAAAGGGAGTATAGCCTGTGTACACAAATACAGTCATAATTCCATCATTTATTTTCCCCTAATCCTGTATTTGTGAAAACATAGAACAGGATTAAATGTCACTATCTTGCTGAGTAAATCACCTTTACATTCTGGCTGGGCAAATTCTATCTTGCTGAGTAAATCACCTTTACATTCTGGCTGGGCAAATTCAAATGTAAACAAGATTACAGAAGAATTTTAAAATACTTTTGGGAACCTGTTTCCAAGGAAGCTTATGAGCCTACACATCATCTGTTCATTCAAAGAAACCATCTCCTTGCCACCCCAGGTAGGGGGGTATTACTCCTCTCTAACCTACACATTTCTCAACTCACAACTGATTTGTGATGACTATTCCACCAACATTTATTAAGGAACAATTATGTGCAGACATTGTCTGGAGCTCTGGATATGCAGAAATACTAAAATGTGATCTCTAACCTTGAGGATTTCTGAGTCTAAGGGGGGCAATATATGCTAGTCAACAGATAAATTATAACTCAAAGTAGGGCACTCCTCACTATGCTGAGGAGGGTAGGGAGAGGGCCTGCCATGGGAATGACAGTTTGCAAAGTGAAATGGAAGTTATTTCAAGGAAATGGAGCTTTCTGCTAGCACTTTTCATGAAACCAGACTAGCTCTTGGGAAATAATAAAGTAGGCCACCTTTTCCTGTGGTTGCCACTTTTCCTTTTTCCCCCTCGCTTGGCCCACTCTCCATGTTACCATTTCTCACTGCCAACTGATCTGGGGTCCCAGTCCTCTTAGTCACATCCTGATCTGGGACTCCAGGGCTCTTACCCCTGGGGGACTATGCCAAGGCTGCCTTCCCTGGTCTGTGCTCCATACTCACCATGGTCATCTCTATCTGGTGCACATAGAAAAATCACCTGCTCTGATTCTCAGATCTTAGAAAGTATCTGGATCTTAGAAAGTATCTGCTTAGTTTCTATTTTCCTACATAAATTTGTGATCTCATAGAGATGGTAAAATGAAAGATATTTTCCCCTTCTGACTTTCTGGAGGAAAAATGCTTGCATATAATCAAGGATACTATTAAAAATACTTAACAGCCATTAAGACAAGGCAGGGCCACTGACCATTAAGAAAGGATGCTATCTTTTGGGTTCAAGCAGGTTCCCAAGGGAAGATCTACTCGATTCTTCTTGCAGGGTCTTAGTGCCTTGGGAGGGGCTATTTCAGACTTAAAATAATGACTGTTGGAATGGCTGTAGTTATGTGTACCAGCTGAATACCAACCATATCCTTATAGTAAATAAATAATTTGATATCTTTTCTGGAAAAGAGAATAAAGAGCTTGGTATTTTGATTCCCAGTACTGGACATTTTAGGGAGGTTAGAAAGGAAAGGTAATGTCAGAAAAGGCCAGTCAAGGAGACATTTTGGAGCAGGCTTTCTGTTTTCTCCTCCCTTACCTCTTTCCCTAAAACAGACAATGACACATGGACAGCAGCGATTAACCACATCCCTATAGGATTGAGTTTGTGTTTAGGTTTTGGGTAATAATTTTGCTCAATTATGAAAGCATTGTTCAAGTTACAAAGTTTGCTTGGGCTTTATTTTATATAAAACCAAAGCATATTTTACCTTTTATTCTGCTTAAGCTGAGAACTCTGAGAACTCTGATAGTAAAATTAAATATTTCTCCTGGAAATAACAGGTGCTTCTGTGTGAGTGTAGATTCCTGATTTATATGGCCATTACCCAGAACTTTTATGAACAGAATCTTCAATGTCAGTATAAAGTGTAAAAAGTTGAGTACTTACTAAAAGAAGGCAATAAAAACATTAGCCTTTGCAAACAATACAAAAAAGGTAGGAAGATGTATCTAAATTTGAATATAAAAGATCATATTGAACTATATTATTTGAATGCAAGCCAAGTACATGACTCTTTACTACAGCTTAGAAAAGGTAAGACAAGGTGAGGAAATGGCTGTGCTTCCCAGGGACTAGTCTACAGTAGATGGTGATATAACACAAAGCAGCTTTAGCAACAAATAAAACTTTCTCTAATTTAGAAATTACTAGCAGGCTTCTGAATGTATTTACTTTTCTTTTTGACAGCACTGGATTTTGCTTTCTCTACATATGTTTCTTTTTCTTTTTTTTTTTTTTTTTAGGTTTTATTTATTTATTTGACAGAGACAGAGAGAGAGTACAAGTAGGCAGAGTGGAGGCAGAGAGTGAGGGAGAAGCAGGCTCCCCACTGAGCAAGAAGCCCAAATGTGGGGCTCGATCCCAGGATTCTGGGATCCTGACCTAAGCTGAAGGCAGCCACTTAACCGACTGAGCCACCCAGGTGCCCCATCTATGTTGTTTCTAAATAAACAGGAAATCAGCTCCAGAAGGCAGGTTATAAGGACTATTTTCCAGCCAGGAAAAGTTCGCCACATGGCCATTTTGGGGAGTCCTAATTTTCCTGGACCACTGTCTATTTGCTTGGCATCACTCGGACTATCAGTTGTAAAGGAATTTCTGTAATTCCTGGCATGTCTGTACCTGTACCTGTACATGGCTACCAATGGAGGTTACACGAAATGTGTGGGAGTGGTATTTTATGATACTTGTGATGTCCTTTTGTTTCAAAGTTCTAAATAGGTGTTTCAGGCTCAGTGGAAAAAAGAAAAAGACTAAAAATATCTTTCCTTTTGATATGAAGCAACTATGATTTTTTTTCTATTGTCTTGGTGTAGACTTTTAATCTGTAATGTTAGCTTGCCTCCAGCAAATCATGTCTATAGGATGTTTTCCAAACTGAACTATTCTAGGGGGATTCTAAAATGTCTTTATCCAAACAGCACATAAAAACTGTGTTACTTGAGAAAATTCAGACAGACATAAAAGCAGTAAAAATTCTCAACACATTTTAAGTAAAAAAGCCCTCTGGAAAAAAAAAAAGTGGAAATTAAAGAAAAACTGCTCAACTAAATACTTTCTGACTAACTAAAAATATGTACACTAGGGAAAAAGCAGACTGTTAACAATGCCAAATTAACAGACACCATTAGCAAAGCTGATCCATATGCCCAGATTCTGAAAGTTTTACATACCTTTCCAATTAGAACAATGAAATGATTCCTTTAATCAAATAAAAATCAAAACCACAATTTCCATTATTTTATGATAAGGAAAAATCACAACAACCTGTAAATCCTAGTATTCCTTCTTCCAGATGTACCAATTTAATTTGTAATTGCAAGACACTGCCTGGTTTTAATGAATGTGCGACATATGGATTAGTTCATTTTGCTGCCTTTGCCTGTGAGGTCCCCAAGAGCAGCCATAGATCTTGTTAACGATGAACAAAATTCTGGACATTTAATATTTTTAGGGATAATAATTTCTATTACTCCACTGAGCTGTGTTGTATCTGTGCTTAAATTTTGGGGCCTTGTCTATAATGTGGACATTTCTGATAATTAACCACAACTATATTAGTTGCCTATATAATTAATTATTTTCAGAGTCCTTCGTTCAGCTGCATGGTTAGGTCAAAGCAAACAGTACAAACTTTCTCCCGGGCAACGTCATTAGAGTCACTGCATGCCATGTTGAGTCACGCTGATTAGTTTTACCAAAATTTAGAGGGTTTTTTTTGTTTTTTTTAAATGTTCTGTCACCAAAGAATAGGCATGGACTTGGAACAAATTAAAGTGGAATCCAAATACTTCCCTTAATAAGAACATACAGTAATTTTTTTCCTTTTTTTTTTAACTCAATGACTTATTTTGTTTATTTGTTTATTTATTTGAAGATTTTATTTATTTATTTGACAGAGACAGAATACAAGCAGGGGGAGTGGAAGAGGTATAAGTAGACTTCCTGCTGAGCAGGGAGCCCGCTGTGGGGCTCGATGTGGGGCTTGATATGGGGCTTGATGTGGGGCTTGATGCGGGGATCAATCTTAGGATCCTGGGATCATGACCTTAGCCAAAGGCAGAGGTTTAAGTACTGAGCCACCTAGGCACCCCTTCATAGAGTTATCTTAAAGGGAAAAATAAAGATGGGCAGAGGCCCTGGAAGGATTTGTACTGTTTTTGTGTTGATGAGCTACTTGTCATTTCTGGGGTGGAAAACAGGATTTGGGGTACCTGGGTGGCTTAGTCAGTAATTAAGTGTCTGCCTTCGGCTCAGGTCAGGATCCCAGGGTCCTGGGACAAAGTCTTACATCGGGCTCCTTTGCTCAGGAGGGAGTCTGCCCCACCTCATTCTCTTTCTCTCTCGCAAAAATAAAATCTGGGAAAAAAAAAAAAAAAGTAGAGAACAGGACTTTGGCCACAAGGTAGGGTCCGGGAGAGTCACTGCCCTTTGGAATCCCGTGGGGAAGTAGTGTTTGAAGAAAAAGGTGTGGCAAGGGAATGAAAGCTGGCAGATTAAGAAGCTGACCATTGAATGTTCGAGATGCGACACTTTTCTGAGTCCTGAGGTCATTTGTTTCTTCTACTTAAAAAATGTGCTCTGTCTCTGTGCTCTGTCCAGCTGTACATTTTATTCTTATAATGTTGCTAGTTAGCCAAGAAATAGGATCCTTCACACCTGTAGTTTTATCTGACGATACATATTTTCCCTTTAGTTTGCAGAAAAATGCTTATTGACAGAGAGTGGAATAGTGAGATGTACCTTTAGATAGATTTATTCATCCATAAACAGTATCTTCCTGAGGACTAGTCAGCAACTACCAATGGGGGCCATTGCTCTTTCTTGTGTCACATAGTGATTCTCCTGGCACATTCCACACTCACTACATCTTTTTTTTTCCTTTTCTTTCTTCTTTTTTTTTTCTTTTTAGATTTTATTTATTGAGAGAGAATTGAGATAGCATGAGAGGGGGGAGAGGCAGAGGGACAAGCAGAGTCTAATACAGGGTTTGATCCCAGGACCCTGACATCATGACCTGAGCCAAAGGCAGATGCTTAACTGACTGAGCACCCACTCACCCCACTTACTGCATCCTAATTTAAGAATTTCATTCAGTGAACATGGAAACCACCCTGGGACTAGTAACTTTATTATGAATGTTCCTTTTTATGCTGTTGGTAGAAAGACTGGAGGTGAAGTTGTGTTGAATGATTCAGGTAGAGTGTGACTCTGGTGCCGCAGTGCCTACCTGGGGTGGACAGGAAGTGAGGAGGGTGCCAGGGGTATTGGGCATGCTGAAACAAACTATTCCTACTTCCAAGTTTTTGATGGAAGACTCTCTGAGTTGCTAATGTGTCAGAAAAGGTGTGGGCATTCAGGAGTTTAACTGTACCCTTGACAATCTCCAGATTTCTGGATCGATTGCCCTTTCTTTTACCAGCAGAACAAATGATTTCTCTGACTAGGATTTCACTGCTGTGTTCCAATTGGATTCTTCTGCCATTCTCATGGGATTGTATGCTTTGCAAAGGCAGGGAACTTGTCCATCTTGTTCACCTGAATTCTGAGTACCTAGTACAGTGTCTGACATATAGTAGGTGCTCAATAAAAGCTCCTTAAATGGGAGAACAGATGAATACGCTGCTTTGTAGTTTACCAAAGACTCTCATGTTTATATCATTTGTAGCTTTCTCTTGCTTATGACAAAATATGTTCTCATTTCAGTTTGCTGCCTTCCTTTATATTAATGAATAGGTATAAACATTTTTTGGTTTCTTAAGCCCATGAAGGTAAGTGTCAAGTTTTATAGTATCATAAAAAATTCTGTGAAAAGTCATTTGGACAAGGGTCTTCTACTACCAAAAAATGCCTTCCTAGTCTTCTGGGTGTGAAAAATCAACATCTCACTTTCCCCCCCCCCTTATGAAAGGATAAGCTCTGAACTATTTAATATATCTTCACACTCTTAAGTCCAAAGGCCCATTAGTAAATGTTTACCAAGAACAGCTCTCTTGTTTTCCTTAGGGAAAGCAAAGTGAAAAATTAATCTTTTTACTTCAATAACCAACTTTATTTCTCCAGCTGCTCCAAACACTGAAATTGTTCTTAAAATTAGGCAAAACAATAAGAAGGTTAACAGTTTATCTTACTTCGATTGTGCAAGTTATTTGTGCACAACTCACAGATTAGCCCCTACTCCACTCCAGGATCTGATACCTTAATCGTGTTCCCAACATACAGTCATAAGTCAGTTGTTTGTAACTCAAAACGTGTCTTCTCATGGAAACAGAATTGTTAAAGGGGATTTGTTTCCCAGGCTAGATTCCTGAGGTTAATTTCAGCCCATGTAGCCTAACATGGCATAGTGCTGCTAAGACCCTCCATGACTAATGCCCCTTGCAAGCACTTGGCCCTGGGCTGAGTGCTGCACACTCATTGCCGCTAATCCTTTTGTCCCCATTTTACAGATGAGCAGCTTTATTACACAGACACTCAAGAGGGCAAGCCATAGAGACAGAGCAAACAAATGGTAAGCTCAAATTTGAACCACGTCTGCTGGAGGCCAAAGCCCAGTCTTCCAATCATGCATCTGAATGTGAACAGATGTGAGGACACCAAATGGCTCAGATGCATTCACTGAGAGATGGCAAAAACCTTAACAGATATATTGACTGTGGAGATCAGTAATTGTTAGCTTCCCACAGAATAATTTAAACCATTTTTAGTTGAAACTGGCAGTGTTTGAGGTAAAGAAAGGCTCATAAAAGCAGCCCTATCCAGAGGTTGCAAGTTGTAGTAAGAGATCAGATCAATTGGTCATGGCTGCCATTTTGAATGAAAGTGGAAAAAGGAAGTAGATAAGGAGAGAGAAAACTAAGCATGGAGAGAAAGAGATAGGAAAGGAGAACAGTGTGGTGTGAAAGGGAGAAAGAGAGCATTTCAAAAGTTGTCCCATTGATTAATGACTTCCAAGGTATTAGTGAAACATCATACATTAATCATGGATAACACAAACACATATTGTCTTACAAGCTGTCTGTATTATCACATACCAATTTCATGAACAGGTAGATGATCCTAAGGAATATTTAGGATATTTACACAGAAAACTATTATTAGCATGAGAAGAAACAGACCTTTGGTATGTGATGTTCTAAACTATTAGGAAGATAAAAAGACTGAGTGATAACTCCAAAAATGTGATCTACTTTTGTAGGAAGAGATTATAAATAAGGAGCCTGAAGTAAAAGCACATACAGTTTTAACCTTATAGCTATACTGCTAATATAAATAAGATAAAGCATGCCTTTGGTAAAAATCGAAATATAATAAGATTAAATTAAAAGAGTGATATAACAGAGCTTATAAGAAAAATTACTATCAAAGTATTATGATTATCTATCTTTGCTTGCATTCCTGCTATGGTCTAAATTCATCATAGAAGTCTGTTTGATCTCCACATTAATACTGCATGATAGGTGGTTTTACCTTATTCTACAAGTGAAGAAACAGGCTCAGCGAAATTTGCAATCCTCAAGTTCAGAAAGCTACTTGTGGTAGCGATAGGTTTCAAAGTTTTTCAGACTCCCTACTTGAACCCTTTCATTATGCAATCACATAAAGCAGAAAGATACTACCTATCTCTGTGGTCCATGAAAAGGAAAAAAAAGGGGGGGGGCAGAAATCTGAGACATACTATAATAAAATTTTCCTGTATAACCAAAGAGGACACATTATTGATTCAGCTTGAGCCTGTTATTTGACTGGTTTTTATAAACTTATTTGGCATAATCTTGTGCATTTCTTGTTTCAGTAAATGCAAAAATCTTTCCCTGAATTCATTCTAACTGTATTTTTAAATACCACATAATTAAAACATGTTTAAGACAACATGCATCAGACACAGTAAATTTACAAAGGAATAATGAGCACACCCCACCTTACTCATTGAACTTAAAATTCAGGAAATAACATGTGACACAAATAAAATGTAACATTCTTGTCACTCAGTCCTTTATTCTTATAATATGGTAACAGTGTGATAAGATTTGCAAAGAGACCTGGATCAGTCTGGGACAATCACTGGGTAGCTTTTGGATAAAAGTAGCCCTTGAATAAGAGCTTAAAGCAAAGGTGATAGCATAGCATTTGAGTATGAAGGTCAGCATAGAAGTGGCCAAGTCGGTGGGGTGAGTCTCCTGATCTAGTAGCTTTTAGAGCGAAGTCAAA
This sequence comes from Mustela putorius furo, assembly GCF_011764305.1. Lineage (NCBI taxonomy): Eukaryota > Metazoa > Chordata > Mammalia > Carnivora > Mustelidae > Mustela > Mustela putorius. The sequence continues at coordinate 6,878,010 of NW_025421321.1, forward strand.
GACTATTGGGACACAGTGCTGGAAAGACAGATTTTTTTTTTCCTGAAAAATAAAGAACTACAGTTTCAAGTTTGATAAAGTAATATTTTATTCAGTAGTCCAGAAATAACCATAAAAATTGTTTAGCCAGGTAAGTTTACATATTTATTGAACAATAACAAGTATTTATGGACTATTATATATCTATATGGTACTATAGATATATTTTTGTGTTTTACAAATATTAATTAGTATATTTCTATGAACTCCTGTGAGTTAATACAACTAATAGCAACAGTTTGCATGTGAGAAAACCAAAAAAGAGAGGTTAAGTAATTTGCCTAAGATTACACAGTAAGTAGAGGAGCTGGGCTTTGAATGAAGACATCTGGCTTTCAAATTTTTTCTCACAGCCATTGTTTTACGTTGCTTTTAAGGGGAGAGGTCATTTCCAGAACATTCAGTGCTGTGACTACGGACGGTTGCATTGGAAACACAGGAACGCAGAATCAGGGCAGTTAAAAGATGCTCAGCCAGTCGCCTATTCATGAAATTATAAAAATTCAAATGAGTCAGAGGACTGGCTGTAGAAGTTACATACAATCATTATCATTAAAGACTATAGAGTTTCTCATTATTATACTTTCTGTGTTGTATCAGCTTTTGCTTGCATTTTTGCCTTGAACACATGAATATATGACCTATGCTTTCTCGCTGTTTGTGTTTATCTGGTATATTTTGTCATATTCTTTATTTTTGTTCTTTCTAATTAATTTTATTTTAGATATAACTTCACACACATGCTTTGATTTTCTTTTCTGATACAATCTGAAAACTTTTTTTCAGTTGGTAAATTTACTTTTTTTGATAACTTTATTTTACCTGAATTTATTGATAGGAAAGACAGCTATCAGCTGATTTTATGTATGGTTTCTTAATTCTTTATCTAAAAAAAAAAAAACCTTTGCTAGCTGGCTTTGGCTGTTGTGTTTTTGTGTGTGTCTCTTCTTGTAAACTGACAGAAGTTTGGAAGGTTAAAAAAAAAACAACAATGGATTTGATAACTTTGTAGATGTGAGAGCAAAAGAGAAGGACAAGCCAGAGTTAGGATGACCAGTGTTTTGAATGTGAATGACAGTGATAACACCACTGAAATAAGGAGAGAAATCAGAGAAGGAAACATTTTAGGGGATGAGCACCTGTCTTCTTAAATGCTGTGTATAAGGTCCTGGTGTGTCGTTTTTGTGGAAAAGGCTAGGAGATACTTGGTTGGGGTGGGAGTGAGAAGAAGTAAATTGGCCAGTGTTGGAAGTTACTGGGGTGGCACAAGGCAGGGGCACAGTCTAGCACTTGGAGGCATGGTCCCTCACTCAGACTCAGGTAGAGCTGGAGTCCAATCCCTTTACTCAGAAGAGCATCATCCTAGGGAAATGCTTTCACCCTTGGAAGGTCAGAAATTCTCTCCTTAAGAGAAAAAAAAGGGGGGGGGCCTTGGGTGGCTCAGTCAGTTAGGCATCTGACTCTTGGTTTTAGTTCAGATCATGATCTCATGGTTCCTGGAATCAAGCCCCACATCAGGCTCCACTCTGAGCATTGAGTCTGCTTGAGGATTCTCTCCCTCCCCTTCTCCCCCACATTCACTCTCTCTCTGTCTCACAAATAAATAAATCTTTAGAAGAAAAAGACAGCAAGAATGTCTACACAGCGAGACTTTCTACCTTTTACGGTTACTGTAAAGATTAAATAAAACCATGAAAAGAAAACCTGAACCAATTAGCATAGCACCTGGCATATAATGAGCCCTCAACAACATTTAGCTATTCTAATTATATATCTATAATGATTATTGTAAGCACTGTCCCAGCAGGTAAAATCATTGAGGGGGGGATTGGAGAGAGTGAAAAAAAAAAAAAACAAAAAAAAACAAACAAAAAAACAAAAACACAAATTTTGAGGAACAGGGAATTCAAAAGTGGAAGATAAGTAAAGGAAAAGGAGGAAGGATGAAGAAATAAGAGTAGAGATCATTCAAATGAGAAAGAAGTCGATTTTTGAGTGGCAGAAGGAATGGAGGAGAAGAGGTTTAAAAAGAAGCAGCTGGTTAAGTCTGCTAAATGTCCTGCTGTAATGAGAAATGATGGAAGATGAGAAAATGTCACTGAGCTTGAAAAGCAGATTGTTTATGGGGAGCAAAGAGAAGAGTGTTGTGTGGTTTGCCAAAGGGGGGTAAGAACAAAAAAGGTTAGTGATTACATTTTATCATATGAACCTGCCTTGGAGATTGTTTCTAGAAACTTGGCAGTGACAGGAAGGAAGCCAGAGTGGTTATCATACATGGCGTCCTTGGAACATTCTGGAGAGTTGGTAGAGAGTGAAGGTTTGAAGGGAAAATTAATTGACATGATGTGTTTTCGTGGCCTCTGAATCCACACGAACTGGCATATTTTCAGTGCTCAATAAATTCAGTTAAATGAATCATTGAATGAATTTACTGCAAGAGAGAGGGATAGGGAAGCTAGGAGCTGGCGCTTCTGAAAAGTAGAGAAAAATGATTTAATTTAAAAATTACTTAATGTATTTTCAGCCTGACAGACTTGAATCTGTAAGTGGGAAAACTTTATAAAAATAAAATATTAGTATAAAAACAATAACAAAATATTTCATAAAATTTTAAATGGTGTGTGTATGTGGAAACTCCTGTAATTTCCATCATTCTTATATAATTAAAGTAATTTCTGTATATTCCCTTCCAGTCCTTTATTCATAAGCAGTCATATTTTTACATAATTGCAACCACAATATATAGACAATTTGCATCCTGCTTTTTAATTTAGTTCAAGGGAAGTTTAGCTACAATTATTTGAAAGGAAAAAAATATTGGGTATAAATATTCAGTTACGAATGCGGCAAAGTTTCATTCATCAATTCTCACATATAGAAAGTGAAAGCAAGAGAAACGAGGTAAGCAGTGATTCAACAATGCTTTCCAGTACTTCCTGGGAAAAAGAAAAACTTCCAGACGTGTGGAACTGAATAAAATATAATAAGAGGCCCTGATAGCTTTTGTAATATTGTGTTAAGCATTTCTTCATGCTAAATCTCAATGCTTTCTTTTGGATTGCTTTTAATGCCTTATTGTAAGCACCTGATTTGTAACAGGGCATTATTATGAATTATTAATATTATGGGTTTCTATTTGTAAGATGACAACCTGTTAAAAATCCTTTGCCAACATTTGGAAGACCCCACTTGCTCCTTGCCTGAGGGACACATTATCAATTGTGGATAAACGCGATGCGGGAAAAGGGATGGTGACAGTGGAGCTTCAGCAATGGTCTGGATGTCAGGCTGGAATGGTTCTGCCACAGAAGCACTGTTGGTGTGCTGTCTGAACATCATGGAACTTTCTACTCAATAAATTTTGCCTGTGATTCTTGTGAAGTCTTGTGAAGTTTATCGCTTCTTTTTTTCTTGAGGCGCCCCTTTGCAAGTTCTATAATTTCCATAATACCCCTAAAATTTAAAAGCTCTGGATCTGCAGTGAGAGGCAGCTGCAGGAGATGAAAAACCAAGGCAGACTTACTTCTTCCCGTTCAGTCACTACTCTCTATTAATGTGTTGACAAAAATAGGCCCCCTGCAAATAGGCGGTTGGAGGTAGTCCAAACAAAGAGAAACAGGGGATTCATTAGTTGATTGATTTTTAATTTATTTTTGAGTTGAACAAAAGGAGGCTTCAAAACGATTATGCTATTTTTAAGTAATTTTTCATACTTCGCCAGTAGGTCTAATATGACTTTTTGAAAGTGAAAACAGGATGGAAGAGAGTCATGTGGCCAGATATGAGAAAATAAGCTTGCTCTTTTGATTAAAGGATACATGGCTCCTTCTTCTAAATATATAAGGTTCCAAACCATGTACAATCTATGTCCACATTTGCTGTTTAAAGAGCAAAAAGTACAGCTTAGTCAACCACATAAAATAATTGGCCAGAGGGGGAGAACTGCATGAAACTTTAGTAATTCTTTTCTAATTAGCCGAAATTCAGTCATTTCCCAGAGACAGGTGTCCCTAAGCACATTTGCGTGTTTACGTGTTTTCTTTTTCTTTCAAAGGAACGTTGTAAGTTGGGAGAAGTGCGAGATTTGATTAGAAAAATAGCCAATAAAAGATTTTTGTGAATTTTAGTGGTCTGAGTGCCAGAGGTAGAAATTATATAATACATATTTAATTAAAGAATGTTAGTCATATTAGCAGTAGCTAACATTTAAATATTTATTATGTACCCGTCACTATCCTAACCACTTTGCAAATAATATCTTATTTAGTGCTCACTAACAATCTTACAAGTTTGGTACTGTTACTGTTATTTTCATTTTGTAAATGAAAAGCAAAGAGATCCCACAGTGAAAGAGCAGACATTTGAGCCCGAGTGGTGTGACCCTGCTCATAACCACTAAGCTAAATAACTCAACCATCACAAAGGCTAAAATATAAACGAAACAAAGAGAAGACCAAAGTTAATTTTAACAAGGTTCTACTTCATGTCATACTCAAGTAGTTCTTATCAAACTCTTCCTTGGAAGACAAACATAAATTGACGAATAACCAAAATTAGGAAAAATATAAAAAATAAGACAAAGAGCATTCTATATTTGAAAGAGAAAATACCACTGAGTGAGTTTCCTCAATGTCATAGTCTATGGCCTTAGGATAGGTCCCAGCCTTCCACATGTGACTGGACTAACTGAAAGACAGAATCAAATGTATTGGCTTTGAAGAGCCCAAGGACAAAGTGACAGACATTTCAACAGCTGGAAAGGAAAGAGTGATAGGAATGTTGTGAAGAGAAAACCACAAATACGGGGTCGCTAGTTCTCCATGTAAACTCTTCCCAAGCCTTGGGCTATACACATATGGGGCAAACTTCAAGCCGTACGGCCACACCCAACAGAACATTTTGGCCTTTACCTGTCAGTTACTTTAAAGTTTCAGTTATGCCGAGTTAACTGTTAACAGACTCTGGAAGAATATGGCAGAACCCAGAATGCCTATGATATATAACATTCAAAATCTTCATCATGTGATCCTAAATTATTCAGTCTATGAAAAACAATAGCATATGAGCCATACTTAAGAGAAAAAAATTAAAAGATCCACTCTTAACTCTGATATGGACAGACAGTGAATTTGTGAGAGATGGATTTTTAATTCAACTATTGCAATTATTGAGAAATACTTGTAACCAACATTAAAAAAAAATAGGAAATTTCAGAACAGAGGTGGAAATAGAAAAAAAAAAGATCACTAGCACTATACCTCATAAAATCTGAAATTTTAAAATTTACTGACTTTGATTCAGAGAAGATTTAAAAAGACAGCGAGAAGACGACTGAACCTGAGATAGAATAATACAAATTGGTATTCTAAAGAAAAAGGAGAAGAAAATAGATATAAAAAAAGGAATAGTACCTTAGTTTCTGAGAGACAACACCACAACATTTAATCTAAGGGTAATTAGAGTCCCAGATTGAAGTCAGAGAAGAAAGGGCAGGAAGAAAATATTTGAATAAAGAATTTCCAAAAATTTTCCAAATTTGTTAAAAGACATAATTTTATAGATTGAAGCAAAGTAAAAAGAAAACATTTAAAGCAGCCAGAAAGAGACTAACTAGATGGATATAAGAATGCAATCATTTGTATGGTGACTGATGTCTCATCAGAAACAATGGAGAACGGAACAGTGGTGCAACAGCATAAAATTTTCTCCATCTTATGTGAAATAATATGGTGTTAATTTTAAGGATGCTGTAAACATTGCAGGCTGTGTATAGTATTACTTAGAACAATGTCTAAAAGAATAATGCAAAGGTATAGTTAAATGCCAATAGAAAAATTAATATAAAATTAAAAAAATAAGAAAGGAAAGGAGAAAGTAACAAAAAGCAAGTGAGACATAGAAAAAAAGTTAAATAGTAGACACAGATCCAACCATATGAATAATTACATTAAATGTAAATAGCCTAGGCCTTCCAATTAAAAGGCAGTAATTATCAACATAGATAAAAAGAACAAGACCTGTATCTAAAGAGAAACACTTCAGGTATAAAAACAGAAATGGGCTAAAATTAATTAGATGGAAACATTATACTATTCAAATAGTAATAATAAGAATACTGAAGTGTCTATGTTAAAATCAGAAAATCCAGATTTTAAGGCAAAGAGTATTATGAGATAGAGTAAAAAGTTAATGGCAGAATTCAGATGGAATGTATGTGAGTATGCACCTGAGCGTAAAGCAGACCCTTAACAAACTGAGCCACCCAGGTGCCCCTCATTACTTTTTGTTTGTTTGTTTGTTTTAGTTTTAGTTCACTAGTATATATCTTTTCTTGTTTTAGATAAAAGTAGCAGAATGTGTATGCAAATTTATGAATATTGATGACCTTTGAATCACGAAAGACTGTTAATTTAATTTTAGATTAAAAAAATTTTTTAAATTAAAAAAATTTAGATTCAGCTTTTTTTTTTTAATCTTCATAGCCAAAGTCAATAAATCTACAATAAATCACTACAATAAATCACTTTTTCTAATTTACAAGCACACTTACCTACGGTCACGGACTGCCCTCTCTCATGCTGCTTAGAACAGAAGGAATTAAGGAATCCTGTGAAAATAGAAACTGGATCTGGAATTCAAACTAGTACACAGGGTCATAAACAAATATCCTGTCTTCTAATAAAAACAATGTCTTGCCTGTAGTCATTAAATAAATAATTTTAAATGTAGAGTTTTCCGGTTGCTTTGGAGAACAACAGTGCCTGAGTCCTTTAGGGACAAAGTACATTTTGCAGTTCCACAATATTTTGGGGCTTTTGACATTTATTCCAGTTTTGGCTAAGTGAAGGGGGGACCTTAATGGGTCTCCACCTTTGGGTGGGCTTTAAGAGACCTCCACAACATAAACTCTTTTTCCTACTTTAGGTGACCTCCATGGGGGAAAAATATCATGAATTTAAAAACCCGAGAAGCTCTTCAAAATGTTTATAGTAGGAAGAATAAGTAGAGTATGGGAGTAGCCTTTAGCTGGGCTATGAAACACTTATAGCCCCTCTATTTATGTGTTAGCCCTAGGCTCAGTAGGAGTTAATGTTCAGCAGGCAGAAAAAAATACATTGTTAAATTTTACACCTTCATATGCTATCAAAATCTTAGTATGTGTGACACTCAGACTTTTTGCTTCCAATGGTACTGTGATTCAAATGTATAATGCAGTCTGATGGTATTCTGTAGTGAGCTGAGAACTGCATGAGTATTGGGGAGGGCAGTAAATCCATAAAAATTTGCATTAAAGACCATTTCTTTCATGTTGGGAGAATATCGGTTATTAAGGAAGGAAGTGGGGCTTTCTCTACAAGCACCAAGCAGCAGCTTTTCCTACAAGCCCACATTTTGTTTTGCAGGTCTGGTACTCAATAGGGAAATTCCCTGAAGGCAAGAAACTGGAAATGTACAAGTAAGTGTCTCTCATAAGATACTTATTGAAACAGGAGTTCTGCAGGTAGCATTTTCTTATTTTTTTCTCATATTACTTTACCACCTGTCAGTTTTACTGTTGTCAAAAGAACTCAGTTTAAACACTATGGCTTTAATAACTTTTAAGTCATCAAAACTTCAGTGATAAGTGGTTTGTGAGCATCTGAAAAAAAAATAATACAGAACAGTTCTTAGGTAAAAAAGAGTTCTGTTTGCATAGGCACCTTGTTTTATTTTATCTATTTATTTTTTTAATTTATTTTTGCTTTTTTGAAGTTGTCCTGAATTTTTTTTTTCTGCAGAGTTAATATCAAGTTAGAGTAAACTGATGTTATATTGGACAATATCTTATGGCCTAAATCATTTTTTTTTTTTTTGCTGTTTCATGAATGAGAATAATAAGAAATCTGTGATTTCTTTAAAATGGATGCCCAAAAATGTAGAACATATAATTATAATAATATAACAAAATCCTGACAAAGTTTAACCATTAATACTCACACAAGAATAATGTTTGTCAGTAATTTGCAATCTAGAAGAGATGAGAGACTAATATACTTCACATATGTGTATATATATGGGCATATACTCATAGATAACTATGCATATGTACATACACTGAAAGAGTTAATTATTGAAGTTTTTTATTTTGATGAAGTCCCAATGATTTATTTTTGCTTTTGTTTCCCTTGCCCCAAGGAAGGGGATTTCTATCTAGTAAGAAATTGCTATGGCCAATGTCAAAGTGGTTATTGTCTGTGTTCTCTCCTAGGATTTTAATGGTTTCCTATCTCACATTTAGGTCTTTAATCCATTTTGACTTTATTTTTGTGTATGGTGTAAGAGAGTACCATTTGTTGAAGAGACTGTCTTTTTCCACTGGACATTATTTCCTGCTTTGCCGAAGATTAGTTGACCATATAGTTGAGGGTTCATTTTTGGGTTTTCTATTCTGTTCCATTGATCTATGTGTCCATTTTTGTGCCGGTACCATTTTGTTTTGATCACTAAAGCTTTGTAATATAATTTGAAGTCCAGAATTGTGATACCTCCAGCTTTGCTTTGTTTTTTCAAGATTGCTTTGACTTTTCAGGGCCTTTTGTGATTCCTCACACAATTTAGTTTTGTTTGTTTTAGCTCTGTGAAAAAGGCAATTGTTGGTTCGTTCATAGGGATTGCATTAAATGTGTAGATTTCTTTGGATGTTGTCGACATTTTAATATTTGTTCTTTAAATCCATGAACATGGAATGTCTTTCAATTTCTTTGGGTCACCTTCAATTTCTTTCACCAGTGTTTTATAGTTTTCAGAATTCATGTCTTTTACCACTTTGGTTAAGTTGATTCCTAGATACCTCATGACTTTTTATGTAATTGTAAGTAGGATTAATTCCTTAATTTCTCTTTGTGTTGCTTCATTATTGGTGTATAGAAATACAACAGAATTTTAAACAACACAAATGTCCATTGACTGTTGAATGAATAAAGAAGATGTGGTATATACATACATACATACATATATACATACATGAGGGTATATTACTCAGCCATCAAAAAAATGAAATTTTCCCTTTTACAATGATGTGGATGGAACTAGAGAGTATTGTGCTAAGTGAAACATGTCAGTCAGAGAAAGAGAAATACTATATGATTTCACTCATATGTGGAATTTACAAAATAAAACAAATGAGCAAAGGGGAAAAAGAAGAGAGAGGCAAATAAAGAAACAGACTCTTAACTATAGAGAACAAACTGATGATTACCAGAGGGGAGGAGTGTGGGGGGATGGATGTACTAGGGGATGGGAATTAAGGAGGGCACTTGTGATGAGCGCTGGGTGATGTATAGAAATGTTGAATCACTTAATTGTACACCTGAAACTAATGTTACACAGTATGTTAACTTGCCAAATGTAACCATCTGGTCGGTGGTATTCCAGTCTACTGTAAATTTGAATCATTTCAAGGAAGAGTAAAATGAAATACCGAAATTGATGTCCACTTCCAAAGACTTTGACTGCATTGGTCTGGTGGTGCTCAGGCGTCAGAATTTTCAAGGCTCCAGGAGATTCTCCTGTGTAAACAAGGCTGTAAAATACAGTACTGTGATAGTTTATCTTTAAATAACTTTGCTATTTCCTTATCATCTTGTCTTTTTCCCCCATGCTTTGTCTTGTCCTTTTATTTTTCATTTTTTCTCTATTCTTTTTCCTTCCTTTCCTTTAAAAAATTTATTTCATTTGTTTTTATTGCTGTTGTTGCTGGACTTGATAGGACAGGATGAAGACACTGAGGAGCCAGAGGGGGGAAAGCTGTCAGACCCATGACCTGTCTATTGTCATCGTACTCTTTGCCATTTATCTCATCAGTTCAAAGATTTTGCATTGATAATGTTTCAGTTTCAGTGTAGAAGATTGTGAGTTTAGCTTTTTTGATGACCACAGAGAAAGCAGTAATGTATCATCAGGAGCTGGGAAGATGAAGTGGTACGTTATTGAAACAGGTGTGCATGACTGTCAGAGTCCATACAGGCCCTCCAGTTCACCCTGCTTCCAGCGCCATGGCTGGGGTGGTGCCCAGTGGAGCCAGTCAGCTGAGAGAACATTCAAGGAACTGTGAATTGTCTAACTGAAGAAAGGATTCAATACCTCAATTTTGCCTAGCGGAACACCAATCTAGGCAGCGTATTCCTTGGATGGCCACCATACAGGCTGAGAATGGGAACAATCTACACGTCTTCACAGCCACTTCACTGACTACACACCTCCTTATGGATAACTATCTATTTAAAAAAATCATCCAGGGGCACCTGGGTGGCTCAGGTGGTTAATCGTCTGCCACCCAGGTCATGATCCCAGGGTCCTGTGATGGCGTCCGACATTTGGTTCCTTGCTCAGCAGGGAGCCTTTTTCTCCCTCTACCTGCCACGTCCCCTCTTTGTGCTCTCTCTGTCAAATAAATAAATATCTTTAAAAATTAAAAAAAAAATCCTAAACATCCCTACTTACATTAAAAGATTTAAACATTTAATTCCCTCAGCTTTGAATATTGGTTGTAGATTGTCTCAGAAGTGAGCTCCACGAATTTCACATACATAAGGCAGATTTCTTTCTTTTTTTCCCTGATATTGTAAAATATATAGATGTTTTCTGATAAAGGGGTTTGCCTCATGTTTCTAAATCTTTCCTTTCAGAGCTCTTACCAGACTCTTTCCCTATCTTCCTGCTGAATGATGTGAATCCATTCTCCTGATCCAAGTTATAATTTGTAAAATAGGATGCGTGTGTGTACGCACGTGTGCACGTGTTTGTGTGTGTCTGTGTGTGTAATGTTGACAAGTGCAAGTGTCAGAGAACTCTGTTGTCAGAGGGCCGGAAACCCTTTGGTTCTTGGATTTGGCAGGGAGAGTCAATCTCTTCTTTCTCCATACCTCGAGGGTGTATCATCTGTTTAAGTAGTCAGCAAAGTGTTGGCTCTCTTGTGAATAGAAGGCTCTTATTCAGCCTGTCATCTGGGAGATCTCACATCCAGAAATTGATACCTGCTCCCAGAGAGTGTTCATTTGATAGAAAGGAACTAATCTTCTATAAATATATTTTCATTCATAATAATTTCAATTATGTTATATACAAAAGCAAGGCTGAACAGAGAAGCAGCTGAACTTGCAATGTATTTAAAGGTAAAGAATGCAAGAAAATACATGACTGGGGTAGATTTATGGAATGCATGTGCTCAAAACATTAGAGTCCATGTCTGTAATGTGACAATTAAAATAGTTGGTTAATAAATTCGTCATGCTCTCAAAAACATGGTGTCCTGAAACAAGATAATAATTTGCACCCAAAAAAAAGCTGAATATTTTTCATTTTTCCTCCCAAATCTGCCCTGTCCTACTCTGTCCTACCTTGTGCCCCTAAGTTGTTCTCTATTGACCATATAGGGCCAGGATCCCTTGTTCCTGACTTGGAGTTGACTTTAGCTGTATAGAAGCACTGGCAGAAAATCAAGCGGTGGGCTAGGAGGAGCGTCGGGAAATGTATTCCCTTTTCCTCATTGGGGGGGTGTGGGGTGGCTGGATTCCATTATGAAGTTTGCATTTCCTGCCGGGGCAGCTCTCTTATAGCTACAATTCTTTGCAGGTTCCAGGAACTGCTCTTTACCATGGGGTCTTCAGTCCGAGGGGTAGAAACAGATGGCATGCATCCCCATTCCTTGTGGTTTTCTCCACTTTGCCACCGTCTTCATGTTGTTCCTTCACTGAACACTCTTCCACCATCCCTTTCGAGTGAGATCCCAACTGATTGAAAGTAAATGGCTAAAGACATATTTTAATCAGTAGGAATGCATCAACAACTACTTGTTGAGTACCATTTACATACCTGGCATTGGAGGTTATATAAGGAAGGTATTAAAAAACGTTTTTTGTTTTTTTGTTTTTGTTTTTGTTTGTTTTTTTTTTTTTTTTAATCAACCAGAAATGTACAGTTTTGTTAAGGAGTGTGATATTTGCTCCTCATGTAATAGGCTGGACTCCTGGTTTAATGGCAGGTTATTTTTGTTTGAACCTTTAATGCTGGATTCTGGGAGGTGACCCAGTAAGAACCATGCTTGCTATAGACTGAAAGTTCATGTCCCTCTAAAAATGATATATTGCAACCTAGTTCACAATGCAATGATATTTGGAGGTGGGGCTGTAGGAATTGAGTAGTTCATGAGGACTTTACCCTAATAAAAAAGACCTCAGAGAGCTTCTTCACCCTTTCTGCCGTGGGAAGATACAGCAAGAAGAGTTGCCCATAAGCCAGGAAGCAGGTCTTACTAGCCACCAAATCTGCCACCATTCTAATCTTGAACTTCCAGCTCAGAAACAAATGTATGTTGTTTAAGCCCTCCAATCAGTGGTAGTTTGTTACAATAGTCTGAATGGACTCAGGAAGGGATGTTGCTAGCTCAGTAGTAATAGCAAAAGTTATGTTTTATTCAAGACTCAAGGTAATGGAGAGATGTAAAAAACTTAAAGATAAAACCTAGTCTCTTTATTATTAAAATGCCAGAGAAAGTATGAGTTCTTATTTACTTTTACATGTTAACTTTAAAGGATAATATCTGTCTTCATAAATAGTGAGTTTAAATGCTCATCATAGGAAAGAAATGGCCTTTTTTTTTAAAGCTAATTTCTTTTCACTCTGTTGTAACTGCTTCGTTAACAGCATGGTATCTATTCAGGCTCAGTGAGAAATAATCTCTCTTTTTCTCCTTTCTTTTTCTTTTTTTGTGTTGTTTGCAAGTAGATTAAAAAAAAAAAATTCCCCAAATGCTAACATCTACTCCTTTATCCATTCTGTATAATTGGGAGGAAAAACATTTTTTTCTTTTGTATATTTTTAATCCGTATGGGTTAAAACTCTGATTTACAAGTTACAAAATTGAGCTCATACTACTTTAAGCAGACTAGAGGATAACTGGTTCTCATAAATAAAAATTCTAGGGTTAGCTTTGACTGCTGGCAGAATGAAAATACGGAGTTCAGATGACGTCAACCAGTCTCTTTTCCTTTTTGGATTTTTTTGTGTTGTTTCATTCTTTTCTGATGATGAAGCACAAACCCAACTCCACTCTACATTTTTCCTATGGGTTATGATCCCAGAGAAGGAAAGTATCTTCTTTGATTCCTGTGCTAGCAGTGTTTAGGGGAAGATTCTCGTTGTTCATTAGGATCCTACAGCTAGAGCTGGAGCAGAACTGGGATGGGAGTTTTATAAACACTTTGTTTTGATTGTGCTGTGGTCTGTGTTAGAGATGGAGCCCAGGCTGCATTAGATATTTACTTGGCAGCAGCTGCAAAGACATCCTAACATATCTTAGTCCAGATTCCCACACAGAGGAACCCAATGGCTCACAAAAGAACAAATGAAATAAAACTCTTCAGTTTGCACTCAAAACCTTATTGAGGCAATTGGGTCAGAAGACCCCACACCTTAATTCCCACTCTCTACTGTAGGTAGGCCTCTTTCATTAATATCAAAGCCTGGGTGTTGATCCCTGGCAAGTAGTCCACAGCCTTATTTCCTCTTCTTGGGAATTTTTAAGACCATCTCAGTCCAAAAAAGAGGTGTTAATACCATTTGGATCTCAAAAAGGAAGATATTGGTATCTTGATCCATTTATTCCCAGAATCTCCATTAGCTTATGAACACATTGATTGGCATTCTTCCCTACCTAAAAAGAAAACACTGGAAGAGACTTAATTAATTAATCCACAAATACCAGTTAGAGCAAACTCAGGGTCAAAAGTACTCACTTGTGTCACATGTATCCAACTACAAGATCGTCTACAGAATCATTTATGGAACAAAGAGATGATAAATTATTTTAGAGCATCTTTTTATTGCTAAATTGCCACCTACAGGTTTACCATGCTATTTTTATAAGAAACCAACTTAAAAAAACATTAATATAAAAATATTGATTGTTCTTTTTTTAAAAAAAGGTATTATTTATTATTTGACAAGGAGAGACACAGCAAGAGAAGGAACACAAGCAGGCGGTGTGGGAGAGGGAGAAGCAGACTTCCTGATGAGTAGGGAGCTCAATGCGGGGCTCGATCCCAGGACCCTGGGATGATGACCTGAGCCAAAGGCAGATGCTTAACTACTGAGCCACCCAGGTGCCCCTTAATTATTCTAAAATTCATCAGAAACCACAGAAGACTGAATAGTCAAATCAATCTTGAGAAAGAAGACAAAGCTGGAGGCACTACATTTTCTGATTTCAAAATATATTACAAAACTGTAGTAATTAAAACTGCATGGTATGAGGACTGGTATAAAGACAGGCCAGTGGAACAAAATGAGGAGTTTAGAGAGAAATCCACGCATTTATGGCCAGCTGGTCTTAGACAAGGGTGCCAAGACTACGCAATGGGGAAGGAATGTTCTTTTTAAAAAATGGTGTTGAGACAGCTAGATACCCATAGGCAAAAGAATGAAATTAAATCCTCATCTAACACCATACTCAAATATCAAAAAAAAAAAAAATCAATCTGGGCTTTAAAATTAAAACAAACAAACAAAAAAATCTATAAAACTCCTGGAAGGAAAGAGACAAGTGAAACTATATCAAACTAAAAAAGGTATTGCATAGCAAAGGAAGCAATCAACAGAGTGAGAAGGCAAACTCACCTGAGAGAAAATATTTGTAAACCTTATATCTGATAAGGACTTAACATCCAAAACATATAAGGAACTCCTACAACTCAATAGGGAAAAAAATGTAATCCTGGTAAAAATTGGACTAAGGACTTGAATAGGTATTTCTCCCAAGAAGACATGCAGATGGCCAACAAGTACCTGAAAAGATGTCCAACATCCCTCATCATCAGGGAGTTCTAAATAAAAACCACAATGAAATGTCACCTCACACCTGTCAGGATGGCTAGTATCATAAAACCAAGAAATAGCATGTGTTAAAAAGGATATGAAGAAACTGGAATCTTTGCACGTTGTTTCTAAGAATGCAAAATTGTATAACTATAGTTATACGGAAAATAGTATGGGTGGTCCTTAAAAATTAGAAATAAAACTACAATACTATCTAGACATCCCACTTCTGGGTGTTTACCCCAAAGAATTGAAATCGGGATTTCAAAGAGATGTTAACCTTCCCATGTTCATTGCAGCACCATTCACAGTAATCAAGATGTGGAAATAACCTAAATTTTCATGGGCGGTTGAATAGATAAAGAAAATGTGATATATACATAGAATGGACTATTACTCAAACTTAAATAAGAAGAATTCCGTACTATGTGACAGTATGGTTGAACCTGGAAGACATGCTAAGTGAAATAAGCGAGTCACAGTAGGACAAATATTGCATCATTACACTTAAGAGGTGTATAAAACAGACAAATCATAGAATCAGAGATTTGGAATGGCGGCTCTAGGGGCTGTAGGGAGGAAGAAATGGAGAGTTGCTAATCAATGTGCATAAAGTTTCACTTAAGTAAGATGAATAAATTCTAGAGATCAGCTGTACGACATTGTACCTAGAGTTAACAACATTGTATTGTACACTTAAACCTTTATTAAGAAAGTAGACCTCATGTTAAATCTTGTTACCACAATAAAATAAAAATTAAAAAAAAATAATCAGAAGACAGATGAAGCAGTATAGTATTGGACATTGCAAAGAGTTTGATTTTATGTTGACACAGTGGATTCCTGCCTCAGGAAAGAAGACATCCTCAACTCAGTGAGCTATCAGGTCTAAGCTCAGACCTTCCCCTGGTACAGGAAATCTGCAAGTAACTAAGCATCCCCATAGGCTCTCTGTGTCTTAAATGTGGCTCTATGAATCCATGTATCACAAGGCCATCAACCTGCATATACTGCTTTTTCCCCCCATTTTCTATTCTGGTTCAGACTATTTGGTAGATTGCATTATTGTCCTCAATTATTTTCTGTCCCTTTCTGTGACAGTATTAAACTCCCCATTCCATTGATGCCATACTTGGCTATGTGACTTGCTTCATTCAATAAAATTATAGAAGAACCACTATGTGCTACTTCCAAGGAGAAGCATTAAGAGGCAACTAGCACTACCATTGCTTTTTTCCCTCTGTTATAAGAGTGGCACATTCCATATTGTGGCTGTTTTATAACCTTTGCTCCCAGGATGAAGAGGAATGGAACAAAGCTGGAGCTTTCCCACAGGTGACATTTAACAGGAAGAAGAAATAATCTTTTGTTGTTGTAAACTCTGGAAACTTGTAGGCTCTTTATTAGATAGTATAGTGTAACATAAACTGACAAATACATGAATTATTAGCTAGAGGTGGGGTATTACCGTAACATCAGCTACAATCACAAAGCCCTGAACCACATGGCATCTCATGTTGACAGGATATTGAGCAATAAGGAAAATGTTGTTGGATGCTGGAAAGATATTGCTCCACCTGAAACAGTGGCAAAACTGTGGAAAACTGTCACCTGTACCTCCAGATGAGTTGCCAGTGAAGACATCACCACCCTTGGGTGGTAGTCTGATTCAAAATGCAGACTTGGAAATGAACCATGAAAAAAACCTCAGAAAAACCCATCATTGGGAATATTCTATTAAAATAAACAGGATGACAGAGGTGCCATGGTCTTCAAAAGTGTCAGTGTCATAAAAGACAAAGAAAAGTGGTGGAAATGTTTCAGATGAAAGAAGTGAGAGAGACATGGAAGTCAATGCCGTGCTTGACCATGGAGTGGATGCTGTGCTGGAGGAAGAGAAAAAATGCTATAAAGGGCATTAATAAACAAACTGACAAAGTGGAATAAGGACAGTCTCTTCTGTAGCAGTGAGGAGATCACTGGAAAGGAAGAGACTGGATTGGTAATAGTTTCTATGCTCCAAACAGCACTTGTACTGAAAAGATCACTGCAAAATTCTCTGGATGGTCATACCTGTGAATTTCAGTGGTGAGTGCTGAAGTGGGGGGAAGGATGAAAGAAGAAATGGAAAGTTATTTTGAGGCATGAGGAAAAAGGCTTCCTCTTCTCTGTTTGGAGTGACAGAGCCTGTACTGCACAAAGTTATTACAGTGGCCCTATCAGAGGAAGAAAATGGCTCCACATCTCTATCCATGGGTTGACAAGTTGTCCTAGGAGCATGTGGTGTATATGCTCATGTCTTCTATCATCATGATTATTTCAGCAACATCTGGAAAGAAGCTATTTCAGGGACTTCTATCACTGTTTTATTTTTAACAGTATCTAAAAGTATACATTTGTGGTTGTTCTATTAAAACAGTTGCTTCCTCTCTTTCTCTACCTATCCACGGCTCATGCTAATCTTCTTCTTTTCCTCTTCCTCACCTTTCTTTGAGAACTGGTAGTTATCTACAGCATTACTTAGCATTATATTGACTCAATGAATATACTAATTCTTCTCTATCTCATTGCTGTTGAGGAGCTGCTATATGACAGAAACTTGAAATAGTCATTTGAAATAGGTATATACATTACTTATCAAGGAGCTTTTGGATTAATGAAGAGACTTGAAAAAGGTAAGACAATGATAGACATATAGTTAATGTAATATTTATGCATTAATAATAATATTAATATATAGTTATATATATAAAACTCCAGAATTCTGAGATGTACAAAGAAATAAAAATAATAATAGATCAGATGATTATTATGGAAGACAAAGATGATAAAATCTAACATTTACTAAAGTATCAAAACCATTTTATTATATAAAATTGAAATAATGACTTGATAGCACTAAATACTTTCTCAGAGAACACATTAGTTTTGATACAATTATGATTAAAATGATTGTAGTCATAAAAAGAGCCAAAACAATCCAAATTGAAAGTCTTCTAAGTTAAAATTTCAGGATTTAAAAAAGAGCCAAAAGTTCTACAGTGATGAGTATCCAAAAAACATGCATTTTTTTAAAGTGACTATAGAATAAGGAAAACATTTCATAAACTAAAAAATAATAAAGAAATGTAAACAAAATATACTGGAACATAATTTTTAAGAAAAAAAAAACTGCTTAGAGATGGTTTTAAGGATAATTTCTTTCAAACCATCAAAAAAAAAAAACCACAAAACTTATATTCATAACTCTTCCAGAAAATAGAAATAAAGGAAAATGTTTCACTGTACTTTAGTGCACATAGCCATGACACAATATTCCTTTGAAAAAACATAACATAAAAAGCTAAGTTGGCATAGATGCAACATATTTTTAAACAATAGAAATTAATCATTTAGGAAGATATTATTAATTAAAAAGTGTTGTTCCTCTCTAAGGAAAGCACTCAGGGAACAAAAGCTCCTAAAAGCAAACCGGAGCGGATTACTCAGCTCGGCCCCTGGTAAGGGCAGTGCAATTCTGCCTGGGGCAAAGACACTTGAGAATCACTACAACAGGCCCCTCCCCAGAAGATCAACAAGAAATCCAGCCAAGACCAAGTTCACCTACCAAGGAGTACAGTTTCAATACCAAGGAGAGCAGCAGAATTCCAGAGGAGGAGAAAGCAAAGCACGGAACTCATGGCTTTCTCCATGTGATTTTTTAGTCTTGCAGTTAATTTAATTTTTTTTTCTTTTTCATTTTATTTTCTCTTCTTCTGCAAAAAAATTTTTTTTAACTTTTACGCTTTTCTTTTTTAACATTTTTAGCTAGTTTATCTAATATGTATATTTTTCTTTTTTATACTTTTCTTTATTTGTTTTCTTTTTTTAATTCTTTTCTTCTTCTTTTTTCTTTTTCTTTCTTTCTTTCTGAACCTCTTTTTATCCCCTATCTCCCCCCTCACGATTTGGGATCTCTTCTGATTTGGTTAAAGCATATTTTCCTGGGGTTGTTGCCACCCTTTTAGTATTTTACTTCATATACTCTTATCTGGAAAAAATGACAAGGTGGAAAAATTCACCACAAAAAAAAGAACAAGAGGCAGTACTGAAGGCTAGGGACCACATCAATACAGACATTGGTAATATGTCAGACGTAGAGTTCAGAATGACAATTGTCAAGATTCTAGCCGGGCTTGAAAAAGGCATGGAAGATATTAGAGAAACCCTCTCGGGAGATATAAAAGCCCTTTCTGGAGAAATAAAAGAATTAAAATCTAACCAAGTTGAAATAAAAAAAGCTATTAATGAGGTGCAATAAAAAATGGAGGCTCTCACTGCTAGGATAAATGAGGCAGAAGAAAGAATTAGCGATATAGAAGACCAAATGACAGAGAACAAAGAAACTGAACAAAAGAGGGACAAACAGCTACTGGACCATGAGGGGAGAATATGAGAGATAAGTGACACCATAAGACGAAACAACATTAGAATAATTGGGATTCCAGAAGAAGAAGAAAGAGAGAGGGGAGCAGAAGGTATACTGGAGAGAATTATTGGGGAGAATTTCCCCAATATGGCAAAGGGAACGAGCATCAAAATTCAGGAGGTTCAGAGAACACCCCTCAAAATCAATAAGAATAGGCCCACACCCCGTCACCTAATAGTAAAATTTACAAGTCTTAGGGACAAAGCAGCCCAGGGAAAAGAAGTCTGTAACATACAATGGTAAAAATATTAGATTGGCAGCAGACTTATCTACAGAGACCTGGCAGGCCAGAAAGAGCTGGCATGATATATTCAGAGCACTAAACGAGAAAAAGATGCAGCCAAGAATACTATATCCAGCTAGGCTATTATTGAAAATAGAAGGAGAGATTAAAACCTTCCAGGACAAATAAAAACTGAAAGAATTTGCAAACACCAAACCAGCTCTATAGGAAATATTGAAAGGGGTCCTCTAAGCAAAGAGAGAGCCTACAAGTGGTAGATCAGAAAGGAACAGAGGCAATATACAGTAACAGTCACCTTACAGGCAATACAATGACACTAAATTCATATCTCTCAATAGTTATCCTGAATGTTAATGGGCTAAATGCTCCAATCAAAAGACACAGGGTATCAGAATGGATAAAAAAAAAAAAAACCCATCTATATGTTGCCTCCAAGAAACTCATTTTAAGCCCGAAGACACCTCCAGATTTAAAGTGAAGGGGTGGAAAAGAATTTACCATGCTAATGGACATCAGAAGAAAGCAGGAGTGGAAATCCTTATATCAGATCAATTAGATTTTAAGCCAAAGACTATAGTAAGAGATGAGGAAAAACACTATATCATATGCAAAGGGTCTGTCCAACAAGAAGATTTAAGAATTTTAAATATCTATGCCCCCAACATGGGAGCAGCCAACTATATAAACCAATTAATAACAAAATCAAAGAAACACACCAACAATAATACAATAATAGTAGGGGACTTTAATACTCCCCTCACTGAAATGGACAGATCATCCAAGCAAAATATCAACAAGGAAATAAAGACCTTAAATGACACCCTGGACCAGATGGACATCACAGATATATTCAGAACATTTCATCCCAAAGCAACAGAATACACATTCTTCTCTAGTGCACATGGAACATTCTCCAGAATAGATCACATCCTCGGGCCTAAATCAGGACTTAACCAGTATCAAAAGACTGGGATCATTCCCTGCATATTTTCAGACCACAATGCTCTGAAGCTAGAACTCAACCACAAGAGGAAGTTTGGAAAGAACCTAAATACATGGAGACTAAACAGCATCCTTCTAAAGAATGAATGGGTCAACTGGGAAATTAAAAAGAATTGAAAAAAATCATGGAAACAAATGATAATGAAAATACAATGGTTCAAAATCTGTGGGATACAACAAAGGCAGTCTGAGAGGAAAATATATAGTGGTACAAGCCTTTCTCAAGAAACAAGAAAGGTCTCAGGTACACAACCTAGCCCTACACCTAAAGGAGTTGGAGAAAGAACAAGAAAGAAACCCTAAGTCCAGCAGGAGAAGAGAAATCATAAAGATCAGAGCAGAAATCAATGAAATAGAAACCAAAAAAAAAACCAAAAAAATGGAACAAATAATTCTAACCAAATCAACGAAACCAGGAGCTCGTTCTTTGAAAGAATTAATAAAATTGATAAACCCTTGGCCAGACTTATCAAAAAGAAAAGAGAAAGGACCCAAATAAATAAAACATGAATAAAAGAAGAGAGATCACAACTAACACCAAAGAAATACAAACTATTATAAGAACATACTATGAGCAACTCTACACCAACAAATTGGACAATCTGGAAGAAATGCATGCATTCCTAGAAACATATAGACTACCACAACTGAACCAGGAAGAAATAGAAAGCTTGAACAGACCCATAACCAGTAAGGAGATTGAAACAGTCATTAAAAATCTCCAAACAAACAAAAGCCCAGGGCCAGACGGCTTCCCGGGGGAATTCTACCAAACATTTAAAGAAGAACTAATTCCTATTCTCCTGAAAATGTTCCAAAAAGTAGAGATGGAAGGAAAACTTCCAAACTCATTTTATGAGGCCAGCATCACCTTGATCCCAAAACCAGACAAGTATCCCATCAAAAAAGAGAGCTATAGACCAATATCCTTGATGAACACAGATGCGAAAATTCTCACCAAAATACTAGCCAATAGGATTCAACAGTACATTAAAAGGATTATTCACCACGACCAAGTGGGATTTATTCCAGGGCTGCAAGGTTGGTTCAACATCTGCAAATCAATCAATGTGATACAACACATCAATAAAAGAAAGAACAAGAACCATATGATACTCTCAATAGATGCTGAAAAAGCATTCGACAAAGTACTGCATCCCTTCCTGATCAAAACTTTTCAAAGTGTAGGGATAGAGGGCACATACCTCAATATCATCAAAGCCATCTATGAAAAACCCACCGCAAATATCATTCTCAATGGAGAAAAACTGAAAGCTTTTCCGCTAAGGTCAGGAACATGGTAGGGATGTCCATTATCACCACTGCTATTCAACATAGTACTAGAAGTCCTAGCCTCAGCAATCAGACAACAAAAGGAAATTAAAGGCATCCAAATCTGCAAAGAAGAAGTCAAACTATCACTCTTCGCAGATGATATGATACTATATGTGGAAAACCCAAAAGACTCCACTCCAAAACTGCTAGAACTAGTACAGGAATTCAGTAAAGTGTCAGGATATAAAATCAATGCACAGAAATCAGTTGCATTTCTCTACACCAACAACAAGACAGAAGAAAGAGAAATTAAGAAGTCAATCCCATTTACAATTGCACCCCAAACCATAAGATACCTAGGAATAAACCTAACCAAAGAGGCTAAGAATCTATACTCAGAAAACTACAAAGTACTCATGAAAGAAATTGAGGAAGACACAAAGAAATGGAAAATGTTCCATGCTCCTGGATTGGAAGAATAAATATTGTGAAAGTGTCTATGCTACCTAAAGCAATCTACACATTTAATGCAATTCCTATCAACGTACCATCCACCTTTTTCAAAGAAATGGAACAAATAATTCTAAAATTTATATGGAACCAGAAAAGACCTCAAATAGCCAAAGGGATATTGAAAAAGAAAGCCAACGTTGGTGGCATCACAATTCCGGACTTCAAGCTCTATTACAAAGCTGTCATCATCAAGACAGCATGGTACTGGCACAAAAACAGACACATAGATCAATGGAACAGAATAGAGAGCCCAGAAATAGACCCTCAACTCTATGGTCAACTGATCTTCGACAAAGCAGGAAAGAATGTCCAATGGAAAAAAGACAGCATCTTCAATAAATGGTGTTGGGAAAATTGGACAGCCACATGCAGAAAAATGAAATTGGACCATTTCCTTACACCACACACAAAAATAGACTCAAAATGGACGAAGGACCTCAATGTGAGAAAGGAATCCATCAAAATCCTTGAGGAGAACACAGGCAGCAACCTCTTCCACCTCAGCCACAGCAACATCTTCCTAGGAGCTTCACCAAAGGCAAGGGAAGAAAGGGCAAAATGAAATATTGGGATTTTATCAAGATCAAAAGCTTTTGCACAGCAAAGGAAACAGTTAACAAACCCAAAAGACAACTGACAGAATGGGAGAAGATATTTGCAAACGACATATCAGATAAAGGGCTAGTGTCCAAAATTTATGAAGAACTCATCAAACTCGGGGCACCTGGGTGGCTCAGTGGGTTAAGCCGCTGCCTTCAGCTCAGGTCATGATCTCAGGGTGCTGGGATCAAGTCCTGCATCGGGCTCTCTGCTCAGCGGGGAGCCTGCTTCCCTCTGTTTTTTTCTGCCTGCCTTTCCATTTACTTGTGTTTTCTCTCTGTCAAATAAATAAATAAATAAAATCTTCAAAAAAAAAAAAAAGAACTCATCAAACTCAACACCCAAAGAACAAATAATCCAATCAAGAAATGGGTAGAGGACATGAACACACATTTCTGCAAAGAAGACATCCAGATGGCCAACAGACACATGAAAAAGTGCTCCATATCACTCGGCATTAGGGAAATACAAATCAAAATCACAATGAGATATCACCTCACACCAGTCAGAATGGCTAAAATCAACAAGTCAGGAAATGACAGATGCTGGCGAGGATGCGGAGAAAGGGGAACCCTCCTACACTGTTGGTGGGAATGCAAGCTGGTGCAACCACTCTGGAAAACAGCATGGAGGTTCCTCAAAATGTTGAAAATAGAACTACCCTATGACCCAGCAATTGCACTACTGGGTATTTACCCTAAAGATACAAACATGGTGATCCAAAGGGGCGCGTGCACCCGAATGTTTGTAGCAGCAATGTCCACAATAGCCAAACTATGGAAAGAACCTAGATGTCCATCAACAGATGAATGGATCAAGAAGAGGTGGTATATACACAATGGAATACTATGCAGCCATCAAAAGAAATGAAATCTTGCCATTTGCGACAACATGGATGGAACTAGAGCGTATCATGCTTAGCGAAATAAGTCAAGCAGAGAAAGACAACTATCATATGATCTCCCTGATATGAGGAAGTGGTGATGCAACATGGGGGCTTAAGTGGGTAGGAGAAGAATCAATGAAACAAGATGGGATTGGGAGAGAGACAAACCATAAGTGACTCTTAATCTCACAAAACAAACTGAGGGTTGCTGGGGGGCGGGGAGTTGGGAGAGGGGGGCGGGGTTATGGATATTGGGGAGGGTATGTGCTTTGGTGAGTGCTGTGAAGTGTGCAAACCTGGCGATTCACAGACCTGTACCCCTGGGGATAAAAATATATTATATGTTTATAAAAAATTAAAAATTAAAAAAAAGTGCTGTTCCTGCCAGTAACGTAAGGTTTATATAATATTAATATGTAACATAAATAAAGTGGGAAAAAGAGTTTTTTCATCTCTGACCAGAAAAATCAATGGAGGCAGGGACTGTATAGCTCTCACTCACTGCAGTAACCCCAGTGTCATCAAAAAATAAGTGGCAATAAATAAAATCCATTTTTGATACATTCAGAAAATTACATCCTCATATTATAAATACTGCTTATATAAATTCAACAGCCAACCTCATATTTAAGGATGAAATCTTGAAGGCACTCAAATCAGGAGTAAAGTATGAATGTTATTATTACCAATACCTTTTAAGATTGACTTAGAGATAATAGTGAAGAGAACTAGAGTAAAAATACGTATCATTTTTTTTTTTTAAAGATTTTATTTATTTATTTGTCAGAGAGAGTGAGTGAGAGCGAGCACAGGCAGACAGAGTGGAAGGAAGAGTTAGAGGGAGAAGCAGGCTCCCTGCGGAGCAAGGAGCCCGATGTGGGACTCGATCCCAGGACGCTGGGATCATGACCTGAGCCGAAGGCAGCTGCTTAACCAACTGAGCCACCCAGGCGTCCCAAAATATGTATCATTTTTTGTAGAGCAATTTGTTACCTAGAAAATCTCAAAGTCAAATAAAAACCTAGTAGAACTAATAGAAGATTTTAGTAAAGTGGTCTAAGAGATATTAGATATAGATATCAAAATCTTCTCCATATGTTAGAGTTAGAAAATTCTACAGAACACAGTTGACCATATGCTAAGGATGTGTGAGAAAATCCTATGCAGTTTTACAGATGGGTCTGATATAGGGAATATAAAAAAGAGCCATAAAATAACACATAATTGGTACAAAACAGGGGGTTCTACAAACCCTTTAAATATGGAATTGGTGCATAGCTGTGTGGTGGGTGGTGAGGAAAATGATATTCATGCTGGAAAAATGGAGAATCATTGCAAAATATTTGGGAGACAGATCTTTAGAATACCTAAGATATTTGTCCTCAAGGGGAAAATATTGGAAAATACTAATTGTGGGTTTCAGTGGCTATTAACAGTCTTTCGCAAGGTTTCACAAGAAGGAGATGAACCCTAGAAAGAACTGGCCAGTTTGCAAAAGAAATAAAAAAGGAAAAGAAAAATGCAGAAATTGGGAGTCTTGCAATGTCGAAAAAAATCAATGGTTTGTAAGCCCTGGACAGCAGCAGATACCACAGTAAAATGGGTCTTTGGAATACAGACGGTCCTTACATTTTAGCTTCATGCTCAAGTGGGTAAAAGTTCACCTACATAACAGTGGGTAAAAGTTCACCTACATTCAACAAACCTTCCCTTAAGTTCAGAGATAGAAATGAGGATGGAAATGCAAAGAAATGCCATAGAGAAAATGCTTTGTCATGAAAAGAAGTGTAGCCCAAGTTACTGAATGAATGAAATAGAGAAGGAACTTGCTATCTTCTGCTATGTGTCATTTTTTAAGTGCTCATTTTTTAAGACAGCTCTCATCTTCAGGTGAGTAGGACATTGATGATTTAGACAGAATCATTCTCTGAATTACTTCTAATAAGCCTCATAAATCTCTAAGAAGGGACCATGGAAGATAGTGTTTCCCCAAATCCATGTTCCCAAATGTTCTATGCCTTTGGTCCACTAACAAAATAACTATTAACATCCTTTAGAATATTATTTCATAGAATGAATGTAGGTTGGAAGAAGAAACAGAGACCATTGATTAGGTTAAAAATAAGCATTTTAGGGAATATAAACATACTGAAAAGAGAATGTGAAAATAAATGAGACAAGATCCATTTTAATGTGACTGAGAAAGTTCTTTGCAAATCAGCTATCCTGCACATCAGAGCTATGAAGTCTGGGCAAAATACAAAACAACTCTCTGAAGGCCCTGGAGAATGATTTAATAAGTGGACCCATGTCAGTAAAATTACAGATGATCTGAATAACATTATCAACTACTTTGACCTAATTCCCATTTATAATACCCTACTCTCCACAACAACATACATTTTTTTTTCACACACACATGATCATTCATCATGATAGCTGTAAAAAAAAAAAAATCTTAGAAAATTTAAAGGGTTGAAATGAGAAATGGTCTGTTCTTTGGCTAGAGTGGAACTACATTAAAAATCAGTTATAATAAAACATCTAGAAAATTGTCAAACAGATAAACAAAAAGATTTAGGAAATATTTTAGACTGATAATGAAAATATATGATATCAAATGTCCACATATGATAGTCTAAGACTGTTTTGGATGACCATGGGCTGCAGAAAACACAGACAAAATACCAAAAACCTCCATCTAAGGTACTGGGGACTGAGTCAATGCCGATAGACTTTTGGTGGGAAATTCACATGTGGAAGAGAAAACATGGAGAACTACACAATAGGAATTTCTGTTTCCCAGCTTCTAGCATGAGACTAAATTCAACTGTTGGAAGGTGACTAGCAGCCGGCAAGGCCACACATGGAAAAACCCAGTGTTTCTTGCCTGGAGAACCGGAAAACCAAAGCTGTCAAATTGTCAACCCTGAAGAGAGTGGAGGGAACTGCCAAGGAAAAGAGCCAATTAAAATGGGCAAAAGATATTGAATAGATGCTTCTCGAAAGAAGATAGACAAATGGTCTTTAAGCATATAAGGCTCAACATAATGAATTTATCAGAGAAATGTAAAATAAAGCCACAGCGCAATATCACTAAACACCCTTTAGGATAGCTACAGTTAAAAAAGCCTGACAATACCAAGTCTGGTAAGGGTATAGAGTAATTGGAACTCTCTGAGCATTGTTTGTGCGGAAGACGAATGGCACAGCCACTTTGGAAAATAGAGTTATACAATAACTTTGCCTAATGCTATCCCTAGGTATTTACCCAACAAAACTGACAGTATATAAATACCCACAAAAATGTCTACATGAATGTTCATACCATCCTTATTTATAATAGCTCCAAACCAAAATGATTGGCCACTGATAAAAGAGATAAATGGTCATATATCTATACCCCAGAATACTGTTCAGCAATAAATAGGAACAGAATAAATGATGTATGAAACAGCAGGATGAATCGTAAAAACACGATGCTAACTTTAATAAGTCGATGGAAATAAGTCCTACCTACAGTATGAGTCCATTTATATAAAATTCTGGAAATGGCAAATATATCAAGACAGAAAGCAGATCACTGGTCATGTGGGCTGTTACTGGAGAGACATGAGTGCGGAGGGTCCCGGGATGCACTTGAAGTGGGAGAACATTCTTGGTCTTCACTACCAGGATCCATTAGTTAGGTAAAAGAGCTACTCAAGTTCCCTTGAGCACAGCTCCTCGGCTTGTATTAATTTACTTAGTTTTGGATGTTTCTTCCTCAGTTTAAATTTTCTTCTTTAAGTGATGAAATCCCTCTCATCCTTGGAGGCTCAGCTCTGGTACGATTTCTGCTAAAAACACATGTGATCAATTGGGGGCTCCATTCTTAGTGCTCCTTGTCAAAACTCTTTGTATCAAATATTTGGCACATTCTATTTCAAATATTTGCTTTTTTTTTTCTGTCCCTTTTAACACATTTCTTCCCCCCCCCCAAAAAAAAACTGAACTGTGCTTTATTTTTGAGCCTTGCAAGTACCCAGTTAAAATCTCCAACAAAGAGAACAAAAAGAATATATGAATTTTATGTTGCAATTTCTGATTTCCTAATGAACAATTTTTAGTGAAAGGCTTTTTGTTGTTGTTTTTGTTGCTGTTCTTTCTTTTTTTTTTTTAAAGAAAAATGTATCTAATTGCATCTTGTAGCCTTCACTTTTATCATGTTTATTTGTTTGTGCGTTTCCTAATTTTCTTAAAATTTTTTTGAAATGGTCCATTCAGAGCTCATATATATGTATACATGTATATATATAAATCCTCCACTCATCCTAGGGAATAAATATTCTTTAACATCCTGAGAAAATCTTTCTGTTAAATATCTCTATTAGTTTGTGGCAAGTTGTAACTGAGAAACATGATTTATTTTTCTATGTGTACTTCCTATTGTTCTGTGTCCTATAGAATAGAGTGTAGTGTATAACTCATATTGTTTTAAAATACCATATATAATTTTGTATAGTATCATTACATTTCTCTAGAAGCAATGCTTTATCCCAGTTTTTCTAAAGTTTTCTCATAATATACACATTCCTTTAATTTTACTCCTTTCTAGACCTTCTCTGGTCCCTTCCTATCAGTAGGCATAGCTAGCTGAATGGCCTACAATCACTTTGGCCTGTCTTGACACAGCGAAATAATTACACTCCACAATTTTGTGAATACATCTTGGTAATCATGCTAGCTTCCTTCATAACAGAGCTATTTCTAGGAAATCCTCAGTAGGAGAGTTTCTTGTTGATGCTAATTGGATGAGCATTACATAGGTGTGGAATATTTCATAAAACTGTCATAGTTTAAGAAAGACTGGCAACTCGTTTGAGATTAAAAGGCAATTTCGACTTGGTAGGAGCAGCCAGAAACTGACTAATCCTTGTCAGCGCTCCATCGTTTAGAGGAAAATCTTTTCCCCATTTTCCAGCTATCAGTTCAGAAAATCGATTGCCTAGGGGCTCCTGGATGGCTCAGTCGGTTAAGCGTCTGCCTTTGGCTGGGGTCATGATCCCAACGTCTGAGATAAAGAAAGCCCTGCATCATGCTCCCTGTTCATCAGGGAGTCTGTGTCTCTCTCTCCTTCTGCTCTTGCCCCCAGTCATGCTTTCTCTTTCTTTAAAAAGAAAAGAAGGAAGGAAGGAGATAGAGAGATAGAGATAGAGAGATAGAGAGGGGGAGAGAGAGAGAAAGAAAAAGAAAGAAAGGAAGGAAGGAAAGAAGAAAGAAAGAAAGAAAGGGAGAAAGAAAAAGAGAGAAAGCAAGCAAGGGAGGCAGGAAGGATGGATGGAAGGAAGGAAGGAAGGGAGGGAAAAAATGTATTGCCTATATGCTAGATGGATCATGGAGGGTAGTAGAAATTGCAAAATGGGAATAAAAAACTTTCTCCAAGCCACAGAGTAAATGGGAAATTCAGGTTTAAATTCAGGTCTTCCTGATAGCAAACATTCTGCTGTTTCTGAGATACCAGGCTGCCTCTCTGTGAAGATCTTTTTAGAGATGTTATGAACATTCCCAAACACGTAAGTATGGAGAATAGTATAACGAGCACTGTGAACATCAAGCAGATTCTACATTTATCAAATTCTGCCACTTTTACATCACTTATTTCTTGGTATTGTTTTCTTTTTCTTGTCCTTTTCTTAAGATTTGCTTTTAAAGATTTGAAGCAAATCTCAGATGTCATGTCTTCTTTACTCCTGTATGTATTTTTTATTTCTACAAATTTTTGCATGCATCTTAGAAAGATAAAATTTTTCTTCGAGAAGAATGCCTGTACTATACCTGGCACAGATAACAATCATTCTGGGGTATGAGATATTTCAAAAATATCTGCAAAAGTTGTTCAAATTGGTATCCAGAAAAAGTCTGCATCCTGTATTTAGTTGTTATGACACTCAAGACTTTTAAAATCTAGAATGGTCCCCTCCATTCTCATCTTACCATATATTAACTTTTTTTTTTTAATGTCAATGACTTGCTGCAGGAAATAGGTAGTGGTTCTGTAGATTGTCTCAATTTCTCTCTCTCTCTCTCTCTTTTTTTTTTGCCTTCCTTTTGTTGTAATTTAGCTTGCTGCTCTGTCCCCTTCCACCATATTTCCTGCATGCACGTGTGTGTATGAGTGTATAAATCCCTATAGTCTCTAAAGGCTTGAATAGATTCAAGTTCAGGTTCAACTTTTTTGTTTCTTCCAAAAATACAACATAAACAGTCGCTGTGTGCTTCACACAGTCCATTTTTAGAGATGCTGAGATTGATAATTTTCAGGTGCTGAAATTCTGATCTTTTCATTGCCAAATTTCTCATCCATTTTCTTATCTCACTGAAGATTACTCAACTGAATTAATTCATTCAGTGATGCAAAATGGTGATTTTCTAATTTTTTCATCCCTTACACATTTATTAGCTACATTTCTTTTTTTTTTTTAAGATTTTATTTATTTATTTGACACACAGAGACAGAAATCACAAGTAGGCAGAGAGGCAGGCAGAGAGAGAGGGGAAAGCAGGCTCTCTGCTGAACAGAGAGCCCAATGCGGGACTGGATCCCAGGACCCTGAGATCATGACCCGAGCTGAAGGTAGAGGCTTAACCCACTGAGCCACCCAGGCACCCCATTAGCTACATTTCTTCTGTAAAGGAGAAATTCATCCTATCAAATAATCTTGTTTATGTACTTTGAATTAGATGTATATGGGAGAGTCAGGATAAATGCCCAATTTTTTTTCCCCATTCATTGATAATTTTTAATATTCGGTGTAAGGAGTCAGTGCCTTTATCTATTTTATATATCCCTTCCATCCCTCTCTCTCTCATATCATTGTGAGCTTAGGGGATTTTTCATATTCAGTATGTTTAAATAAACTATTCTTTTTGATGCTAAAATTGTTCCATCCTTGGCTCTTGGCTGATGAGAGATCTTTATGTTGCTTTCTTTGTCCTTCAGGCTCAACCCAATCTGTCTTTGATCACTTTCTTATTTTCTGACACAAGATGCTCTGAGCTCATCATGCATATTTCCTGCTTTACAACTGGAACTACCCACCGTTCTAAGAAGCCCTAGTCATTTTAGTGGAGAATGACATTTGGAGAATCTGGGCCTTAAGAGGGCTCATTGCTATTGGTTTATCACTGATTGTGGACATTTTTAGAAGACAGAGCTAGTAGACAGATACTTAAAATAAAACATGAATTTATACAAATATTTTTTGACATGCAGAAGTTCACTTAATTTATTTGATTTTATTCCTATATGTTTTTAGTTTAGACTAAAATACATGTTCCTTACATTAATATAATTTTTTATTTGCATCATCTGGAAATATACACACAAGATGGTTCTAAAAGTAACAACTATTACCAATAACAAATAGACCAGTGAATATTTTTAAATATATATTTACAGCTCTCTTTGTCTTTGAATATCTTCCCATTTGTACATCTGTGGATATATAACACTATATATTCAGAGAAGCCTGGAGTATCTCCAATTTAGAACCCTCCCACACAAAAAGGTGATGTTTTTATTAGGTGACCATTTAATTGTTCCTTCTACCTCTTTTTTAAAGGATTTTCTAGTTATTTCTGCTGATTTATTTTCCCCATATAAATGTTATCATCTACTTTTGTATCTTAAAAAAGTTTTTATTTTGTTGGGGTCACAATAAATTTATATTAACTTCGTAAAATTGAGATCCTTAAGATAGAAAACTTCCTAGAAGTTGTATTTTTTCACTTGTTCAAATCTACCCATGTGCCTTTCAGAAATATTCTAACATTTTCTTTATATAAATTTTAGACATATGTTTTAAAATTTGTGCTTAAACTTTTATCCTTTTGTGTTTTAAGATGAATTTCCTTCTGTTGCATCTTCTAATTGGATATATTTTATAGGTATGATAACTATTTCAGAATCTTCATTTTTACATGCTGCTCTAACTAATCATCTTATTGGTCACAATGTAACTTTTCTCCTAATGGGTTATTAGATTCTATTTGTTAATAAGCTTAATTTTTTTGCATCAATACAAATGTCAATGTATTGGTTTAGAGTTTTCTTTTATGTGCAACTATTAGGTGGACATAATTAGTTGTGAGCAGGAAAAATCCACTCCATGAATAAAAGAATAGCACTCAAGGTATTTGTAAATTCACTGATACAATTTTGTATTTTAATCATCATAAGGGAAACTATCATATGATTATTTCCTTAGATAAAAGATATTTGACAAAATTCAAATGTCTCCTCAAATGCAGCTAGTAAACTTGAATCTTGTGAAATCATACATATTTCACATTTTCTCTTTAAAGGAGTATATTTGGGTGGCTTGCAGAATATAATTACTCTTAAAGTCTTAATGCTCTTTTCATTTTATTTCATTTTGTAAAAATGTTATTCATTTGAGAGAGAGAGAGAATTAGAGAACGAGCACAAGTGCAGGGAGGAGCAGAGGGAGAAGCAGATACCATCAGGGAGCCTGATGTGGGGCTCCATCCCAGAACCCTCAGATCATCACCTGAGCCGAAGGCAGAAGCTTAACTACTGAGCCACTCTGGTGCCCCTTAATGCTCATTTTAGACCACTTTCCACATATCAGAAGCAATTCTTCTTGGATGTGGATACTTTTTTTTATTTTAATGAAAATACTAAACAGCCTTTCAAACCAAATATGTTGCGTGTGTACGTTTACATTTATTTATTATATGACATTCTTTCTAAACGTTTAGTGCTTTTGTTAGGGAGATAATGACCATTTAGAAAATTCAGTTTAGGGGCACCTGGGTGGCTCACGTTGGTTAAGCAACTGCCTTCGGCTCAGGTCATGATCCTGGAATCCCTGGATCAAGTCCTGTATCAGGCTCCCTGCTAAGCAGGGAGTCTGCTTCTCCCTCTGACCTCTTCCCTCTCATGCTCACTCTCTCTCTCTTTCTCAAATAAATAAATAAAATCTTAAAAAAAAAAAAGAAAATTCATTTTAAGTGGCTGGTCCTTAAAAGGAGATTCTTAGGCAAGTTTTACAGTGAGGTTGCTGAATTTACCTGTACAATATAGTATTATCTGTAAAGGAACAAGACAATGAAGGTGGCAAGAAGGAAAAATTAAAATGGTCAGATATGAGAGAAAATTCTAACAAGTGCAGATTGTGTAGTCTATGAAATCTGCCAATAAATTGGTAGAATTTTTATTGTCCTGAAGTTTCATTTCTTTTTTTTGTCTCTTTTCTTAAAGAGATAGCTTTTTTTTAAATGGGAGAGAATCATAGTTTGTTGGAAAGTTTTTGAAGGAGGCTTTAGAAGAATGCGACAAAATAAAACACTTCCGAGGCCTATAGGAAGGCAGGGTTTGTCCTTAGACTTAATTTGCAACACAATAGTTTCCTGGACCAACCGTCTGGCAGTTCTCAAGGTAGCATTTAAATAACCCCATTGCTTTCTAAGAGCTCCTACTCTGATCACTCTGTTCTGCAGAATTGAAACTGCATTGATTTCCCTCCAGAACAACTATTTTCAATCTTCCTTAGTATTAGGTTGTCCTATATGGGACTTGTCTTCCCCACCAAAATAATGGATCCTGTAAGTATTAGATAATTAAATCAACAATTTTTTTTTTTTTGCTTTTTATATAATTTTTTTATTTTTTATAAACATATATTTTTATCCCCAGGGGTACAGGTCTGTGAATCACCAGGTTTACACACTTCACAGCACTCACCAAAGCACATACCCTCCCCAATGTCCATAATCCCACCCCCCTTCTCCAAACCCCCCTCCCCCCAGCAACCCTCAGTTTGTTTTGTGAGATTAAGAGTCACTTATGGTTTGTCTCTCTCCCAATCCCATTTTCTTTCATTTATTCTTCTCGTACCCACTTAAGCCCCCATGTTGCATCGCCACTTCCTCATATCAGGGAGATCATATGATAGTTGTCTTTCTCCGCTTGACTTATTTCGCTAAGCATGATACGCTCTAGTTCCATCCATTTTGTCACAAATGGCAAGATTTCATTTCTTTTGATGGCTGCATAGTATTCCATTGTGTATATATACCACATCTTCTTGATCCATTCATCAGTTGATGGACATCTAGGTTCTTTCCATAGTTTGGCTATTGTGGACATTGCTGCTACAAACATTCGGGTACACGTGCCCCTTTGGATCACTACGTTTGTATCTTTAGGGTAAATACCCAATAGTGCAATTGCTGGGTCATAGGGCAGTTCTATTTTCAACATTTTGAGGAACCTCCATGCTGTTTTCCAGAGTGGCTGCACCAGCTTGCATTCCCACCAACAGTGTAGGAGGGTTCCCCTTTCTCCGCATCCTCACCAGCATCTGTCATTTCCTGACTTGTTGATTTTAGCCATTCTGACTGGTGTGAGGTGATATCTCATTGTGGTTTTGATTTGTATTTCCCTGATGCCGAGTGATATGGAGCACTTTTTCATGTGTCTGTTGGCCATCTGGATGTCTTCTTTGCAGAAATGTCTGTTCATGTAACTCGACTTCCAGAGACCTAACTCCAAAATGTGAGTTCTGCCCTATGTCAATATAGCATATAATTTCAAAAATTAAATAAGAATTCTTGCTGGGAAAAGAGAGACTTTCCCCTAAGTTAAGTAAAGGGTTAGCTTTAAAAGTCAGTTATGGGGCACCTGGGTGGCTCAGTGAGTCAAGCATCTGCCTTCGGTTCAGGTCATGATCCCAGAGTCTGGGATCAAGCCTCGCATCAGGGTCTTTGTTCCGTGGGGAGCCTGTTTCTCCCTCTTCCTCTGCGGCTCTTCCTGCTTGTGCTCTCTCTCTCTTTCTCTCTCTCTCTAATAAATAAATAAAATCTTAAAAAAATAGAAGTCAGTTATTAGGACACAGAGAATAGAATATTATTTGCCTCTTTTTAGTATTTCAGAAATTTGTGCTAGCTTAAAATGAAAGGCACAGGAAATATCAATACATAGTTAATCTCTTCAGGACAAGATATTTGAATCCAAATAGTTAACTTGGAGCATTTATTTATTTATTTATTTATTTTTAAGACTTTATTATTTATTTGTCAGAGAAAGAGAAAGAGAGAGAGAGAATGAGCACAAGCAGAGGGAGGAGCAGGCAGAGGGAGAAGCGGCCTCCCTGCCTCAGAACCCTGGGATCATGACTTAAACCAAAGTCAGGCACTTAACCACTGCGACCCCACAGATGCCCCAACTTTGAACATTTAAAGAAGA
Organism: Mustela putorius furo; assembly: GCF_011764305.1. NCBI lineage: Eukaryota > Metazoa > Chordata > Mammalia > Carnivora > Mustelidae > Mustela > Mustela putorius. The sequence continues at coordinate 6,913,141 of NW_025421321.1, forward strand.
GGTTAGAAATGTGCAATGGGGTGAGAAAGTGAACAGGAGAAGAAAGAAAAGAGAGCCCTCATTTGTGGAGTATTTGTTATATGCCTTACTATGCATGTTTTCATATCATTTAATTTAATCTTCAAACAGCACTGTGAAATGTATACTATTTTTATACCTATTTTAGAGATGGAAAAACATGTCTATAAAAGCTAAATAATTTGTCCAAGTTCACTCCATTGGTAACCATGGTTACCATGGGATGCAGAACAGCCAATAGTACAAAGATCATAGGGGACACATGATAGGATTTTTTCTCCCATCCAAGTACTAACCAGGCCCGACCCTGCTTAGCTTCCGAGATCAGACGAGATCGGGCACGGTCAGGGTGGTATGGCCGTAGACTCACATGCTAGGATTTTGTACACTGCATGCTAAAGTCCTCTCTGGCAGAAAAGCTAGAGGAATCTCATAAATTTCAGTCTAAGATGATTATTTTAAGACATTATTTGCAAAAGACATTTAATAGGAAAACATATTTTCATGATACATGATGCCATGTGATATTTACTCATTGTGTTTACGTGAATTGATATTCCACATATCAATACACCGAACAGGAAAAACAGTTTGGAAACTGTGTTAATCAGTTAGCTATTTCTGTCTGTCTGTCTATGTAGGTGAATGGAGATACCCAGAAAAGTTAAATAATTATTCTGATGTAGCATAATAAGCAAAAGTGTGAAATTGTATTTTTTTTTTTTAAACAAAGACTCACATTTTGAGAAGTTAGTGTTATGAAGCAGGGGTCAACAAATTATTTCGGTAAAGCTAGCCCTGTCCTTGGTGGGTCCTGCTCACATCCTGCTTGGTTTTATCATTGTAGCATTACATCAGCCAGAAACAGTATGCAAATGAACACATGAGGATGAGTTCCAATAAAACTTTATTTACAAAAAGAAACAGCAGGCCACATTTCAGCTTAGGACCGTCGTTTGCTGACCCCGCTATGAAGATATATGGTCTATTTCAGGGTTACACAACACACCTTTTGTGTGGCTTTTTAAAAAGTAAAATTGCAGATACCTCAAAAGACTGTTCACTACCTCCTTTTATTAGATTAAAAATAATCCTGATATGAAAATGATTTGGTAAGTCTAGCTATCTGCAGTCACCTGGATGACTGGATGGGTAAGGCACAGGGGTTTCAGAAGAATCTGCATTAGGAAGTATCACAGACAGCAGTGGCTTTGCAGGAATAAGGTACATATAAATAAAGCTTGACCTTCTTCATTTTTTGAGATCTATTTACAGACAGTGAAAGGCACAGATTTTAAGTATATGGTTCTAACATCTCTATCAACACAAAAGGTTCCCTCAGGCTTCTGCCCAGTCAATCCCCTTAACACCGGAGGCAATCATTGTTCTAACATTTATCATCGATTCTCCTTGCCAAACTTCTCCCAGAAGTTTGTATAAATAGCACTATACGGTACTTTTCATGTCTGGCTTTTTATCAGTTTTCTATTGCTGTATGGAAATTCACCACAAATTTAATGACTTAAAACAACATTCTTTATTACCTTACAATTTCCATGCATGTGGAATCCACACATGTTTTATCTGGGTCCTTTGCTCAGAGACTCATAGGCTGAATTCAAAGTGTCTACAGGACAATGTCCTCGTCTGGAGCTCACAGCCTTCCAAGCTCATTGGGGTTGTTGAAAAACTTTTCAGTTCCTTGTAATTTTAAGACTGAGACCCTCCCTGTAGGCAATTCATAACATGGTCATTTGCTGCTTCAAGGCCAACAGGATAGTGTCTCCTCAGGAATAACTTCCTTTTGAGAAGTCAAACTTTGCATTATAATCTCTTATTTAATTAGCTCAAAAGCAACTTCTTTGGGAATTTAACTGTTACCTTATTACGGAACTTAATCCCAAGAGTGACATCCATCCTATTCACAGTTCCTACCCTCATTCAACTGGAGGGGTTACACAGGATGGGAGCATTCCCATCTTGAGGACCTACCACAGACTTCTGTCACATTTACAATATTCACACATGTTATTAATATCATTGCATATATTTCTAGTCTCTCATTGCATGAATATACTGTAATTTCTTAATCTAATATCTTATTGATGAACATTCCCCCCAACCTTTGGCTATTATAAATATAGCTATTATGAATATTCTTATGCAATTTTTTTGTGGACAAATATTTTCATTGATCCTGGATAATTGCGGAGCTAAAGGGGTGGGATAGAAGGAAGATTTAACTTTTTTATAAAAAAAGCCAACCCATTTTGCAAAAGTGGTTTTCCAATTTTATACTTGCAAAAGAAACCATTGAGAGTCCTGGATTGTAATATATTATCAACAACATTTGGAGTTCTCAGTTCTAGTTATTTATTCATTTATCTTAATTTGAGCTGCTCAGATATGAACAATAGTATCACACTGTAGATTCAGTTTGCATTTTCCTAACGACTAACAGTTTTCAGTGGTGCACTTTTTCACTGGGTTGTGGGTCATTTCCTTAAGAAGTACTTGTTCAAGTCTTTGGCCCACTTCGGATGTGATCATATGCTTTTTACTATAGAATTTAGGTATTCCGCATACATTATGGTTACAAGTTCTTTGACCCCACAATGACCCCAAGTTCTTTGATATATGTTTTACAATTTCTCCTGGTCTGTGGCTCCTTTGTTCATATTAGTAAGAGAATCTTTTGATAATCAAACATTTAATTTCAAGGAAGTCAACATTATTGATTTTTAAATTTCATGGCTTGTATTTCTGTGTCACTTTTAAGAAATCTTTGTCTACAAAAGGTCACAAAGATATTTTCCTAAGAAAAAATTTTTTTTCCTGTTTATAAAATTCTAGGTTGAGAATTTTTTCCCTGGCAACTGTAAAGATTTTGTTCTTTTTTTGTATTGTTTCTGTGAGGAGTCAGTAGTATCTTAATTATTATTCTGTGTGATATGTTTCTTGTCTCTGACTAATTGTATTTTTCAGGTCTAGAATTTTCATTTGTTTCTTTGACCCTTTCTTTCAGTTTTGTTTGTTTCTCTTTTTCTACTGAGATTTATGACCTTTTCCTCTTTGTATCAGCCTTTAGGTACTTGAAAATATATTCAAGTTCTTATCTACTGATTTCAGCATTCCCATTATCCCTGAGTCACATTTTCCTACTTTTGTTTTTCAGTGATTTTTAAAAACAGATTTTATTTTTCAGAGGAGTTGAAATACAAAGAAAAATTGAGCAGAAAATTTAGTGTTCTATATACTCCATGCCCACACATAAATACAACTCCCTAGTATAACACTCCACCCTACAAGGGAACATTTCTTACAATTGATGAACCTACACTGACATACTATAACTGCCCAAAGTCTATAGTTTACATTAGAATTTACTCTTGGTGTTAAACAGCCTATGAGTTTTGAAAGATATATAATGATATATACCTACCATTATAGCACTATACAGAATAGCTTCTCTGCCCTTAAGATCATCTGTCCTTTGCGTATTCATCCCTCTCTTCCCCCAACCCTCAGCAACCAGTGATCATTTTACTGTCTCCACAGTTTTACCTGTTCCAGAATGTCATATAGTTGGAATCACAAATATTTGGACTTGTCACATCAACTTCCTTCACTTAATAATGTGCATTTAAGTTCCTCCATGTCTTTTCATGGCTTGATAGTTTATTTCTTTTTAGCACTGAATAACATCCCATTGCCTAGATGTACCACAATTTATTTATTCATTCATCTACTATAGGAAAACCATGTTTCTTTCTACTATTGGCCATTATAAGCAAAAGTGCTATAAATAAACATCTATGTACAGGTTTTTGCATGGATATGATTTTTTTATTCATTTGGGTAAATACCAAGGAGTGTGCCTGCTGCGTTGTATAATAAAAATATGTTTTATTTGTTAAGAGACTGCCATATTGTCTTTCAAAGTGGGTGTACCATTTTACCTTTTCATCAACAAGGAATGAGAGTTCTTTTTGCTCCATACCTTCACCAGCATGTGGTGGTGTCAGTGTTTTGAATTTTAACCATTTGAATGGGTGTGTAGTGATAACTCATCATTTTTTAAAATTGTAATTCTTTAATGACATGTGATGTTGAACATCTTTTCATGTGCCATCTGTGTATCTTCTTTGGTGAGGTGTTTGTAAGTCCTTTTGCCTATTTGTTAATCAGGTTGTTCCTTTTCTTATTGTTAAGTTTTAAGAGTTCTTTGTGTATTTTGGATAATAGTCCTTTATCAGATGTGTTATTTGCAAATATTTTCTCCCAGTCTGTGCTGTTTCTTCTCACTGTCTTAACAGTATCTTCTGCAGAGAAAATTTTAATGAAGTCTAGCTTATCAGTTATTTCTATCATGAATTGGACTTTGGTATTATATCTAAAAAATCTAGGTAATGTATACATTCTCCCTTTTTATCTTTGAAGAATATCATAGTTTTCACTTTATATTTAGCTCTACAATCCATGTCTTTTTTTTTTTAAAGATTTTATTTATTTATTTGACAGAGAGAGATCACAAGTAGGCAGAGAGGCAGGCAGAGAGAGAGAGATAGGAGGAAGCAGAGAGCCCGATGTGGGGCTCGATCCCAGAACCCTGGGATCATGACCTGAGCCGAAGGCAGAGGCTTTAACCCACTGAGCCACCCAGGCGCCCCTCTACAATCCATTTCAAGTTAATATTTATGAAGGGTGTAACATCTGTATCTATATCCTTTTTTTTCTTTTTCTTTTCTTTTTTTTTTTTTTTGGCATGTGTATGACCAGTTATTCCAGTGCCATTTGTTGAGGCATTTTTTTCTCCATTGTATTTCATTTGCTCCATTACCAAAAATCAATTGACTATATTTATTCTGAGGGTTTATTTCTGAGCATTTTATTATGTTCCTCTGGTTTGTGTATTCATTCACCAATACCACTTTGTATTACTGCACAGTTGTACTGTAAAATCAATTACTGTAGCTTTATAGTCAATCTTGAGGTCGGGTAGTCCTTTGGCAGTCCCTTGACTGTTTTTCCTCCTTCAATATTGTGTTGACTATTCCAGATCTTTTGCCCCTCCATGTAAACTTTAGAATATGTTTGTTGTATTTGCTAAATAACTTAGTAGGATTACTAAGTTTGTGGATATGAAATATATTTCCGTTTACTCTGTTCTTTTCTGACTGCTTTCATCAAAGTTTTATTGTCCTCTAATATAGATCTTGTACATATTTGTTAGACTTATACCTAAATGTTTATTTGAGGGGTGACAGTATAAAAGGTATTGTGTTTTTAATTTCAAATTTCTTTCTTAATTGCTGTTATAGAGGAAAGCTATTGACTTTTGTATATAAAATCTGTATTCTTCAATCTGACTATGATTGCTTAATACTTTCAAGGTGTTTTTTGCGGGGGGTGTCAATTCCTTGGAATTTTCTTTTCTTTTTTCTCAAGATTTTGTGTATTTATTTGAGAGATAGAGAGAGAGAGAGAGCCAGAAAGATAGATACAGCACAAGCAGGGGGAGCAGTAGAGGAAGAGGGAGAAGCAGGCTCCCTGAGCAGAGAGCCTAATGAGGGATTCGATCCCAGGACCCTGGACCATGACCTGAGCTGAAGGTATACACTTTAACTGACTGAGGCACCCAGGGATCCTCCTCCCTTAGAATTTTCTATATAGATAATCATGTCATATGATAAGAAAGACAGTTTTATTTCTTCCATCCCTATCTGCATATTTTAAAATTTTCTTTTCTTGCCTTATTACAATAGCAAGTGTTTCATGTAGGGTATTCAAAAGGACTGAGTTATGACAGGAAACATTCTTGCCTTGTTCTTGATCTTAATGTGGAAGCTTCTAGTTTCTTACCATTAGATGTTATGTTAGATGTTGCCTTTTATTTGTTTGTTTGTTTTTGTAGATGCTCTTTATCAAGTTGAGAAATTCCTTCTTTATTTCCAGCATGCTAGAAAGTTTATATTGTATTGTACTACAATGCAAGGGTATTTAATTTTATTAAATGTTTTTTCTTCATCTACTTATATGATCATTTTATTTTATTTTTAAAGATTTTATTTATTTATTTTAGAGAGAGAGAGAGTGTATGTGAGGGAGGAGCAGAGGGCAAGGGAGAGAGAAACCCAAGTAAACTCTGTGCTGAATGTGGAGCCTGAAGCAGGGCTTGATTTCATGACCCTGAAGTCAAACCTGAGCTGAAACCAAGAGTCAGATGCTTGACAAACATACCACCTAGGCACCCTATCATTTTATATTTTAGTTTATCCCTTTAGTGTTTTTGATTACATCAATTCTTTTGAATGTTGAACCTGTTTTGAGTACTTTTAATGAATCCCACTTGGTGGTGAGATTTGATTGCTAGTATATACATTGTTAGATTTTGATTTACTTGTAATTACTTAGCTAAGGATTTCTGAATTCTCTGTTCATGGGAGAGATTGGTCTACAGTTGTCTTCTTGTGATGTCCTTGCCTGGTTTTGGTATGTAGTTGTTTACTTTATCCTGGATATTTAAGCTGATGCTATGTGGTTGAGTATATAGATTTTGTTTCAATTTCCTTTAAGAAATTTTTTGTTTTATTCTAGCGAGTAGTTAATTTACTGGCAAATCTGCTTTATGCTTTTGACTAAGATTCCCTTCTTGACCAAATTGTAGTCAGGCTTCTCCCTCTCCTCTAGAAGTCCTAGAATCCTGGCACTATCCTTGGTTTGGCTAGCCCAGTTTGAGCAAAGGAGCCTTTAGTGAGAATCTCCTCACCTTTGATCTCTAATCAAGTCCCTCACTCCCCACCTTTGATAGTTAATTCTTTGCATCTAAGTCCTTGGTTTGCCCTTAGCAAGAATCCCGTTACACCAGTCTGGCAAGAAATTCACCCCTACTTGATATCTAATTGAGTTGTTCTATTAATCTTCTATCCACTGATTCTCTTACTTTGGTCTTAGGCCATAGGCGCTCAACTGCCTTACTGTATTTGGAGCTGAGGTCAATCTCTCCCCACTATTGCAATAGTCTTGAATAAAGTCTTCCTTACCATTTTAACAGATGTCAGAATAATTTTTAGTTTAGACTACTGAAGCTTTTTTTTTCACTCTCTCTCTTTAAATAAGTCTAGAGTAGACCTACTCTTGGCTAGAGAACCTGCCTTTCATGGTGTGACCTTCTGGCATCTCAGTCGAAGAACCATATCATGGCCTCAAATATCTCCATTTAGTTCAGATTCCCAGTTGCTGTGCCCTTTCTGGCTTCAAAGAGTCTGCATATGTACAATTTAGTGTTTTGGCAATGACTTAAGGGGGCCTCTTTGTAGTCATCAGGAACACTTTTTCCACCCAATTCAATCCTCTTTGGTATGATGCCCTTCATCTTTTGACCACCTCAGGAGTTCAATGCTGTGATCTCTGACTCCTCTTCTTAGACTGACCATCATGCTCTGCTTGAATTCTATGTCCCTGAACTGCAATTTGGAAAGTTCCTCCAGCAGAAAGCTGAGGATATTGTAGCAATCACAGAGTGTTTTCCTCCACTCTGCTGCCTGTTGTTCAATGTCTGAATACAGTTGTTTTATACTTTGTCCAGTGTTAGAGCTGTTTATAAAGAGGGGTTATTCCAATATCTGTTACTCTGTCACAACAAAAATCAGAAGTTCTAGGCTTTACTTTCAGTCCCATCCTTACATGAAGTCTTGACTCTTTAAACTACATTTTCTAAGACCAAGTTAAAAATATGAAAGGAAAAGGAAAATCAAGTTAAAACCCTGCATGTTTATTTGCTTAAATGTTTCAAAGCACCTGGCTCTTCAGTCTTTCTTCTTCTCCAAGTCTGCACACGCTAACTTAATCTCAGCTGTTTCTTCACCTCTAAGTGGGAAAAAGCCAATCCAATGTCCAATATTAACAAAACTGGATGCCATTGTGTGTGTATTTCTGTCTAAGGTCTTTTAAAGATCAAGAAACAACTAGCTATGGAAAAACCCAACAACAACAAAAAATCTTTACAAGGGTATGACACTTGATCATTGGCATTTTCTTCTTAGATGTGCTTTTCTATGTTTATAGTCCAGTTTTATAATATGTTCATACACATATAATTTTAGGGAAAGGCATGAGATGTCATTTAAACCTTTAATAAGTGTTAGCAAAGAAGTTTCCAGAATGGTATGAAAATGGATCTAGGTGACAAGGTCGAGCTACTCTTCTATGACATCATGATATGGCTGTGCTCATAATCTCTTTCCTTGAGTATAGTTTTTGATATGTGACAAAGGAAGCACCTCCATTACATGGAAAATTATAGGCTAGGGTGAAAGCTATATTTTATATCATTCTGCAAGAAGACCTGGGTGAAAAACTTGTAGTTTTATCACTACTAAAACCCAAAGGAAATTGTATGACCTATTTGGACTGTAGTTCAAATTTGTTTCTAAGACTATACACTGGTCCCCAATCATTATGGCAATAATTAAAAATGACATGATAATATATGATAAGTAAAACCTTTGCATATTTACATAACAACATATGTATATATATATGAAGAAGGCTTGCATGTGAAGAAACTGCCAAGGGCCACCACAAAGAAAGCCATGAATAAAGTGGAAATCCTGTGTTTACTGGCTCCTGCAGTGTGGGCCAGCAAGGGTCACTGACATTCACTTCATTTCCTATTCTACTCTACGACTCCAACTCTTTGAAGAGCACCATAGGGACCGAAATGGTTTCCTTAGCCTAGCAAAAACCACCCTGAAGGATCAACCACATTCTCAGGCTATAAGTCTCCATTTCTTTATGTGTAAGTATATGTATTCACATGATTGCCATGTACACATTATAATTTTTTGAACTAAAATTTCAATTTGTAAATATAAGTAAAGCAAAAATTTTGCCACTGCCACACAGACAGCAAGGAGATGTTTTCATGAGATGGCCTGTGGCGACAATCAACACTTCCCGCATACCGACCCAGAATTATGATACCTTTGTGAGGAAATTGGTTATCATCAAGGTAAAGGCCAAATCAGTGGGACCACTGTCCACAACAAATGTTTACTACCTTTTAGATTCTAGGGGGAAAAAAAAACCATTCCTGAATAGATGAAAACTTAAGAACAAATTTCAATGCTACATTCATTGGATATTTTCATTTTCTATAGTTATCATTAAAAAGCTCCACTTTTTGAGCCCATTCCCTTCCTTTGCCTTAGCTCTTCAATTGCACTTACTTTCTTTTTGTGACAAGAATTTGATATACTCTGTCTCAGGGCCTTTGCTCTTACTCTTCTTTTTGTTTAAAATATGTCATCATTTTTTTTTTTTTCATCCTTGAGAGCTTCCTGCAATTGTCATTTCTGCAGGAAAGTCTTTCCTGACCAGCTCCCTGCATATGTCTTTAATAGCATGGTTTGCAAATTCTACTTAGAGATTCATGTTTTTTATGTGTTGAGTGTCTGTTTCTACCCCAGACTGGAAGCTTCAGAAGGACCAAAACTAGGTATCTTTTCCTCACTATTTTAACCTAATGTACAGTAGGCCTTCCATAGATGAATACATTTCTAATGTTATGGATATTTAAAATAAAATTATTCTTGCATTTATCCTTTTTTAAGTTAATTGGGTCTTTATTTCTTTTTTCTTTTTCTATTTTCTCCCCTTCTTCATCCTTCTTTCCTTCTTTTCTTCCATTCTTAGACTTCCAGAGAAGATTCTGGGGTAGATTTTCTCAAAAGGTTTAAGAAAGGGATATCTTAAAAGATGTCTTTGTTTATTGAGACATTAAAAAAAAAAAATTGGGTTTAATTCCACCCAAAACTACTCTAGCAGAAAACTTCTTATACTAGAATCTAAGATTCAGATTGCAGCAGAATACCTTCATATTTCCTCACAGATGTGTTGCAATTTTTCTAGAATGGTATCCAACACATCCTATGAGGGGTTTACTACATATTTGTTAAATGAATAAATCGACTAACAGACAAAAGAGTACTAACAGTGAACCCCTGAGTTCTCATTGGCTTATGAAATTTCCTCTTTTCAGTTAACTTCTCTCATGAGAATTCATTGCAATATTTTTGTCAAAAATCCTTGAATTATACCAGTTAGTATAGAAAATCAGATGACATAATATAGCTTCAGCAATTGCCAGGTCTAGAAAATTATTGCTTCCTTTCTCTTGTGGCTCTGGAAAGTTTTCAGTGGGTAAATGAAAACATTTTGGAGTGTTCCTAACTCCACTGAGTTTCTCTTAGTTTTCTTTTCCTATCCTCTGGGAAGGGAAGGCATCTTAATGACTCAGCATTGTATTAGTGCTCCCAATCCATTTATCCCAATTCCATTATTCGAATCCTTGGATATGGTATGCAGTTCTGGTGGAAGAAAGCTTTACATGATTTTCTCCAGATTTACATGATTTTCTATCTTCCTTTATTTATGTAAGAACAGTTATATGCTTCTCTCAAAGGGTAAGATTTATGTAAAAATGAGTGATGAACATATGCACCTGTAATGCTATTACTTATTTTGTAATTTTTTTTTATCATATTTGGATTGGAATGTTAACTGTTGAAAAAAAATGACATTTTTTTTTTCTTTAACTCTTCGCAGAGTTAATTGTTTTTGTTGATCAGGGAGTACACAGTGCATGGTGAATATTGAATCACTTGAAGAGTTGGGTTGGCCAGTGTTTCCAGAATCTGCTTTAAGGAGATGACAACCCAGTCTTTAGATGTTTGCCACCCTAAATCCTACATGGAGTCTGTATCACAATAATCCCTAAGAGTCAGAACATGGATTGTGGCAAAAACTAAACTGAGTTTGAATCCAGTTGTATTTGGATTACATAGTGTGTAAGTTGCTGGATCATACAGTAAGACTATGTTTACTTTTGTAAGTAATCCAAATACAAGTTGACTTGTATTTGTTGAGGATGATGAAGCAAGTGAAAAATGACTTGAACAGGATCTCTATCCACAAAGTCTTTCAACTCCAGGGAAAGTAATGCAGACAGATGTTTAAAAAGCAAGAGACAATCCTTCCCTTTTAAATAACTGGTCTGAGGATGTGATTTTTCCAACACAGATTTTTGTTTCCTTTTTCCTAAATATTTATTTAACCTATTTTTTTGATTAATCGACTTTATTGTTTAAAAGCAGTTCTATGCTTATAGAAACATTGAGCATAAGGTACAGAGTTCCCTTATATTCCTTCTCTCACATTCCCACCTTGGTTTCCCTTGTTAACAATTTGCATTGGTGTAGAACATTTGTTATAATCGATGAGTCAAAATTGATACATTATTATTAACTAAAGTCTTTAGATTACATTAGGGCTCACTTGTGTACATGTGTGTCATACAGCTCTACTGGTGTGGACAAGTGTATAATGACATGTGTCCACCATTATACTATCCTACAGAATAATTTCACGGCCCTAAAAATCCTCTGTGCTCTGCCTGCTCATCTCTCCCTCTTCTTAACCTCCAGCAACCTTTCACTGTCTCCTCAATTTAACCTTTCCTAGACTTTCATATTGCTGGAATCATAGTTTATAGCCTTTTTAGATTGGCTTCGTTCACTCAATACAATGCATTTGAGGTTTCTCTTTTTGTGGCTAAATACCTCATTTTTTTTTTACCTCGTTATTTTTAAAGGACTGGATAAGACTTTATTGTTTGATGTCTCAGTTTATTTATTCACCTACTGAAGGACATTTTGGCTGCTCCAATTATGAATGAAGTTGTTCTGAACATCAGTGGCAGGTTTTTGTGTGGATGTGAGTTTTCAAGTTATTTGGGTAAATACCAAAGTGTGTAAGTTGCTGGATCATACAGTAAGACTATGTTTACTTTTGTAAGAAACAGCCTTACTATCTTCCAAAGGGACTATACTATTTGCATTCTTCCTCTCCCTCCCTCCCAATTAATGAGAGTTCCCATGGCTTGACATTGTGCCAGCATTTGGAGTTGTCGGGGTTTCAGACTTTGGCCATTCTAACAGGTTATTGTTTTAATTTGCAATTCTCTAATGGCATATGGCATTGAGCCAATTTTCATATGCTTCTTTGCTACATGGTTTTAATAATTCCTGAAGTACTAATAATTTTGAAGAGGGAATGATACAAGACCTTGAATGATTCTGAAGAATCAGTATGGATTTTTGAGGATAACCTCTTAGACACTGCCTGTAGAAAATCATATTTAGCACCTATGTCAAGTACTCTGACAGGTACAATACAGTTTTTATAATTGTGATGTTTTAGATCACTGGACTTGGTTTTCAGTCTCTGCTTTCCTATGAAAAATGCAGAAGTTATAAATGGCTGCCCATGGTAATATGCTGGTTACCTCTCCAAGTAATAAAGGGATTTTCCTATGAATGGCAACTTTTCTGGGTCGATAATTCATGTGGATAGTTTGTGAATGACCTTTCTACTCACTTCTCTGGGCGTGTCTTGTGCATGTCAATCTCTCAGGTTGGGAAATGCTGCATTACTTTGACCTCGGTGGTGGTGAAGAGAGCACAGGTCCAAAAAGCTGAACATCAGCATGCCTGGCCCGCATTCTCAGTTTCCCAGCTCGCTACACTGATCTCAAGATACTGTAAACGAGATTGGCACTGAGAAACATTCAATTTCTGTATTAAAGTTTCATTTGGACATCTTGTCTCCCTGAGGGAAGGTGTGACACATTTGAGAAGGTTACTCTGGGAAGCTGAATAATTTTATTTCCTAGAGATCTTAAGAATGAGGTTAAACTCTTCTGGCAGAGTCTAAATGCTCTCTGACTTGGATTAAAAGCAAGCCAAGGTCACTTTCTGCCTTGTGATTCTTTTAAAGTAGCTTTTATATTTGAATATCACTCTCATGCACTGTATTCAAATAACTGAGTTAATAACTTCTTGATTATCTTAAGGATTATTGAAAAACATTAGGATAAACAAGAGTAAAAGGGATTGGAGATCCTCTTTCAAGCCTATGGAACACCTGACAGGATTTATTCTTCTAGCATAGCTAAAGTCTCTTGAAATATTTCTGGTGGACTATTGTTTTTTTTTTTAAAAAACTTTACCATCCCTTGTCAAAATAAATCAAAGCATGCTAATCTCTACATGCATTTAGAAAGGGACCAAAATCATGGGTAATGGTTTCAGGTACCAGATTACTCCAAATAGGGTGTCTCTCTTGAATGAGAAGAGAAAAATGAATCAAATATTAAAAAAGGAAATTGTTCCCTATTATTAAAATCATTTTCTTTTCTGTAGAGATAATTAGATAAATCTTAAGAGACAAAAATATGGAAGGCAGAGATAGAAAAAGTAATTGCAAAGGCCAGAAGTTAATGTTTAGTTGCAAGATAGACCTGTTAAGGGGACACTGTCAATAAAACCTTAGCTTGTCTTTTTTTATTATCATGACTGGTGAGATGAAGGTGAACACAGATGACTCTTTCTTAGAACTGACATAACCTAATGCATTTTGGTAAATGACACTTATTGGACAATTGCGTAGCTAATTATTGTCAGATTTCTTTTCCCCCAGCTTCTGTTTTTGCCTTTGCAAAACTGATCGCTTGTTTTAATTTTTTTTAAGGGTAAGATGGTGGAGGATGGGCTTAGGCAAAAAAGAGCAATAGTTAAACACATTTGATGCAGTAAGAACAGCGAATCAAATAGTTTAAAAAATACCTAGTAAGTTTCAAAAACTTAATTTAAGAAAAATAATATGGAGAGATCGTAAATATAAACTATGTACAGCCCTGTTTTCAAATTTCTCACAAACAAACAAGGTGGCTTTTGCACCCAAGATCTTGAATAAAAACACACACACGTACAAGCACAAACACACACACACAGAGGAGAAAAATAAGCAAGGAAATTCTTTCCAATAGTTGGCTTCATGAGTACAACTGCTCTCCTGTTCCAGTAGCTATTGCTAGCCAAATAAAACATCAGTGTTCCACTAGGAAATGACTAGCTAAACAGAAAGCGCTGATGAATTTACGGACTTCTCCCTGAAGTCCCCTGTGTCAAAAATTGTTATAGAGGCTTTTTTGTTGTTTAGGACATTCCCAGTACTGGTTGCTCAGTGTTATGTAAATGACTAATGACTAGAAAAAATATTGGCATAGGTAAATAAGGAAATCAGTTTCCTCGTGAAAGGAGCTAAACAGGTTCAACTGCCATCTGAATGCAACTTCTTAATATCTAAGAGAACACGCTTGTGCTCTGTAGTGAATTTGGACATTATTTTGTTAAGCAGGAGGAATTTGTTTAGATGGATCTTAAAGGCGGGAAAAATCCAGAAAACGGGCATTAGTACCTTTTGTTTATTACGAAAAGGAACCAGATTTCGTTTTCTTTGCCCCTCCAAATAAATGGTTGAGAAATTTGTGATCAGGTGAATCCACATAACAGATAGCTTGTGTATTTCTCTTTTTTCTGTTGGTAGGTCTTTTTTTTATAATTGATTTTATAACGAGCTAGCTATGGTGAACAGATTTGGGGGAACCTTTTCTGTTTTTACAAAGCAATTGTCCATGCTCCTTTTCTTAAATATTTAAGAAGTATTTTTAATATGCTAGAACTAATAATTTTATTTATAATTGTGGAATATTCCAAATATACGCACAAGACTGAAAATAACACATAGGTGCCACCACCACCTGTATCAAACAAATGTTAACATAAAATCTATACTATATTTTTTAAGTGGCTGAAAAATAAATCAAAACAAAAAAATTCAACAAAGTTGCCATTGTGTTTTATATCCTAGTCCCAAATCCAGGAAAAAAGGTGAAATTAAAAACATGGACACCTTCCAGTGAGAATGACATTTAACCACACAAGAATGAATTACCACAGACCTTAAAATAGTGTGAACTGTAGATGGAAAACTTTATATTAGAAATTTCTTTCAGCTCCAAAGATCTAATATGTAGGTGAGTAACATAACTATTTAACTTGAGCATTGATTTTGGAAGTCTGAAAGTAGGGATGGGCCTGTTTCCCCACATCGTGTCTTCTCATTTGAACTGGGGAACATATTTTGCTGGCTCAGATTTTGTATCTGGTGTTCTCATTCTGTGAATTTAAATACAAAGCTGTCAAAATAATGGGAAGTTTCTATATTTAAGAGGTGGTCAGTAAGGAGAGGTCACAGACTGGTGATTTCTTTCTTTCTTTTTTTTTTTAAAGATTTTATTTATTTATTCGACAGAGAGAGATCACAAGTAGGCAGAGAAGCAGGCAGAGAGAGAGAGAGAGGAGGAAGCAGGCTCCCTGCTGAGCACAGAGCCCGATGCGGGACTCGATCCCAGGACCCTGAGATCATGACCTGAGCCGAAGGCAGCTGCTTAACCCACTGAGCCACCCAGGAGCCCCAGACTGGCGATTTCATAACGGAGAGGGAACAGTGCCTCATCACCTTTCTTGGCCTCCCCCGAGGAGTAGGCTTTAATGCCCCCTTATTCTAAGCTGCGTCCAAACCACACAAGGACCTGCCCCCCCCCATTCTGTATTGCTTTTTTGATGCTTAAAATATATACCACCCAGCGTATCTGTTCTCTATTCAATTTGACCGTGAATGACTTGAAACTTTTACCAATATCCAGTCCATCCTCAAAAGCCGAAGACACGACTTATGATTGAGAATACTGGAGAGAACATTGTCACAGAAAAAAGTGATAGTAACATATGTGGAATATCTGTATCTGTATCTCCTTACGAGGATTCCTTTGACAAGGGCAACGAACCTTTATTTAGTCGTTCATTTATTCGATGGACATGCAGGGAAAAGGAGATTAAGGTACGTTTCCCAGCAGAACGCTGGAGTCATCTGGCTGGACAAATTAAGTGGTATGAGTTCATTAAGAAATTTATTCAATTCTGTCGTCACTGGTGGGACTCTCCTGCTCCCCGTCTCAACCTTCATGCCACTGGGCAAGTTTCCGTCACAGGCGAGGCTCCTTGGAGCCCCTCCGCCTCCGAGTGTGCTTTTCCTGCAGCCGAGAAGTTTTCCCCACATGCTTTCTAATTATCTAAATCCTTCATAATCCCCTTACCAAAATTAGGTCATACTTGCACCACAAAAACCTTCCCCAGTTTCTCTGACTTCTGTTTACTTCTTTGGTCTCTAAATTTCTCTAGGACAGATAGCTAGCCTCATTTCGCTTAGGGCTAGTGGATTGAGTGTCTGGAATTCTGCTCTCGGAGCTCCATATGACTTAACCTTCTCCCCTAAGGAGGCTGTGAGGCAGAGACTCTTCCAGCCGGCCTGAGTGCTCAGCTTGGCTCTCCCATCCCAGCAGCCCCTCCCCCGCAGACTGCAGATTCCAGAATGGTGGCTCAGAAAGATTTGTGGAAGGATGGGCCTTGGCAATGAAGCTTCAGGAAATTGGAGGTCTAGATAGTCAGCAACAGTTAAAAAAAAAAAAAAAGCCACAAAAGAACACCAAAAACAAAACCAGAATTTAGAATGTAATACCAACTTTTATTTAAATAAAATTCCAACTGAATCAAGTCATTCCTGGCTTTTTAAAAATATTGTTTATATTTTCAGGGTTTTTTTTTCTTTCTAAGATTTCATTTATTTATTTGAGAGAGAGCGCAGGAGCAAGGTGGTAGGTGCAGAGGACGAGGGAGAAGCAGGCTCCTTGCTGAGCAGGGACCCCGAGGTGGGGCTTGATTGCAGTATGCTGGGATTACGACCTGAGCTGAAGGCAGGCACTCAACCAACTGAGCCACCCAGGCACCACTCAGTTCTAATACCAGCTAATGCTTTACCACCAAATAATTCATTTAGTGATAGAACAATAGGTGTCCTAGCGAAGAATCAGAGATGAATTAATTTGTGAGATTTTCATTAAAAAGTCTATTATGTGGGGCACTTGGGTGGCTCAGATAGATGGTTAACGTCTGCTTTCAGCTCAGGTCATGATCTCAGGGTCATGGGATCGAGCCCCTCATCGGGCTCTCCACTCAGTCGTGAGTCTGCTTCTCCCTCTGTCTCTGTGTTCCCTCTTCCTCTGTGATTGCATTTGCTTTCTCTAAAATAAATAAAATATTAAAATCTATTATAGTGTCAGGCACTATGCTAGGTTCTGGAATATATGAAATAGGAAGATAGTAGGATGACAGTCGTGGAAAAATGGAGGTGGAGGACTTGAATTGTTTTCTAGTTCATTTAATCACTTTAAGGTTGTTATGACCTCCCAACAACCCAAGCCTCACTTTCTCCATGGAGCCTGAGTCAGCCCCAGGAATGCCAGTGAATAGCTCTCTTCTCAGACCTCCTGCTAAGCTTACCGCCAACAGAGTCACTACCTCCTCTTGCCCCTTACTTCTTGAATACCAGTACTCTTTGGTTATTGTTTGCTACATTTGTGTTTGTGAGACTGGCGCTGCAAAGCGTATGCTATTTTAATGTGCTATTCCTAAGTGAACAACAAGTTTTGAAAGGATCAATTGTTTTTGCCACTAATGCATACTGGGAAAAAAAAAATGCAACTTACCATTTAGTCAGATAGGGATTTTAGCCAAATCCTATGGTGGCTTTAGGCTGCTGCTATTTTCTGCACTGAGTTGTAAATTTGGCATTTTCAAGGAAGGGGAGAAATCTTACTGGAAACATAGAAATATGAGGGTTTTGTGGCAGCTAAGTTCCCAGAAGAATGTAGAAAAGTGGCAGGACTACCATGTACAATTTGTCAGTGCAAAACCTGTACAGTTGTACCTAGGAAGCCAGTTACAGGAAAAGCTTCCAACAGGAGCACTTGGTGATGAGAAGGAGTCCTAAGTTTGGGCTATGAGTGATGAAAGAAGAGCCAACATTTGGACAAATGGGAGAAAGAACAAGTAGAGAAGGCAAGATCAGAGAAGATAAGGCCCATAAGCATTAAGAGGTAAAAACAAATGTGCAGGTTTTACCTATTCATTTTCAATCATATTTCATAAATACACATGCCAATCTTGATAATTAATTATGCAATTTGTGGAAATCATCTTTTTTCAGTTTTGTATGTTGCAGCTTTAAAATTATTCTCAATCAGAGAGATGATTCAGCCATCTCTATTATTAAGACTTAAACTGGAAGTTGACTTTTCGCCCAAAGTACTGTAGCAATAGATTTCTATGTATTCATCCGCTTTGTCTCTCACCATCCTCCTGGGGGGAAATATTCCTAAAGCTTACCTGAGCTCTGGAGGTCTAACCTGGAATCATGAAGCAGAATAGAGCCGAGTGTTCCAGGGTGCACACGGACGGACGTGGGATTGGGAGCTGTCCTCCTGATTGGCTATTTGTGACCAACGGGATCGAGAAGCTATAGTATGGAGTCTCCCGGGGCCAAAGAGTCCAGGCGGAGGCCTCCAATGCCTAATTTGTAACTGGGGAGTTTCGTTTATTTTGGAAACGAGGCAAACAATTCTGGGACAAATAACTTTGATCTTCAACATATTTCTGCAAGTGCTTGCCCATTGTGCTAGAATTTTTCCATGCACTGGCCTGGTTCCCCTCCACCTTCCCTACCCTGCCCTTTGCCCCGCCAAAATGGCATTCATGGGCTTGCACTTGGCTCCCTTGGCCTTTGGCTCTGCTTGTTTTGTCCAGTGGGAAGAACTGGCAGGAGGTCACGGGGAAGGAAGACAATGATTCCAGGTCATCAGCCCTCTTCTCCCTCCTGGCTGAGTTTGACTGCAGTTGTTGTTTTCCTTACCCTTCCCGTCAGATTCAGGTCAGTGGGCTCCCCGCTTGCCCCTAAGGCCTAGGAGCCGGATTGCCTCCCTGCTATAGCAGCCCGGAGAGCTTCCCTTTCTCTAGTTTCCTTAATCCTCCCACACCTTCCCGAATAGTTCTTCAGTCAGCTTCTCTCAGCAGGCTCTGCTGTGTTCCTACTGGGACCCCGACTGACAGCCAGTGTTGCGATGAGTCACACCCTCTGGCTCTTGGCAAGATAATTGAAAACTCTCCACCCTCCACCTTTCGCTCCTTACAGTTCATTTATTTTAAAAAGTCATCAGAGTTTGGTTATCAGAAGAGTTACATAAAATAGTATACACAGCTCATAAGTCACCTTTTCAATTTCATTTAGTGAAGAAAAAGAAAAAAAGAACAGATATGAGGTTTATTTGCAAGAAAAAAGAAAGAAAGAAAAAGAAAAAAGAAAAAAAATCGTTTTATAAAGCGTTAATTATCTTCTTTGAATCTCCTGAATTCTCCCATCTTAATTTGGACTTGTTAACAGTGTTCTGTGGAATGTAGGATTTCATTTGTGTATTGTGCATTTAGGCTGACTTTATTTTAAAATATCTTTTAAAATTTAAAAAGCTGAGCATTGATATATTCTACCTTCTACCCTACAGCCTATAGGGTTTCCTTTTTTTTTTGTCCCCCTCTCCCCTGAAGGTGACATTTTTCATCCTCTTTGCTTTTCCCTAATGTGTCTCCTCTGTTATGTATGACTTTTCCACCTCTCCCCTGCTTCTGTGAGAGATATTCTGAGTCAAATTGAGCTTTCTCTTCCTTTAGTTTGGGTTCGTTCAAGGAGACAGGGAGAGAAATGTCTCCCCACCCGCGTTATTTGCAGGGAATCTTAACTGTATGTGTCCAGGGCCAAGCCTGGGCCCGATAAGCCACTCATACTTCTAAACGAAATTCATTGATTTGATTTTGTTTCTTCCAGTGGTTGCTCAAGTCAGGTATATCTACCTTTTTAGTTCAACACATGTAAGGACTGTAATTTTAAGGTTTTCTTACAGTCAACCAGTTGCTGGTTCTACAAACAGCTATGTGTGTTTACAACATGAGTGATTACACAACCTGAGTTGCCTTTGATGAGGTGAGCTTCCAGAGGGGAGAGCTCAAAATGAATAACCAACCTTCTCAGCAGGCCATATTTGAGCCATGAGATGTTAGAGAAAGATGGTTTTGTGATTATATGAGTTATTGGATTCTGCTATCAAATTTTACTTGGAGGCCGCCATGATTGGTCTATATGTCAGAAACCATCTCACATGATACCGCCCCGGTATCTGTGGCTGCCATAATGGCTGCGTGTGAGGCAGTGGCTCCTCAGGCCATAGAGATAAATCACTTTGGGAGGACCCTGTTCATTCTTATTCTGAGCAAGCAGTTGGGTTTTATTAATACACTTTGTGTTTCAGAAAGCACAGAGGAAATCGAGGATGATATACTTTATCAAATGCAAATCTGCTTTCTTTCCCAAGGAACCGGTTACAACTGAGGGTTTTAAAAATACATAATTAATACTACATTAATACGATTTGCACTCAAACGGTCTAGTAGACGTATTTCTATTAGCTGCCGATGAAAAGCATAGCGAGGGTAAGCTGTTGTCATTGAATATTATTTTAGGTGAGACTCTAAGACTTCTGAAACTTGATTTGCTCTTTCGGTAAATTAAAATGCCATTTATCATTATCATCAACACCAAATAAGTTTTCTCAAGCACCACACATGCCGGCTCTCTGCTGTGAGTGTTCTAAAGCAAGGTCAAGGGAAATGACATCTCCCTTCAGGAGCTCACAGTAGATGCTAATGATGTGGACAAATACACACAAATGCCTGGATAGTGTCTTACAGAGCTCTGTCCTTTTGCTTAAAGATAGCAAAGTAAACCTATAGCACCAGGGATTTGCCGTCCTCACAGGAATACATCAGGGTTGAGTGCTAACCTGGGTAGTAAAATGCTTGTGTAGAAACATGAGAAATTCCATAACATTACACTGATACAAATTGTCATATCATCATGAAAGACAATGTGGCACCATTTATTACAATAAGAAAAACCTACACCTCTTTTTGACTCTGCAATTCCACGTTTAGAAAGTGTTATCCTACAGATATACTCAAACAGGAGCATCTATTTATTACAATATTGTAAAAAAGGAAAAGCTGAGCATAACTTAATTGTTCATAAGTAGGGACTTGTTGAATGTATTATGCTGTAGCTATACCATGAAATACTATAAAGCTTTCAGAAAGAATGAGGACACTCTTTATGTGCAGTGCAAATCCAGAAATCTTCAAGAGAAAATAAGCAAAATACAGAGTAGTATGAAGAATATGTCAGAGTGGTTTTTTTTTCTTTCAAGAAGATAGAAATGTGTGTATGTAAGTAAATGTACATTTACTGTAGCTGAGGAACAGACATGAAAGACAGGCTATATACTGTTAGAGAGACTGTATACATTTTATGCTTTAATTTTTTTGTCTACCTCATAAGAAAGCATTATTTATTAAGTCAAATTTTAAAGTTTAAAGTAGTACTTTTAGGAAGAAAATATACAGATCTCGTATAGGTCAGGATACACATTGCTTTAACTTAGTGGGCTTCTGTTTGCTTGTTTGTTTCAGTAATGAAATGTTCACAATATCAGCTACCAAATATTGTTAGGGTTAAAATTTTTCTCTGCCCCTTCCTCGGCAAGCCCTGTACTTCTGCCCTGGAAATCTTGTTCCTGCAATAACTTATACAGATTACTTCAATGGAACCTCCATTTGGAGGTGTATTTCTGTGGTCAGTCTATTTCCTGCCTATGATTAACTCTTTCCTTAAATTCCCAACATGCTTGGTGACACAGCTTGTCTTTTATTTGCTTTGGATTTTTTTTTTCAGCTAATAATCAACCAATAAATATGGACCAATCATCTACTATGTATTTATGAATACACAGGACAGACATTAAATACACTTCAAAGGGAACCTTTTAATTCTACGATTTCGTAGAAGAATCAGTGGGGATTATCCACATTCTTTACCTGTGTGTAATCTTCGCTAAGCCAGATGAGGTGTTTTGTATTTTTGCATATAAAACTGTTTATTTACTATGTCCTTCTGTGACACGCTGTCGTGTCTTTGCATTCCTTATTCAGTGACACTTTCCTGGTCATGAAGAGGTAAATTGAACCCGGTTGTGCCAGCAACAAGCACAGCCAAGTTGTTTAATGGTTTACCTGGGCTTCCTGTTTTTGTTTCTACCTTCTTAATTATGTCCTGCATTTTGGAATGATTTTTGAGAGATGAAGGGTGAACTGGAGAGGCATACACTAAAAAGAGAAGAATCTCTTCTGGATAATCAGAAAAAGAAGATAAGCAAAAAAAAAAATTAAAAATTATAGGAGTTAGGCTGACTCCCCTGCAACCCTTGAAGGCTCTCCCTTGTCCTTGCTCTCCTAAAGTTCATCTGTCATTTTTCTACTCATTTCTGGGGTTTCATTGTTATCAATTTAACATTTCATTACTTGCAGCAGCTTAATCAGCACCACAATTGGTAGATGTCACTATATACTCATCATTCCAAACTGTTTAAAAAAAGAATTTTGGGTATAGAATTTATATGTTGAGGATTTCTGTTTTATATTTTCTTATACTGAGGAAGCCTATTAGTTTCTTTTCTTTGGTTCCTTTTTCTGAGCTGGTTATTAATCCATCATCAGGCACTGATCTGATACCAAATACCTCCATTTTGAATATTTATCTTGCACAGAATTTTTGCAGGACATTTTCTAATCTAACTGCCCTGGGGCCGCCAGCTCTCCCTTATTTGTTTGCTTGCTGGTAAATACCTCCTGCCCTCATCAAAGAGCTCTAGGAAGATTAAAACATAAGATCCCTGAGGGAAAGGACTCATCTCTAGGATTTAGGAGAGGGCCTGGCAAGACCGCACATTCAATAAATATTTGTTGAATGGCTAAATATTTGTTGAATGAATTAATCGAACATGATCCTCTGTATTGAAAGCATTCTCTGCATTACATCAGAAATCACACTAAATTTTTCTCTTATTTGGTAGAGATGATTGAAGGTCATTGATTTTTCAAAAACTAGTAGGCAAGAGTGGGTCCTTGGTGAGTATATGAGTTTCCTTGGGTGCTGTAATAAATTGCCACAAACTGGGTGGCTTACAACAGAAATTTATTCTTTTTTTTTTAAATTGAATATTCTTTTTTTTTTCATTTATGCTATGTTAGTCACTATACACTACAACATTAGTTTTTGACATAGTGTTCCATGAGTCATTGTTTGTGTATACCACCCAGTGCTCCATGCAATACGTGAAATTTATTCTTTCATAGTTTTGGAAATCAGAGGTCTGAAGTCAAGGTGAGCAGGGCCACATGCCCTCCAGAGGTCCTAGGGAAGAATCCATACTTGACTCTTCCAGGCTCTGGTGGCTGCCAGCAATCCTTGGCTTTCTTGGTTTGTGTCCACATCACTCCAGTCTTGGCCTCTGTCCTTGTATCAACTTCTCATCTGTGTTTCTTCTTCTTTTCCATCTCTTATGATGGCTTGTCATTGGGCTTATTGTCTACCTGAGTAACTGGGATGCTCTTACCTCCAGATCCTTAATTACATGTGCAAAAGTCCCTTTTTCAAAGAAGGAAACATTCAGTTTCCAAGGATTTGGACATGGGTGTATTTCACCACATATGGGTTATTTAGAAACAGAATTCATGTTCAGATGAGCTGCAGTGAGAATGTAGAAATTACCTATGGACCTGTTAGTTGGTTTTCTGATAAAGCTAAGAAAGAAAGGGCCCTTAGCAAGGTGCAGACTGGGAGACAGCTCCATAAATGACAGAGTCATGGGAACCCCCATCCCAAAGAGATGCTATACAAGCTGAACTAAAAAACATTGTCTCTACAGATTTTGTTTTGAAAATAAATTGAACCATGCAGTGTGCCTTACATTTCCCTCCCATGCTCTTCTCCATTTTAATGGAAATGAAGATTGGATGCATGTAATTTGATGAAGGATGTGGTCTATACATAGAGAAGCTGGAAGCTCAGTGGGTCTTACTCAATGTGGAAGGAAAAAGGATGAGTAGCATCAGTGGAAAAGGAAGGTCAGGGAGAGAGAAGTGAGTAAGGGTATTAAAGGCTGGAGGGCACAGACTCTGACAGGCAGAAAAACTTTGAGTTCTGAAGCAGACAAATCACATCGAGGATGAGATCAAGTAATATTCCCTTGCTTTCCACATCTCCACCTTGACATATGTTGGAATGGCAACTTCAGCTCTAATGAGTGTCAAGGGTACATTAAAAGGGAGTAGAATATAAGAAGGATAGTTCAAGAAGAGTTACCAGCTTTGTCAGAGTGACAATGGAAAGTGCCTTGGCCTA
This sequence comes from Mustela putorius furo, assembly GCF_011764305.1. Lineage (NCBI taxonomy): Eukaryota > Metazoa > Chordata > Mammalia > Carnivora > Mustelidae > Mustela > Mustela putorius. Next base: position 6,937,300 of record NW_025421321.1, read on the forward strand.
ATTTTACACGACTACCATTATTTAATGCATTAAACAAACAAACAAACAAACAAAAAATCAAACCTAACACCACATGAACACTAGCTCTTTGTTGGGCCTGGGCCACATTAGGTGTCTAGTTCTAACAGAGAAGCTGACCTTGGGCACCCTGAGTTACCCTCTCTGAATCATCTACTTTGCTATTTATCTTACTGCCTTCTAGGAGACCTAGAGAATATGAGGGAAAACAGGCTTATTAATCATATACATAGTGTGCCTTGGAATGGTATCAACATTGTGCCTTCCCTCTGGGAGACAGTCTGCTATGGAGAAGGTTCTTGGAAACCCCATTGCTTCTGAGCAACACATAATGGACAGTCCTCTCAGGGAATTATCTGGAATGTTCAACCCTGCCATGGTCCAGTTCAGTTAGCAGGTGTTTCCCATTCGTCTGGAGGACTTATATGTTAGCACAATACAGATGTTTGCCTATTTCCAAATCCCTGCAGTCAAAATGAGGCATCCATCCTAGAGCCAAGAAAAACATCTGCAAAAGGGTGCACATAAGGATGAGGGGTCCCAGAGTGCCCTGAGGGGACCACATCCACTAGCTAGTTCTAGGTCCTAAGCTTTCAGACAGACTTTATTCTATGAGTTCCTGTTGTGAAGCCTCATTAATATTGTCTCTGGTTAAGAGTTTCTGTTGGTTAGTAGTTTCCGTACCATTTAACACTTGGAGATACTATAGCTTCTCCAATGATTGCAACATGGTGAAATCAGACCAGTGACCATTAGACATGACACCAATCCTTACCTCTCATACTAGATGCCAGAAACCAAATCATCATGAGACCAATGGATTCTTTTATGGTGAAAATCGGTCCTTTCCACCAAGAGTTTAAACTCGCTGGAGAGGCAGAGCCCTAGAGGAAGCTGGCAGGGCTAGTCCCCAGACTCCAGGGGCAGTCAGGCCCATGCATAACGAGTTTCAGTCTCCAGGGCTGTTCAGTTTGGCATTTTACACAAGTTCTAAATTTCCTAAACTAATAAACAAATATTTTTCAGCCTATTTATATTTTTCACCCACACATGAAGCACATCGTGGGCCAAGAATATGAAAATACTTTTGAAGACCCTCCTCGGCTACACCCCGGTAAATGGAAATCTTTGTAGCTTGTTCAGCTTGATCAGGCTCTCCAGACTGGTGTGTACCTTGGAAATGCTCTCATGAGGTGGGCCCACCTGAGTGGCATCCAAGGCCAGACCAAAGTTCTACCTTAACTCTGAGGGGCAAAGTACGTTGCTCTATACAAAATTGCCCATAGTTGGTCATATTTGACTTACAGTGAAGTGAATTTCATACAATTCAATCTTCCAAAGCAACACTTTCTAACTGAGTTTGTAGCTACATAAGGTGCTTGTTTCATTTTCACTTGATATACAACTATTTGCAACTAAATATAATTCATTAAGTGTATTTGCTTACTCTAAAAACTATACCCTCCAGAAATCCAAGAGAGGGTGTTGTTAAGACTTTAGATTCCAGCCTTAGGCAAACCTGGTTCTGAAAGGCTCAGATGTGCTATTTGACCCTGGGTGATGTCTGAGAGTCAGCCTAGTTTTCTCATCCATAAAACGGCAGAAACAACAGCAGCTCAATGAGAGAGTCGCATGAAGTTCTCAGCAGAGTGACTGGCTTACCAGAAGTTCCCAACAAAAATATATGTAATCAGAAGAGATCCCGAATTGCTAAGGAAATGTTTAAAAAGAAAAACAAAACTGGGGGCATCACGTTACCTCATTTCAAGCGTTGCTACAAAGCTATGATCACTGAGACAGCATGGTACTGGCACAAAAATGGACACATAGACCAGTGGAACAGAGTAGAAAGCCCAGATATGGACCCTCAAGTTTATGGTCAACTAATGTTTGACAAAGCAGGAAAAAATATACAGTGGAAAAAATACAGTCTCTTCAAGAAATGGTGCTGGGAAAATTGGACAGCTATGTGTAGAAGAATGAGACTAGACAATTCTCTTACACCATACACAAAGATAAACTCAAAATGGATAAAAGACCTTAATGTGAGGCAGGAGTCCATCAGAATCCTAGAGGAGAACATAGGCAGTAACCTCTTCAATATTGGCCCCAGTAACTTCTTTCAAGATGTGTCTCCAAGGCACATCTTGGCAAAGGAAACAAAAACAAAAGCAAAAATGAACTTTTGGGACTTCATCAAGGTCAAAAGCTTTTTCACAGCAAAGGAAACAGTCAATAAAACAAAGAGGCAACCCATGGAATGGGAGAAGATATTCACAAATGACAGTACAGACAAAGGGCTGATATTCAAGATCTATAAAGAACTTCTCAAACTCAACACACACAAAACAGATAATCATGTCAAAAAATGGGCAGAAGACATGAACAGACACTTCTCCAATGAAGACATACAAATGGCTAACAGACACATGAAAAAATGTTCATTATCACTAGCCATCAGGGAGATTCAAATCAAAACCACATTGAGATACCACCTTACACCAGTTAGAATGGCCAAAATTAACAAGACAGGAAACAACATGTGTTGGAGAGGATGTGGAGAAAGGGGAACCCTTTTACACTGTTGGCGGGAATGCAAATTGGTACAGCCACTTTGGAAAACAGTGTGGAAATTTCTTAAGAAATTAAAAATAAAGCTACCTTATGACCCTGCAATTGCACTACTGAGTATTTACCCCCAAAGATACAGATGTAGTGAAAAGAAGGGCCATCTGCACCCCAACATTCATAGCCACAATGGCCACAGTCACCACACTGTGGGAAGAATCAAGATGTCCTTCAATGGATGAATGGATAAAGAAGATATGGTCCATATATACTATGGAGTACTTCATCAGAAAGGATGAATACCCAACTTCTGTATCAACATGGGTGGGACTGAAAGAGATTATGCTGAGTGAAATAAGACAAGCATAGAGTTAATTATCATATGGTTTCTCTTATTTGTCGAACATAAGGAATAAGATGGAGGACATGGGAAGATGGAGAGGAGAAGTGGGTTGGGGGAAATTGGAGGGAGAGTTGAACCATGAGAGACTGTGGACTCTGAAGAGCTAACTGCGGGTTTTGGAGGGGAGGAGGTGGGAAGTTGGGTGGGCCTGGTGGTGGGTATTAAGAGGACACATATTGCATGGGGCACTGGGTGTGGTGCATAAACAATTAATGATGGAACACTGAAAAGAAATTAAAATAATAAATAAAAAATTTTTAAAAAGTATATGTAACATACTTCTAGCTCAGAAGACATCAAACTATGGCTCATGGACCAAATCCAGCCCTCTGCCTGTTTTTGAAAATCAACCTATTTTTAGAATGTAGCTGTTAGGGACTGAATTGCATCCCCCCAACATTCATAAGTTGAACCCCTGGGTATGGTTTGCAGGAATGAGTGGGGTTGGGGAGAACTGGTCAGATTCTGAGTACTAAAAGCAGAGCCTACAGGATTGACTGACAAATCAGGTATGAGGCTAAAAGAAAGAGGAGTCAAGTTTTTTTTGGGGGGGTGTATGTGTGGAAAGATGGTCTTACCACTGATGGAGGGCAAGGTTGAGGGAGTAAAACAGAGTTCAGTTTGGAAAATGTTAAGTTTGACAGGTGTCTTAGAAATGCAAGTGGGAAACTTAACTAGACAGTGGGCAACATGTATCTAGAGTCTAGTGGAGAGATCTGAATTAGATATGGACTGTGGGAATGAACATAGATAGAACAAGGAAGGCATCCTCCCTTTTGAAATTTAGAGAAATAGTGAGGAATCAGAAAAGAAAGTCCAGAAGCAGCAGTCAGCGAGATGGGAGCAAAACAAGGAGAACTGTGCTCTGGAAGACAGAAAGATAATACTTTAAGGCTGAGTGAATAATTGCCCTAGATTCTGCTAGCAGGTCTAGTTTGATGAGAACTGAGAAACAGCAATTGAATTAATACAATTTTTATTTAAGTGTAGTTGACACACAATCTTATTTTGGTTTCAGGTGTTCACTATAGTGGTTCCACTTCTCAACAGGTTTCACTATGTTCACAGCAAATGTAGCTACCGTGTGTCACCATACAATACTATTACAACATTGTTGATGATAACCCCTAGGGCTGTGCCTTCCCAGTCCATGGAATGTGGATGGAAGTGTTGTGTTCCATTGTTAGGTCTCCACTCTAAAATCACACCCTACCCCATCGTCCAGCTCTTTCTCTTTCTTCCACTATGCCTGGTTGCTTTGTCTTTGTGGATGTCTCAGAGAACCTAGGTATGGTGGAGTCATGAGTGTCTGTGTGTGTGGAGCAGCGCCCTGCTACCAACCAACTTTGGATTTTATGAGGTTAAGCATATGATATTAGGGAGTGGGGTTGTCTTTTATGGCTATTAGTTTGCCATGACAACCTTGAATTTAAACTTCTCAGTAAAAGGACTCAACTAGCCTCTAGCTAAGTTGGATATTTCCTAATCCATTTAATATTTTGGTAAGATTTCCACATTGTTGTAAAATGCTTAAATTCGATCTCCATTGAATAATGAGTTGCAGTAAGAGATGTAGAAGATTTATAAATTGAGCGGTTCTGAGGTATTCTTTAATTATGAAAACTCCTGGCCCATGTAGTTGATTAGATGATTTTCCTGGTGGAAAACATCAGAAGGGTCCCTCATTGTTCATTGCATGAGGTCTGTCTCTCTTGGAATGGCATTCAGGGCCTTCTACAATCTGTGCCTAGAGATTTAGTTTACTATTTTGAGTTTCAAAATGTGGTTGCCTTCTCCCCACCCCAGCCCCCACTACCCAGCAACACTTAAAAGTCCCAAGTAGAATCATAATGTAATGAGCAAATTTCTTAGATCAAGTTATAAACTATGGATCTAGCAGTCATAAGAAATAACTTTTATTCTTCTCTTAGAACTCTCCATAAACCTTTGTTAAGATTTTCATTGATTTAAATTACTATAATAACCCAATACTTCAGGTAGTCTGGATTTGAAAGAAAGCATTTTACATAATATACATCAATTACTTGAAAAGACAGTTCTGTGTGAAGATCAGAGACAATCTGTAACTTTCAAATGCAGATTTTATAATGTCCATCTCAATCTTGGAGAAGCAATGGTGTAAAATTTCAGCAGGAAGAAGACCACAGAATAATAGGCATAATTTTTTAAGGGTGAACTTTATACCTGGCTTCATGCTTTTCATTTTATAAATATCATATTTCTTTAATTCTAAGATGCTCTGAATTGAAGTGTGCAACTTTTTTTTTCTCTGGGGGACAAAAGAAACATTATTATATTAAATGAAAACCTCCATGGCAATTGCAAAAGCATCTAGACTTTAAAAGTCATTATAAGTGCACGGAACACAAGTGTGTCTCATACTTGAGGAAATAGATTATCATCTCAAGTCTACACAATACAGTATCTAGGGGACCTGAGGTTTGGAAGTAACCTGACCAAGGTCACACACCTTGAGGAGGACTGACATGAATTTCGTGGGTGGGAATGAGGGACACTCTAGACTGTTTCACATCACTATGTTGTCTCTCCCCCGCCTTTGCTGTCCAATTTTAGACCATGACTGGCTAATTTCAGTGCAACAATACTCCCAAATATAGTTAAGTCTAGAGAGTGAATATATTTTAAAAATGGAAAAAAAATGCATTTTGCCTCATGAAAATTTTCTGAATCTTTTTTACTCAATTCATACATTTAGTGATTTTTGAACCAAGCATTTAAGGCTTGGTTGAATCTGAAGATAATGTTAACACTTTGTCAAGCATTTGAATTGCTTCCAGCATATTGTAGTATAATCCTCTGTCCACAAACATCCCTTCATTATTGCCTAATTACATGCAAATTTCATAAAATGAATGAGTTTTAAGGACTTGTCAATCTGTCATCCTAGGAACCACTGAAACATTTTGACTGCTAGATAAATAATCAGCAATAATCACACTATGCAAATTTGATATTTTCTGTACAATTATCTGAAACCATAAATAACTGGACACAAAGACATTTGGCATTCTCTCCGTGAGACTTGACCTACAGGGCTTTTTTCCCTTTTTCCTCTTCTAACAAATGTGCTAGTGGGAAATTTGTTGCCTTTTTTTCCCCCCTAATTCCAACTGTGCAAATGTACCCAGTGGAAAAATTATGAGTATATAAATGCAAAGAGAATTTTGTTTATTTTTATCTGGAGTGTGTTTCCCCTTGGCAAACATTTTTTTGGTGTGTGTTTCCATCTTAATTTTTGCTTTTTGTAATTTTCACCTCCTCTCTCTTGGAGTTGTGTTTTTCTCACCACAGCAGAGAATATAGGTGGGGAGCATTCGGTGTATGTTTATTTATTTGCTTTAAATTTATTTTTCCTATATTCTTCATCTTATTTAATTTTTCCTCTGCAATTCATTTCTGGACTATCTAATACACGTCAGGCACTTGGGAGCATCCAATATTGAAAGGCTAATTATCATTCTATAGCCAAGCTCAGAAACATATAAACTGTCTAGTCGAGTGAATTTACCAGTTGTGCAACTGAGTTTTTTTTTTCCTTCTCTGTGGTTGATGCTGGTGTTGCTATAAGAATATGGGGACCATCCTGCTCTCTGTACTTTTTCATTAAAACAAGCTGATGAGTTATAATAACTAACAATAAAGCTCCTTGATAACGCATTTTTTATAAATGCCCCAAATGGAAACAGCCAGAGTCACCTTTGCTTTGCACGTATCTTCAAAGCAGTGCAGTTCAGACATTCCACAAGTTTTTAACGACTTTAAAGTCCCATTAAAGCCATTATAATTATTTAATAAAAGCTTTGATTCATTAGTTGGTTGGTTGATTGATTGATTGATTGTAGACAGAGAGACTTGTTGGTTCTCTGGCCGTAAGTCACCAGCTATGAGTAGAGATCTTGCTTCTATGGTTTGTTAATGGCTGGGCTCATTAATGGAAATAAATCCAGCATGCCACTTTTTTTTTTTTTTAAACCACTGAAGAATCATCTGAGATGAATGTAGGGTATTAATTTTTTTAAATTTTAAGATATATAGGCAAATAAAGTACTTCGGTTGATTTAACTTAGAAGGATAATGAAAGAGTGCCATTCAGAAACTTGGAATTTAAAAGTGATTAATAAAGTGCTTTGTACCACATCCACTCATTTTCTTCTGTAAGTAAGGCCATCAATCAACAGAGAGCTAGCCTGACTCATTGATACTATTATTATTTCAGCCCTCTGCGAAACGGGAAAGTATAGATTGTGTTTTGCTGCTCCTAAAAAGCAGAAGGTTAACTAAGTAGCTTTCACGCCAGAGAGTGGCAACCAGGAAGGAGGAGGTGGCCACTATTCTGGTCCCAACTAAGCTCCAATCAAACACAAGCTGGCAATTCAGGCAGAAAAAAAAAATGAAGTTCTCTTGCCGTTCGGCTGCCAAGTTCAAAACTAGCTCCTGGAAGTCCACTTCCTTCAAGGCTTCTACCGGAAGTGCAGCCCCGCCCGCTCATTTTCCGTATTCCTGCAGCAGCAGTGTTCAAGGCAGGCCGACCGTCACGTGCATTGCAAATTGCTTCAAGACCTGAAACAGCAACATTCCCAACTGATAAAGGAAGATGAAATATGTCTCATCAAAGCCATCTTTAAAAATATATAAAACTCTCCATATGGGTAAGGGAGAGAAATGAGCGCTCAGAGGTTACAGCCCACCAGTGTTACTTAATCCCAGAAGGAAGGCCCTCCGAATCCCCGCTACTGTAATTATTTATTACAGCGCATGTTCCCAGTGAAATGTGATTGAGATCTGCACCTTGTAATATGTTACCATGTAGTTATGTATTTTAAAAGATTAGGGTATCGGTACAGTGGTTTTATTGTTTCTTTACACAATGCATATTTTGTTAGGCATATTAAAATATGTACTCCATCTACACCTAATAGCATTAAATAGCATTACAATATTAGGCCTTGGGTTAACACTGGAATTTGGAATACATACTGTGGAGGCCTGTCGATGTTATCCATCAGGGGGTATAAATTGTCCACAGATGTCTTATCATACAGAACTCTTCCTGTGGGTTTGCTATTATTAGGGAATGATGCCCTCTAAATTTAATGTGTGGATCTCTGGCTGAGGCTCCACACACAAGCTATTGAATTCCCAGTGTCTCCCGTGTGTGTGTGTGTGTGTGTGTGTGTTTGTGCGCATGCTTCCTTGGATTCTAGAGATGAACAGAAACCTAAACAATTTGGATTTAGAGATCTTCAAATGGCCAATCATCTATGCCGATTGGCAAATAACTAGATCTTATTTCTATTAAAAATTCAGGCCTCTGATTTGGTCTTTTGTATCACAGGGTAGGCCTTTGATGTATGTGGCTTTCATTGTAGCCGATGTTCTAGAAAGTGCCAAAATTTTGAGAAAATGTGGACATGCAAATATAAGGTATGTTTAAGAATAGTTTGCAAATAATTTGGAAAAGTATAATTTATTTTTGTTTGTGCTATTTAAAGTACACTCTTTTTCCTCAAGAATAAGATAATAAAATAATACTAGTCATGTTATTTTTGAAATAACGTGATTTTGTTTTTCCTGATCCTATTCTTGAGTATATGCTATTGAATTCCCAGAGTGGCTATTGCCATTTTAGTCCTTGCAAAATAACTATTTACTTAGAACATTCTTTCTGATTTGCTGAGTGGTTTCCTTGATGTTTAATTGATGTGCTGATGAGAAAAGCAGGTTGAGGCAATGGTGTTGGGCCAGAGATTTCTTTGGACTCTTCTCTTCAGGATAGTGTTGGAGCTTTGTCAAACTACTCATTAAAATAACACCTTCATGAGCCAACATGCTTGAGTAAGGATCAACAGAGAATCCCAGCTTCCTGACCCATAGGTATTGGGAGCTGTCATTAGCACTATTATTATCATTGATGGTTTGGAGTAAAAAACAAACAGACAAAAAAATTTTCATGACATGAATAAGGTGAAAAAAAAGATAAAATTTTCTCCTTATGTGTATTTTTTTAAAGATTTTATTTATTTATTTGACAGACAGAAATCACAAGTAGGCAGATAGGCAGGCAGAGAGAGAGGAAGGGAAGCAGGCTTCCTGCTGATGCAGGGCTTGATCCCAGGACCCTGGGACCATGACCTGAACCGAAGGCAGGTCATGGTCTCTGGAGCCACATAGGCATCCCTCCTTATGTGTATTTGTAACACAACTTTAATTTGAATATATTGTAGCTTGTTTTGAAGAATTATATTTAATTTATAATTGTTCAAGTCATGGTTATGATCTACCTTCTTTTATTTCCTTCTAGATGATGGAAAGAGATGTGCTACTTATTTTAAAACATGCTAATAATAATAGTTATAATTTTCTTTACCAAACATCAAAGCAAGTTTTTTCTTTTCCCCGTAAAATAGAACACACAACCAGAAAAATGCAAATATATATATATATATATATATATATATATATATATATAATAAAGCAAACACCATAGAACTACCACCAAACTGAATGTTGTTGTTAGCTCTTCAGAAGCTCCCTTTGTAAAGACTACCTTGATTTTATGACAATTATCTCCTTGCTTTCTTTAATAGTTTTTGGTTTTTGCATACTGATGCCCCAAAAGATATGATTCGGTTTGCTGATCCATTAAAAAAAAATCCATCCCAGAGGGGCATCTGTCTTCAGCTCAGGTCATGATGTGGGGAGTTGGGGGTCCTTGGTTTGTGTCCTGGATGAATCTGGCTCCCTGCTCAGCAAGGAGTCTGCTTCTCCCTCTGCCCATTCCTCCATCCTGTCTCATGCTTGAGTATATGCACTCTTTCTCAAATAAATGAATAAAATTAAAAATAAAAAAAGAAAAGAAAAGACTGCCTTTAAACAAACAAACAAAAAAATCAGTCTCAGGTTGCTTTGATTTAGTGAATGGCCATCTCCTTCATCATGCCAGACATGGAGACAGGCTTGCCTTGACATTGTTCCCCGCCACCTGCTTGCTGGGGAACCTTCTCTGATTTTACTAATCCCCGGTACCTTTAGTGCAGAGAAGTATACCTGATACAAGGGTTTTGTGAATACCAAATACGACAGCACGAGGAAGCCATTAGCAATCCACTTACGATCTGTGCATTCCCCAATGACAGAATTTAAGAGGGTCACTGGCCATGACGAGTGTAAGTTCAGAGACAAATGACCAAGATAATTGACATCCAGAGTGGGGGAAAATAAAGTGAGCTGGGAAGCTGTTAGATTTCATATCTGAAAAGGTATCGTGGCAGAGGGTCTACTTGATGTTTTATTTTTTTTTTAATTTTTAAATTTAAATTCCAGTAAGTTCCCATGGGGTGTCATATTAGTTTTAGGTGTACAATACAGGGATTCAACAATTCTACACACTGCTCAGTGCTCATCATGATAAGGGCATGGCTTCATGTTGTTTTAGATAGAGCCAGAAGCAGCAGTTCATGTTTTCTAGGCAGCTGATTGTAGACCAGTGCCAGATTTCAAATTTCTGAGCAATTACAACCATTGCAAAATAGAATAGGGTGATGAGAGCATGAGTTTTGAAGGTAGGTAGACTCAGATTTTGATCTTGTTTGTAGCCCTTGCTGGCTGCGTACATCTGGGCAGTTCCTGGGCAGGTATGACTCTCAGTGTAGATACCTAATGTGCTAGTTAGAGATAAGTACTTTGGGATAAATTGTGGGTTGAATCAGATGGTATATGCAAAGCAATTAGGACAATGTCTGACAAGGAAATCATATTCACTGATTGAATGAGTGAGTTCTCCAGGCCGCAAAGGACTCAGAATTAGCTGACATGACAGCTAGTTAAGGAAGCTTATACAAGCAGAAACAGCATCTGTCTTGTTCACTTTTATATCTCCAGTCCTAGCACCTACAAGGTTCACACTTAACAATTTTATAATACGCGAGCCAATGGAAGCGATGTCTGCATTGAGTTGAGCTTTAAATGAGGAATCTGCATATGATTTTCTTCTCACCTAAAAATCTTTAATTCTTTTTTTTTTTAAAGATTTTATTTATTTATTTGTAAGAGAGAGTGAGAGCGAGCACAGGCAGACAGAGTGGAAGGCAGAGTCAGAGGGAGAAGCAGGCTCCCTGCAGAGCAAGGAGCCCGATGTGGGACTCGATCCCAGGTCGCTGGGATCATGACCTGAGCCGAAGGCAGCTGCTTAACCAACTAAGCCACCCAGGCGTCCCAAAATCTTTAATTCTTGAATTAGCGGGGACTGACTGGGAATGCGGAACACAAACTCCAAAGGAGGAGCTTCACCAGCTAGAAACACCATCATTTATTAAAATAGCTGTCACACTTCACCGCTGTCCTTATCCTGAACTTCAAACTTGGGAACAGCTGACCTTCTCAACTTGTGGTTCAGGAAGAATGGACTGACTGTATCAGAATCTCTCAGGACGAGACTGAAGCATCCATCCATGTTTTCACAAAACCCCCAGGGGTTTCTAGTATCCACCCAAAGTTGCAAACCAGGACTCTAGGATTAACTATATGCTAGGCCCTACTCATGGTGTTGAGTAAAAACCACAGAGCTTCTTGCTTAGAGAGCTGTCAGTACCCTGGTATGTCCTATGCCCTGTGTGCATTACCAGTGGTGTCTGATACTACCCACGATTCCTGGTCAGGGTCATTTCCCTGACCCCTCCAGGAGCTGGGAGATGTGAAATGGATATTCACAGAGGTGGGTGGGGATTCAACTGACTCAAATACACCTTAAAATATCTTTGTTAAGCAAATAAAGTCTACTTGAATGAATTTTGACCTGAGGCTCCTACAAAGGCATCCAGAAGGTGCCTACCCAGCTTCTGTAGAGCACAAAGGCAGTCATCCCTATGGAGTGATTTCTGGTGACGGGGAGGAGGAGGGAGGGTTGGAAAGGCCCCTTGTTCCCAGCATCTCTCCTTCAAACTTTGTGTCATGGATGAATTTCCACATTAACATTATTTATCATTTAGGCAATTGTGGTCCTTTACACAGAAGCCAATTCTAATTAAATGGGTTTCATTAAAAAAAGATATGATATTTCATTTGTAAGAAATCTCAAATAAAATGGTAAAGGAGAAGAAAGTGTGTAAGTTGTAAAGGTTTATGGAAGTGTGAGTCATGGTTGGAACTGTCACTCGGCTGTCAACATGCATGGCAAAGACTGGATGGTGGGATATTAGCTGAGAGGGCTTTACAGAACGGTGGTGGGAAGTTTGAGGTCTTCAGGTGTGAAGGGCCTGGGAGAAGAAGCCCCAGGGACCCAGGAGGAGTTGACAGTACAGAAGGAGGGAGGGAGGAGAAGCTCAAGGGGAGTGATAATAAGGTAACAACACATGCCATGATGCCTCCTCACATTATTCTTACCCTGGTTTCCACTGGCCTTGGGAGTATCTCTGAAAAAGGGAATTTCCTTCCATGGAATTGAGGACCCAAGGCTCTTCCTTGGATTTATATCCAGTCCTAATCCTCTCTTAGTCCAGACAGATTCCTTAAATACTGGGGAAATACTTCTTGGATTCAGCTGCCTCTGCGTCCCTGTCTTCCACAAATAAACCTGCCTCTTTTGCTTCCAGGTTTGGCTGGACAAGGATCCTGTGTGGGTTTAAAAAACAAAAAAAAAATTGCCAATCCCTAGGCTTCATTCCAGTCTACTGAATAAAAATTGCTTATTAATGGAGACTGGAAATCTGCATTTTAATGAGTATTCCAGCCATATCTGACGCACAGAAATGCCTGTAAAGCACTGGATAATGAGGAAATTATTTTTTAACAAACATAGTGTTATATTTACTTTCTTATAAGTAACAGACACACATGATACTAAGGTTTAAAATGTCCTACGTGAAATGTACTTTTAAAAGAAAAGATTTTATTTATTTTGGAGAGGGGGGAGGGCCCAGAGGAAGAGGAAGAGAATCTCAAGCAGACTCCATGCTGAGAGCAGAGCCTGATGTGGGCTCGATCATATGACCAAGAGACCATAACCTGAGTTGAAATTAAGAGTTCTTTGCCCAGCCCACTGAACCAACTACACCCAATGTAGTAGTTTTTAATCATGTGCCTTACAATTATTTTTTCTTCCCTGGGGACAACTGCTGTTAACCAGTTCCTGGTAACACACTTCTACCTGTTTTAAGATTATAGCCTTTACTTTCATTTTATTTACATTTGCCAGACATTCCTTTGCATATCTTCATATTTTTGAGCACTCAAGATCATTTTTTTTAGGGAGCATCTTGTATACAGTATCTGAGTTTTCCTTTGAAACCCAATGAGAGTCTTTTTAAATTTCATAGACTAGCTTATTCCACTTATGTTTCTCTATCAGATAGATTTGTCTATGGCATATTTTATACAATGATTTCTATTTTTAATTTTAATTAATTATTTACTTTGCATTCTTTAAAAAATTTTAATTGCAATAGAGTTAACATGGAATGTTATATTAGTCTTAGGTGCACCATACATAAGGCTCATTTCGACATGTGCATTCTTAATCCCCATCACCTGTTTCACCCATCCCTTACCCACCTCCCCTTCAGCACAAACAGTGCATAAAAGTTCCTTTTTCTCCACATCCCTGCCAACACTTGCTCTTTCTTGTGTTTTTGATTGTAGCCATTCTAACAGGTGTGAGGTGGTATCTCATTGGGGTTTTGATTTGCATTTCCCTGATGATGAATGATGCTGAACATCTTTTTATGTGTCTGTTGGCCATGTGTATGTCTTCTTTGGAGAAGTGTCTATTCATGTCTTCTGCCCATTTTTAATTCAGTTCTTTGTTATTTTTGGTATCAATATGTATAAATTCTTTATGTATTTTGGATACTAGCCCTTTATTCGCTATGTCATTTGCAGGTAACTTCTCCCATTCTGTAGATTGTCTTTTAGTTTTGTTGATGGTTTCCTTCACTGAGCTGAAGCTTTTAATTTTGACGAAGTCCCAATAGTTTATTTTTGCTTTTATTTCCCTTGCCTCAGGAGACGTGTCTAGAGAAATGTTGTTACAGCCAGCATCAGAAAAATTACTGCCTATGCTCCCTTCCAGGATTTTTATGGTTTCACGTCTCACATGTAGGTCTTTAATCTATTTTGAATTTATTTTTGTGTGCGGTGTCAGAAAGTGGTCCAGTTTCATTCTTTTGCATGTGGCTGTCCTGTTTTCCCAGTACCATCTTGTTGAAGAGTGCTTTCATTTTTAAAACATTCCTTCATAGTGTTAATTTTGCTTGGTTTCATGTTTGCATGGGGTTTCTTTTTGAAGATATGAAAGTCTTTGCATTTTAATATTTTGTAGCAGTGGTGTGGTGGTAAATGTTTAACAAGCAACTCTCCAGAAAAAAAAAAAATAGCCCTGGCTTATAGCATTTGCCAATTTCTTCACTGTAAATATTACTACTATGGCTGCTTTCTGCTTATCTTTAAAACATACATATATATTTATATCTATATATACATAAATATGTATATTCTTATTTTAGCCTCTTCTCTAGACAATATCTACTAAGTAATAACAAAATTAGTTCATTTCCATTTCATCATCCACCTGAAAATATCTTCCCTTGACTTCTTATCATATGATAAAATCAGTTATTGGGGATGCCTAGGTAGCTCAGGTGGTTGGTTAAGTGTCAACTCTTGGTTTCAGCTCAGGTCATGATCTCAGGGTTGTGAGGTCAAGCCCGGCAACAAGCTCTGTGCCCAGCGCAGAATCTATTTGGGATTCCCTCTCACCCTCTCCCTCTCCCTACCTCTCTCCCTCTCTCTCTAAAATAAATAAACACATCTTAAAAAAAAAAAAAAAAGGAGTCATTAAAATATTGGCCATATTCAAGAAGAAAGGAATTAGACTTCCCCATTAGAAGGGAGAAGTAGCCAAGAACTGGAGGAAATGCTTTAAAATTAATATATTGACCCCTTTTCAGTCAGTGACATACTTTGTAGTGTTGTGTTGTTGTTGTTGTCATTGTTGTAGTGTCCATAGGCTTGTGTCTTCACCAAAACTTCTTGATCATGTGACAAAATGATTCATATCTATAAAGACATAGGCTGGAAGCTTAGAGATATATCCAATTTGGGACCAATGGACATGGTCTCTGTTTTTCTTAGGCAACCAGAGAGGCTCATATGGAAATTATATTTTCTGCTTTGGTGTCATTTTCTTCGCATCCTAACCCTTTGACCATGCATTTATGATAGGCATTTCACTTGTGTCCTCTGACCAAAACAGAATTTTCTTAGGGCTTTTGATAAGGAAGTGGGTATCTTTAGATGAAAGAAAATGAACTTCTTGAGGACTTAGACTGATTTTCTTAGGTGTCAGTAGCAGAAATACAATAATAATGTTGAAGTCTTACCAAAGCCTCCAGGGCTATGTTAGTAATGCTTATTTTTTTTATTTTGTCTTTAACCTCAGAAGATCAAATAAGTTGTGTGTATTTTCTTTGGGTCAACTGTATTTAACATTTACTGAATATTATAATATTGTCAAAGAATATATATGTATATAAATACATATGTATTAATATTCATATGAATATACACACACATTAAACCTGTTGGGTGAAATCTCTTTTGAAGTTAGACATTTAATTAAGTTAACAAGTAAATGGATAAATAAATAAGTAAATAAAGCAGAGCAAATGTTTAGGAAAAGAAAAAAAATACCCTTCATAATGGAGACTTCCAGAAGAAAATAAGCTACAGTTAAATTGCCATATTTTAAATGGACATGTGGTTGCTTGGCGTTCCCCTCTTAATGTTAGTATATAGCATATATAATTAGCTTTGATACTTTTCTGTCTGACATGGTGGACTTTGAACTCCTCTGTGTCATAGGGTAAAGGTGGGATGCTGGTACGTAGAAGCTGTGTTGCTATCAGACAGAAGAGAGTTCATATTCCCCTTGGACAATTTTCCCAGCTTCTTGACCTTTGGGTAGGTCACCTGGAATCTCTGTTTGCTTTTCCATAGAACAGAGACAACATGAAAGTAGCAAAATGAGAGGATCAAAAGAAACAGCATTTGTCCCACCTAGCTTATAGGAAATAACCAATGTATCATCGTCTCCCTTCCAGCTTTCCAATCTCAAAACCTCAAATACAAGTGTCTTCAAAAACTGTAGAATGAACGGTTGATTGAATAAATTATATGCAAATTAAATTCTACTACTATTCATAGGAAGTGAATATTTCCTGTATTTTATCTGACTGGAAAATGTGCTTGCTTTTGGGTTTTTTTTCTTGTTGTTGTTATTGTTTAAATACCTAATGTCCCAACTGGAATCATAGTCCGGGTTCTGATGATTACCAAGTTATATTCTAAAAGATAAAGACCTTTATCACCCAACACATGCAGCAAAGCAACTTCTGTTTCTCACAAAATTCTTTTAAATTGGATTTATAATTTACTAAGACAATAAGGATCAATAAATCAATACATGTAAAATGGCTCCAATCCCAGGACTCCTTTGCCTGTTTCACCTTCCTTCAGAAAGAAATGTCTTCTTAGGTTATTAAAATAAATGGTGTATGTGTGGTTTGCACCGGTGCTCCTATCTTTGTGAAAAAGACACGAGAGACATGATGAGAGTCAGTGTAAAGCCTTCCCTGTTGGAGAGAAGAAAGCTGCTCTCAGCTCAGCACGCTGCAGAGGAAGGCCATTCTCCCAGCCCTGATTTCAGGCTTTGGCTTTGTCACCGTTCCGTTACAGCTCACTGTCCATGAGGAGGGTCTTGGGGCTGCTGGCAACATCAGCAGCCCTCTCCACATCACCTCCTTCAATTAGTAATTGAGTCTTGCGTTTTTATTTTTCTGAGTGTTGTCACAAATTTCAGAAACGGATTAAAGCCCGCAAGAGTGTCTCTCACAGGGGCTCCCTGCAAAGGGATCTCAGTCCCCTTCCCCACGCTGGAACCTGGGCATTGTTGCACCTGCAATGCCAGAAGCAGGAGTTACCAATCACAGAAGGCACTTGAATTTTATCACAGCGCTGATGGCTGGTGATACTAAAAGACACAAATTTGGTCAGGGTAGTCCTTTGGGTACTGCATCTGCACATCTTTTCAAATGCTTATTATGTTTTCGACCTTAAAAAATAAAAGGAGCCAAACATCTCTTCCAACTTCTCTTTTGGTCCACTCTCAGCCAGACTGGTGTTAATTACTTCATTTTTTTTTTTTTACTGGAGCTCTCAAGCTCCCTCATTTTTGCCCCGAGGCATTTACCGCAGGACACTGGGTAACCACTGTGCTTTTGTGGTAGGTTGTTTGTGCATATGCATTTAAGATTAACCCTTTGTGTTTGCGAGAGAGCCTTCTGGGTAAAGAGAGGATCCAGACTCCTGCTGGTCTGGAGCTAAAGGAAATTGGCTGGATAATGATAAGAAGACATTTCAAGGACTTCCCTAGAATGCAGTGGCTTTCTCTCTGGGTCAGTCATTGTTTCAGACTGCTTAATTATGGCACACTCACGCAGGACGCCCAGATGAGCACATGGAAAGACGTTGGGAGGCCTCTTCTATTGTTCATAGAGGAGACGTTGCACACTGAGGATAGGTGCGGCTCTGGCTTTTCTTAGAATCCCCCTACATGTCCGTAATGGCGAACATTTAAAATGCATTCTGATTCATTTAAAATGGGTGGCTGGTTGATGATTAATCAGCTTTATTTTTCCCCCTTGTTACATGAGGCTGAGTTTCTAAGGAGAGATTTAAATGTGTATTGAAATGAACAGGGTTTAACATATGGGTCTTTTTTTTTTTTTAATATAAACATTTTTAAAAAGGTTTATTTT
The DNA here is from genome assembly GCF_011764305.1 of Mustela putorius furo. Classification (NCBI taxonomy): domain Eukaryota; kingdom Metazoa; phylum Chordata; class Mammalia; order Carnivora; family Mustelidae; genus Mustela; species Mustela putorius. Next base: position 6,955,141 of record NW_025421321.1, read on the forward strand.
ATAATCTCTACATCCAGCCTGGGGCTTGAACTCACAGCCCTAGATCAAGAGACATGTGCTCTTCTAGCTGATCCAGCCAGGTACCTCTAACATTTGAGTCTTTTGAAATATTTCTGTGGTGGGGCTTGGTACTGTTACTATACAAATAGGTGTTATGCAATCAATATAAGGGGACAATTTATTGGCAGAGATAAAAATGATTCACAGTTTTTCTTTCTTTCTTTCTTTCTTTTATTTATTTATTTATTTTGAGGTTTATTTATTTATTTTTTAGGGGTTTGAGGAAAGGGGCAGAGGGAGAGAATCCCCAAGGATATTGCCTGTTTAGCCTGGAAGTTCACGCAGGTCTTGATGTCAAGACTCTGGAGATCATGACCTGAGCTGGGACCAAGAGTCCAGAATTCAACCAACTGAGCCACCCTAGATGCCCAGATATGGTTTCTTAATAGAAAAGGAAAAAAATCAAATGATAGTGGGAAAACATGAAAGGAATAAAATAAATGAAAACAAGTTTGAAAAACCTTGAGACTTTGCCTTAAGAGGAGTAAGCTGTTTAGAAGCATCATATCAATGTTTGGTGTTCCTCCGACAAATGAACAGAGAAAACTGAAGTATAGGAAATGTGCACTTAGCCAAAGGCTCTGGGCTCAAGAAAAGAAAAAGAAACAAATACATTTGGTTCAACACCTAGTTTGAATTTCTCTTCCTTAGTTTTCTGGGAAGATTTATATAGAGCCTTCCTATTATAGACTCTCCTTTTCTTTGAGGACATTTATTTAATCATCTCCCTTCCTCCAACAGCCATCTGTTCCCCAGGACACATTGTCCCAACACATTTCATCTTTTATATTTTCCATATTTGTACTCACATTTTTTTCATTCTCAGGCTTAAATAAATTATGTGTTCCTCCCCAAATCTACAGGCCTTTCTATGAGAAAAACTGCAGGTAGAGGAATGTCTATAAACTATCATAAGCTACCAGCGATGGTGAAGTTTCCTACTGTCAAATTAAAAGTGAAATAAAGAACATGTTTATTAAGGGAAAATCGGAGTTGACTCTCCTGCCACAGATCAGCCCTCTGGTGTATTCTACACATGTATAATACAGAGGTGTTTAGATGGGTCCCTGAAATGCACTTATTTGAATGTTAACTTAAACTGTGTGTATCAATGTTGTTACTCACCAGGTGTATTTAATTTTGAGAGTTTGGGTTGAAGCTGAACACATGGCACTAGAAAGAGGAGCAATCTGTAAAATGCTACCATGTTTCTAACATGGGAGACCAGGAGTATGATGATGCCATTCCCTGTGACAGCAACTGTGGGAGGTGATCATGCTTGGGGATGGGAGGCGAGTGTGGGTGGGAGTAGAAATGAGCATGTTTGGAGGTGGGAGGTGAGCATGTTTGGAGGTTAGAGTAGAACATGGTTGAGAGTAGGGGGTGAAGTGTACTTTGGGTTAGAAGGTGAGCATGATTGAGAGTAGGAGGTGAGAGTGCTTGGAGGTAGGAGGTGAGTGTGATTGGGGGTGGGAGGCGAGAATGGTTGGGGTTGGGAGGTGAGCATGCTTGAGGGTGAGGGAGAAGCATAAGCATGCTTGGGAGTGGGAGGCGAGTCTGCGTGGGATGGGAATTGAAGAGGAGTTCACTTTGGTGTAGTGAAGCTGGTGTCCTTGTGCAGTATTGTGTTGGAAACCACTGGATATGATTCTCAAATTCGGGGAAGTGTCTGCACTTGGGGTTGTAGATTTGAGAGCTATCAATATACAGATAGTAATTGGAACTATGAAGATTGATAGGATAACTCAGAAATAGAAAGAGACAAAGAGAGGGTAGGAAAATAAAGAGCACAAAGTGTGACAGAAATCAAGATGGCAGAGAACTATAAGAAGGGAACGAGTGAGAGTGTAAAATCCTGAGGTAATGTCTCATAGGATTAGGATAGAAAAAAATATCTATTCGGTATGGCTTCCATGAACTTCTTTGAGTTTCTAGTGATAGCCATTTTACAAGTGGTGGGGGAAGAAATTGGCTTATTAATTGGGTCTTAGACATGAGTAAAGTTTCAGGCAGTTCATAGTATTCCTATTTTCATTATAAAGCTGGCCTTATGCATGAAATCAGTGTTATGATGAAGATTGTTATAATGGTTTAAGAAAGTTTACTCAAGCCTCCATTTTAAATAATAGAGTTGTATTTCTCAATTTCCTAGCTCTGCCTAAACATCATGGAAGTGGAAAATGGAAGCTCAACCAAACTAATTTAATGAACCAGCTGTTGTGGAGATACAACAGAACACCTCATATGACTTTTTGTTATTTGAATTTTAACTTTATTTTTTCATTTTTTAAAAATATTTTATTTATTTGAGAGAAAGCCAGCACACAAGACAGAACATGAGCAGGGAGAGGGGCAGAGGGAGAAGCCGGCTCCCCTCTTAGCTGGGAGCCCGATTTGGGGCTCCATCCCAGGACCCTGAGATCATGACCTGAGCCAAAGGCAGATGCTAAACCAACTGAGCCACCCAGACACCTTCAGTGTCACCTCCTCAGAGAGGGCATTGTTGACCTTCCAACTTAAAGTGGCTCTGAAACACCTCTATTATATTATTACATTTAAATTTTCTGCCTTGTAACTACCATTATCTTATTTTTCAAAATCTGTTTCTCTACCTGCCGATTATAAAATAAGATCCAAAGAAGAAGCCATGACTCTTATTTCTTGCTATCTCCCCAATGGATTGAATAGATCCTTCTTGTGTAGGAACATCGCAATCTGGGATATCAATAAGTATGTGTTAAATAAATAAATGAATGGATAAAGAGTCTTCAACCTGAAGTTCCCAGGCTTACAATCTGATCTGAGATCAATAATAGAATAATTACAGCAATTTGAATGATTACAGTATGCCAGGAATTATACAAAGTGCATATGAACTTTTCCCAATGACAATTCACTGAGATAAGCATGAATTTGGTCTTCTTAATAAATAAAGTATCTGAAGCTTAGAGTAGGAAATTATTTTATCCAATAATAGTCATGAAGGAAAGAACTTGGATTTAAACCTTGGTTTTCTGATTCTATGGCATATAACATCAGGCCTTCCTTTTGTACTAGATTATTGGCAAGAGAACTATGTCAAAGCCACAGGTACACTGAGCTGAGGAGGTTCACACGAAAGCTTCCCCATCAAAGTATAATGTTCCGTAAGCTCTAATGCTCTAAAGCTTCTAATCTTTAGTTAATATTTGTTTGAAACACAGCATAACCAAATAATTAGGCCTAAAAGCTGTTCACCAAATCTTTCAATAAAAAGCATAATGAAAACATAATAAATGCAATAATATTTATTAAGACAATACATATATACACGATATGATTGCCACTGCTCTCAAGTTTTACTTATATTAACCAGTTTAATCCCACAATAATCTTAAGAGGTAGGAATGTTATTATCTCTACCTTACAAAGGAGAAAACTAGGATAAAGAAGTTAAATGACTACTCCAACTTGCTTACCTAGGAAGAAGTAAAGCCAGGATTGGACACCAGGAAATCTGAGACCAAGCTACCTCAAGTTACTCAGGCAACCTGAACCAAGCATATTGTAGAAAATTTGGTGTCCTCCTATGGCCAGTTAGACTAGACAATGTGTAAATTTATTACTAACTTAAAATGTATACCTACATTTAATTATTACTTGGGGCTGGATAAAGAGTTTTCTGTATGAAAGATATTAACTAATTAAAAAAAGAAAAAAATTAGTGGTTATTTATCTCAAAATGTTATACTTCAAAGTCTTCAGAATTCTGAGTAAGTAGATCAAATCTCTGACATCTGCCAGTTTTATGTCTTAGACAGGTTTTTCAGCCTTAAGTAAGACACTTTTGAAGATATGATTAATGAAATTTGTCTTTAGAAATGATACAGGTTGTATCACCTAAGTTGATACATCGTACAAAAGTATGTCTTATGATGATAGAAATGTTCTATAAGATATATGGCCACTGAGCATGTGAAATGTGGTTTATGAAAGTGAGGAACTAATTTTTAACTAAATTTGATTTTAATTAAGTACAATCCAATTTTAAGTAGCTATGTGTGTCTAAAGGCTACAATATCGGGGAATATAGATTTTAAACTACTAATTCTTAGGCGTCTAGGATTGTGAGACTTCCTTTACACAATTAGAAAATATTTTTAAAAATTAGGAAAGCAGACACCAAAAATGTCATTTTGCAAAGGCAGAGCAGAACAGATAAGCTATAATCTTATTGTTGAGTGTCGAAGGGTTCAGTGCATGAAGTAGCAGAATTTTAAGTAAGATGGAGGCTTGTCAGTTCCATTGATCTGGTCCTCCAGAGACAGGAGCTATTCTGACTGCAGTAAGAAGTTACTGAAAATATCGGATCTAATCACCCAAAACTATAAATAACTGACCAATATGTGTAAATAAAAAAATAATATTATGCACCATAAGAATGATCACTATTATCACAACTCAATAACTACTTTTGCAAAGAGAAGTAGGAAAAGAAACTTTAGAACATTAAAGAGAAGGGTTAGAATTGGAAATCTACCCTTTCCAAACCAAAGAAAACACCATGCTAGTATCAATTACATTTCTTCCAATGATCAATCTGGGAATGATGATCTCATCAGTGAGATCATGTGACACATGTGAGAATCCTTGGTAGTTGCTACAGTATATCATGTCCATCTGTAGTTTGATGTTGATTCAAGAAGCTTATTTTTTTGTATAATGCATTGTAACACCTTTTTGGGAATGTAAGTATTATTTTGGCACATTGCCTCCACACACCATATCTAAATTTAGTTCAAAAAAATCCATTCAGAATATTGCAAATTTGGAGTACTCATTTTTGCTCTAAAAGAAATTCTTTTAGAAGCCATTCATCTTATTGATTACTCCAATATTTACTTTTCCATTTCCTTCTTTGAGTAAAGCAAGAAGCAAGGAGGTAGGTACCTAAAACTCAAAAGTTGTTATTTTGATTACAATTACAAAACATAGTTTTCTTTTGATTCTAAGCCATTGTCTCTCCCTCTCTCTCACATCTTCATTATTCAATTTTCCTATTTCCCACCTTTTTATAGAAGTAGAAAATAAGAGCAATGAAAATACTTTAAACTTCTTTGGTTTTATAGGGCACCTATATAAATAACATGTTTTTATTCCTCAGACATCCCAACCATTGAAAGTTTACACTAATTACCTGTAGTTTCGTTAATGTTATAAGCTGCCCTTCATCTTTCCTACCCAGACATACTACTCAGTTTCTTCAGCAGATATATTCAACAGCTTCTGTTCACACCTGACATCAATTTCCTTTGATGTTCACAGCCTAAATGAGAACGTTACGGCAAGCTGTATTTGTGAAGTATACAGGATGCCTTTAAAATGATAGCAGGTATTTTCCTCATTAAAGCAGCCATAACAGATAGTTAGATATGATGCTGTCCCTCACCTTCCTACTAATTAATGACTATGATTGCAACCCAAATAAGATCAGGCAATTAAATGTGATAACATTTCAGAAGCAAAGAAAATATACAACAATCTTGGAATAGCTTCTTACCGATAAATAAAGTTGATCTTTGGAGAATTACCATATAAATGTACTATTCTATCACAAAAATCACACAAACTAAGGAACGTAATAATTTTACTTTTAATTGAAACATGAGTTAGAAATCCCATTAAATTAAAATGTTATGAGTTGGTTATAGGAAGGTATTGTAAACAAGCTTTGGCGTATTCTGCAGCAGGGTATGGAGTTAGAGCAGGGACTCGTTCAAGCATGCCTTGAAAGGCACTTTGGGGAATAGATTATACTCATCTTGGCAAAGTATCTAGGTGATTGTTTTGGTAACAGATTTGTGACCTGGTCTAGATAATAATAAGAGCCTACAAAGAGAAGCTATTGACCCCACCATGGTTCACAAACATGCAAATATTCAAGAAAACTGTCCAGAGGAGCTAGCTCTTTTCAGAGAACTAAAAGGAACAGCCCAGTAGGTAACCAGCTGCTTTTTAATTTTATCAACTCTGATGCATTTTTGCAAAGGGTCTTCTTGAGAAAGGCTGTTGTTGGTGGTGCTGAGAACGTCAAGTTCATCCTCTAGGTGATTATCTGAGCCATGGGAGGAAGTGGAGACTCGAGGAGGGTTTCATTCCTAGGCGCATTTCCCTTATGTCACCTGAAACTTGACTGGGATAGACCCTAATGCTGGCCTTGAGGAAATGGCTTTATTTTATTGTTTGGTTTGCATAAGCTCCTATGTAGACTTCTCAATGCTTATAATGATCTGCACATTATTTTTTTTTAAGATTTTATTTATTTATTTGACAGACAGAGATCACAAGTAGGCAAAGAGGCAGGCAAAGAGAGAGGGGGAAGCAGGCTCCCCGCCAAGCAGAAAGCCTGATGCAAGGCTCGATCCCAGGATCCCAAGACCATGACCTGAGCCAAAGGCAAAGGCTCAACCCTCTGAGCCACCCAGGCACCCCTGATCTGCACATTATTATAGCATCAAGGGCTATCAATCAAAACAATGAGCTTATCTGAAATGCCCACCATGAGAAGTCCCTGAAAAATTATATGTACGGACACTCTTGCTGCTGCCCCTTCCAAGGGTATGTGTGCGATTTGAAGCATTTCTGGGAAACAACCAATTGTGGTGGTCATTATGCTTGGTGTTAGTCTCTCCAGGATGGATAGAGCTGTTCTTCAGAACGTGAGAGAAGAGGATCGTGCCAAGAACAACTTGACATTAATCTAGTAAAATACGGATACCAATGTGTGTATATATAATTATATTTACAATTTTTTAAAAGATTTTATTTATTAGAAAGGGCACACAAAGGGGGAGTGGGAAAGGGAGAAGCAGGCTCCTTGATGAACAGGGAGCCAGATGTGGGGCTTGATCTCTGGACCCTGAGATCATGACCCGAGCCAAAAGGCAGACAGTTAACCAACTGAGCCACCCAGGTACCCCTATATTTAAGAATCTAATAAAAATCTGAATTCTTTAAAGACAGAGGACTTTATGCTAGTTGTATTCTCAACATAGAGCCTATAGAGCAGTGCCTGGTGATTCACAAAACTCCCTCAAATCTTGTTGAATGAGCACATGCAGACACAGACACACACTCCTTGAGTGCCATTAGGAGCGTCTTCCCTGGAAATAGTAATAGCTTCCTCTTTTTTCTCCTGTGTAAATTTCTAAAGCCTTGTGAAGTCTGCCACAACCTCTCCCTCTTTTTATTTTGTCCCAAAGCTGAATTCTCAGTACCTCTCTCTATTCCTCCCTCTCTACAGCAAAACTTTGAGTATATTAGTCTCAAAGACATTCCAAGCTTGGAGTTGTTCTTATCTTTATGCAAAAACAGATTATTCTTGTGCTCCTTTGGATTTGAGGAGTTAGTCACCCAGGACAGCATTCTCAAAGGAAGATTAGAATACTTAGCTATCAACAGAACTCTAGGCAAGGTGCACATATCTAGAGAAGGTAAATTATCGTTTTACTGGAAATGAGTCTAAATTGTGTTTTAAATTACAGAAATTAACATTTAAATATTAGTCCATAAGCACATGTTCACTGTCATTGTAAAGAGAGAGAGGGAGAGTGTGCACGAGCGGGGATGGCAGAGTGCAGAGGGAAAGTAAGAGAGAAATTTAAGCAGGCTCCACACTCACTGGGGAGCCCTACAGAGGGCTCTATCTCATGATGCTGAGATCATGACCTGAGCTGAAATCAAGAGTCTGACTCTTAACCGACTGAGCCACCCAGTCACCCTGCACTGGGTCACATTTTATATAGAAATAATTATTTTTATAATTGATCCACTGTATTCTGAAATAATTGGTTTGCCATCCTTACCTTCTTGCTGTGTATCCTGATTCCAGTATCTTAATTTTACCACGACTTGGTTTCTTCAACAGCAATGAGAATAACATGTAACCCCAGGGTTTTGTGGGCATCAAATTAGATAATAAACTGCTGAGCATAAGACAAGTGTGTCCATTTCTTGGTGACACATTTCAAGAAGGAAAGTGGAAAAAAAGTGTTAGTCTGGAGAAAACGGCTCATGATTCTAAGAGATCCGCAGTTACTAGCCTGTGGGGGAATTGAGTTTGGAGAGAGGAAAAAAAATAGGATAAATTTGAAAATTGTCCTCTACAATTTAAGGCATTTCTGTATGAAGCAGAAATGAGTCTTTGTAATTTCATACGGCAGACCCATGATGTATGGATCAAAGTTTCCAAGAATGTGACCTGCAGATCAATGTAAAGTGGAATTCTGAGCAACTATTAGTATCTGAAGGGAATGAACAACTTAGAACAAGGGCTTTGGGATTAGAAGATTCCAGAATTCCAGTGCCAGTTCAGTCGTTGGCTGGCTGTCTTCCATTGAGCTTGATCTTCCTAAACGTCAATCTCTTCATCCTTAAAATGAGAACAAATGTCTCTATAGAATATAAATAAATATTCAGTTAAGTAGTTTAGACAAATTACTTAGCATAATGCCTGAAATAAATAGCTCTTAAGAAGTTGTATTTAATTATTCCTTAAGAACTCCAACCTAGTGATAAGGTCATTGTCAAGGATGCTTCGGAAGGGCAAGGACCATGTCTGCGCGTTCATGCTAATATTCTCAGTCCTAAGAGAAAGTGGGGGATTCACTTACTATTTCCAAACAATGAAAAAGTAGAAGAGAAAGATTCACAGAGTTGATGGTTACAGATAACCTTTAGTCCCTTCCCATTTCAAGAAGCTATTCTTTTTTGACTTAGTGATCCAGATGGGAAAGTAGAAAAATAACCCTAAAACCTGGAAGTAAATGAACTAGGTAACTTTTCATTCCTAACTTTGGTTAAAATGAGAAATTGCCCCTCTTCCTTAAAAAGCTGACCTAGAGTTCTTAATCATTAGATAACAAATTTGTGTGTTAGAAATCAGATAAGTTATTCCTTTTAGTAGGAAATAATATAATGGAAAATAGTTTTACTTCTTTGAAGAATAAGGATCAAGAGCAGATGTTTTTCTGATTAAAATTATTTCCATTGATTTCAAAAACACTACACTTCTCAAATATTCACAATTTTTGGTAGAAGGCACAATTGCCAGTGAGTTCTGATTCCTTTAGTGGCAACTAATTAATATTATTTCAGAAACACATATATGTTAACACTGCAAGGAAAGGCAGGACAAGGTTTCCAGACGTGATTTTATTCCTTTTGTATTTTTTTGTTTGTTTTTACTTTTAAGTGCCTAGGCTTTTTCATTGCTGACACATCACACTTAACACATTTCTATGCATACACAATGCTAATAGCAAATCCATACAAAGGCAAGGCTGGCAAAAAGTCATAACTGTTAAAAAGTTCTTCTATAAAATGCCGTGAGATTATTTAGGTTAGTAAAAAACTAGCAAGGATTGTTAAAAACTCCAGAAGGATCTAATCAAAGTGTGAGACTGTGCAACATAATGACAGATGGAATTTAATGTAGATAAGAAAAAGGTAATGCATTTGGGGAGAAATCATTTAAACTTTTCATATACGTTGGTAGGATCTGAATTAGCTGAACTTCTCAGGGAAAAAAAAGAAGGGGTAATTATGGATGGAAGTATTCATTGAAGACATCTGCTCAGTCTTCAGCAGCAGTTAAAGCTAATAGACTGATGGTTATATTAATAAGGCAAGGGAAAATAGTATGGAAAATATTATGACATTATGCTATATAAACCACTGATTTAATTTCACTTTGAACACTGCGTTAGTTTTTGGGTTCCTAGCATTTTAGAAGAAGTAATGTTTACAAAGTAAAAGTTAAACAGGCACACACACACACACACACACACACACACACAGAGAAATGGGAGCAGAGGCAAGAGAAACAACAGGGCGGTAGCAGGAGGTAAGATGGTACCCTGAGTCCAGGAGGCTGCTCTCCCCATCCCTACGCTCACACGGTCTCATTGAATTCATAATGGTACCTTATAGGAACTGCATTCCCAGAAAATGATTTACCGGTTCTGAGCAAAGCATTTAATGCTTTTTAGGCCAACAGAAGGATTTTATCCTCTGCCTATCTGATACATGGTTGGTAGCTGCCATGTCTTAAAATACTTTTAGAAGCGAAGAAACGATCTTTCTAATGCAAAGATTTTTTTCCCCTTCTCTGCGTCACTGTCGCTTAGATAAATCACAAGATGGTGGCTGTTTGTGTAACAGTCCCACGATCCTTTGCTGTTTATCCTTTCCAAATTTCCGGAGTCAGTGATAGCCCTCTAATGAAAAGGGCCTTTGGGGAAAAAGTGTCTCTAAGTTGGTAGTAAGACATCTATGGTAATAAGAGTTTCTGTTCAATTTTTTTCTACCTTCCTTGTTGATATCATTTAAATGAACTACTTATAAAAGTGCAAGTCCTTTCACTATAATCGCTCTGAACCACTGTACTGAACCATTTATCTGTGTGGCAGGGTGTCGTGCGAGGTAAGCATTTGTGTTAGATGGCCTGGACCCAACGCTGGCTTTGTAGTTTCGAGAACTATAATCTTATGGAAGATCCTTTTCTCAATGGGTTTTAATTTTTTCTTTCTTAAAATGACGTTGATAATATCTAGTTCACAGCATTATTTTAAGAATTAAATAAAATAATTTATGTAGACGTCTTTGTGCATGGGAAATGCTCAGTGTTAGCTATATCATCGCTACCTGGTATCAGATAGATGGGTTTTAAATAAAAATAAAATAACCATATTATCATTTAATCTCAAACGTATTTTTTGCTTCCCATAGAAGCCTCTGGAAGCTGTCCTAAATTTCAGTTTTCCCTGATCCAACCCCAAATTCCCATTATAATTTCTCTGCCAGAAATCCTTGATGATCATTTCATTTCACAGCAGAAAGAGTATTTCTATTATCTCTTCTCAGAATGTTCTTCATGCTTCTCTAACGTAGAGTCTGGTTTATGGCACAACCATTATTTCAGATGCCCAATCCCCTTTACAGTGCTTGCCTTAGTCCTGCATAGGAAGTCACAGCTGGCGCTTCTTTCTTTTTGGAAATCTATTCAGTGTCTCCAAGAGCACAGCATCAGTCTATCTCTGAAATGTCATAGTACTGAATCTGGGTTTCTCTTTGATTCCAATAACATCACATGTTATGTTATTTGTCTTATGTTATCTACTCATTCCCCATAATACTGTTAGCTACACACCTTGGAGTGTCCGACATTATCCAGGGTAGGGCGAAAGAACACATTGTATGAATGAATAAACATACAAAGTTATAGACTCACTTCTTACCAAGAATTTCTGGACACAGCAAATTCAAAGAATAACAAACACACTGCAAAAAGAAAAGTATAATCTCATGTAGTAAGCACAAAAATATAGCTAATACTCACTTTTACTGATTGTCTCTTTCTAGAGAACTATTATTAAAGTGAGGATTTATGACTTTCTGAAAACTTGGCATCATTTTCTCCCAGAAGGACTGCAATCCCGTCTCTAAGCTTGGACCAGATCATATTAAAAAGTCTGTGAAGTTGATTTGGGGAAAAAAAAAAGTCGAGCACCAATATGCAATATGTTTAAGATACTATTTTTCTCTAAAAGTTCACTGTAGAGAATAAACAGAAGGTGTCATTATGGATTGGTTTGTAACTTCACTTACTTTATTTTGTATGCCAATCTTCTCTTTCTAATTTAAGATTGTTTTTCCTTCATTTCTTATATCTTCCCTCCTAATGACTCGCCATGAAGTTTCAGTGTTTTATATATGAATGAAGGAAAAGAAATAACATTTTGAAGGATCATTTCTTTCATTGGATTTTCCCATTCTGTGGCTAGAGTGAATTACAAATTTTCATGGATGAGGATCATTATGTTAGTCTGTGGTGAGTGTTATATGAGATAAAAGAGAAGGTATGAGATCAGCTCCTATACAGCTGCTAGACATATCCTCTTTATTGAAAAATGTATTTAAAATGTCCCCTCTTCAATGGATGGGCAATGATTTAAAAGACGCAGCTGCTAGTTAAGTTACAGAAATGGCACCTGGGCTCCAACTGGGCTTAGGTGTGAGCAATTTTGAGAAAAGGATCAGAACAGAAAGCAATGAGGTGGGGGTAGAAATCCTTTTGCCATTAAAGTCATGTCATCATCAAAGCCTATAGAGATCCCAGTTTTCAAGGTATCACACTTGGAAATTCAAAGCAATTTTGGGAAAAGACATTCACCATTATATTGAACTATCTTTTGAGTTAAAAATATTAACTGAATTAATGCTAGATGATTGAGAGGGATTTCTAAATCATGCAAATGAAAGCGGTATTTTTCTCAGGGCAATGAAATTCACATACAGAAGAACATTACTGATCATTAGCATGGGGAAGGCATACTTCTGCCTAATCAAATGTCCATTAATACTGAGAATGTCTGTCCTTTTCATTGATTGCAGTTTAAAAAGAAACACATGAAAAGGTGGTCACATAAGATAGAGATGCCTTCATTAGTCAACACGAATGGCATACTCTTCTTTTTAATGTTCTTTCTATCCCTTTTCTTTTTCCTCTGAGCTTCCTGAGAAGTGGCATGTGTAAACTCTCTCTATAAAATGCAATTAGTAAGTTAGGGGTAAATCAATCACATTTCCTGTTAAAAAGTTCCCTCTTCGGCAGAATCCTAGACAGTGTTCTTAGCAGTGGGGATAGATTTGACCCTCCATTTATTTCTACTGTTGTATTGGTCATGACCCCACGGGGCTGGATGCAAGAACATGGGACTTCCTTCTGTTAATGTTAGTGACAGGGACCTGTCATTTGGAAATATGAGCAGAGATTGGGCATACTGGTGGGATCTGTACTTGCTGTGATGCCGACCTGTGTCTGAATCCTGATTTTCCTCCCTATTAACCTTATAATCTGGTTGAGATAAGTTATAGGATCCCCCAGATCTCCATGTTTTTATGGAGTTATGGAAACTCTACTCCTTGCCAGGCACTATTCTTGGTCTGGCCTCCTAGAGGTAAACCAAACAGAAGAAATGCCTGCCCTCCCAGAACTTCAGTACTAGAGCAGGACATTGACAGCAAATAAACAAATGCATATATAATGTAGTGCTGAGTGGTAACAAGTGGAACAAAGAAAATTGAGTAGGAGAAATGAGAGCAGATGTCACTGGATAGAGTAGACATAGAAAGCTGGGCTGTCCATATCTTAATAATAGATGAGAACCAGTTGAATAAAATGTGACTTCCTCACTTCACTATAATTACTCTCTATATTGAAAATAATGGTAGCTATGTTGGTGGAGGTGAGAAAGTGGATGGTAAGTGCCAACAGGGGTGTAGAGAGCCAATAAATAGCTCTGATTGTCACAATTCTGAAATGAGTGGTCCCCAATTATACATGACAGTCACTTCAAAGGTTGGGTTCAAATATGATGTCCTTTTATCCAAAAACAAATTTTGTACTAGAGAAATTAGCATTACTTCAATTCTTGTATTTCTCTTTGATTCTTTGGTCTGTAACAGAAAAGTTAAGCAAGTTCTAGCTTTGTTTTAACAGCAGGGATTTTCCTCATCATTTAACATTAGAAATTAGAAAACTTGTTAGGTGGGATTTGATGAATCCTAAGAGTTTTTATTGTTTTTAGCTTTTAAATAGTTTTTTTTTTCTCATGCATTTTGTCAATCAAAGGCCATGAAATTTTGGTCTCCAGGTCTGTAATTCAACAAAGGACAAGATAGACATATACAAGATGGCAAACGTGGTAGGATTTGGACAATGAACTAGGATTTACACTTGGCTTCAAGAAAATTGTAAAGGTCAGGAGAGGGAAGTTAGTGTATAGAGGAGAAGCTGATAGAGGATAATAGTGTGAACCCAGGGCTACTTAAGTGGAAGAATGGCATGGGATTATAGCTGACCAGGAGAAAGACAGAAGATAGTAATCAGAGACATGAAGATAAATTTTAATGCACGATACAAAAGTACAGAAGTCATGCTTAGTCTTCAGCAATGCTTCATAATGAATGAGAGCTCCCAGATTAAAGAAGTAGGGAAAGGGGTATTTGAGTGATACCCACTAGCCTCAGAACAAAAAAGGGAGTCAGTTTTCTACCACACTGATCTAAACACAAGGGAGAGCAGAGATATTTTAGGGGATAGAAGTACATTATAAGAGGATTTTATCTTTCTTGGTTTAACCCTCCTATAATCCCTGAATGAATGGGATTCATTCATTCTGTTATCCATCTGAAACTGTTAAAGTGAAGTGAACTAATTTTGGGTAATTAATGAACATACCTAATACTTATTGAGGTTTATCACATGTTCCAAACCTTTTAATTAAGTGTTAACTCTTTTAATCCTTGGAAAGTTTTCATCAGATGGCTGTGGTGATCCTTACTATAAACACAAATCTGAGGCACAGACAGGCTAAGTGATTTTCTCAAGTCACACAGGAATTTACAGGTCCTTGATCTTCACCTAGAGAGTGGCTCCAAGGCCCTTGTGGTTCATGTACATTGTACTACCTCATTCTTCCCAATTTAATTAAGTCCTTTAAGAAATCTGAATGCGGGGGTGCCTAGGTGGCTCAGTGGGTTAAGCCTCTGCCTTCAGCTCAGGTCATGATCTCAGGGTCCTGGGATCGAGCCCCGCATTGGGCTCTCTGCTCAGCAGATGTCTGCTTCCCCCTCTCTCTCTGCCTGCCTCTCTGCCTAGTTGTGATCTCTCTCTGTCAAATAAATAAATAAAATCTTTTTAAAAAAGAAAAAAGAAATCTGAATGTGGCTCTGTCAGTTAATCAACTGCCTTCCACTCAGGTCATGATCCCAGGATCCTGGGCTTGAGCCCCACATTGGGCTCCTTTCTCAGAGAGGATCCTATTTCTCCCTCTCCCTCTGTCCCTCCCCCTACTCCTGCTCCCTCTCTTTCTCTCAAATGAATAAAAAAAAAACTTTTTAGAAAGAGAAATTTGGATGTTGATCTTATTCTCCCATTTTAAAAATTTAGGAAATGGGACAAAGATAATGTAAAATTTCCAGGCCAACACAGATTATAAGTGGCATAGGAAAAGAAAATAGAACCACATAAATCCCTTGTGCTTTATCCTAGCTCACAGGGAAAAGACCAGATACTCAGCCTATCAGGTCCTGCAGTTGGATGGCAAGGCTGCTGTCCTTGGTACCCCCTATCAGAATGCCCCTCCCAAGGCCAAAGACTTTAGAGAGACAAAGCATTAGATGGACCCCCCTCTTTCTGTTTTCCCAGGGCCTGCTTCTTTTCCACACTTCCCTGGGATAAATGACCCAATGTTGGAGCTGGAGTGAAGACATGACACCACCCATTCCACTCACCGGACTAATCATTTGTTTCTTGCCACTTTATCATCTCTATACTAGTTCTTTCATTTATTGACTCCTATGTGTTCGCTAAGCACTTACTATCATCACTTTTAATACTATGAGGTTAAAAAAAAAAAAAAACAGCAAGAATCTAACCCTCAAGGATAGGGCAGATGCCAGCCACACATACAAACTACACTGTTGAACAATAACAACAACAAAAATGTGGCAAATGTGCTAGGTGAAATGTGCTAGGGATGGAGATCAGAAATGAGAGGTTGCTCCCAACTGTCAGAATCATGGGAAGATTTTGCATCAAGGTTAAATTTGGAAGGAGGCCTGAGAAGACGATCAGAGCCATGTGTTTGGGGAGATAGGATCACTGCAGGAAATGGATGAATGGGGCCAGAGATGGGGGTGAACCTTTCACTTCAATGAGATGCCAGCAGAAGCCTGCTTGACAGAGATACCAGCCACAAAAATCAGAAACGCAGATCCGTCCCTCCTTCTGTTGCAGAGATGATGTTGGACTGCCAAATAGGGATTGCTCAGAATTAAGAGATACTCAGTTGTTCAGATATATTTATGGGAAAATTAGTGAAGAGACGATCTATACAAGCTGAAATCAAAACCTGGAGCATCAGAGCTAACATACTGGATTCAAAAGACTCATAGAGGCATTAGCCATAACCAACAATGTGAATAGTAATTGGCCGAATCAAAATCACTCACGCATTAAATTAGAACATTTGTATTACAGTGCCTGAAGCAGAATAGGCTTTCTTATCCTAGATAGATGAAAGGTGCAATTCCTGATAGAGATATTACCTGGACACAGAATGTTCTGGGGCAGACACTTTCTCAACCAGAGCAGACAATGGGATCAAGAACATATTTTGAGAGAATATGCTAATTTTCATTCACTTAAAAGTTACAGGTGATCCCCAGACTTCTCTGTCTCTCACAATTGATGGTCTCATTTTAAGAAAATGAGAACTGTTTCTGTCTGGTTTCTATTAGGTCTGCTTTTGTTTCACTTAGCTTGGTCCTTCTCAGTCTCTTCTGCAACTCCTAGAACCCTGCTTTCTAAAAATTCAAGCTGAACTTCTTCTGATTCTCTGAAGATCTTCATCAACCTAAATGGATACATTATTAAGAGCCTTTCCATCATGTAACTTGGCAAATGAATGTGAGGGACCTTTGGGGCCTGACTTTGTTCATTTGCTTTTATTTATTTATTTACACTCTCTGAGGTTGCTGGTGCACTGGCCCTCTGGGGATCATTGTGGCGGCTTCTCAGAATCAAAATGGCAGCAGGGAACCTCAGGACACCCAACCACTAGCAGCAGACAAGCAAGCAAGTGGAGAAAACCCTGTGATTGGTGGGCTTCTACAAAATAACTGTACCTAATGGGAGATTAAGAAAAAATTCTGTAAAGCTGATGTGCCACACTAAGAAATAAAAATATCTTATTCAGGAAGGTAAATAAAAAATGAATAAAGACAGAAGAATGTCCATGCCAGGATTCTAGGATGACTAAGGGGATATTTCTCTTTATAACATACCACAGAAATTAGACTTTATTTTGAGCAAAAATCACAGAATTTTATTTTAGTGAAGAAATTTGATAAACTTTCCAAATATTGATTATCTTGACTGATGTACTTTGAGATGATATTGTTGTAGGTAATGAAGTTACTGTTGAATAAGACCCTACCTTCAAAGATTTTATCATTTTAGGTGTAATTCATATTCTTAACTGGAAAAAAATTTTCATGAAAGTAGTAGATTTAGAGTAGAAAGTAGAAAGTAGTAGATTTAGAACATCCTTTGACAAATTAATACAAATTTAAGACAAGAAGTGAAGCTGTATGTCAGATATTAACTGTAAGTTACAAATCACTAACATTATGTATTTTTTAATATTAACTTTTTAGATACGTGCTTTGCAAAGATCTTCTTCCATTTCATAGACTGTCTTTGCCCTTTGGATAGTTTCCTTTGCTCTTCAGAAGCTTTTAAGTTTAACGTAGACCCAACTGTTCATTTTTCCTTTTGTTACCTTTGCTTTTGGTGTCATTTCCCAAAAACTCCCTGTAAAGACCAATGTCAAAGAACTTTTCCTTTATGTTTCTTTTAGGAGTTTTATGGATCCAGGTCTTAACATTTAAGTCTATAACACATTTTAGTTAATTTTTATGAGTGGTATAAGCTAGGGGTCCAGTTTCATTCCCCTGAGTATGAAATCCCAGTTCTCAAATATTGTGTCTTAAAATGAAATGTAATTGGCATATAACATTGTATTAGTTTTAGACATGAAACATTATAATTTGAAATATATTTATAAATGTTTACCATGGTAAGTTTAGTTAAAATCCATCACTCCACACAGTTTCAAACTTTTTCTTTTGATAAGAACTTTTAAGGTCTACTCCCTTAGTGACTTTCAAATATAAAGTAAAGTACTGTTAACTAAAGTCACAATGCTGTGCATTATATCCCCAGAATTTATTGGTCGTATAACTGGATATTTGTACTAGTTGACGATCTTTGCCCAAAACCATTTCTTGAAGACACCACACTTCAAGACACTGCCATTATTTGTTCTTGGTTTCTTGTTAAAAGATTGGTTGGTTATATATGCTCGGGTTTAGCTGAGTTCTCTGTTCTGTTTTATTGATCGATGTGTCTGTTTTTAAGCCAACATCATACTGTTTTGATTACTATGGCTTTGTAATATAATTTGACATTAGGAAGAAAACTTTCAGTTTTGTTCTTTTTCAAAATTGTTTTGGCTATTCAAGGTCTTTTCTGATCCCATATGAATATTAGAATTGTATTTTTTAAAGATTTTATTTAAATTCAAGTTAGTTAACATCTAGTGTGTTAATAATTTCAGGGGTAAAATTTAGTTATTCATCTGTTGCAAATAAAACCCAGTGCTCATTACATCACATACTTTCCTTAATGCCCATCACCCAATTACTCCATCCTCTCACCCAACTTTCCTCCAGCAACCCTCAATTTGTTCTTTATAGTTAAGAGTCTCTTATGGTTTGCCTCCCTCTCTGTATCTTTTTTCCCTTATGTTCATCTATTTTGTTTTATTTTCTACTTATGTAAAAATTTCAATGGAATTTGAATAGGATTGCATTGAATTTGTACTTTATTTTGGTTAGGAACATTTTAACAATATCAGTTCTTCCAACCACAAACATGGGATAGCTTACCATTTATTTATATCTTCCCCAGTTTCTTCCATCAAAGTTCTACATTTTTCAGTGTACAGGTCTTGCACTTCATTGATTAGATTAAGTCCTAAGTTTTATTTTTTAATGCTATTGTGAGTTATTTTCATAATTTCTTTTTTCAGTAGTTCATTGTTAATGTACAGAAACCACTGAATTTTGTACATTGATTTGTGTCCTACAAATTAACTAAATTTATTTATTAGTTCTAATGTTTTTTTCTGAAGTATTTAGGGTTTTCTACATATAAGATCATGCCATCTTAAACAGAGACAATTTAACTTCTCCTTTCCAATTTGGATATGTTTTATTTCTTTTTCTTATCTAATTGCTCCGGTTAGGACTTCCAGTACCATGTTTGAATAGAGGTGGTGAGAGTTGACATCTGGTATTGTTCCTGCTCTTTAGAGATAAAGTATTCAGCTTTCTACTATGGAGTATGATGTTGGCTATGGGCCTGTCATATATAGCTTTTATGTGCTGAGGTGTATCCCTGTTATACTTAATTTGTTCAGAGTTTTTTATCATGAAAATATATAGAATTTTGTCAATATTTTTTTGTACCTATTGAGATAATTATGGCAATTTTATCTTTCATTCTGCCAATGTTATATATCACATTTATCACATATATCACATTGAATCATCCTTCAGCCCCAGGGATAAATTCAGTTTGAACATAATATAAGATTCTTTTAATGTGCCATTGAATTCAGTTTGCTAGTATGTCGTTGAGAATTATTATATATATTTTCATAAGGGATACTGGTCCATAATTTTCTTATAGTGTCCTTATTAGGCTTTGGCATCAAGATAATACTGGCCTCTAAAAATAATTTTGGGACTTTTTTTCCTGTTCAACTTTTGGAGGAGTATTTGGAGTATTTGTATTAATTTTTTAAAATGTTTGATAGAATTCATCAGTAAAACCATCGGGTCCTGGGCTTTTATTTATTGTCAAATTTTTTTTAGTGAGTTAATCTCTTTACTCAATATGGGTCTGTTTCAGTTTTCCATTTCTTTGTGATTCAGTCTTGGTAAGTTGTATGTATCTAAAAATTTATCTATTTTTTCAAGTTATCCAATTTGTAGGCATATAATTGTCTCATGATTCTTTTGTGTTTCTGTGATATCAGTTGTAATGCCTCTTTTCTTATTTCTGATATAATTTATTTGAGTCTCTTTTCTTTTTTTCTCAGTCTGTAAGTAAGGTTTTGTGAATTTTGTTAATCTTTTCAAAAGTCAAATTCTTTATTTTGTTGATCTTTTCTGTTTTCTGCTCCCTATTACATTTAGTTTGGCTCTTGTATTTTTTGTTATTTTCTGCCTTCTGTTTACTCTGCACTTAGTTTGTTCTTGTTTTTCTAGTTCCTTGAGGATTAAAGTTAGGTTGTTTATTTGAGATTTTTCTTTTTTCCTAAATGTATGCATTTATTGTTATAAACTTTCCTTTAATGCTTCTTTTGCTGCATCTCATAGATTTGGTTTGTTGTGTTTCCATTTTTGTTTGTCTTAAGATATTTTCTTATGTCATTTTTAATTTCTTTTTTGACACATTGGCTGTTTAGAAGTATGATGTTTAATTTCCATGTATTTGTAAATTTTCCAATTTTCTTCTTGTAATTGATTTCTAATTTTATACAATGTGGTTGGAAAAGATACTTAGTATGATTTCAGTCTTCTTAAATTTGTTCCTTGCTTTGTGATATATTTTAGAAAATGTTCTGTGTTGCCCTAAAAATGAGTATTCTGCTGCTGGTGGATGGAATGCTTCATGCATGTCCAGAGTACATTCAAGATCAATGTGTCCTTCTTAGTATTCTGTCTGGATAGTCTATTGATTGCTGAAAGTAAGGTATTGAAGTCCTCCGCTATTTTAACATCTGCTTATCCTTTCAGATCTATTAGTACTTGCTTATGATCATTAAGTGCTCCAAATTAGTGCATATATATTTACAATTTTTATGTCTTCTTGGTGAATTGACACCTTTATCATTATATCATGATCATTTTGGTCTCTTGTTACACTTTTTATGTAAAGCCAATTTTGTCTCAGAACCACTACTCTTATTCTCCTTATTTTATATTTGCATGGAGTACCTTTCTATATTCCTTCACTTCATACTATATTAAAGATCAAGTATATCTCTTGTAGGCAACATATCATGGGTTCATGTTTGTCTTTTTATCCATCAAATCACTCCATGCCTTTTGAAAAATTTAATCCATTTACATTTAAAATAATTATTGATAGGTAAGGACTTAGGAATTCCATCTTGTTTTCTGGCTATTTTGAAGTTCTTTTGTTCCTCTCTTTCTATCTTCTTTAGAGAATTGATGATTTTCTCTAGTGATATGCTTGGATTCCCTTCTCTTTAGCTTCTGTGTATAGATTTTTGCATTGTGGTTATCACGGGGCTTACATGAACTATAGTAATTATTTTAAGCTGATAACAACTTAATTTTGATTGTGTAAAAAACTACCCTTTAATTCTTCCCCAATGTTTTTGACATTATAGTTTAGATCCTTTTTTATTTTTAACCAATAGCAAATTATTAGTTATTGCATAATTAATTAATAATTAAACCAATCACATTTAAATGGAATTAAATTGAATGAATAATTAAAATAATTATTTTTTTTGTCTTAAAATGTATACTAAAATTAAGTGGTTAGCAAAACACTGTCTTACAGTATTAGAGTATTCTGAATTTGGCTATATGTACCTTTGTAGTATGTTTTATATTTGTGTACATTTTCATGTTGTTACTTAGACTGAATTCTCCCTTATTTCCCTTGTGTATAGATATAATTTCCATTTTCCTAATGGTTGCCCTGAGGATTACAATTAACATCTTACTTTAAAACAATCTTGCTCAGATTAATATTAACTTAAATAGTTCAAAAAACTTTATTCCAAGATTGTTCATTTTCCTCTCCTTTGTGCTACTACTGTCATGTACTTTAGATCTTTATATACCATTGGCTAATTAACCCATTTTTGTTATTAGTGCTTTATGTAGTTGCCTTTCAAATTATATGAGAGAAAAAAATATTACCAAAAATACATTTACATTCTCTTATGTTTACCTAATTAGTTGCCTTTACTTCTGCTGTTGATTTCTTCCTGTGGACTTAATCTATTATCTGGTATTCCTCTCATTGTACTTAGTCTAAATAATTGCCTTTAGTTTTTCTTGTAGGGGTGGTTTGCTAGCAAGAAATTCTGTTTTTGTTTATCTAGGAATGTCTTAGTTTGGTTGGGTGTGGTGTTCTTGATTAATATTCATTTTCTTTCAATACATTGAATATATCATCCTACTGCCTTCTGTTCTCCATGGTTTCTAGTGAGAAGTCAGTCATTGATTTATATTGAAAATCTTTGGTATGACGTCAGTCCTTTATTTATTACATGCAATTTCCTGAAAACATCAATGTTGACAATTTTTCCAGTGTTTTTGTTGTTTTTAATGTACAGGTAGATTTATAAAAGTCCTCAGTACACAGTACTGGATGCTCTTACCTTTTAGTTCATTTTTAAATAGATGTTCTTCAAGTGTTCTCATGCACATGAAGAAGGTACTAACAAGTCCCTCAAGTTTTTCAAGTGCAAATCAAGTAGGCTACAACAAAAAGAGGTACAGAGTAGTTGGAAAGATATATCCCTTAACTCCACAGATTTTGTTACTTGATTTCTGCATGGCTACCTTTTTTTTTTTTTAAATTGTGTCTTATAATTTGAGTTCTCCTTTATCAAATATTTCATGAAATTCTAAATAAATAAATCAATAAATTTTGTGAAGTTCATACTTTGTGGGTTTTTTGTATTTATTGTACATATATGATAATGGGAATATTTCTAAATATATAAACTTTTATTATTAAGTATTAATAGGCAAAACTATCTCACATCTCTTTCATAAAACAAAGAAAATAGTTGCAACTTGCTAAGAAAATTATTAAAGTCATGTTAAATACTTCGTGTATTTTTCCCAACAGAAAATTTTACTTACATTCCAATAATTTAATATCACTTAATATTAACAAATATGGGCCAAAATATTTTGCAATTACGTGGTATATAATAAGTAAAACTAAGGCAACTATAAAATACTCCCATCTCTTTGTATATTATTATTCAAGAGAAAAGATAGTGATGCATCAAAATATTTATTACTCTTTGCCCATATTTTTTTCTTATCTTATAAGTCAGAAAATAACTATAATTACATAAACACTGGATTAACCAATTTGAGTTTATGCTACATGTTTGAGGCTGCAAAAGAATGTCTAAAGATGTCCAATAATTTCAGGAATATGTGCAGTAGTATGTTTAATATGACTAACAAAGAGAGAGGTGTTCTGAAGACATTTGGGTGAAGCTTCTATTTAAAAACTATTATATTGTTGACAAATATTTGAGCTGTTTTCTTAATTTGACTATTATTGATAATGCTACTATAAATATTGGGGTGCATGTATCCCTTTGAACTAGTATTTTTGTATTCTTTGGGAATGCAATTGCAATAGTATAGTTCTATTTTTAACTCTGAGGAATCTCCTCCATACTCTTTTCCAGAGTGGCTGCACCAGTGTACTTTCCCCACCAATAGTGCAAGAGGGTATCTTTCTCCACATCCTTGTCATCACCTGTTGTTTCTTGTGTTCTTGATTTTAGCAACTTAAAATATATATATATATATATATATATATATACATATATATATATATTTTTTATGTGAGTGAGAGATTGAAAGAAAGCATGAATACAAACAAGGGGAGGCAGAGGGAAAGTGGACTCCCTAATGAGTAAGGAGCCTTATGTGGGGCTGAGTCCCAGGACCCTGGAATCATGATGTAAAATGAAGGCAGATGCTTAACCAGCAGAGCCACCCAGATGCCTCAGTTTTAGCCATTCTGACAGGTGTGAGGTGATATCTCATTGTAGTTCTGATTTGTATTTCCCTGATAATGAGTGATGTTGTACATCTTTTCATGTGTGTGTTGTCCAGGTATATGTCTTCTTTGGAAAGATTCGTGTCTTCTGCCCAATTTATAGTTGGATAATTTGCTTGTTGAGTGCTGAGTTTTATAAGTTCTTTATATATTTTGGATACTAACCCTTCATCAGATATATCTTTTGCAGATATTGTCTTCCATTCTGAAAGTTGCCTTTGGTCTTATTGATTGTTTCTTTTGCTGTGCAGAAGATTTTTATTCTGATAAAGTCCCAAGAGTTTATTTTTGCTTTTGTTTCCTTTGCCTCAGGAGAAATGGCTGGTAAGAAGTTGCTGCAACTGATGTCAAAGAGGTTACCACCTATGTTCTCCTCTAGGATTTTAATGGTTTCCTATCTCACGTTTAAATCTAATCCATTTTGATGAATTGATAAAGAAGATGTGGTATATACATACAATGGAATATTATTCAGCCATAACAAAGAATGAAATCTTGCCATTTGCAATGACTTGGATGGAGCTAAGGTGCATTATGTTAAGTGAAATAAGTCTGTCAGAGAAGGACAAATACTATATGATTTCCTCCATATGAGGAATTTAAGAAACAAAAACAAAAATTACAGGGGGAAAAAAGAGAGGCAAACCAAGAAACAGACTCTTAACTACAGAGAACAAATTCATGGTTACCAGAAGGGAGGCGGTTGGGGGTATTGGATAAGTAGATGATGGAGATTAAGGAGTGCAGTAGTTGTGAAGAGCACTGGGTGTCATAAGTTAGTGTTGAATGGCTAAATTGTACATCTGAAACTAATATTACACTGTATGTTAACTTACTCAAATTTAAATAAAATCTTTAAGAAATTGTATCTTATGCTCTATTGAAACCACTAAAAAGAAATATTTTTTTCCAGAGAGAAATACTTAAAAGCAAAGCTATGTGATTTAGAGTCAATGGCTCATTTTGTTATTAAACTAAGATTTATTTTTTTCAAGGACAACTTACCCAATTATTTGTATGAAGTGAAAGCAACCTTCCTTTGTTTCCCCCGTCAAATTTATTTAGGGATGATTTTACATGAGTTTTACTACACTTTAGTTTATTGTTTTTATGATAAAGAGTAGCACTATTAACAAGAATATATTTCTTGGCAGGTTGCCAAGTGGAATAGAACCCACAGTTTTAATTTTTAAAAATTTTTTTAACATGGACTCCCTTTAAATATCAGGGATAGCTGTACAAGTTTTGTGTAAAAACTAAAGTTCATTAAAATTTTTTAAGAAGTAGAATGTGAGGGGCACCTGGGTGGCTCAGTGGGTTAAAACCTCTGCCTTCAGCTCAGGTCATGATTCCAGGGTCCTGGGATCAAACGCTGCATTGGGCTCTCTGCTCAGCAGGGAGCCTGCTTCCTCCTCTCTCTCTCTCTGCCTGCTTCTCTGCCTACTTGTGATTTCTGTCTGTCAAATAAATAAATAAAATCTTTTTTTAAAAAAGAAGTAGAATGTGAGAGAGATTGAGCAGAACTATGTGGGAAATCTGACTGCCATTTTTATGTTCTACCTGCTTCATAGATCAGGGTGGGTCTACTAGGTTAAAGGACCATAAAAGAACAAGCACAAGTTCATTTGGTTTTATGTTCATTCATTTCATTGAATTTAATAGGTGTTCCAAGGAACCTATAAAGTATTTTCATAGTATATCCCAATATATTAATATCAAATTTCATCATAATAGACTCTCTATTATGGAGGAGTCCTTGCTTTAGTAAATTTAAGAAGTTAATTCATAGAGAGAGAAATAAAATCCTTTCTAATTTGATTATGTGGATGAATGTGCATAAAATTCACTAAGTATGTCTTATGTGTATGGTGTGTTACATTTGAAGACCCATTCATATTTCTAAAAGTTATTTTACGTGCAATTACAGGGCATCATCAAACAAAACTTTGGGTTGCATTATTGTTTGAAAGAAAAAGATGAGACAAATACTCAAATGTTAAGTAAGGAGAGAGAAAATATAATTGCTTAGTCTCCTGGCTCTTTGAGGAATGTATTTTCTGCTATTACATGTGACTCTAATGACTTGTCCTCCATTTACTCAACAGACGTGGGGACACTAAGTGTGGCCAGGTTTCGACTGACAGTATTACACTATCAGTACAGAAATAGAAAACAGAATCATTGCCGCCTGGTTGCTAAAAGCCTAGGAGGCAAGAATCAAATAAATAATCCATTGTGATCACTGCTATGATAGAGTTAAAGGGAGGTCCCATGATGGTGGGATATAGGTTATAAGTAGACATATGTGACAAAAGGAGAACCCAGAAAGAAAGTGCCTGAGTATGGTGGAAGGCAAGAAATTTGATAAGTACTGGAGATCAGGTGAGCTTAGCCTTCAACATCTACAGTGTGAGAACCTTTTGAACATCCAAGGACTGATATCCAGCAGGCGCTTATCTCTATGCCTCTGATTAGGAAAGACTTTGTTTAGGCATCTAAATAAGGAATCAATTAGCACAGTAAAAATTCTGTCTGTTAATTAGCTCAACTATGATAAGTACATGGGGGAGAAGAGGGAAGATGGCAGAATTCTATAAAACATCAGACTGAAGCAAAGGAAGAAAGTGGTTTACAGAGGCTTGTGGTGTAAGTTTCAAAGAAGGGACATTGTCAGATATAGCAGAACGTCTGGTGAGTTAAGAACTGAAACAACCCCTCTACATTTGGGAAAAGATGCATTTTAGGTTAGATTTGGCAGAGCTATTTTGGTGAGATGGTTAAGGTAAAAGCAATATACTCAAAAAAAGTGATATTGAGAAACTGGAAAACATAACTTGCTGTACCGTATTCCCTTGAAACCTTTTTCCTTC
Organism: Mustela putorius furo; assembly: GCF_011764305.1. Taxonomy (NCBI): domain Eukaryota; kingdom Metazoa; phylum Chordata; class Mammalia; order Carnivora; family Mustelidae; genus Mustela; species Mustela putorius. Next base: position 6,981,601 of record NW_025421321.1, read on the forward strand.
TTCTCTTCCTTTGTTCCTTGCTTGTTTGCTTTCTTCCAACTATCCTTCCCTCCTTTCTTCCATTTAATTCTATATTTTGTGCAAAGAGAGAAAGAGGTGGGTCACCTTAAACGAATTTAATGGAATTTTTAATCTTTCAAAATCACATATCCTTAGGAAAATATTATTCATCCCCTACCAAAAAAAAAAGTACACATACCTACAATTTTATAAACAATCCCAGGAAGTTTTAAATCCCTTTGATATTCATTCATTAGGTCAAAAGCTTTCAGTGGATAACCAGTTAAGAATTTCTGCTAGCAAATCTTAAGATGCTAGTAGTACAGGCATGGATATAGGGAGGTATGTGGGTGGACCAATTTAATATAAAGAAAATATAAATTTCCTGCCATTTCTCTATTTTTGTTTGTAATAAAATAAAATATAAATGGCTCTACCTCAGTATATTGGAAACATTCATTCACTTAATAAACATTTATTTAACATTTCCTAAAAACCAGGTGTTGGACTAGATGCCTGGAATACACATGAGAATAAAATGTTTCTGTTTTTCCCAGCCTTTGGAGGGCAATGAAGAGTCAGCAAAGGAGGAATAGGGCAAAAGGGAGAGCTCTATATCATATCTACCTATGTGGTGTTTTCTCATACAAATGGGCACTGCCTCATAGGATCATAAAGTTAGTTCTTTGATTTTTTTTGTGGTTACAGTAAAATTTTTCATTCTAAAATTTTTGTAATACTAAAATTGATTAGAAGTGAAAACTTGAAAAGGGTCTACTCTCTTCACTCATGACCCAAGAAACAATGTTGGGGGTTAGATGTAGCTACTATCAGACCTAGATTTAAATCTAGGAAGTAATATAGCATCTGTATGACTTTGATGTACTTGATTAATGAAAGACTTAGGTCCTTTGCTCGGAAAGTTGGCTTATTCAAAGAAATGTTGGTTTCCTGTGCATGTTAATGATCTGAAGTACATTTAAAGCATTCACCTTACGGACAAAAAATAAGCAAAATAAGTTTATAAGTGATGATGATGATGGTGATTGAATATGTAAGTGTGGTGGTTTTTAAATTTGAAATGTTTGATTTGACAGGAAATCCCTAGATATTCTATTCAAATCCTTACATTGTTAGATAAAATCATGAAATAAAATGAGGATTATGCTTTGTTGATAAACTGTGAAATAATTAAGATTAAATATCTTTTTATAAGACAAAATCAAGTAGAATGTATGTTAAAATCAGAAGAGAGTACTAAAAATATCAAAGAAAATCAGAAAAATCTAACGAAGTGCAAAGAAACAACAGGGGATTGTTTGAAAAGACCATTATTTGGGTATTTTGCTTTCAGCCAAGATGGAGTAACAGACCAGGTTTACTCTCCCCTGGAGTAGTTGAAAATAGAACCTGATATATGTAACAATGATTTTTAGACATTGAACATCAGGCAACAACCCAGGAGAATGATTTCTGAGAGAGTAGACAGAGATGATGTGATATGAGCCCTATTATTGACTCAAGTACTGCCTAAAGAGCATTTCCAGGTTGCAGTTTAAGATAAAGGAACCCAGTCAGAGCCTAGCAGACTACTGGAATTCAGGATCTACATAAATCACCATCTTGGGCTACTTCTTTATGGCATTTAAAAAGTTTTTTAAAGATTTTATTTATTTACTTGAGAGAGAGAGAGAGAAAGCAGGCACTAGATGGGGGCAGGGGCAGAGGGAGATGGAGAAGCAGGCTCCCCACTGAGCAGGGAGCCTGATGTGGAGCTTTATCCCAGGACCTTGGGACCATGACCTGAAGCCAAAGGCAGGTGCTTAACTGACTGAACTACTCAGGTGCCTCCCTTCATGGAATTTAAAAAAAAAAAAAAGTTTTTATTTATTTATCTGAGAGAGAGCAAGAGAAAGAGTGCACCAACTGAAGGGGATTGGCAGAGGTAGAGGGAGAGAGAATCTTAAGCAGACTCCCCACTGTGTGTGGATCCCAACTCTAGGGATCAAAGCCAAAGTCAAGAGACAAACATTTAACCAACTGAGCCACTCAGGTGCCCCCTTCATGGCATTTTTAATTTCCCTTCTGACATTGGCTCCTATGCTTGGTAACCATCTTGAAGAAAGAGGTCTGTGTTTTCAGTATGGAAACTTTGTTCCTATTTCTGGAGGTATTAAAAAGACTTTCTGTGTAAATTACTGTTTGTCTATTTTATGGGGCTAGGGTAACCTGAAGGACAGGTGCAAGACTCTTGTCTATGGTTTTCCCAACTCAAAATTTAGTCAGTGTGGAAAAGTGGTAGACATTAATCAAAAGCATTTTAGGGCGAATGAAAAAATTCTCAGCTACTTGAAGCAAAAGACTAAGGTTGAGACAAGACATGCCTGGGTTGGCTATACTATCAGTCAAAATACAAACTTTAAATCCAAAGTTGTTAGAAAAGACAAAGGAGAGTTTACATATTGATAAAAAGGTCAATTTCTCAAGAAGATACAAAAATTATAACCATGTATGTATCAAACAACAAAGCCCTAAATACATAGGAAGCAAGCATTGACATACTTGACAGGTAAAATAGATAATTCTATTACCACAGTTGGAGATCAATACTGCACTTTCCATAAATAGAACATCTAGACAAGAGATAAGTAAGGAATGGAAGACTTCAACATTACTATAAACATACTTATAGACATATACAGAACACACCATCCAACGACAACAGAGTACACATTCTTCTTCTCAAGTGCCCATGGAACATTTTGCAGGGTAGATCATATGTTCGGCCACAAAAAGTCTCAGTAAATTTAAAAAAGATTGAAATTTTACAAGCTATCTTTTTTGGACTTGATGAAATGAAGCTCTAAATCAATAACAGAAGGAAGCTAGAAAATTCACCAGTTTTTAGAAATTAAACAAGTTACTTTTAACCAACAGATCAAAGAAAAAACAATAAAAGTGAAATAAGAAAATGTTTAGGGATAAATGAAAATAAAAATCATGCTAAAACTTATGAAATGGGAGGGAAATTTATAGCAGTAAATGTCTACATTAAAAAAGAAGAAAAATCTCAAATGAATAACCTAACTTTACATTCTGAGGAACCAGAAAACTAAGAAAAAAGCATACCCAAATGTAGCTGAAGGAAGAAAAAGATGGAGAGTAGAACAGAAATTAATGAAATAGGATAGAAAAATGATAAAGAGAATAATGAAATCAACAACTGGTTCTTTGGAAAGAGCAACAAAATTGACAAACTTTTAGCAAGATTGACATAGAAGAGAGAAGACTCAAATAACTAAAATCAGAAATATGTGTAGAACATTACTACTCATCTGACCAAAGTAAAATGGATTAAAAAAGAATACTATAAATAATTGCATGCCAACAAAGTAAGATAACCTAGATCAGATAGACAAATTTCTACAGACATATAATTTACCAAAATTAACTCAAGAAGAAATAGAAAATCTAAACAGACTGATAGCAATTAAAGACATTCAATCAGTAATAAAAAGCTTCCCAACAAAGAAAAATTCAAGACTAGTTGGCCTCACTTCTGAATTCTACCAAACATCTAAAGAGGATTTAACAAAATTCTTCTTGAAGTTTTCTGAAAAACAGAAAAAAAGGGAACATTTCTTAAATCATTTTTATGAGATCAGCACTACTCTGATACCAAAGGCAGATAAAGATATCATAAGAAAAGGAACTTGTACAGCAATATCTCTTATGGATATATATGCAAACATCTTCAACAAAATGCTAGAAAATTGAATTTCATAACATATTAAAGGATTGTACTCCATGACCAAGTGGGATTTATATTAACAACTCAAGGGTGGTTCAGTATAATAAAATCCATCACTACATACACTACATTAACAGATCAAAGGTGGAAAACCTTGATATCTCAAATGATGCATAAAAGTATTTGACTAAATCAAAACCTCTTTTATGATAAAAACACACAGAAAGCTATAAATAGAAGAAAAGTTCATCAGCATCATAAAGGACATTTATGAAAAAATGCACAATGTCATACACAGAAAGATTGAAAGCTTTCCCTCTAAGGTGAGGATGAAGACATAGTGGGCGATTTCATGACTGTTATTCAACACTCTACTGGAAAGTCTAGTGAGAAATTAGGCAACAAAAAGAAATAAATGGCTTTCAGATTGTAAAAGAAGGATGGAAACTGTATTTTCAGACGCCATGATTTTATACAGAAAATCCCAAAGAGTCTCAAACCCTTAGAGAAAATAAACAAATTGTGCAAAATTTCTGTGTTCAAGAGACAAATACTAATTGCTGTTCCTATGTACTAACAACAAACACGCTAAAAAGGTAATTAAGATAATTTCATTTATAATGATATCCAAAAGAATAAAATACCTAGAAATAAATTTAACAAAGGAGGTGATACAGGTGTGTGCACAGAACTACAACATTAGTGAGTGTAATTAAGACATAGTAAATGGAAAGGCATCCCTATTAATAGATTGGAAGACTTTACATTATTAAGACACCAACCTTACCCCAAATGATCCATTTGTATATTTAATTCAATTCCTATAAAATTCCAAGAGCCTTTTGCAAAAAAAAAATGGAAAACTCAATCTTCAAATTCATATGGATTTGAAGGGAACTCAAGGACCAAAAACAATCTTGCAGAAGAACAAAGTTGAAGGACTAACCCTTTTCTTTTTTTTGAAAACTCTAAGATTTATTATTTATTGTTATTATTGTTCTTCTTTTTTTTCATTTTACTTTATTTCTTTTTAGTGTTCAACATCCATTGTTTATGCACCACATCCAGTGCTCCATACAATATGTGCCCTCCATAATACCCACCACGAGGCTCACACAACCCCCACTAAAATCCTCAGTTTGTTTCTCAGAGTTCACAGTCTCTCCTAGTTTGTCTCCCCCTCAGATTTCCCCCACCTCACTTCTCTCCATCTCCCAATGTCCTCCATGCTATTTGTTATGCTCCACAAATAAGTGAAACCATATGATAATTTACTCTCTCTGCTTGATTTATTTCACTCAGCATAATCTCTTCCTGTCCCATCCATGTTGATGCAAAAGTTGGGGATTCATCCTTTCTGATGGAGGCAGAATACTCCATAGTGTATATGGACCATATCATCTTTATCCATTCATGAAGGACTAAACCCTTAACCAAACTTACAACAAAGCTACAGTTCTCTAGACATAGACTCCAATGTAATATAACTGAGAGTTCAGGATAAACCAATATACCTATAGCCAGGAGATTTTCATCAAAGGTGCCAACACCCTTCAATGGGGGAAAATAACTCTTCAACAAGTAATTCAGAACAACTGTATATTATTCATATGTAAGACAGTAGTTGGATTGACCTCTACCTCACTATATATAAAAATAAATATATCAGCAACATAATTATTGAAGTGAAAATTATAAAACTCTTAGAAGAAAAAATATGGATAAGCGTTTAAGTTTTTATATGGCAATGAATTCTTAGATACAACACCTAAAGTATGAGCAACAAAACAAAACCAGTAGACTAGCAAAATTAAAATTTTTTGCATCAAAGAACATTATTGAGAGAGAAAAGATACTCCCAAAATGGGAAAAAATACTTTCAAATCATATGTCTGATTAGGTTCTTATAAACAGAATATATGAATAATTCTTACAATTTAATAAAAAGACAAGCCTCCCAATTAATATAAAGGGAATAAGCATTTCTCCAAAAATGTATAAAAGGACTGAGGTGCCTGGGTGGTGCGATCAATTAGGCATTGCAACTCTTAGTTTTGGCTCAGGTGGTGATCTCAGGGTCATGAGATCGAGCCCTGTATTGGGCTTCATACTCAGCCTGAAATTTGCTTAAAGACTCTCTCTCTCTTTCCTTCTGCCCTCCTCCTCCTGCAAGCATGCACACACATTCTCTCTCCCAAATAAATAAATAAATAAATCTTTAAAAACATGTATACAAATAACTATAAAATACATGAAAAAATTTTCACTGCCACTAGTGATTAGGCAAATGCAAATCAAAACCACAAGGTAAATTTGTGTATAAATTTTTTAGTTAAAATTTTTATTTTGAGGTAATTATAGATTCAACTGTAAAAACAAACAAACAAAAGAGACACAGGATTGCCAAATACCACTTACAGTTTCCTCTGGTAATGGCATCTGGACAACTGTAGTATAATGTGAACACCAGGATATTAGCATTCTTATAACCCAGTTATCTTACTCAGATTTCCATAGCTTCACTTGCAGGTGAGTATGTATGTGCACAATGTGTATTTCTATGAAATGTTCTTGTAAGTGTAGGGTTTATGTGTCCATCAATACTAACGTTACAGAACAGTTACTTTCCCCACAAAGATCCCTCTTGTTGTCCTTTTATAATCACATCTACTTCTCTTGATCCCTTCCCCCACAAAGCCATCCCAAACCTGTGGCAACTGCTACTATGTTCTCCATCTCTATAGTCATGTCAGTGGTATATAAATCAAGTCAGTGGTATATAAATAGAATCTTAGAGTATATATTTTTCCACATTTAATATAATTTCTTAGATATTCATTCATGTTGTTGCAAATAATAACAGTTCATTCCTTTTTCTTGCTGACTAGTATTCCGTCCAAAGGGGATACCTAAGTCCCTTGAAACATTCACTTGTTGAAGGAGCTCTGGGTTATTTCCAAGTTTTAGCAATTACGAATTAAGTTGCTATAAACATCGTATACAGGTTAAAAGAAATTGCCAAACTGTTTCCCAAGTTTTACTTGTATTTGTGTAAGTGGCTGTTCCAGTTTATATTCCCACTAGCAGTATGTAAGTGATTCAATTTTTTCAAACCCCTTTTATATATAGATGATAGATAGGTAGATAGATAGATACACAGATAGCTATAAATAGCTATAAATATAAATTTGACAGATTGGACCCCATCAAAATTTTAAAATAATTTTTGTTTGTTACATACACTTGGAAGAGACTAAAAGATTAGTGTCAAAGCTGAACTTAATGTTTACAAATCACACATCTAACAAAGGACTTTTGATTATATATATAAACATATATAATATATTACATTATAAACTCAATGTTTACAAATCAAATATATAAGTTTATATATAAGAACACTCAGCACATAACAGTGAACAAATAACAGTTAATCTATTTATGCTTCATCGAAGCATAAAAAGATTCTGAACATTATTAGTCATTACAGAAATGCACACTTAAAAACATGATGAGATAGCACAGTCCATGTATTAGAATAGCTAATATTAAAATTATTGACCAACCAAAAGTTGGGAATTTGGAACAACTAGAACTCTCAGACATTGCATTCATAACAAAACCTGACAATACCCTATGCCAGTGAGGACATAGAGATTCTAAAATAGTACAACTTTAAAAGTAGTTTGTTTCTTGAAATGTTAAGCAGACACTATCTATACCATCCAGCTATTATATTCTTAGGTAATTATCCAAGATAAATAGGGGATATGTTTACATAAAGATTTGTATCTATACATTTATAATAACTATATTTGTAATTGCCAAATGGCTCCAAAAATTGTGGTATACCTATACAATGAAACAGTAGTTGGCAATAAAAAGGTGTTAACTATTGATACACAACAATATAAATGAATTCCAAAATCATTATTTTCAATGACAGATCCCAGAGTATGTACTCTATGATCTCATTTTGTACAAAATTTTAAAAATATGTAGTCTGATTTCTATAACATATAAATGGCTGTCATATGGATACTAGATAAGTGGTTGCCTGGTGACGAGATGGGGAGGTAGAAGAAGCAGAAATTATGAAGGGGTGATTAGTATGTTCATTATTTTGAATGTGTTGGTAGTTTCATCAGGGTATATATATTATATATAATATACATTATATAACATATACATATTATATATATGTCAAAACTTATCAAATTATACTACACACACACGTGTGTGTATATGTGTGTGTATGAAGTTTATGTCAATTATGTTTCAATGAAGCTGTTAAAAATGAATTGGGTGGGACACTTGGGTGGCTCAATGGGTTAAATCCTCTTCTTTCAGCTCAGGTCATGATCTCAGGGTCCTGGGATTGAGTCTTGCATCGGGCTCTCTGTTCAGCAGGGAGTCTGCTTCTCCCTCTCTCTCTGCCTGCCTCTCTGCCTACTTGTGATCTCTGTCAAATAAATAAATAAAAATCTTAGAAAAAATGAATTGGGATTTAACAGAGGGTAGGAGTGGTTACTGAAAAAACTAATTAGCAGGTATAAAATTTATATGAGCAATATGTGTATGGTTTTAAGTAAGGACATCATTAAAAGTGTCACAACATTTTTTTAAATCAATGATAAATAAAATGAATAATAGAAACAAAAATATTACTACTTGAAAGAATTGCCAGGGGTGTCTGGACGGTGCAGTCAGTTAAGCATCCAACTCATTTGGCTCAGGTCATGATCTCAGGGTTGTGAGATCAAATCCATGTTGGGCTGCAAGCTCAGTGTAGAACTTGCTTGAGATTCTCTCTCCTTCTCCCTCTGGCCCTCCTGCTCATGCTTGCTCTATCTTTAAAATAAATAAATCCTTAACAAAAAAAAAAAAAAAAAAAAGGAAAAAGCCTGGATTATTTCACTCATTTTCTAAAAAGCTTAATAATTAAGGGGAGTGGTGTAAGTGGCTTCAGAAATAACAAATAAATATGTTTTCAATAAAATGGAGACAAATAGTCTTTGCAACAAATAATGTTGGCATAATTAAGCCTCCACATTAAAAAAAAATCCTCACCCTCTCACATCCACTATATGCAAAAATTAACTTAAATTTCATAGTCTAAACCTAAAAATTTAATTCTTTTAGAAGAAGACATAAGTGAAAAACTGAGCTAGGCAAACATTTCTTAAATATGACAACAAAAGCACAATTCATTAAGGAAAAAAATTGGGTTTCATCAAAGTTAAAATCTTCTTGTAGCTGAAAAATACTGTTAATAAAACGGAAATATAAGCCATAAACTTGAAGAAAAGACTTCAAAATCCATACCTAAAAGGGACATGTATCCAGATTGTAAAAAAGAATTCTCAAAACTCAATAAATAATAATCAAACAACCCAACAAATTGGACAAGATATTTGAAGAAACACTTCACCAAAAAGCTCTATTCATGGCAAATAGCCACATGAAAGCATGGTTAATGTCATTAGTTACTGGTACAATGGAAATTAGAAGCATAATGAAATATCATTGCATACTTTTTTTTTTTTTTAATAACAAAACCTGCCAATATCTTATGCCAGTAAGGACATAGAGCAAACAGAGCTCTCACACATTCTTGGTGGGAATGCATAACAGTAAAGACACTTTGCACTATATTTTGGCAACTTTGTGTATAGTTAAACATGCACCTATCAATGACCTCCAAATGCCACTCCTAAATGTTTACTTAGTGAAATGAAAGCCTGTGTTCACACAACATTTCTTCCAATGGTAACTAATCTAACTAATCGTCTTTACTGTATGGCTCGATGGTTTCCAAACATGTATATTGGAATCATCTGGAATTTTTTTGTTTTTGTTTTTGTTTTAATATTCCAAAACTTAAACCACATCTCTGACCAATTAAATTAGAATCTCTGGATTTGAGATATAAGCAAGAATGTTTTCTTGATGCTCCCTAAGTGATTCCAGTGTGCTGACAAATTTGGGAACCATGGGTACAGCTTAAAAGATATATATCATGGCTACTATTAACTACTTTAGAGAAAATTATAGGCACTGTAAGTGTGAAAAAAAAAGAAAAAAAAAACCGCAGATAGTATTCTTGATGCAAAATAAAGAAGGGGTGAAGAGATGTTTGACATATGATGAGGCTTTAGGGTAAAAGGACAATTCTCAGTAACTGACAATTTAATTCTTGATAAATGATGACCTAATGTCCATTGTCCTATCATGGTTAATATTTTTAGTCATTCCCTCACTGACTACCAGAATTTTTATTAGATTGTTTGAAGATATCTTTGATAATTTTTCTTCTGACACTCTCCCCAATTAGCACAGTAGAATTTATAAGATAATGTTTAAAAATTAATTTGAATCTATTTCCTTCTTTCCACTCTAAAATGCACACACAAATATATATTTTTACCTAGGCACACTCATAATTTTTTTTATGTATCAAACAGACACCTTTTGATTGTAATTCATCTGGCATTTAGCATCACTATTTGCATACTTTTGGCAGTTGTCAAAATTCCTGAATGTTGCTTCTAAGCATTCTTGGGGTCTCCAGATCAACATACTGTTGGATATAAATACATCCTTGATCCCACTTTATTATTGAAATAGACTAGTCAAAGAGATAACTGTGGGAGTCATTTCCATGAATTTAAGGGTGAGGTCATTCACAAATTAGTTCTCCAATTTCCCTCTGCCTTTTTGCAAAATACAATAGAGACTCGAATACATTTCAGTTTTATTTCATACCATCAGCTTCTATGAAATAGGTTTTCTGCTTCTTTGAGCTCAGAAAAGTTGAGCTGCTTATTTCCTGTATCTTTGCTCTCCTGGCCAAAGATCTTGGCTATCCTATTCTTAGAAAACACACACACACACACACATACACACACACACACACACATTCTCATTCCAATCCTCTTCTTATAGCACTTCTAATAATACCAAATCTGCAACATCTGCCTCCTTGTAACTCTGCCTGAGGGCTCATTTAAAGTAGAGCTTTACCTTGCCTCCCGTTTGCCATTGTGATGGTTCACATCACATGTCTCAGTTTAAATTAATTTCTATATTGTGTATTTATCATGGCAATCACGAGACGCATTCTAAATCCAGAGTGTAAAATGCCATAAAACACATAACATGAAAATGTCATTAACCTATATTTAAAGAACAAATTGCTTGATAGTTTTAATATATAGTGAGAAGAGTTGAAGGTATTTTATTGTATATGAGTATCTAAAACTATGTAAATACACTTTGATGTCCTCACAGCCTAAACCTATGTTTTCTACATTACTTTTTTATCTGCATATATGTAAATATGTCTGTAAAGTAGCTTGAAAATAAACCCAAAGACAGATTTTTAAAATATGGGCGTAATTATAATGATAATTAAGTCAATTATTTTGATATCATTGTTGAAATGTTTGAATGGAGCCTGTACTTATTTCTAAGGATTGCATTGTATCGAATAGATAAATTGGATACAAATTTTGTCATTGGATAGAAGGGAAAAGATCAGAGTAAATTTAAAAGAGAGAAAATCTTATTTTATGAAATGAGTAACATACTTACTGAACTTACTCCTTTTTGGAATTTTTCAGGAAAATTGTAACTGAAAAAAGCACAACGGTGGACAAAATACGTTCCTGTCACATAAGGCAACGCCCTACTCTTGTTCAAGCTCCATAAATACTTCCTGTCCCTGGCACATCGTCTCTTCACTCAAATCATGAATGTGGAAAGATCTTGTACCACCACTCCCAGTACCGGTGACTTCTGACGCTGTCATGAAGTGTCAGAAAACATGATGACTACGGGAATGTGTCAAGAACTAAATAAAGACCATGGACTGAATAAAGCACCTGGACACAGAAAACTATACATCATCTCCTTTGCTTCCTTTTTGAAAGTTGTCATATACAGTGTATTTTTAGCAGGAAGGGAATGGGATGATTTTGCTTAATGCTCGACAGCTGCTCATTAGGCATATCAGAACGAGATAAGCGGGATGAGATATTGGTGAAAATTGCAGAGTAGGTACTAGGGGTATTGGATTTCAAGTCCTCCTTGCTGACCTTAAGTGACCTTGAATTCTTATTTTCCTCTTGCTATTCCTGGCTCTTCCAGCCTCAGAGTTTGGGCAAGACACTCTCCCAATATCTCTCGTTCCGACTGGAATTTGTAAAGCTTTGAGATTCTTCAAGTCACCAGTTCCCCTTAAAATTACTGGCCAAAAAAGATGTTTCTGTCATTATCTCATTTGGGTGGGATCCTCATGAAATGTAAAGCGTGAGAGGGATGCACGAATGGAATGGTTGAGAAAGCAAAGTTTGGTGAAAATCTATTCTTGGTGAGGTTTTAATCAGATTGGCTTCACATGGCAGTTACCTTGTCATTAGGTAATTCTATTTTATGTCAACTAAATTGAAAGTATTCAAACATGAGATGTATAATCAAATGCAAACATGTATTTTGGTCCAATCAAGTGAATGTAGACAGTTGCCAAGTTTGTAACGTATGGTTATCTACAGATCTATGTTTTTCAGTTAGTCTTTTGTTCCAGGGTAGAAAGATGACCCCTCTGTTTTAGATCAAGTGTTCAGAAGATAATAAAGCTTTTGCTTATTAAATAAGCTGAAAATAGAAGACATGAATACATTGAGATCCCAGTGTTTTAAAATATGTTTGGTCTATAACCTGAGTGAGTTTTCTTTTTGGGAACTTTGAGTTCTAAGATGTTAAGATGAGAACTACTTCTTGAAAAGAAATTACTTGGGGCTCCTGAAAAACACGAGTTCATAAGAATCTTGCATTTTTTTCACTAGTCATCACTGTGGTAAACACTTCATATTAGCCTTATTTCCTCTTTCATGAAATGTAATACTGATACTATTGATTTAATGGTTGTCAGAAGTACATAATTTGATTTAAGTTTGTTAATGTATAATTTGTGAAAGAGCTTTGGCCTCTCGCATGTTTTACACATTATAATATTGATTTGAATGAGAGATATTTTTTACAAAATCCTGGTAGTGAAGGCCTGATAGAGCTAGAGCATGATCCCCCTAAATGAGGTTTTGTGATGGACTCTGTTACATTCCATCACCTGGGGAGTCATGAGGAGCCTGAGCCGGCACCCATGCTGGTTATGAGGCCTACTGTGACTAGGGGAGGGAAATTCAGAGACAACATTAGCTGTGGGTTTTCACAAATAAGTTGCCTATGGTCAGCATTTATGATCCTGATGAGCCACTGTTGCCAGTGTTTGAGATGCTGTGGGCCCATGCCAACATTCAGAACGAGTCTGTGCCAGAGCTCCTCAGTACCGTCCATGGCCTAGAGTACATTTCTGTGGAAAGATATGACTCAATGGGTACATTTCCATTATAATGGGTAATAGAGCAATAAATTCATTTCTCCTAAAAATAGTTATATTATAGAGCCTCTCCAATAAAAATTTATAATGTTAAAATGCCCACTCATAACCAGACTCCAACTCTGTAAATTCCACCCCTCAAATGCAGTTCAGTTTCCCAAATCATCGAAGACAAAGGAATAAAGGGACTAAGCATTGCATGTGATAAGTTCTTGACCCGTCAGCAGGACACAGTGATAATGGTGTTGGATACATCGTCCAAGCCTGTGAATAAGTCACAAGCTAGCTTCTAGTACTCAAGGCCACTGAAGAGAAATGCTTTAAAATTCCTAGCCCAGGGCCATATCATTTACTAAGAACATTTGAAGAAAACAAAATCTGTATTTTTGGCAATATATTTTTTTCCCTGGGAGATAAAATCAGTTAATATTTTGGAAATATTCAAGTTTTGACTAAAATGTTGAGCTTTCTCTCATCTCAGTAAACTAATTCTTGCTGTAAAAGTCAGGCATCATCATGTTTTGCTCTGAAAAAAATCACATAGGATATAAGCCAACTTCTTAATGAAAATCTGGCTGTAGCTAACCACAGAGGGCAAAGGGGCCATAGGTAACATGAATTAACTTGTCTGCCAGATCTAGCTGATTTTCTTTTTTGGACATACAGCCTTCCTACTACTCAGAGCACACTTCTGTCTAAAAATGGCTTTTCTCCAAGGCACAGTAAACTGCTGTTCCCCCAAGGTGAGCACTGCAATATGTCTGGACTAAGGCACTTTGCTCTCTAGAACAGATGTGACAGGAAGACAACACGTGACCAGACTGAATCAGTTCATTTGTTGGCCATATGTCAATTGCATAATCTCCAGCAAGTATTCCGTGGCCCCGAGACATGGGGTTTAGTTCTGTTCCTCTCGGGTATGCTTGGGCTTAGCAGCTCCCACTAATGAATGGCAAGCGGGATGTCTGACACTAATGAGATTAGCTAACAAAAAGCTTGTGACTTGGGTCTGGGATTCTCTCCCTCACTCTTCTCATCTCTTTATGTCTTTATGTCTCTGTCTCTATCTCTCTGGGATAGATCATTCTAGGGGAGACTAGTTATACTGTGAGACTCCTGTGGTGAGGTCCTGAAAGCTTTGGTCAACCGTGTGAGGACCTGAGTCTGCCAGCATCCACAGTAGTGAGCTTGGAGGCTGACTTACCAACCCTAACTGAACCTTAAGATGATTGTAACCCTAGCTGAGCAATTGACTGAAACGTTGTGAAGGACCCTGACCCAGGACAGCTCAGATAAGAAACTCCTAGATTCTTGACCTTCAGAAACTGTGTGAGATAATACATGTTTATTATTTTGAAGATGCTAAACTAAGTTTGGGGGTTATCTGCTATATCGCAAAAGATAACTAATCCAATTGGGTTTTTTTTTTTTTTGTTTAAATTTAATTAGCCAGCATATAGTACATCTTTATACTCCAATTGGTTTCAATGACAAATCATGGTCGGAGTCCAACATTTGCCCCTCATTTCTTGGTTGTTTGTTACTAGACCGTTTTGAAGGCATCCCTTCTCCTTGACTTTAACAATTAGAATTTCTTAAGACTCCATCTTTCGTCCTCTCTTCCTCTTATTCTATAATCTTAGAAGACCTTGTTTTCCTGCATCTCCTCAAATACCAATCAAGAACTTACTAATTGGCAGATTCCATTTTCTAAAATAGGTTTTTTCAACTTTTGCACTTTCAATGTTTTGAATAGGTTAATTCCTTGTAGAATAGTTAATATTATAACTGATCTCTGCATTCTAGATGCCAACTACACCCTCCCCTCTCAGTACTGAAAACCAAAACTATCTCCAGGAATTGTCAAATATCTCCCCTGGGCTGTGTGTGGAGCAGGGGTGTGGGGTGGAGGGAGCAGCAAGGTATGGCCAGTTGAGGATAACTTTTCTAGACCTTTCTTCAGATTCAGATCCATACATCCAACCACCTATCTAAGGCTTATCAAAGGTCTCCACCTATAAAGTATAATTCTTCATATTAAAATTTGAATTCATAATCTCCATCTTTTCCCCCAACTCTTGCTGGAAACCTCATTACTTGAAGTGTTTCCCCATTTCATGCAAACTGCCAGCTGCTTAGAGCCTAAATGGCAAACTCTTCACCACTGTCGATGGGGCTTTATATACTCTATCATTGCTCGTCTTTTCAACTTCACCTCAGAGACTCTGACTTTCTATTGTTGCACAGTAAATATTATATTGTCTTCAGAGCATTTTTTGTGTCAGTCTCCTTCCCATGTCATTGCCCTTGCATGTGTTTCTTCTGCCTAGAATGCAATCCATCCTCTTTCCTCTTTTGCTAATTTCCTCTTTGCTAATTCAAAACCATCTTCAAATCTACCAGCTAAAATGTCACTTCTTCAAGGAAACCCTCCCTGATTGAGTCAGACTAGACTCAATCCTCCAGTTATACCCTCAGTCAGTACCTGCCTCTTCTTTTTTTTTTTTTTTAAGATTTTATTTATTTATTTGACAGAGAGAGATCACAAGTAGGCAGTGAGGCAGGCAGAGAGAGAGGGGGAAGCATGCTCCCTTATGAGCAGAGAGCCCAATGTGGGGGTCGATCACAGGACCCTGGGATCATGACCCAAGCTGAAAGCAGAGGCTTTAACCCACTGAGCCACACAGGTGCCCAAGTACCTGCCTCTTCTTTTTAACAATTGTAATTATTTTTTGAAACTTTAGTATCCCCTCCTCCTCCCATCACCAATAATGTTAGCTTCATTAAAGAAGGTACCATGTGTGGGTTCCTTCGCCTCTGTATAACTTATATCTAGGTCAGTATCTGCCTAAAAGCTGTCACTCAGAAAATATTTGTAGATTTAAAAAATAAATGGCTAAATGAATAAACCAAGAGGTAATAGGAATTCCACTATTCAAGCTACTAAAGTCTGGAGATGACGCAACAGGACTTGGTAAGTTCCTAAGTATCTCTTTCAGTATCGTTTTTGTACAAATATCTTCCACTTTTGTAATTTGGGAAACGTATGCTAGAACTTTAGGTGTTAACTTCGCTAATTCCTGTAAAAGACAAAGAACATTATTGAACACTTAATTATGAAACTGTTATCAGAATTAATAAACCAACTGGTGAAACTATATATATAACATGAATAGTAATATATAAACAGAGTGAAATTTTATTCTGAAATGTGTCAAAATACTTCAATTTTATAAATGTACATGAAAATGCTTTTGCTTTTAGAAATTATAATTTAAAAATAGATATATCTGAACACATTAAAAATTTCCTATATGGCTAAAAGTGACAATCATACTTAAAATTCTAGAGAACTGACAAATGTATAATAAAGTAGTGCCATTATTATATTTCTAAAAAATTCCTACACATTAATAAGAAAAAAGGCAAATAATTTACTAGAAATAATTGAAGAAGAAGAGTGTACAAAAAATAGAGTGAATAATAAATATCATTTCAATAAAAAATAACACATCCTGGTTTACAATGGTAAAACACTGGAAACAACCTATATGTCTAACAATAAAGAAATGTTTAACTAACCAAATCTTCCTAAGATAAATTTCTATTCAGAAAATCAAACTGGGGCTATAAGTCTATATTTATTGATGAGGAGGTATGTGTATATTTATGAATAAACACTCCCACACACATAATTTTTTTCACATAAGTGAAAAAAGGAATGTTATACAGATATGGTACCATTTTCATAAAAATGTGTATGTTGTGCATATGGTCATAGAAATAGGTTAGATAAAAAAGCATTAGTGTGGTGATTATGTTTGGATGATAGAATTCTGTAATCACTTAAGCTATATGTATTGGTCTAAATTGTTTACGATGCATATCTATTTCTTTTATAATCAAGAAAAAGATAGATTAATTTGGGAAAATAATTCAAAAAACCAACCTTAAAGGTTTTGGATTTTCTTCAGGAAAATAGTTTAAATTCTGAGAATTTTAGCTCTAAAGATCCTGGAAACAAAATTTCTCTTAAGAAGTGTATCTTGTTATACTAGCTTTGAATAATATAATTTTGCATTCTTTAAACAACTATCAAAATAAAATTTCACTCAAATTTTAAATCTTCCTAAAACTCATTCATCACATCAGTCAGGAAATTGGGATATACCTTACTATCCCAAATGAAAATTAAAGCCATCTGCTAATTCCATAGCATACTTCGCCTAAATGTTTTGCAAAATCTTGTAACTTGATAAAAGCAAAAAAAAAAGAAGAAAGAAAGAAAGAAAGAAAGAAAGAAAGAGACAAACAAGAAACAAGGCATCAATTCTTCTTTAAACTTTGGCCAAAGACCATACCTTGGGGACCATGCCATCAACGGAGGGGTGTCTTCTGCACAGGGGTTCAGGGGGAGTGTCTTCACAAAATATATTGTCCTGTTTGTCCCTGAGTTCTGATTCAATTTCATAATGGTGAGCAAAGGAGCTGGGCTTTTCCAGTGGGTTAGAGGAAGGCTGTTAATGCACCGTTTTATCTTTCGTTTGCCATAATTTTCTGTTGAACCCTAAGGGCGAAATTTAGAAATGTAGATATGCCAGATGTGCTCATAAAATTGAACACATACCTGTGTTGCGTACCAAACTACCCCTCTCAGCCTTTCAAACTTTCCTCTTGCACCGTGTTCTGATTTCCCTGTGCTGCCTGTAATGGCCCCAGCAGGCGGAGTTTCCTCCCTGTGTTCTGAGCAGGCTGGCAGTTCCAGTGCGGAGAAGACCAGTGATGAGATCCTCGCATATAAGTACAAGTTGCATTATGTCAACCTCAAATAAAGTCATAACACAAAAACAAAACATTCATAAATTGATAGAAATGATAGAACATCAAATGAGATACACGAATTTTATCTTCTCATTTGTATATTCTTCTCTCCCTGTCTATAAACATATGTTTGCACATGCTGTGTATTGATAGATTAACATATAAAATTACAACATTGCATTTGCAAAACTGTAGTTAAGGTTGTCTTCCATTTATATTTCTGTGGTTTTATATCTGAATCATAAACATCCTTTCTGGGCTGAAACCTGGCTTGTAGTGCAAAACTAGAAGTGGGCTCATCTTTCTCCTCAGTGTGGGGTAAATTTCACAGAAGTGCTTAGATCTTTTGGAATATTTCTTATTTTTTTCATTGACCTAATAAAACCTCTTTTAAAAAACTGACCTCTAAAAATGTAGAGGTTAGAATTCCTCACCATGATTCAGAACAGAAAATGGACAGAACATTATTTTCTATATTAGGGAGAAGGGAGTATGTGGTTTTTAACTCAATAATAATTTAAAGTATTTTATGATCACTTGACAAGAGTATTTAATGACATTTCAAATTAAATAATTAAAAAAATCCAGAACAACACAAGAAACCCACTTAGCTTTTGGTGAGATGATGAAATATTGTGACATGGTGATTTAAAGTTGCTTTCTAAATGATGCTAACAAGATAATTAGGAGGCCCATTAAAGTATGTATTCACATTACATTTTTTAAAAAATTGTTTTTGAGGAAAAGAGTTACTCAAGTATCAAGGGTATTAACACTATTTTGAAATTGAATGAGTTCAATATTCTGCTTTGAAGTAAATTTTTCATAAGAATTATAAATTTGAACTTGAAAAGTCAAATTTACTTGTTAGGTTATTTCCTGTACATTACTGAAATTCTCATTATTCTTGTGGTGGTTCTGGACACTGATTATTTTAATCAAGTTGCTTGTTGCTTAGACTTGGCTTCCATTTATTAGAAAAGCATGTTCTGAAAGTTAAATCTCTCTGTCACAACAATGGGTTAAATACAAGGCAGATGGTTTTCAAATCACATGTTGTTTTTATAACTTTAAAATACCTTTAAGTCCTTTTTCAGTACCTTCCAATAATTCTCAGAAGAACTCTCCTTTCCGTCCTTTCTTCTTTTTCCCTTCCTTCCTTCCTTCCTTCCTTCCTCCCTCTCTTTCTCTTTTCATTTTGGAAGCGAGAAAAAATGGGTATTTTGTGGAATGGCGGGTGCATGTTTACTCAAATTTAGCTGTGAACATATGGCCTATATTTCCTTCATGGTACGTGACTTTAAAAGTTCCAATTGGGAAATATATGGCTAAAATACTTTGGGGGTTTGCACACTGAATCTGAAACATTGATCATGATATTTTGAGCTCTTGATATCTTCCATTTCGGCTCCGCACATACTCCTGCCCAATAATACCAGAGCATGGAGGAGCAAGGAAATGAGCAGTTTTCCAGAGCTGGCAACATGAATTTCGGACTTATTCCCGCGGTGGTGTTAAGTTATAATACTCATCCCCAAAGGCTCCTTTCTTTTTGCCTAACTTCTGCTACTGCCGTCTCCTGGGAGTTGAGAAGTTACATGGGCTCCTCCACCTCCCTAGAGCCTACAATGTGTGTGATTTCGTAAGCTCTCCATCCTTTGCCACTCACCATGTGAAGCGTTTGGACTTGCTTACACTTCACTGCCTGGTAGCAAATGCTTCCTGTCATCGTTCCCTGTGGACTGAATCAGAATAATTCAGTCACCACCCAAGCGGGAAAGCTAGTGATGGGTCTGTACCAGGAAGACTCAACAATCCTGATACGGGGCAGAACGCTGACATTATTCAAAATTAGAGACCTAACTCACTTCTCCTCTCCATAAAAAAATAAATAAATAAAATAAAATAAAAAAAAATAGAGATCTAGATCTTATTTCCTAATGCAGTCAAGTATATACATTTAAAAATCGTACCATTTCTCATTTCTCATAGGACATAAACGTTTCCTTTTTCTTACTGCTAGGTGGCACTTGACAGATGCAAATGACTTCAAAAAAGGCATATCCAGCATATTCATATCCTGAAGTTTTCAGTGGGAAGGGTAGATGGTTTCTGGAATGTTTATTAGTTCATTAGTAAGTAAGCATTTGGGAGAAGAAGAAATCACTAACAAATGTAATACACTCTGAATTACAGAGAAGAGAGATTCTTGATCATTTCCCCCCGCCCTGACGTGTCCTCCTACACCTGGTAGAAGCAGATATCTGAAAGCTAACGGTTGAACCCATTTCTCAGGAAATAGTCATGTAAGCTGATATTCTCTCTTGCATACAGGATAAAGAGAATGAAGTGTTGTGCTAGTTGAGGCAATGCTAAGAACACATATAATGCTTAACACGGTTCTTAGAAAACAGACCTCCCTCCCAGTAGTAATCGAATAAAGGAGTGCAGGAATGAATTGGTAAATACACGAATGAGGCGGCTTCTTTATCTATTAGTCTCCTGCAAAGATCTCTGAGGCACACTGCTCCCGGGAGCCAGGAAAACTCACCCATGTGTGGATACTATCCTGACTGTATTACCGCCGGCTTCTGTGTGCAGACTTGTCGTGGTGCTGGCTAGATCAGCCACTGTGTGGGCTTGTGGGATAGAGGGAACAATCTCCGCATTGTTGTTTGCTCTTTGTTTACCCTAGGCTGATGCTGGGGACAGGGATTGTTAATGTTATGAAAGCATTACTGTGAAATATTTGTGCTTTACTGGATGCCAGTAATGTGGCATTTTTCCTACGAAGAAGGACACTTGGCCAATATTCTGTTACTTTGGTGAAGTCTTCAGGCCTTTAGACCATCATCCCCATTTTTAGCTAGAATATCATGGATGTTATTTTAGGTGGTAGGTGACCTTATACTTAATCTATATGTATTTATACACACACACAAACACACACACACACATATATATATACACACACACATATATTTATATACACACATACACACACATATATATGTATATATAATACATCTATTATATATAGCATAAATTTATATATAAATATACTATATATTTATATATAGTATATAATATAACAAATATATCATATTAAAATATATATAATTAATGCACATAGATGTATGTATTTTTTATTAAAAGATTTTATTTATTTATTTGACAGAGAGAGAGAGATCACAAATAGGCAGAGAGGCAGGCAGAGAGAGAGGAGGAAGCAGGCTTCCTGCTGAGCAGAGAGCCTGATGTGGGGCTCGATCCCAGGACCCTGAGATCATGACTTGAGCTGAACGCAGAGGCTTAACCCACTGAGCCACCCAGGCGCCCCTTTAAAATATTGGTCCTACTTAATATACACTGTCATGATGTTGTCATTATCCCTTGCTGCCAATGATTTAAGTCACATTGTTAATGTGGATCTTACCAATGCAGTCACACTGTCTCCTATGCTACTCTAACCTCCCATCTTGCTCCTGCAGGAGTTTTCCATGGCAAGCAAAGAGTCTACTGACTACTTCCCACATCTTGAATTTATGGGCGGCATTGTGAAGAATGATGGCAGAGTCCACACTGTTCTTCACCCATCTGTACGTGAAAGTGACAAACATGGTGGCTTCTAGGAAGATGATCTTCATTTTCCCACTAAGGGGCACAGAGTCTTAACGGCATTCTCAAAAGAAGAAGAAGAAGAAGAAGAAGAAGAAGCAGCGAAACAAATATAATATTTTTTTTCTTTCCTTTTTTTTTTTTAAAGATTTATTTACTTATTTATTTGACAGAGAGAGAGAGAGATCACAAGTAGACAGAGAGGCAGGCAGAAAGAGAGAGGGGGAAGCGGGCTCCCTGCTAAGCAGAGAGCCTGATGCGGGACTCGATCCCAGGACCCTGAGATCATGACCTGAGTTGAAGGCAGTGGCCTAACCCACTGAGCCACCCAGGCACCCTCCTTTTTTTTTTTTTTTTAATTTTATTTACTTATTTGAGAGAGAGAGAGAAAGAGTGAGTGTCATCCAGGGGGGAGGAGCAAAGGGAGAGAGAGAGAGAAGCAGACTTTGCACTGAGCAGGGAGCCCCATGCGGGGCGGGCTCGATCCCAGGACCCTGGGAACATGACCTGAGCCAAAACCAGATGCTTAACTGACTGAGCCACACAGGCACACCTCTCAGTTTCTTTCTATTGAACACTCAATGCCCTGAGAGACCCTACTTTAGATTCTATCCCCAGCTGAGTTTGCAGTTTGAAGCAAATTGGAGAAGATGCCACAGAAGCAAAGCATTCAGTGCAAGTGTTGACCTTGGTCTTTGCTGAGGACGAGTCCTTCCCCTGAGGCAGGAAAGAAGAGCTCTACCGCCCAACGCAGAACTGCTCATCTGGTACAGAGGAACTCCAGAACCTAGTAGAGGAAAGAAGAATGTGTTCTTAAGGGAACTTTAGATGCTTTCTAATAAATCTGATGTGCTTAAAAAATCCCGGAGGAGTTTAAAAAAAAGTCTGGATGTGTTTTCTCAAATAACTATTTAAAGCATATTAGAGTTTTTTAATTGCACTGGGGACTTTTCAAAGCATATCAGGACAAAACAGTAGAGTATAGGCCCCAATATGCTAATTAATAGATAGCTAGACCCCTGAAATAAAGCTGCAACACTCCATTAATCAGGCAGTAATTGAATTGGCACCGTGCTTTTGTGCAAACTACATGATAATTGAAAACGCAAACCTGGCAATGGTGAGGCTAAGGTCCTGCCTCCACCATGGTAGCTACTGGGGCATCCGGCTTCCTGTGGGCAGTGGGCCATTGACCTTCACTGCCAGGGGCTCTGCAGAGGGAGAAAGTCAGCTGTTCTCTGATCCAGTGCAACTCTGTCTCCTGCTGAGATGGTCTTTTAGGTATGTGATATCCAGTGGTCTCATGCGTGACCCCATGGAAATACTCGTAATGGCTGATACGATTTTCTCTGTTACCTAAAGACATCTGCCAATTAATGTGATTATAAAATAATAGTGAATAACAGATGTTTCATTTGCTAATTTTATATCTGACTGTTTGAAAGCTAACTACCTGGGGATTTAACTGGCAAATACTACTTTGCTTACGAAAAAAGAAACAATGCATGCGTTCCCCCCCACCCCCAACACACACACACACAGCTGATATGGTCTAATTCTGGATATTGGTTGCCTATAGTAAGCACTCAGTGAGAGGGAGACTGATTGCTTCTAAATGAAGAGAAGAAAAATAGCACTTTAAGCCCTTTTTTCTACAAACAAAACATTAAGCATATCGCTATACCCAAAAAAGGCTGTTGCAATAAAAGAGTTTAGCTTGTCATACTGTGATGATAATGGGTGGAAAAAAGATGTGGATAAAGATGTGGATAAAATGAAGATTGACATGAGTTTTCCATCTAGAACTTTAAAACAAATCATATGGAAAAGCTGGGAGAACTTTGACATTTGCCTGCCCTCTAACTAGACAGGGAGAGCGTCAGGACCGCCAAATCACGGTGCAAGAATGAGCTTTGGGGCTCTGGCAAGAAATATTGTAAGAAATTTAGGAAAAAATACTTAAGCAATATTATAATTAAGTATTTTCATTCTACTTTGTGCATTTTTCTTCCCCAGTGAAGGTGCTTAGAGTGTGAGATAGATCTGAGATGTGTTTTCCTAAGGACAGGCTCTTACCTGAGTCAGACCCTTCTTAGAGCTGTGATCCTTTGCTGTGGCAAGAGGTCAGCTCTGGGTGGAAGTTCTTTTTACTGCTTATGTTGTTAACTACTACTTAATAAAGTGTCAGTGAAGGGAAAAAAAACAACAACCTTGGATTAGGATATTAAATATTCCCCTACCTATGTGATATTAGGCAATTTCCCTACCCACTTATCTGTCCAGAGGAATCTGTATAAGATTAGGGATTTTTAAATCCTTTCTAAATTTGTGCCCCTTTGGTAAAAGTAATAAATACCCTTAGTTTTCCTTTTAAATATTTCATATTTATGGGTACCTGGGAGCCTCAGCAGGTTAAGCGTCGGACTCTTGGTTTTGGCTCAGGGCATGAGGTCAGGTTCCTGAGATCTAGGAACCCCATGCTGGGCTCTGTGCACTCAGTGGTGAGTCTTCTTCTCCTTCTCCCTCTGCCTGTCTTCCCATTCACATACTGTCTCTCTGAAGTAATAAACAAATTTTAAATTTTTTCATATTTATGTGTAGTCCCATTTGAAGAAATCCCAAATTGAAGTTACATGGAACATGGCTTGATTTCCAAATCTCAGCTTCCCCTCAAGTTTCTGATAAGTGACTTCCACAATGGCCACCCGGCCACCAGTTCTCCTGTCTGCCCATCAGGAGACAGGTGTCCCGGAGCAGGCCCAGATCCAAGGTCAGGACTTCAACGCCAAAAGGGAAGTTTTCACTGTGCCAGAGTACCTTGTCCTTACAACCTCTCATTTGCAGATTGAACTTTGTTATCAGTAAATATATATAAATTTTTTGTTGTTGTTGTTATTTTCCATGTAATGTGATAGAACTTTAGCAAGCATTCACCAATGACTATCAATTCAGAACACTGTGCCCATGCCATGGCTTATGAGTCTCTTGTCCATAAAACAAAACATCTGATGTTTGCTTTTCTTGGTCAGAGCTCTTCCTAAAGCCCAAAGGTGCGGTTTTACTTTTATATCTCAAGACTTTAGACAGCGAGTTTTTGTCATCTTGTGCTAGCAAGTGTGTTTTGTTTTTTTTTTTTCTCCCTCTGTTCCCAAGCTTTATTCCTTATCATCTGCTCTGTATCCCTTTTCTCATAGGTTCACAGTCATTCATGGTCACTCATGGTCATTCACAGTCCTGCAGAAGTCATGCTCTAGTGTCTCCGTTTCAGTGCACCGCCAGGGCTGAACGTTCTCCACTCCTAGCTTGACTTTTTTCTCAGTTTTGGCTCAGAGTGGGCTTGGAATCATTTTCAAAATCTTGATTACTTCTTACTTGACTCGCCCTTTGTTTTCTTTGTCTAGCTCAGATCCAAGACTTGTAGATTTATCTCTAAAACAGAACCCCTATTTTCCCACTTCTCACCATCTGTATAGCCCCTACATTTCTGCAGGAGCTCTCCATGGGCTCTCTGTGTCCACTCATGCAACCATACATAGAATCAATGTACAAACATAGATGGTCCTGGGGCGCCTGGGAGCTCAGTGGGTTAAGTGCCCTACTCTAGATTTTGGCTCAGGTCATGATCTCAGGTCCTGGGGTGGATCACCTCTCTCCCCCCGCCCCTCTGCTCCACCCTTCCCTCTCCCCCTCTCTTAACAAAACCAAAAACAAATAATAGACGGCCCTTTTGAAGATGTAATCATATCTCACTTTCTCCACCCCTTTAAAAGATCTGCTAGTTGTCTCTCATTGTGTTTGGAATAAAATTCAAATTCCTCACTGTGACATAACAGACATTAAATAAAATCCGGTCCTGATTTCCCTGTCTTACCTCTCCTGCCCTTCTTTCCCTCTCACGAACCTCCCCTTCATCAGTGAATCTCAGCCACACATTTGCTCTTCCTCGGATATCAAGGGAGGGGGGCAGTCTCTTGGACTGTGAGTTTTGTATTTATTATCCCCTTTGCCTGGCATGCTCTTCCTTGGGCTTTGGGCATGGATGATTGCTTCTGGCTTTCAGGCTTCAGCTCAAGGATCATTTCCTTTTCCCTCTTCATAAAATCTCCTTGCCCATCCATATCACCCCCCACCTCTACTTATTGTATACGTATGGCTTACCACAATCTCCATTCTTCCAGTTCATCTGTTTACCTTTGTTATCGTCTATCTCCCACTGCAAGACTGTACCCTTTGTGAGGACAGGAACTTTGACTGTCCTTTTCCCTGCCACATTCACGATGCCTGGGACAATGCTCAATACATACTTGCAAAATGGATAAAAACAATGTTTCCACTATAAGCATATGTTTGCAGGCTATGCAACTGTTGAGGAGAGCTTAGCCCAGTGGGGGACACAAACTAAGCCTCTGGGTCTTGTCCAAGTATTTCCAGAAAAAGGAAAATCAGTAACCGCCCCCAAATTATATCTCTTTTGCTAAAAAAAAAAAAAAAATCCTCGATTTTTAACCAAAGTCTATGTCTATCAAATTTGACTCTGTGGGAACAGTAGAGGGGGATCAATCTATTTAAAAACAAGAATAAAAGACAAGTCAAGCAGATTCTGTTTCGAGGGCTGCCTGATCCTTCCACAAAAGGCCAGAAGGTAGTAAATATTTTAGGGTTTGCAGGCTCCATGGTCTCTGTTGGAACTAGACAGTTCTACTGTAGAAGTCAAAGAGCATATGTAGACAAATGGATGGGCATAACTGTGTACCATTAAAACTTTATTGACACTGAAATGAAAATTTCATATAATTTTCAAATGTCATGAAGTTTTATTCTTGTTTTGATTTTTTTCAGCCATTTAAAATGTAAAACCATTCTTTGTTCATGCACTGTATTAAACACTGGCAGTGGGCCACGTCCCACCTGTGGGCTGTTGTTTGCCAACCTCTCTTTCACAAGTATTGAATTGAACCTAACTCCTTCTTGTTTAACTTGCTAAGAAGTGATATTTGCCTTTAACTTAGAGTTTCCAGTTCCTCCCTCGGTGTATAGAGTGTGGGTCTTCTGAAGCCATTTGCATCTTGGGGCTCTGTTGGCTAAGAATATGAGTTTCAAAGTCATTAATCCCTTGAAAAGCTAAAATGACATTATTTCTTACCCCCAGAAAAATCTCACTTGCAGAGGGAGCGGAAGAAATGCCCCCTCTCTGTCCTAGCTTTTCCCAGTAGAATCTGTCTTCTGAAGGTTATTTCCATAAATCAATATTAGCCTGCAAACGTTCTACATCATTCTGTTATTTTACTCAATGTTACCCCATCTAGTCCATTGTTCCTTCCCTCCTTATCTCTTTCTGTCTGTGAGGAGGTTTATTCCTACTCCTCCTTTCCCCCATTATATGTGCTTTCTGTGTTCTAGATCTGATCCCATACTATGGTGTCACCTTTTTATTGGCTGAACAATAGCAACCCCACGCCCACCCCCCGAATCCTCAGTCTTTCCCTCTTCTGGATCTTTCTTCACATCCTTGCTCCAGATTCTGAATCCCACAAACCTTCATATCAATCCTGCCTTCTTTTAAACCAGTGTCCTAATTAAATCATTCCCATCATTTCCAACCTACATAAAATGCTGTTATATGTCATTTTATCACCAACTCTTTCAGTTACTACTGCTGCCTCACAAATTCTCCTTGGGGGAAAAAAAAAAAAAAAGAGTCCAGTGCCTTGTTTGTGAACTTGCAATTTGGCCAGGGCTGAACAGCGACATCTTCTCTCTACTCCATGCAGCACCAGTAGGAATGACTTTGGGAACAGTGGGAACTTGGCTGGAGGATCTTTCTTTCATGGCTTTTACCTGGCCTGGAAGTTGGAACTTGACCTTCCATGGGCTTCTTGGGTGACCACTGCATGATATCCAGGTGCCAGAGCAGGCATCCAAGAGACAGGAAGTGGAGCTGCCAGTTTCTTAAGGCCAACAGAGTGTTAATACTTTGGTGGGATGAGAACTGGGAGAATGTGTTTAAAAACCTCTCCTTAAAATTCCTTTGGTATTAATACTATTAACTTCCATGTTCCCAGATCTGGTGGCTTCTTTTCACTATTTCTTCTATGTGACCCCCTTCTCTTAGCTGACAAT
Source organism: Mustela putorius furo (assembly GCF_011764305.1). NCBI lineage: Eukaryota > Metazoa > Chordata > Mammalia > Carnivora > Mustelidae > Mustela > Mustela putorius. Next base: position 7,009,308 of record NW_025421321.1, read on the forward strand.
TATGGGCCCGTTTTCTAGACATATTCTCATGTCCTTTAGCACATGGGATGATGTTTCTTCTTTATCCTCTTTTAACCCTTGATTTGTTTCTCTAGCTGTCAATTTCACTTTCCTTTCTTGTTCATGTATCTTAGATATTGTTATGCTCCTGGGTTGCATATTCCAGCTTTTTCTCTTCTTTCTAGGCATTCTTATTGAGTCCTAAAGCGCCAGTGAACAAATATCTATCCTCTGATGATACCTGACTTCTGCTTGAAATCCCACCCATTTTGCTGTGCTCCAGAATTTCTTTTGTAAATGTGTGACACAGTGCAAATATTCATATTAAATATGAAAATTTCACATGTTTTCAGAAAAAGAGAAATCAATAGCTGCCTCCAAACTATCATTTCTTCGTAAAACAAAACAAAAACAAAAAATCCTCCTCAATTTTCAATCAAATTTGACTCCCTGGCACCACATATAGAGAAATCAATCTATTTTAAAAACAACAACAAAAGAAAAATAAAGAAACTTCTGCCCAGAGTTACAAGCTGACTATGTGGAACGTTCTCTGCCTTTTGAACACTACCCATCCTCAAAAGACTCTGTGCCCTTCACTCATGCTGTTTTCTATACCCAGATCACCTCTTGCCCACTTGGATGAGCTCCTATGCATTCTTCAAAACCCAGCTGAAACAGTTCATACAGTGTGAAGACTCCCTGATTCCCAGGCAGAGGAAACTGCACCAAGGGGATGTCCATTACACTTCATTCTTCAAACATACGAGAGATAATCTCGGTTGCAATTTTATCTGATTACAAGCTTCAGTTATGTTCAAGATGTTCAGCTCTGGCTCATTAACTCCTTATGCAGCACTATTGAAGGAATAAAATACACCTTTAACTTAAAAAAAAAATGTGGAGTGTTCATTTTCAGAAAAATCAAGATACAAATTAAAGGGAATCACTTACTTTGGTGTGTTTTTACTTTAGTGAAACTATACCTGAAGTTTTGTTCTGTTTTTTTTTTTTTTAAAGATTTTATTTATTTATTTGAAACAGAGAGAGAGAGATCACAAGTAGGCAGAGAGGCAGGCAGAGAGAGGGAGAAGCAGACTCCCTGCTGAGCAGAGAGCCCGGTACGGGCCTCAATCCCAGGACCCTGAGATCATGACCTGAGCCGAAGGCAGAGGCTTAACCCATTGAGCCACCCAGGCGCCCCTAAACCTGAAGTCTTATTTTTGTTTCATTTGGATAGGGAATGGGAGCAGGTTAACCTTCAAGACACAGGGCAAACTCTGTTCTTTGGACTAGAAGAATGTGTCTTCCTACTTAGCTACTAAGGTGGCCAAACAGATTTATTGAGACAAAGTTCCTGTTTCCCATTTGACTTTAACCAATTTTTGAGAAATATTGAATGTGTTAACTGGTCACTTGTCCACCTCGGACCATTTATAATTAAAAGTAAAACTGATAAACACTCGGTGTCCTTTATCGCCTGCTGAGGTGGTCATGTGGCTAATTCCTGTAGAGAGAGAAATCTTAACCAATGATGTTGGTAAGTATTTTGAAACTATTATTATATGGCTTAGCTCTTTAATGCACCTATCTGAATAACATTAGCTATGCAAAGGACATCAGGGTAGCAAACAGCTATTATGGTTTCAGAATCTATCAGAAGAAGCCCAGCTCCTTGATTCAAAAGACAAAGAAACCTACCTAGCCTTTTTTTTTTTTTTTAAACAAACAGTTTCATCCTATTAAGCATGTCAAACTTCCAGGCTTATACAAAGAAACTCTATACTTAGAGTTGGCCTGTTATTTTTTTTTTTTTTAATTTAGTAACACATTGGGTAATATTTTCTTGAGCTATCCTGTTTCTTTTAATCATTGTCCCCACCCCCTCTTCACTGGAGAATTTCCCATTATTCGGCAACATATGGATGAAACATTTTTTCAGTAATCATGCCTGAACAAAGTAATCATTCTCTCGTTAACCAATTATTCTTCAAAATCAAATGGAACAGACATATTTGCTAAGACAATTTACTCTAATACACCCTATGGAATCAGATCTCATATATCTTCTGTTCAAATGGTTTAATTCAAAGATGATAGTATAGATAACAGAAGTGGTTTATTTCTTCTTCTTCTTCTTCTTCTTCTTCTTCTTCCTCTTTTTGTGGTGCATTGACAACATTTGCTCTCATGAAACCACCTAGAGATGGAATAAAAACGAGGTTTTAGAAGGGAGGAAAGATAAAAGAATGAGAAGGTCTGGTTATGTACAGAAATCCCTAATCTACCCAGCTCCAAAAGACTCCTTCTTTCTTCTCTCCTGTGTCATCAAAAGTCTGTGATTTATTTCAGCTCCTCTACTTTTGGATCTTGGATCAACAGTCTGACCAAGGAGATGAAGAGTAATTGCTATGCCCAGGTGTGTTTTCCAGAAGGATCCAACATGGTCTTGGGAAAAAGATAAATTATTTCAGAATTTCAGTGACCTCTCCAGTTCCAAAGGATGTCCAAAGGATATATCAAGGCACAGGGAAAATGAGAAAGCATTTCAGGGTGTCATTGGGGTGGGAACAGAAGGGGAAGAGAGTCAATGATCTTTTGTGTTTTAACCCCATGAGAATTTTTATTCCAAGCCATTCTGATGAGATGCATTTTGATACACAGATGCTTCCCCTTGTTCCTGCTTCATTTCTGTTTCTGACCGACTTTCTGGGAATCTATTTCGGACTTTCAGTTTTGCAGTCTGATCTTTTTGGCTTCGTGAGTAAGAATGCATACCAATAGAATTCTGGATTTTCTGCCATAATTCAAGAAGCACCAAATATTTTCAGGTAGAGTCCTACTAACACAGTACAAATCATTAAGGCAAATCCCGCATACCAAAATTTTTCAGTCCCAGCTTTTCTCCAGTTATCAGAAGAATATTTAGCTCACTACCAGGCGAAACATCAAACATTTCCAACTTATACTCCTTTCTTGATAGCTAATAGGTCGTGGAAGTATAGCTAGAAATGTATCTTCTCTGTACCTCAGTTCCCTTTCCTGTAAAACAGGTTCTTCTGCTCCAAAATTCTACTTTTTATGTTCATCATAAAGCAATTTCGCACATTTTCTAGACCAGCAAATAAGGACAGGTCTGCCGAGATCAAAAGTAACAGTAACAGGGCGCCTGGATGGCTTAGTTGGTTAAGCAACTGCTTTCGGCTCAGGTCACGGTCCTGGAGTCCCAGGATCGAGTCCCGCATCGGGCTCCCAGCTCCATGGGGAGTCTGCTTCTCCCTCTGACCTTCTCGCCTCTCATGCTCTCTCTCACTGTCTCTCTCTCAAATAAATAAATAAAATCTTAAAAAAAAAAGTAACAGTAACAAAATACACAATCCCTTTAATTTAAACTTCACCTACTCACAACTGGGAAAGACACACAAAAACCACACAAAAATATCAGTATACAATACTTCACATGATTATTTAAATGATCTCACATCCCTACACTAGTTTATCCATTACCAGTGCAGTGAGGTTTTACTTCCAACAACTTTTTTGAAGAAAAGTTCCTTGTCCATGCTGTTCAACGCCACAACTTAATCTCACGTTTAAGTCATTAATGACTGCCGCCACAGTTGTCTACATGGCATAGATTTGGGATGACAGCTGTCACTGCAGCAGGATGCATTTTTTATAATAGTTTTATGATTCACCCTTTGAGATGAAGATTTGGACACCTGATACCAGCCTGTGATTTCCCCCCTGTAATTTGCAGAATGGGTAAAGCCAAATAACAGCCTCTAGGACTCATAGGTCTTATGCCAAGTGTTTCAGAAATGACATCGGTGGGAATTGAAAACCATATTCTTTTTTTTTTTTTTTTTGATGCTGATCACTTTCATTTGCTAGCACTAGTTGATGATGGGAATGGGGAGGCCGGCTTTCCTTCAAAGTCATAGCAAAGCCATAGTTTTCCTCCCCATTTCATTTTTACATGATTATGGAGGTGTTTCCCAAAGTTATGTCAGCTTGGTGTCAGCAATTTTCATGACAAATAATGTGGTCTGTAAAAAAAAAAAATCTCTTCTTCAGTACACTAAGCATGCTCTCCTTAAAATCTAGAATATCCTTAAAAATATTTGGCTTGTACATGTGGACAATTTAAGTGCAAGTAAGAAGGGATATAAACAAGGTTGAATTTTTTTTTTAATATAGCTTAATAGTGATGATGCACAAGCCAACAGCAAAGAGGAAGACTTTGACCTCCCTTGACTTTAGGTGTTTTCCTAAGTTTGGGCTTTGATCACACAGACTGATTCAGGCTTTAAAGGTCTGTCTGTCCTCAGCCCAGTTTCAAAGTGCCCCCTCCCTCTGACTTGGCTTCCTCTCTCCCACTCTTCTATGACTGGTTCCCTGAAAACATCGAACTGGGAATCCTTCTGAGCCATTGGCATTGATGAGGGAAGGTGCAAAAGCAGACACCATCATTCCTGTCTTGACAGTGAGATCAATAAAGAAAGCATTGGGTACCCTGCAGGGGCCTGGGAGAAGATGGGCTCCTACTTCGTGAGTAGGAACCGTTTATGTGAATTCTTAGAACCATGGCCAGCATGACCATGTCAAGAGATCAAGGCCAAGAACCGACATAATGAGGAGAAACTACCAATATATCCTGAGATTCATTCTTAGTGAAATGAACTGAAGGCAGATGGAAGAGATGTACTAAAGTTCTCTGAGCCAAAAGGGGGTGGGGGGGACTTACACTCTGCTCATGCGTTCCTCAGAGACTAACCAGGTCTCTCAAAGGCAAAAACCTCAGTCTCCTCCCACTCAGCAGGAGGCATCCTGAGATGAGATCTTCTGGTCACTCGGTAGAGTTGGAACCAGTCCCAGTGAGAGAGAGATATGTGGAAGAGACGGGCAGGAATGAGGAGGCAGGGGAAGCATGACCTCTTGGTGTTTGGGAAAAGAGTGTCTGGGGATTTGTGAGAAGCTGAAAAGAAATAGGAACTTAGTCATATGATAGTGAGAGAGAGCAAAATTACCTGTTTTTAGTAGTAGTCACAGGAGATGTTACAGTGATCCGTGTATCAGATCATCCAAATGAAAGCAAAGGGCCATAAAAATAAAACCTCAAAGCCACTATGGCTGCTGTCTATTGGTATATGATGGCAAAAGGATAAGAACTACTTGCAGCTTAAAAATAAAAAATCCCCAAATGTAGTGCATCCTTTATTGAAAATACTGTTGAAATATGAGGTACAGGACAATTGAAGGACAACTGATAACGTCATCTAGGAAAATCAGAGATAGAGTGTTTTTTTTTTAAGATAGAATTTGAAATTGATTTCTTATTTTAAAAAAAGATCTAAAGCATTTGTAAATCTTAGAAGTAATACAACTAGGGTCACCTGGGTAGCTCAGTGGGTTAAGCCTCTACTTTCCACTCAGGTCATGGTCTTAGGGTCCTGGGATCAAGACCTGCATCTGGCTCTCTGCTCAGCAGGGAGCCTGATTCCCCCTCTCTCTGTGTCTGCCTTTCTGCCTACTTGTGATCTCTCTCTCTCTCTCTCTGTCTCTCTGTCAAATAAATAAATAAATAAAATTATTTTTAAAAGTAATATAATTATTAATCTGTCATGTGAATGTATAAAGTGCTGGGGGGCATTGGACTACAAGACTCTATCCTCCATACAATTAAAAATAAATGCCAATAAATGTTACGAACTTAGATGTTTTCCTGTATTCTAATCCCCATAAAGGCAGTGGGGATATGCAGAAACAATATAGGTCTGGAGTCTAAGTATGTCCGGTTCACATTCCACTTGCACTGGCTATGGACCTCGGGTCTGTTGCTCAAGTAATCTGAACTTTGCTCATTTATTCTTCAGAAAGTAGAAATAAGAATACATACATCAGAAAGCTGATAGGAGGATTAATTTCCATGACATTTATAACTGGTTTAGGTCCCATCCCTGCTTGGAGCAGATGTGAAAAGAATTGACCTTTCTCCCATCAATATTCAACATTGCTCTTGGATCTCTGCTCCTAGTCCCTTAATGAAATCTTGGGTGGATTTCTTAACTTTTTGATTACATTGAATATTAAAACACTGTTTGACTTAACACATTAGCTTGAAATTTGATTTAAATCTGTTCCTTCACCCAAATGCCAAGAACAAGCTGAGCTGAAAACTACATAGAGTATGGTATGATCTCTCTCTGGGTGTCTCTTTCTGTCCAAGGAATAGCTATGCTCATGTGTCCAGAAGGAATGGAAAGAGAGGGAAAGGAACTTGTGTCTGTAATTAGCTGGCTTCTCTGGTCATGTTCTTCCTATTAGTTAATGCTGCTTCTCTGGCTCTCACTGAAGAGATTGTTGATATATTCTGTCCCAACCATCTAAGGAGGGTTCATATGGACATTCTCCAGTGGGGTTGCTGTACTGCACAGGGCCCACCTGTGTGGAAGGTGGGGGTGCAGCTCTGTTGGGCATCTCCGAACCTTCTGTTGGCTCTGTGTTCTAAAGCCTCTTGGGTTGAGTGGTAGATAGATGACCCAAGTCTACCTATTACCTATGATGGGTCAACCTCTTGATTATGGAGGTCTATAAAAGTGCCTACCTTGTCAGTCTGGGGGAGTGTGGGCTTTTCCAACACCACAGCTTTTCAGTTCTCCTCCATCTGTCCACATAGGTGAGGGAACATGTTAACAAATTGACTCGACTTCCTGCTGGATCTCTACATGGGAAACAAGAATGCAGTGTCTTCGTCATGCACCTCAATACTTAATAAGTAGATCTCTTGGACCTTTACTTCACTTGACTTGGGGGAAGGGACATTTCCTCCTACAAAGGAAACTACTCTTCCTCTGGTCCATGACTCTAAGGGGTCAGCAAGGACTGAAGCTGGATATTCAGGGGTATGACTGGGTGACTGTTCTTTTCACCATTCTCAGTAAGACCTCCAAAATACTGTGGGGTGTGAATGGCTTGTTTTCTTAATTTCCATCTCTCTGCTTATATTATCCATCTGTGCTTTCATGTTTTCCACTTTGTCCATTAGCACCCAAAGCTAAAGGAAAAAGCCAACATTAATCAGAATTATCTTAAATTCATGGTCTGATAATTCCAAAATCTCTGTCAGATCTGACAGATCTGAGTCCAGTTCTTAGACTCACATTGTCTTTCTGGACTGTGGTTTTTTGCTGTTGTTTGTTTGTTTGTTTTGTTTTGTTTTGTTTTGTGTTTTTCCTTTCATCAGGTATTGTAACATTTTGCTTTTTTTTCTGGAAAACCAGACAAGATGTACTGGGTATGAAGAGCTGGGGCAAATGGGCTTTCATTTGAGGTTTTATGTTTACCTGGCTAGGATTTAGGCTGTATTCACTATTTGCTGTAGATATATTATCAGAGGTTATACATGCCTCCAGTATCCTTGTTTTGTCCTCGCTGTTGTTTGGGGTTTCCCTAGAGATTCCTTCTTAAATAGGGTCTAAGCTTTAGAATTTTCTCTGTTTAATTCCCAGGAGCTGTACTGATGTGATGAGGTATTGGGGGAGGAGGTGTGTTCTGTAATCCTGTGATTAGGTCCAAGTGTAAGTGAGTCTGAGCAAGTCCCTTATCACATATTGAAAACTAGAGGGAGCTAGAATTGGACATTTGCTTATGGGTACAACATTGGGTAACTATATGTTGGTTAGGCTATGGTAAAAGAAAAGAGGGAAGGCCTTTGTTAAGGGGAATAGAAAGCTCAAGGTATATTTTAGGTGGTTGCTTTTCTGTCTCTTAGTGCCAGAAGGGGACTTTTCCCTCATTTTCATAATGAAAACCTAAGCGGACTCATATAAGTAAACCTCATATAGTTTAGAAGCCTCCCCAAGGCTGGGACTCTCCATCCAACCCATGCCCAGCTTCCAGCAATTAGTTCACTCTCCTATAACTGCCTACCAGTTGCTGGCTCCAGCATGGCTTTTGCTCCCAGTGAGCTTGGATTTTGTCTATCCACCTGTCTACCCAACTTCTAAGCTGATGGTTTCTTCTGCGACCTCAATCCTCTGATGGGTCTAAAAGGAGGTGACTTTCAGTTTGTTCAGCCTCTTTTATTTTTTCCTTCTTATGAGAATCGTAGTGATGATTTCTATTATCTTTAACTGTTGGGCCAGAAACCATATGTCAACAGCTTGCTCTTAGCTGTGTTTCCTAGTGCCAATATATTTATATAAAAAAACCTCGTATTGGACCTGGTACACAGTAAATAAACCATTCTGAAAAAAAAAAATTAGCTTTGTTTTATAAATCCTTTAATCTTGAAGTTGAAGGTGTAGCAGAAGTCATGGCAACATTACTTTGAATGCAAAGAATTGTAAGTCATAAAAATTTAGCAGGGATCAATGTATGTAGCCAAGACCATGGTGGGTTTTTTTTTTTTTAATATTTCCTTCTATTACCATTATGGAGATTTATGACTTCTAATTTTTTCTGAATAATTACTAAATATTTACCTTCCTGGAACAAAAGTAAAAGGCTGATAGGAATGGAAAAAAACATTGACAGGTCACTGAGATAGTTGTATTTTTACGACAGTCCTTTTTAAACACTAGCCCATGGGAAGAGCCCTGACCTAACACTCTGCTTCAGTCCATATCTGGTCAGAATGTCTGTTTGGGGCCAAAGTGTGACCTCAAAGAGGAGAGGTGGAAGGCTCTGATTCACTATCTATTCCCACTGTCAAAAGCAGGAGGGATCTATCTATCTATCACCTATCTATCTATCATCTATCTATCTATTTATTATCTATTAATCTATCTATCATCTATCATTTATCTAGGTAACTAGAAAAATCCTAACTATGGTGTTTCTGTTGTATTCTCCTGCATGAAAACTGCCGGTGTTTTGAGTGGAACATTAATTTCAGAACTTACGTGGATGGCCACCAAGAAGGATGACTCATCATTTGAACTTCTAGAGAGTTTTGTAAAATGTGCTTTGGAACCAATTTGTGGGGGATGAAAGAGGAAGAATTTATTCATCAGCTTGTCATTAGTCAACAGTTGCTGCATGAGCACTGACATCCCCCTGACCTTCCAGAGAGCACCCGGAGGGTGCCTTTTTGAGACTGAGCTGTCAGAGAGGCAGGGTGAGGAGAAGCACAGTTGGGGGTGAAGCTCATCTACGGTACATGCATGTGAAGCTGGTCCTAGCCAAGTCTGGGGTGTGAGTTGATGTGATAGTCAGGTACGAGATGGTGGGGCAGCTCTGGTAATAAGTTGCGATGTACAGGAATCAGCCCCATTTCCTGGTGGCCCAGCAGTGATTACAGAACTCTTGAAAGTGGAGCCAAGAAGGAACCAGGTGTTTTTCTTCTATTTTCTCTGAATACTAAAACTTAAGAGAAAAGCAAACAAACAAACAAACTGTGTTCATCTGTCTCAAACAACTGGATGGACCTAAATACAACCAGGTATTTCTTCAGAATAAAATGTATTGCCAAAATAAGCTATCCAGAAGATTTCCCTGAGCAAAAAACAGAAGATGCTATTAACTATTAATTGAGTATTGTTCCACTCAAAACACCAGCAGTTTTCATGCAGGAGAATACAACAGAAACCCCATAGTTAGGAATTTTCTAGCTACCTAGATAAATGATAGATGACAGATGCTATTAAGATTTACTTATTTAAATTACTCAAATTTCAGAGTATGTTTAGGTAAAGAGAAGCAGTTTCCTAGTTAGTAAATTTAGGTACGGCTTTAAGTCCAAATAGTAATCCTCTTTTCCTCTCTCTCTGTATACAAGTATATGTATTGAGGTATGCATATATACTGAGAAAATTGCATAGTTATAGGTGCAAATATATGTATTTATTTACACGCAAGGACACACATACACACACATATATGCACATATATACACATACATGCATATGTATACACATATACATATATATGTGTATATATACATATATGTGAGTATATATGTATATGTGCTTCAGAAGGAGAAAGAAAGAAAGAAAGAGAGAGAAGGAAGAGATGGGTATGTATATAACAGAGAGAAATGTGTATACACACACACATGCATACATACAGAGAGACAGAGATTTCTTTCCCTCAAAAAGGAAAGATTTCTTCCCTTATACTTGACCTCTCAGCTCAAGTATAAGAGAAAGAAACAGAATAAACTTAAAACATACTTTAAAGGTTAAAATATAGAGAATTTAGTTTTCTTGTTAGATGTAGATTTTTCCCATGGTGTTTTCTCTGATAGCTGAGATTTAACATTTACTGATGTCCTTTCAGCAAAAGGAAAAAAAAATAAAGCAGCTTCTTCACTTTTGTATTTCTAATTCCTTGATCAACCTTTCAAACACACCTCTTCTCATCAAGGACCACCTAAATTCCCTCACAGTCCCACCTCGTCTTTATTCTTTTTTGCAAAACAGATGAAAAAATACATTTAATTCTTAAGATTACATCATTTTGTCAATAAATTACCCCCTCTGTCTTTCAACATTCTTCAACATTCTTCTCTCCCTGATGCTGTCCCTTAGTTCTTTGAAAAATGTTCTGATATTTATCTAAACTTTTCTGTGATCTTCCTTTCATTTTTCACCTTTGCTTCTGTGATATATTTTTTACACTTGAATTCCCTCTATAATCTCCTTGGTTCCTTCTATATGCAGTGTTTTGTATTTCACATACTCTTCTCTCTGACCCTGATTACTTTCTGCACCTCCTCATTTATCCCTGTTGACCTTGAGCCACTTTGAACATATTTATTGGTATGTGACATTCCCAACCTTTGGGTAGACATTAATTTGTCATCTAATATTTTCCATTTCTCCTACCCGGCCTTTGAAGAATTCCATTACCTTATCCCACTGGTTGCTCCCACCTCTTATCACACTTCTGTAAAGAATGCACCCTTTTGAAGTGTTGCATTTTTTATTATTCAGTATTTGGATCCAAAGCAGGATCACTTATATTGCTGAAGACACTGTTTCATAGTGTGTTGTCTGTAAGGGTCCTAAACTGGGCATAGAATGTCATATTTTTTGGTTAATTTTCCTTAGACAAGAAATGTAGATTGTGGAATTTAAATAGGTTTAGTTTCTCTTACCAATAGAGGAAATGTGATGACCAGATTCATTACCTTTATGTAACTGGAAATAATTGCAATTTGACTCATCCAAGGTAAATAGTGGACTCATTATCAAATATATGCATAGGCTGCACATTTCTTTTCTTTCCTGCAGTGACCTTCTACTGACAACCAGCCATTGTCCAACTTTGACCATTTTCCCTAAACTTTCTTTGAGTCTCTGGCATTATATGCATCTGGGGACTATAAATACTTTTAAAAGAAATTGATATAAAAATTGTACTATAATCAAATACATTGTGCCTTTCCTTCGATAAATGTATTGCTTTTCTTAAAAAAAAAAAAAAAAAAAGGAATTTCCAGGGTGCCTAGGTGGCTCAGTTCATGATCCCGGAGTCCTGGGTTAGAGCCACGCGTTGGGCTCCCTGTTCAGTGGAGAGTCTTCTTCTCCCTCTGCCTCTCACCCCATTCATGCTCTCTCTCTCTCTTTCTCTCAAATAAATAAAAATAAAACCTTTAAAAAAAAATTAAAACTGAGGAGTGCCTAGATGTCTCAGTCATTAAGCATCTGCCTTAAGCTAAGGTCATGATCTCAGAGTCCTGGGCTCGAGCCCCATGTTGGGCTCCCTGCTCAGTGGGAAGCCTGCTTCTCCTTCTCTCACTCCCCCTGCTTATGCTCCCTCTCTCACTGTGTCTCTCTCTGTCAAATAAATAAATAAAATCTTTTAAAAAATTAAAAATTGAAAAATAGGAATTTCCTTATTATTTGAGAATGCTTCCTAGAAAGTCAGCTTAAATATTATAGACATATTTTTTTTTTCTTTCTCAACTCTGATCTCTGGGCATGTTTTTTCTACTTTCTCCAGCTAAACTGAATTTCTTTCTATTCTTTACAGAGAAAACTCATCAAATTCAGCTTTCGTCAAGAAGTCTTCTACTAAAAGTGAATTGCTGATTTTTTTTTTTCTATCTCCAGGCACAGATCCATGTTGTAAGGATAGGGACGTGTTTATACAATTACACACACAACAATTTTTCTTTTTGCTAGCACTGTGTTCACTGTCCAGTGACGATCAATAGCTGAAAACTTGAACGTGTTGTAGATCAGAAACTTACTAAGAAAACAAACATCATATATACATGGGTGTCCAGGTTATGATTAGAAAGGTTCAGGGGTACAATGTAAAGGAAGAGTGTTAGGAATGTTAGGACTACTCCAGCCTGATTCAAATATGAGTACAGTGACTTACAATGGACCCAAAGACAGCTTCCCTCACCTCTCTGAATCAACATGTCCATATCTGGAGATAATTATCTGAGCTGCTCACATCTGTTGCTGCAACAGTTAGACCTAGCATTTGAGGCCAACTGCCATTTTAGAGTTGTCTGGTAAGTGGTAAGTATAATATTGAAAATATTTAAGAAACACTATTAATTGTGATAGAAAATATTCATAGTTCTTGAGTTATTTCACAGATCCTCCAAAGAATTTGTCTCATATTACCAATCAAATATCCTGTGAGTTGGACAGCAAAACATTATTATTTTTATTTTACATGATTTACAGGCAACTTGCATCTAGAATGAACTTAAATTAAACTTTTTAAGGTTTTAAATAAATCTGGGACTCTGAGGATAAATTTGCAATTTTGCTTTCCTGAACTTTAAAATGCTAAACATTAACGTTTAGTGATTCTGAGTTTATGATTGTATGAAGGAAGGCTTCTGATTTAGTAGATCTAAAGCAGGGTTGAGAATTTGCATTTCTAATGAGCTCCCTGGGTGATGCTGATGTTACTACATGTTCCAGGAACCAACATCACAATCAGAATTTTTCCCTTACCTCAAAGATCTTTCTCTAACTACCCCTTTAGAGTTCACCCACCTCTTCCCACCTCCCCCACCATCCTAAACCAAAGACAAATGCAAGTCTGTGTTTCAACTCTAGTTTTACCATTATGAGAACGTTTAATAAATGGAATTATATAACTTGCAACCTTTAAAGAGTCACTCAGCCTAAGGTTCTGAAAGTTTATCCAAATTATTTGGTGTATCACTAGTTCATTCCTTTTCATTATTGAATAACATTCCTTGATGTGAATGTATGTGTTTGTTTAAAGAGTCATCAATCAAGAGATTTTTTTTGGTTTTATCGAGTTTGAGGCTATTACCAGCAAAGCTGCTATGAACAGCCATGTGCAGGATTTAGTGTAGCTAGAAGTTTTCATTTCTCTGGGACAAATGCCAAAGAGTGCCGTGCTGGGCTGTATGGTGAGTCTATCTTTACCTTTTAAAGAACTGGCAAACTTGTTCTGGGTGGTCACCAGCAATTCCTATCTGCATCCTGCCTAACATTTGATTGTTACTATTTTTCATTTTAGACATCCTGACAGGTATGTAATAATATCTCATTGTGGTTTTAATTTGCATCTTTCTAATTTGTCATCTCTGTATCCTCTTTGGTGAAATGTTTCTTCATGTGTTTTGCTCATATTCTTATTGGATGGCTTATTTTTTGACCCTTGACTTTTGAGACTTCTTTATACATTCTAGGTATGAGTTCATTATTGGATATGTGGTTTGCAAGTATCTTTTCCCAGATTGTAGCTTCTCCTTTGTTTCTCTTAACAGAGAGAAGTTTTTCACAGAGCAGAAGTTTTTTTATTTTGATAAGGACCAGCTTACCAATAATTCTTTTTTGGATTTTGCTTTTTGTATCATGTCTAAGAATTTATTACCAAATCCTAAGACCTGAAGATTTCCTTTTTTTTCCCCCTAAGCATTTTATGGTTTCATATTTTATATATAAATCTATGTTCCATTCTACACTTTATGTAAGTTTAGTTTAGGCAATTCTTAAAAATTTTTATTCTTTGCTTATGAACATACAATTGCCCTAACACCATTTGTTAAGAAGACTAGTTTTTTCTTTATTAAATTGCTTTTGCATCTTTGTCCAAAAAAGTTGTCTTACTATATTGGGCTATTTTGGAATTTTCTATTCTATTGCATTCATCTATGTATAGATTGCCAATTTGATACAGTATTGATTACTAGCCTTATCCAGTGGAATGATTCCTCTTATTTTACCTTTAGTTTTTCAAAATTGCTTTATATTAACTCCTTTGTATTTCCATGGAAGTTTAAAATAAACTTCTCTATATCTGTGAAAAATTTTTGGTGAGATTTTGAAAAGAATTGCATTAAACTTTTCCTGGAGGTTAGGGAGGAGAATCAACAACTTTACTAAGTTCGAATCCATGAACATATTATTTTTTTCTCCATTTATTTTTTCTCTTTGATTTTTTTTTTTCTTCTGTGTTTTGTTCTTTTCAGCATTCAACTCCTGTATTTTAGATTTACATCTATGCATTTTAATTTTTTGGATGATTACAAAGATTTTTATAGAAATCATGTTATTTGCCAATAGGAACAATTTTATTTCTCTGTTTGTGTATTATGTACTGTATTTCCTCTTGCCTTGTGCTGGGTAGAACTTCCAGCACTATATGAATGACCAGAAAGAGGACAGTCTTACCTTTTTCCTGATTAGAGACAAAGCATTTACTCTTTCAACATTAGATATAGAGTTAATTATATTTTTGTGTGTGTGCTTTTTAGTCAAATGAAAGAATTATCCTCTATTCTCAGTGTTCGGAGGGCTTTTTATCATGTATATATAGTGAGTCTTATCAAATTCTCTTCATCTATTAAATTACATTATCCTTTGATTTTTGTTTTCTTTAGGCTGATACTATTATGAACTGTATTGACTGACCTAAGTGTGTACCAGCCTTGCATCCAAGGAATAAATATCATTTGATCATGATGTGTGTATGCATATATATCTGTATATCTGTGCTAATATTTTAGTGATTTACATCTCTATATTAAGAGAAGTCTGTAGCTTTCAATTTTGGTATTGCCTGACTTTGATATCACTTCATGCTGGCTTCACATAATGAGTTGGGAAGTGTTTTCTGGAATAAATTGTGTAAAATTGGTCCTGCATCTTCTTTAAATGCTTGATAGATTTATCCAATTAAACCATCTGGGTCTGGAGGATTTTTTTAAATTATAAGTTAAGTTGTCCAAATAGTTCTAGGGCTATTCAAATTATGTATTTTATATGGGCAATTTTATGTCATTTGCGGTTTTTTAATGAATTGATCCAATTCTTCTAAGTTGTCAAATTTCTGTGTGTGAAGGTGTTGGTAGTGTTCCATTTTGGCATTTGGATTTCTGCAGGGTCTCTAGTGATACCCCTGTTCCATTCCTGTTACTAATTTATATCTTCTCTCTTTTCTTTTCCTTTTTTTAGTCAGTCTAGCTGAAGTTTTGTTTATTGATTTTGTATTTCATTGACTTTTCAATTTTTTCCTATTTTCAATTTAATTGCTTTTTTGGTATTTTATTTTTCTTTCTTTTCCTAGCTTTATGTTTATTGTACTCTTATTCATCTAGTTTTGTGTGGCAAAGTCTTAGATTTTGCTATAAAGTTTCTTTTCTAATGTCAGTGTTTAGTGTTATAAATTTCTCTCTTACCACTGCTTTAACTATATTCCTCCATTTTAATTTGTTGTATTTTTATTTTCATTCTGTTTAATATACTTTTAAAAGTTCCATTGAGACTTTTTTCTTTCACCCATGGATATTTAGAAATATGTTGTTTAGTTTCTAAGTGTTCTGTCTTGCCAAGGTGTCTTTTTCCTGGTGCTTTGTTTATAGAAAGTAGGATTGCCTTGGGGCTCTTTTTGACTATACCCTTTGTCTGTACCTTTACATGCTGCCAGTTTCTCCAGACTATAAATGGAGATACAAAAGGGAAAAAGGAAACCCAAGGAACTCATCCCTGTGTCATTCCTAAAATACTAGAGTCCCTAGACTCTCTTCCTTCTCTGTCTACCTGTTGACATCTTATGTTTGTTTTGTATTTTATGTCCGGGTGTGAAGAATGGTGAAAGCTACATTTACTCCAACTTCTTGTAAGAGTTACCTTTAAAAAATTCTATTGACCTTTTTTGAGATTTCTGTACCAATTCTGTGTTTTCTGACACCCACTACTGTATTACTGTATTGTTTTTTTCATTTAATGGGACAAAGAGAGTTGGCAAGTATAACAATACATGCCAGTTATGGAATTTCTCACCTTGGTTCCCATGAAAATATTCAGATACAGAAATTATTCTAACTTTTCAAAAATTTTTACCCATATTACAGCACAGACCTCATAGCTAGTCTTATCATTGATTTGATTCCATTTCTTATGTTTAAAAAAACAATCTTTTCCATGTGAAATTGTGCACATTTCCGCATTCTTTCAGGTTTCTTCTATTTGTTTATACCTCTTAATGCTTTTCTTTATAGCTGCTAACCTCTGGATACATTTTTAGTCTTCTTAGATTTTATTTTTTTCTTTAGTCCCTTGCATTGTCTCAGAGATGGGAAAGAATGTGACATCTATTTTACCGGCTTATATTATTTCTTCCCTGTTCACCTACTTCTTAGTACAGATTTTTGTATAGAATTAAAATATATGCCTTCTAAAGATGTGTGTCAGTCACAAGCACCAAATAACAATAAAATGGTTTGAGGAGTGGGGCGCCTAGGTGGCTCAGTGGGTTAAAGTCTCTGCCTTCGGCTCAGGTCATGATCTCAGGGTCCTGGGATCGAGCCCCACATCGGGCTCTCTGCTCAGCGGGGAGCCTGCTTCCTCCTCTCTCTCTGCTTGCTTGTGCTCTCTCTTTCTCAAATAACTGAATAAATAAAATCTTTAAAAAAAATGGTATGAGGAGGATGGTTATAAAGATTCACCCCATGTCACTATCTGAGTTTTCTCTCAACTAATGAAATATAGCTCAAACCCTCTCCCCCTTCTCTTCAATGTGCCATAGTTTCTATCTAGAATTCAGACAGCTCCTGAAATTTGAGTTTGTTGTTTGAAGATATCTCAAAAGAATAGAGCGTTTGGTCTTCTATAAACCATCCTAATGATGTTGCCTACATGTTTTCGTGTCTTAATTTTGCATTTTTAAAAGGTTTTTGCCCTATGAATGCATGAATGGTTAAAATTCTCTCTCTCTCTCTCTTTCTCTATGTAGGTGTGACTGTCCATAATTTGATCCTAATTTGATTTACCCCTTAGGTTCTGACAGACAAATATTGCCTATTTTAATTGTAAGCCTGAGCTTCACTAAACACTTATAACTGTTCCTTTCCATGTTATGTAGCACAGTACTCTACAAATGAGATAATAAATGCTTTTTAATGATGGTATTTACTTGTGTTTGGAAAGAGCACAGAACATAACTCTGGAGACAGAACTTTTGGGTAACAGGCATGTAATAACTTACTTAAATCTTCTTTTAGTAATTTCACCAACATAAAGAAGAAGTATAGTAACTGTGATATTTAGAATTCACTGGAAGGGAAATATATAATTTGGCAGGCCTAACAGAATGGTAAATGTATTTGAAAACTTTGGTGAGTTTCCTCCCAATTTATGAAAAAGATTTCTACAGTGACAGAGTACACCCAGCAAAATCAACCTCTTCAAAAAAAAAAAAAAAAAAAGTAAAATAATCTTAAAACAAGGGGCAAAAAAAAAGGAGAGAAAGAAACCTCTCATATCCTTGTTCAATTTAGTAATACTTACTGTCTTGCATCAGATAACTTTCCCTGTGTTCAATATGACTGGGAATTGAAAACGTTTTATTAGTTGCAATACCAAAACCTAGATAGACAGAGAAGAAACAGAGTTTGCCACATCTTCCATCAGGCACCATCTTGGTAAGAGTTTTCCAACTGAGAGTACTGAAGCATTAGGGAGGCAATGAAAAAGATCCTGTGTAGCAGATTGAGAGGAGAGGACAGAGTGGTAAAGAGGGTGTTCATCAGATAAGAGGGAAGAAGAAGCAATGTGGTTAAAGTCTGGTAGATATTGCAGTAGAGACATGGGTCTTTGCTTAGAGGGTGACAAGGAGACAGGTTGAGAATTTTGTTGGAATACCATTGTCAATACAGTCTGCATAGACATAGGATTTGTAGTAACAAATGCATACAAATAATTTTTGTTAGGATTTTTAGTGGGTGAAGAACTGGCTGCAAACCCTTAACTCTTGGTGAACCCAAACTTCCAGTAAAAGATTTCATCCTGTGACAGTCCTCAGTCTGATATCCCTGTTATTGATTCAACAATAATTTTGCTGGCCTGATTCTACACCAGGTATTCAGTCAGAAGACCACAGAGAGCACATCCCCAATGAACATGGAAAATGATTTATTCTGTACTAAGAAAGATATGTCCTCTTATTGAATTCTTTGATAGATCCCACACCAGAATATTAATTTATTATATTTACAGAGAGATATATACAAAGTATGTATTATAAGGCAGATACTATTATAATCTTTCAAGTTTAAAAAAAAAATCTTCCAGTTTTTCACTTTTTGAACTATCACCTATTTGATGACATACCATTTTAATTTTTGTTTCTGAAAGTTGTTTTGTGCTTCTATACCTCTCTGAAAATATTTGTTTTTCATTTCCTTTTAGGAAAGATTCCTTTTGATGTGAGTATATGTCATTATTTGGATATTATTCAAAGAAAATCATTATTTAAGATCCTCAGAGGTAATGGATATATCCTAAAAACTCTTGTGTATGCAGTCAGTTGATATTATGTCAGATACTGAGTTTGAAATTTTGGTGTAAGAAATCTCTCTGTGTTACAGAACCAGACAGGAACTGAATAGGAGATAAAATATTAGAAAGGAAACAAGAACACTATATTAAATAGCAGAGGAATACAAGATAAGAATAAAGTTGAAGAAGGTAATAATGGCCTTAATATTAAAGACAAGGCCACAAGGTAGGTGATGTGAACTGGAAGTTATATTATAGCTTTAATGAGTTGGCATAAAGAGTTATAAGGAGATAAAAACTTCATGGACCAAAACTGCCCAAAGTGAGAATTTTTTTTTAATATGGAGCAAGAAATGCAATTATTGTTAAGAATATCATAAGTTGTCTTCTTTCTATTTTTATTTTCAATCAGTCATATGTGGTGCTTTCTTTTTTGTTTAATTTTGATTTTCTTTTGACATAATTTTCTTATACTGTTTAATTTTTTGTGCCATTTTTTATGTACAATGTAGTTCGTTAACATATAGTGTAATATAGATTTCAGGAGTGGAATTTAGTGATTCATCACTTATATATAATACCCAGTGCTCATCATAACAAGTGCCCTCCTTAATGCCCATTAGCCTCTTAACCCATGCTGCTACTTGATCACTGAGTGATATTCTATTGTGTGTACATATACCACATCTTCCTTATCCATTCATCAGCTGATGGACATTTGGGGTCTTTCCATAATTTGGTTATTGATGATAATGCTGCTATAAACATTGGGGTGCATGTGCCCCTTGGATTCAGTATGTTTGTATTCTTTGGGAAATATCTAGTAGTGCAATTATTAGATCATAGGGTACTTCTATTTTTAACTTTTTGAGGAATCTCTACACTGTTTTCCAGACTGGCTGTACCAGTTTGCATTCCCACCAATAGTGTAAGAGGGTTCTCCTTTCTCTGCATCCTCATCAACATCTGTTGTTTCCTGTGTTATTAATTTTAGCCAGATATGAGGTGATATCTCATTGTTGTTGTGGTTTGTATTTCCCTGATGATGAGTGGTGGTGAACATTTCTTCATGTATCTGTTGGACATATGGATGTCTTCTTTGGTAAAATGTCTACTCATGTCTTATGCCTATTTCTCTTAACTGGATTGTTTGTTTTTTGGGTGTTGAATTTGATAAGTTCTTTATAGATTTTTGATATTAACCCTTTATCAGATACATCATTTGCAAATACCTTCTCCCATTCCATAGGTTGCTTTTTACTTTTGTTGATGGTTTCCTTTGATATATGATGTGTTCAATGCATTACACTCTTCTAAGGCATTTACCATAGGAATCTGAATATAGCAACACCCCAATTTTCATGAAATTAATGGTCTTTCCATACTCTAAATACATAACTGATGAACTATTTATATATTTGAAAAAATAAATTAGTGCTTTATAATTTTTTCTATTTAAGAAGGTTTCTTTTTTCCTTGTTTTATAAGAGGAACTGATTATTCATGATCCACTTTAAGAATAGAATACATATACATATATACATATACAGAGTATACAAATGCTGAGTATACACACACACACACACACACACACACATACACACAGGTCTTAGTAAAGCTAGAAAAACATAGTATGAGAAGTGCCCAATTGACAAATATGAAAAATAAAGTAATATATAATTTTGAGGGTATTCTCTATTTATTAAATAGTTCATGTTAACATACCTTGAAGGGATAAGCTATCACTTACTGTTTTGTAAATACATTGTTTGAAACATGTCATGTTAGTGGCTAGTTTCTAAAAGTGAAAAAGGATTGAAAATAATCATGAATCACCAGCTTGTCAGTGGTTTAACAGTTTTCAAAGCTATATTGACCAACACATGCTTTGAAAGACTGATTTTATCCAATCATTGTCCAACACAACTCTCTGGGAATATGAATATTTTCACTATCTGCTCAGTCTAAGAGTAGCCACTATCCACATGTGACTGCTGAGCCTTTGAAATGTTTCTTGTGTGAGTGGAAGAGTTAAATTTTAATTTATTTAAGTTTAATTAGTTAAAATCAAAATGTAAATAACTACATGGGGCAAGTCACTACCATATTGGATGGCACAGATTTAGACAAATGTTGATTTTTTGATTTTTGGGTTTTTTTGTTTGTATTTTATTTCTTTTCAGTGTTCCAGAATTTGTTGAGTTTTAATCCTACACTTCAGATTTCTTGAAACAAAAGTTCTTTCAGGGAATTATAGAACATTTGAAAGAAGAGTTAATGCTTTGTTACAACTCCAAGCTGAGTGTCTGGCACCTAGGAGTCACCCAGGGTTACTTTTTTCCCTTTCTTTCTTTTACTGAATTTTATTATCAAGTCCATACAGGTGATATGAAAGCAACATTTAAATTTGGTGCTTGTATTTGGCATGATAAGGAGGTATGCAAGAGTAAAACAAAGGTTTTGTGAATCAGGTGGGATAGATTCTTTTTATAACTATCCACAACAAACAAGTTATCAGAAGAAAGAACTCCCCTCTCTGTTTTCACCCCCAAAGTGAAGGTGGAGTGTCTCCACCTTCCTCCCATCTAACACTGTGATTTCATTAAATTTTAAACAATATGAGATTGCGATTTTTACAGTTTAAACACAATTGACTAAAGGCAATTTTGTCTAGTTCAATCCAGTAATTGTGAAAAGTGTATAGCGGGTGGGAGGAAAGGCAAAAACGCCTTTTTAAAGCATAGTCACCTTCATGTTATTTTTCACTTATTATTTCCAGGAAGTATATTTTTGGGAAAAGTAAACCAAAATGAAAATGTCTATATGAATATAGATATATGCCATAATTTGCCTCCAGACTGCAACTTAGAGAGTGAATCTCGTACTCTCTAACAAGAATATGACTTTAAAAAATTCCAGATCCTCTTTCTCCCAGTTAATATATGGCTTAAATTTGCACATAGATGGTATAAATTAAAATTCAGAATCTCCTTCTTTTTGTTGGAAAGAACTTAAGAGTTCAATCGTATTCATACTATATACCTAACCACCTTGGCAGTCCCTCAAAGAGTGCTCACAAGCACTCTTGGGTCTTGGGTAGACCATCCCACTGACTGCTTTTTACTGTGGGAGGCATTCTCATGTTTCCAAGGGTCTGGAAGTTCAAAACTGGTGATACTTATTTGCAGGTACGGGAATTTCTAGATGGGGAAGACACAGAAGCCGGGGGAGAGAGCATGGCATTTGGGCTCCTGGTTTCAAGGAGGAATGGGATAATTGGTTGTGCTGAAAGGAGTTTTAAGATCTGTCCCAGCTAGTTTCAGATTCCCCTTTCCCTGTCTTGGTGGGTGGAAAAGCCAGGACATGCCACCCAGAGAGGTTCTATGAAAGACAAAAAAGCAATGTGACCAACCTGAAGCTGTTTGCCCTGAAAATGTCTTTGGGCTGCTGCTGAGAAGCCAGGAGGAAGAAAACAGTCATAAAAAGGTGACGGTGCCCCAGGGTGTGTGGAAAGGCAGAGAAAGCAGATTTGAAGCACTGTGGGACTCCTTGGGCAGGGCTGTGTTCAGGAGCTGCATTCCCACTGACTTCACATATCTGGGGGCGAAAACCTGGGCTCAGCCTTCATGTGGCCAATGAAAACTGACATTTCCCATATCCCAAGGTTAGCTTAACAGTAATTAAAGCATCACATTGCACATGATTCCTTCCATTATAATTTAAGTGGACTTTATGCTATTTTAAAAACCATTCTAGTTCCCACTGTGAATAATGAATACAAATAAAGTTGAATGTCAGACCTGGAATACAAATCAAATAAGAAAACCTGTAAGTATCCTGAACATCTGCCCCCCACCAGCCCCACATCTCGGGTGCTCTGCTGCCCACCCGATGTCCCCACAAGCCATGGCCCTGGTTTGCTTTTGCTGCCAGGCCACCGCACTGGGTCACTTCTGCTCCATTAAGAGTGATAAGGTACTTTTTACTCTGAGACATCTTTCCAGCTTCCACAGTGTTTCGAGCAATTCATTCATCTTTCTAAGCAGCTAGATGAGACGGTGCCAAGAGGATTTCTGAGGAAATAGACAGACACACCTACCCTGAAATCACAGGATCTTTCAGATATGATTGTTGTGTGTGTGTGTGTTTGTATGTGTGTGTGTGTTTTTACCACTGAAAGGATGAGGATTTTGTTCGCTTCATTTTCTGCACCTTCAGTCAGTGCTCTTACAAATGTCCCTGCCTCTTCAAATCTCTAGGAGGGGCTCTTTACAGTTACGTTCTCCTCCAATCGAGGCTGTGATATTGTCATGTCCTGACTCGAAGCAACACAACAGACGGTTGACATCAGCACATCTCCCCCATCCCATTGTTGTTTCATGAAATAGGAAGAGAAATTGGAAACAGGGCCTTGCATGGTCTAGCTTGAAGGAGTGTGCAAAGAAAGGTTGTGATCTCCTAACTCCATTTATAAACGCATGGGGGGCGGGGCAGATTTGGGTCTCTGCTGCCTTTCCCCACAGGCCTTGAGGAGAAGGAAACCAGGGAGAGAAGCCTCCAGCCCTGCTGTGTCACTCATCGTAATGCGCAGAAGCCTGGAAACGGGGAGTTGTTTTTAGGTTGTCTTTATTATTACTACCCTGAAAAGCATTAATATTGTCATACAGATGGTCACCTATGTTGGAAGCTTATGAAAGAACTCTAAATTGTGGAAAGATTATTCTAAACTTAGGAAAGCATCAACTCCCTAATGCTAAAGGTGGAGCCGTGCTGCTAAACATATTAGTGTTTCTTAATTCAAACACCTGTTCTGCCCGTACGATACATAAAAAAGCCCTTATTTATTGCTTGCATCTCCAGTTCAGATTTAATCTCACTATAAATTCATCTCATGTTAATTTATGTGCAAACAAAGACACACACATTTTAAATATCCGAAATGCTGGAAATAAACTTATTTTTAATTTTGTGCTTGTTTTCCATTTGTCAACCAGCAAATGAAAGGACTGAATAAATCATGCACTAATTGCCAGCGGTGCTAAATTTAGTGTGAGATCTGGAATCCTTTTGATCAAAACCGCTGAATATGAAATCATCCTCAGCTCTCTAGGCAACTTTATCTGCCTTTCTATTCTCCATCTGTCAGTCACCTGGGAATTTGTGAACTATTCCATATGTCAGGCTTGTCAATCACAATGGGATGTGGGAACTATCTGCCTACTGCATAGGAATTCTTGTTAAAAAATTAATCTGCATTTAACTGGAAGTTCTATATTTTGAATACCATATTGTTTGGTGTTTTGAATTTTTTTTCTCCCTGGATAAGGTTAATAGAAATAAATTCTATTTCAATAGTATAGATCAAAGTCTTCATTTAAATAACATTTACAAGCATGGGACCATTACACTTATATCTCATGTTATATATAGCCAGTGGAATGTGCCTGAACAATATCACCGTTAAAATAGAATGCCCTTTTTCTGGGAACTCTGAGTCTGACAGTAACCTATCTTAAGTAGCTACATTCTAAATATATATAAATTAAAAAGTAGTAAACACATGGACATCTTATTGTTTCTAAGACCCATGAATTTATTGAGATAGTTCTGAAAGAAAATGTTTTAGCAAAGGTGCTTTATTTTAAACTGAAACATGCTTAAAGTATTTAAATATCTAATTTAAATAAAGAAGCAAGGAAACACAACATCACTGCATTCCTATAATATTATTACTCCAACCCAGTTAGGAGAATGAGGGGAAAATAGAGAAACCCTATAAATCATATATCAAAGAGGATGTTCAGATATCCATATCTTTTAATTTGAGACTTTTATATATTACATATTTTAACTCTGTTGACTGCTGATAGAATTTGAGATGAAATCAAGCAGAACTAATAAAATATTAGAAAATGATCAAAAAAACATCATGGAAAAAAGTTGTAACGATGCTAGAAATCCAAATGAATGTATAGATCTTATGATTATGTGACCTGAGACAAGTTATTTGGTTTTTGAGTACCTGAGGCTCCTCATCTGTGATATGTAGACATGAATAGATACTAATCTAGAAGTTTGGGGGCAAGTTGAATAATACTATGCAAAATACTGAAGAAAATCCCCAGGAAATAAGACAACACTGAGTAAATGTTCCCTACTGTATCAGCTGGGTCAGGATCCATTCCAGGCAGTTTTCAAGAGGGAATTTAATACAGGGAGCTAACCATAGAGAATTTGGAGGGGCTGAGTCCATTTACCACTTCGTATCACCTGGAAACCAACCAATCATTTCCCTCCACACTTAATGCCCTTCAGACTTTTCCAGTTGTTTGGAAAAAGGGAAGCCTTAAAATAGACTCTAGGTCCCCAGGAACAGTTAGCTCCAGTTTCCTGGTTGTTTTTCTACACTATGTAGACTTAGTGTATCTACTTTTTTTTTTTTTAACCCTAAATAGTATCAGAAACATCTTGAAATCTTGTTTTTAAAGGAAAAAAAATATTCACTTCAATTAACAATACTCTAGAACTATTGTCTAATGATATCTGAATACAGTTCCCAAAAACCAATGTTAGATATGTCAACACACTTGGCAAAGTTGCTATTCATGCAAAAAAAGCATTAAAAAGCAGAAACTAAAGTAACAGAGAGTGAATCAGAAGAATAAAAAATAAAATAAAATTTAAAAATTCTTTGGCCTTGGCATTATTTATTTTCTCAGATATGGTTACTATTTTGTCTAATCAAGATTGAAACCTACTATAAGTAGTGTGATAAATAACTGAAAAAATTAAGATATGGTTTTGTTAAGATTGTATAATCTTATGATAGAAATACAAAAAAAATTCAAATAGGGATTTTTTTTTAATAGGACACCACAGGTTAAAAGATAAAATAAATAATATTAATAAATACATGAGGGCAGTGATTTAGTTTGATTTCCTTTCAAAATAAGCACACTTTGCATGGTAAAAATTAAAAAAAATATTTAATTTGAGTAAAATAGCTGTAAAATATTCACTAAAATCATACATAAATTTAAAATTTAAAATATTTCTAAATAAAAAAAGAGAAACTTAAGGATGTTATTGTCACCAATATTAATCAAGATTATAGTGGATGTTCTGGCCAATGCAGTATGCTAAGAAAAAAGAAAAAGCATGATATGAAAATTGCAATGGAAGACAAACTATATTTTGGACTATATGACAGGCTAATCTACCAAAGTAAAAACTCTAAGAGGAACCAGTAAAAATCTATTATAATAAAGGAGATCAGTGAGGAGTCCCCATATAATTCAATATTAAAAATTCAGTTTTTCTAGGAATAACTAAGTAGAAATTTTATGTATAAAGATCTGACTTACTGAGCAACACAAGCTACAAAATACCTGTAGATAAATTTAATTAGAAATGCCCCCAAATATATCTAAAGCAGTCTACATGTTATTTGAAAGGATATTATAAATAAAGTAATTCAGAAACTTACCTTGTTAGAATGCAGAAAGTTGTAATATTGAAAAGACTTAAATTGTCTAGATAATTTATAAATTCAGCCAATCCAAATAAAAATTCTAACAGAAATAATTTAATGCAACTGATAAGCAAATTCTTTCAACTGGAGGGTAAATTCTTGGAAATTGTTTAAAAAACTGTGGAATAACAAAAATACTGGATTTGTTCCAAAAGATTAAAAATATATTATAAAGCCAGTAATTAAATTAGTAAGGTGTTGGTATGGAAAGAAATAGAAAGTCAATGGAACATTATAGACAGTATGAAAATTGATTCAAGTATGATAAAATGGCTCTCAAATTAATGGAGGATATGAAAGACAATAATAAATGCTATTGAGAGCACTGGCTATCTTTTGTATAAAAACATTTATGTTAGATCATATAAAAATTAACTTTTAAGGAAAACGATGAAGGCTGATCTGTGAAATGGAGGTCTTACCATACCTCAGAGTTTTGCTGAGGCTTAAGCAAACTGATACTTGTAATGCCTCCAAAATATAGTGAAAAATTCACTGTTCTTACTGTTATTTTTTATAGCATCTTGGTTTTATGTCTTGCTTAAGAATACCTACTCCCACATCAATAGGAGCAATTTTTCTCTGATACTATTTACTAATACTTCCTCAACTTGGACAAGGGTACTAGATCTTGAAGGTAGCTAGTCTGACCTAGAGCTTTTTTTCATAGTCTTTAATCTAGATAACCTCCCTAGGTTGACTACATAAATAGTAAAGAAGAAACTTTTCTATAGAAAAAGGCATGATAATGAAAGTCTAGTAAAAAAGTGGCAGTCTTAAGAAAAGTATTTGCAAAATATAAACAGTAAAATAACAAAAAAAATCACAATATATACTAGGCAGTTAGTAATCTAAAAAAAAATAAAGTCTTGAAAAATGGACAGGGTATATAAGCATAAAATTTAGAAAGTCAATGTAAATATAATTTCAAATTTATTTGTAGCTAAGACATGTAAACTTAAATATTAATGAGCTCCTTTTTTTTTCACCCAAGTCATAAAACCAATTAAAAATTAACTTTATCATGTGTGGT
The DNA here is from genome assembly GCF_011764305.1 of Mustela putorius furo. Classification (NCBI taxonomy): domain Eukaryota; kingdom Metazoa; phylum Chordata; class Mammalia; order Carnivora; family Mustelidae; genus Mustela; species Mustela putorius. Next base: position 7,036,600 of record NW_025421321.1, read on the forward strand.
TGGTAGTGTGGTCATATGGATATTTTCATACATTTCTTTTTTTGGAATTTCAATGTGATGAAGCATTTTTAAAGGCCAGATTCTACTACCCAAAAGTTAAAGTGTACATATCTTTCAAATAACCAATACTAAGCATCTATGTAATATCAATGGCATATGTGTACAGCAATATACAATGTTTATTTTTAATGTTTTATTTGGGAATGGGGAAAAAATCAGAAATATCCAAGAAAGAGAAAAGGTTTTATGTCACTTAAGGTACCAAAATATAATTTAACACCAAGTATCAATTAAAAGGATGGAGGTAGAGCTATATGTACTAAAGCACAAATTTCTCAAGACACATTGGTAAATATATATGCATTCAGCATGGTCTAACACATGTGTAATTGGACTCAAAATGTATTAAAGCCTTGTAAGTAAGACCCATAACTCTAAAACTCCTAGGGAAAAAACAAAAGCAAAAACAAAAACAAAAAACACAGAGGGTAAGCTCTGCACATTGGTCATGGCAGTGACCTTTGTATTTGATGCTAATAGACAAAATAAGCAAGTAGGACTACATCCAGCTAAAAAGTTTCTTTCTAGAAAAGGAAAGCATCAACAAAATGAAAAGACAACTTATAGCATGGGAAAAAAAATTATAAACCACATATCTGATAAATGGTTACTATCCAAAGTATTCAAGGAATTAAAATAATTCAATAGCTAATAATAATAATAATAATAATATGAAGAAGAAGTAGAATCCAATTTAAAATGAGTAAATAACCTGAACAGACATTTTTCTAAAAAAACATAGAAATGACCAATAGGTACATGAAAAGATGCTCAATGTTACTGACTGTCAAGGAAATGCAAATCACCTTAACACCTGTTAGGATGGCTTTTATCGAATAAACAACAGATAACAAATGTTGGCCAGGATGTGTAGAAAAGAGAGTCATAGTACACTGTTGGTAAACTGGTAAACTGGTATAGCTAGTATGGGAAACAGTATGCAATTTTCTCAAGAAATTAAATATAGAACTCCCATATGATCTGGCAATCTCATTTCTGGTTATATAACCAAAGGAAACAAAGCTACTGTCTTGAAGTGGTATCTGTACCCTCATGTTCATTGCAGGATTATTGACAATAGCCAAAGTATGAAAACAGTCTCAGTGTTTGTGAACGGATGAATGGATGGAGGAAATGAATGGATGGCTTTATATAATGGAACATTATTCTGCCTTCAAAAAGAAAAAAAAGTCCTGTCATTTGTGACAAGAATGAACTTGAGGCATAATGCTAAGTGAAATAAGCCACACAGAGAAAGACAAATTCTACCCAATATCATATACAAATGGGATCTACAAAAGAAAAATAAATTAAAATCATAGAAACAGAGAGTGGAAATGTGATTACTGGATGCTGGAGGTAGGGGGAAAAGGGAGAAGTTGGAAAAGGGTCAAATCTTTCAGGTATAAGGTAAATAATATCTGAGGATCTAATGTATATTGTGACTATAGCTGATAACACTATTTCAGTATAGTAATCATAATTACTATATTGAGTAATTGAAATTTGCTAAGAGATTAAAACTTAAATGTTCTTAGAAAAATAAATAAAGAAATAAAAATAAATAAAAGGGGGTTGTAAAAGACATACAGAAAGCTAAAAACAAAACTTCAAAAGTGAGAAAAGAAATACAGAATTATAGCTGGAGATTTTGATACTCTCTTCACAATAAAAGGAAAGAGGTAGACAAAAATAACAAAGATGTAGAGTAGCTGATGCATTTCTATCGATCAATTAATCTACATTAGTCCAAATAATCCTTATGGAATAATATGTTTGACACTACATGATATGCACTATATTCAAGTATACTTGAAATATTAGTCAGGATATGCTGGGCTATATAATAAGACCCAATAAATAGAAAGGACTGAATTATTTATACATGTATGTTCACTGACCACAGTGTACTCAGATTATAAAGAAACAGCAAAAATTATCTGGAAAATACTCAAAATTAAAAATTAAGGAGTTGTGGGGTGCCTGGGTGGCTCAGTGGGTTAAGCCTCTGCTCAGGTCATGGTCTCAGGGTCCTAGATCGAGCCCCACATCCGGCTCTCTGTTCAGCAGGGAGCCTGCTTCCTCCACTCTCTCTCTGCCTGCCTCCTCCTATCTCTCTCTGCCTGCCTCTTTGCTCACTTGTGATCTCTGTCAAATAAATTAAAAAATCTTTAAAAACAAAATTAAGGAGTTGTAAGTATCTTATAGATGAAAGAATAAATCATAAAAGAAAGTAGTAAAACACAATGTATTAAAATTTGAGTGTTGGAATATTGCAACTGAAGTAGTGATTAGAGAAGGTTGTATGCTTATATTTAAAAGTAATTTTAAAAGCTGACAATCTAAGACTCCATGTTAAGACTTTTTTTTAAGACATTTAAAATGAAAAGAAAACTAATTCCAAAGTTAATGGGAAGAAAATAGTGAAGGTATGATGAGAAATCAGTGAAAATAAATAAGCAGTAGAGAAAAATGGATAAAATAAAAATGAATCTGTAATCAGATTAAATAGGTTAATTAAAGAGAGAGAGAGAGGAAACACAGCTAATATTAACAATGAACATTATTCTAGATAGTAAGGCTATAAGAACAGATGACTGAGTATTACAAACAAATAAATTTGAGGAAATGGATACATTTCTTGAAAGACACAAATCCCAGATCTGCCAAAAGAAGAAAAAATTCTAATATATTAGTCTTTCTCAACCATGGATAATTTCTTCTCCCTGAGGACTATTGGCAATGTTTAGATATATTTTTGTTTGTCACAATATGGGGAGGGGTGGCTGTTAATTGTCTAGTGGGGAGAGGCCAGGGATGCTACTAAACGTTTTTCATTCTTATACTAAATGGGATGGACCTTCACCAAAAAAAAAAAAAAAAAAAAAAAAAGCTATCTATTCCCAAATATTAATGTAGCAAGATTGAGGAATCCTTTAACACAGCTATATCACTTAACATTTTGAAATTGGAAATCAGAAACTTTTGACCAGAAAATTCCAGGTCTAGTTGGCTTCACTGTTAGAGTCTAATGAACACTGGAGTATCATTAATACCAATGTTATACAAACTCTTTCAAAAAATAGTAAAAGAGGAAATATTTCTCAATGTATTTTGTGAAGCCAACTTTCCTTCATATTGATGCAAGAAAAAGAAAATACAAGAAAACTACTGATGTATAAGCCTTATGAATACTGATGAAAAAGTGTTCAACAAAATGCCAGCAAACATAATTTGGCAACATATTAAAAGAATTATATGGCAGGACCAAATGGGATTTATTCCCAGAAAGCAAAGATAGTTTAACACATGAAAATCAATCAATGTAATACACCATGTTAATAAAATAAAGGGAAAATACCCACATGATTATTTCAATTGAAGCAGAAAAAATATGTGTCAAATTTCAGCATCCCTTCATTACAGGAACACTCAGTAAATAATAGAATAAAACTTCTCCAACATGATAAAGACCAAATATGAAAAACCCATAGCTACTATCATACTTAGTGGTGAAAGGCTTAACTTTTCCCCTAATGTCAGGGACAGGACAAAGATACCTACTTTTTTTTTTTTTTTTTTTTTTACTTCTATTCAACATAGTATTGAAAGTTTTAGCAGGAGCAACTGGGGGGAAAAAATAAAATAAATGAAAGGTATCCAGATTGGAAAGGAAGGTGTAAAATTACTCTCTCTCAGATCATAGGATCCTATATGTGCAAAACCTTAAAGATTCCACAAACAAAACAACTGTTAAAGCTAACAAACTAAATAATCAAAGTTTCAGCACACAAAAATCAACACATAAATATCAGTTGCCTTCCTATACAATAACAATAAAAGTGGGGTGCCTGGGTGGTTCAGTCAGTTAAGCATCTGCCTTCACTTGGTTCATGATCTCAGGGTTCTGGGATTAACACCCACTGGTCTCCCTGCTTAGTGAGGAATTTGCTTTTCCCTCTTGTCTCCCTTTGCTCCTCTCCTCCACGTGTGCTCTCTCTCATTCCTCTCTCAAATACTTAAAATCTTTAAAAAATAACAATGAACACTCTGAATAGGAAATTAAGAAAATAATTTCTTTTTATAAAAAGAGAAAAATAAAAAAACTAAGAATAAATTTTACCAAGGAGACAGAAAGCTTACATACTGGAAACCACAAAACATTGCTAAATGAAATTTAAAAAGACAAATAAATGGAAAGACATCCCATGTTCATGGATAATGAGACTTAATATTTTTTAGATGAAAGTACTATCCAAAATGATTTACAGATTCAATGCAATACTTATCAGAAATCACAATTAGGTTTTTATGGAAATGGAAAAAATCAATTCGAAAATTCTTACAGAATCTTAAGGGACCCAATAGCCAAAGCAATCTTGAAAAAGAACAAAGTTGGAAGACTTCTGATTTTTAAAACTTACTACAAAGTTATGATAATCAATACAATGTTGTACTGGTGAAGGCCAGCCATATTGATCAGTCAAATAAAGAAAGAGAGTTCAGGAATAAATCTTCACATATATGATCAATTGTTATTTGGCAAAGGTGCTAAGCCTATTCCGTAAGGAAAGAACAGTCTTTTCAATAAATGATGCTGTGAGAACAGAAATGCAGAGGAATGAGGTTGGATACATACTTTAGACTACATATAAAAATTAACTAAAAAAGGAATCAAACACCTAAATGTGAGACTTAAAAATATAGAAAGTTAAAAGAAGACATAGGGGAAAACTGCAATATTGGAGTTGTCAATGATTTCTTGGGAATAACACCAGAAGCACAGACAACAAAATATAAATAGAAAAATTGAAGTTCACGAAAGTTAAACATTTTGTGTATCAAATGACACTGTCAAGTGAGTGAAAAAGACAACCCCCAGAGGGGGAGAAATATTTGTGAATCATATATCTAATAAAGAATTAATGCCCAGAATATATAAAGATCGTCTAAAACTCAAAAGCAACAAAACAACCCTATTGAAAAATGAGCACAGGACTTGAGCAGATGTCTTCAGAAAGGTGATATCCCAAATAGGCAAATTTATAGAGACAGAAGGTAGAACAGAGTATCCCAGGGGCTGGGGGAGATTGGAATGGAGAGCAGTTTAACCGGTGCAGATTTTCTGTTTGGGATGATGCAAAGGTTCTGAGAATATTGGTGATGGTAAAATAAACATTGTGAATGGCCACTGAACTGTGTATCTTAAAATAGCTAAAATGGCAAATGTTATGTAATCCATATTTCACCAGGATAAATGAGGAGAAATTAATATTTTCTTAGATGAATACAATTTGTGAGAATGTATTCCTAGCTGATCCACTTTACCAGATACACTAAAGGAAGCTCTGCAGGTCTAAAGAAAGTGGTATCTTGTGTTAACTCAAATATATAAGAAAGAAGATTATCAGAAATGGTAATATGTGGGTAAATATAAAGTTGTATATATTTTTTCTTTAAATGAACTTATATTTATTAATTTATATAAAATAAATAAAATAAGTATATGTATAAATGTTATATATTATGGGTCTATATATCCTTTTTCTTTAATTCAATAGATTATATAAAGTGATAATTGTATCATAGTACTGTTTACTTTATAACAAATATGATGTAATCTATATTTATTATATAACAATAGCACAAGACAGATAAGGAAGACTAGGGTGTACTGCAGTAAAGCTGCTTTGTTTTATCAGAGTTAGTATTGATCTGAAGTAGATTTTAAGAAGTTAAGAGATGTAATAAAATTCTGAGAGCAACCACTAAGAAAATAATTTTCAAAGTGATTAAAAAGTCAACAAAGAAATAAAAGATTACAGTAAAAAACCTCTCTAAAAATAAAAAATATCTAATGCAGAATAGGCAATGAATGAGAGGCAGAAACACAAAAAGGATATGTGACAAATAAGAGATAAATAGTAAAAAGGTAGAAAAAAATCCAACCATACTTAGAGTTACCCTAAATGAGAGTAGAATAAACACTTTGATCAAAAGGCAATTTATAAACTGGTCATAAAATAATATCCAACTTCATACTGTATACAAAACACACATGAGCTGCAAAATATAAAACATTCTGGGTGGCTTCGTTGTTGGTTAAACATCTGCCTTAGGTTCAGGTCGTGACCTCTGGTCCTGGGATCCAGTCATGAACTAAACTAGGCTCCCCACTCAGTTGGGAGCCTGCTTCTTTCTCTCTCTCCCTGCTGCTCCTCCTGCTTGTGCTCTCTCTCACTCTTTGTCAAATAATTAAATAAAATCTTTAAAACAATGTATAGCATTCTCTCAGAAACCTTGCCTCATCAAACCATGGATTCTGAGTTTACTTGCTGTTAACTATTCCCGTAGCTAGGGACAATTTGCTAAGGTTATTCTGAATATGCTTTCTTCCTAGCAAATGTAATTATTTCAATTGGCAAGTATAGACCAGTTCACTTCCCTTCCTTTATTTGCCCAGGGGAGTCCCTGAGTAAAAGGAGTGAATAGATCACAACCCAGCTGCTTTAACTCTTTCTTGTCCATGCGACATTTTTTTTCCTGGGTATATAGTGGAGAGTGTACTTGCCTGGAGAGAAAGTTAACTTTGACAGATTTTTTTATTCAATTAGGAACTTCCTTATTAATATTTCAAAACTTATCCCAGGAGACACCTGTTTTTTCAGTGGGTTTATCTTGGTTTCTTTGTTTCCGTTCTGGTTTCCTGATCTTTGATCATCTTTAGCCATATTAATTTTTTTGTGCATTCTGTCTAGCTCTTTGAGCACAAATTTTGTTTCCACAATCTGAAGTCCTGGTGCTTTAATGTTATGTTTTACTATTTTCATAATAACTCAAATTATGCCAGGAAGAAATAACTTTGTGTGTTTTTGTGATAGTGTCCTACATCATTTAAAAGCTTTCCTTAAGAATTATAAATGGTCATTTTTTTACATCTTCAAGTGTGTTTTCAGAATGGGATTAACTTCTATGATTTTTTTTGTTTTGTTCTACTCTTTAGTTTGTTTTTTTTTCTTTTTTCCAAATAAACTTTTGTTACAGGATAGCTTTAGATTTATAGAAAAGTTGCAAAAAATAATACAAGGTTCTCATATATCCCACACCAAGTTTCCCCTAATATTAAAATTTTATATTAGTATGGCACATCTATCATAATGAACTGATAGCAAATATTGATACAGTATTTTTTTAAAGATATTTATTTAATTTTTAAATAGAGAGAGTGGTGGGGGGCTGGGAGGAACAAAGGAAGAGAGGGAGGGATAGAGAAAATCTTAAGCAGGCCCCACCTCCAGCCAGCATGGAGCTGGACTAGGGACTAGATCTCAGAGCACTGAGATCATGACCTGAACTGAAATCTAGAGTAACATGCTTAGCCAACAGATGCTCTAATAAAGTTTTGTTAATTAAAGTCCATACTTTATTCATATTTCTTTAGTTTTTAGAGAATGTCCCTTTATGTTCAAGAGTGTCATCCAGATTATCATATTATATTTATTCATCATGTGTTTTTTGACTCCTTTGGACTGTGACAGTTTCTCAGATTTTCCTTGTTTTTGCATAATGGGCATTTTATTAATTGTAGTAAAATATATGTAATGTATAATCTACCATTTTAAGCCTTCTTTAGTGTATAGTGAAACTAAGCAGAATTCAACAAAATCAAGTATATTCACGTAGTTGTGCAAACATCATCACAATTCATTTCCAGAACTATTCCATCATCACAAGCTGAAACTGTACATATCCAAAAATCCCACTCCCACCTCTGATCAGACCTTGGCAATCACCATTCTACTCTTTATTTCTATAAATTTGCCTATTCTAGATACTTCATGCAAGAGTCATCAAGAATCATAGAATATTTGTTTTTTTATGTTTGGCTTATTTCAATTAGCAAAATATTTTCAGGATTCATCCATGTCGTAGCATGTATTATGATTTCATTGCCTTTATTTTTATTTTTCTAAAGATTTATTTATTTATTAGAGAGTGGGGGCAGAGGGAGAGAGAATCTCAAGCAGACTCCCCACTGAGTGTGAAGACTGATGCAGGGCTTGATCTCATGACTCACGAGATCATGACCTGAGATGAAATCAAGAGCCAGATGCTTAACCAACTGAGTCATCCTGGCATCCCTTGAATTTTATTGCTTTTATATGTTGAATGATATACCCTTGTCTCTCTGTACCACAGTTTCTTTATCCTATCATTTGCTGGTAGACCCTCTAGCTATTGTGAATAATGCTATTATAAATATTTGTATATAGATATCTGTTTGATTTCTGTCTTCAATTATTTGCGATATATACATAGAAGTGGAATTTCTTGGTAATATGGTGAGTCAATGTTTAATTTTTCAGGAACAATCTTCCATAATTCCTGTACTATTTTACATTCTAATATACAGGGGTTCTAATTTCTCCACATCCTCATCCAGTGTTTGTTATTTTCTGCCTTTTGGATAATAGCTATTCTAATGAGGGTAAAGTATGTCTCATTATGGTTTTGATTTGCACTTCCCTAATGATTAGTAACACTGAGCATCTTTTTGTGTGCTTATTGACCATTTTTATACCTTCTCTGTAGAAATGTCTATTCTAGTCCTTTGTCCATTTTTTAATTGAGTTGTTTGTTTTGTTGTTGCTGAGTTCTTGGAGTTCTTCATGTGTACTACCCAGCAATCCCTTTATGGATGTTATGTGAGTTACAAATATTTTCTCCCATTTTGTGGACTGCCTTTTATTTTTTGTTGCCTCTGTTTTTGGTGTCATAATTGAGAAATGACCCCCAAATCCAATGTCGTAAAGTTGTTCTATGTTTTCTTCAAAGAGTATTATATTTTTAGTTCTTATATTTAATGTTTTTTTCCATTTTGAGTTAATTTTTATATACAATGTAACTTATGGGGAACACATCATTCTTTCACTAGTGGAGACTAAGTTTTCTAAGAATCATTTGTTGAAAAGATTGCCTTTCCACCCATTGACTGGTCTTGGCTCTCTGGTCAAAAATCATTTGACATGGGTGTTTTATATGGGGTTTATTTCTGAGCTTTCCATTCTACTACATTGCTCTATGTCTTTCTTTATGGTGCCTACCACAGTGTAAAGTATTTTTCTTTAGTTTCTTATTTTTTTTTTCATGAATGTGGTAATCCATTAGGAAACAGGCCATTTGAAATTCATATTTAATTGAAAAATACATTCCTTGATTCAGTGCCAGGAGTTATGTATTCTGCTCCTGGTTTGTTCTACATCAAGATAAAGTTAAAGCTAGAAGACAGTTCTATTTGTCTCATATTTATAACAAAATATCTTCTCTTTAATGTTGGATAAGATAACTCTATCACCAATGGTCTGCTTCAGGATCAGGTTGCCCCTGTTTAGATGTTCTGACAACATCACACAGCTTGTTCATACCCTCTTAAGGTAGACATTGATGGAAGAGAGCCATATTTCAGATCTTCTCTATGACCAACATTCAGTTTTTTAAAAGTGAAAAATTTTAGGTTTGCTCTTAGTATTTTAACAAATCTCATTGGATGTGTAATTCCTCATGGGCTCAAGAACATCCTCAATTGTTGCCATTAGTTAAGGATTCTGTTGGGAACTTTTAACTTCCCAGAAACTTTCTTGCACAATGAAACATTGAATGATGAAGCCCTCAGATACCTTTACTCTATCATCCTCCCAAAGGTCATGAGTTCCTATTAAGATCATAGTTGATCATTGTTCTAGAGTTATTTATCATAGTAATGAGGTAAAATAAAACACACACACACACACACACACACACACACACACTCCATTTTATAAGGCACATAACTAGAGGTGCCTCCACAGGGTGCGGCCCAGAATAAAGATGGCGCTGGCTTGCCGTCTCTTCCGGCCAACAAGGCGCCAATTTCACAGTTTCGGTTCCTGAAACCTATGGCACTTCCTCCTCTCGCCCGATCTTATTGGCTCTTCCCCCTCTGTCCTCACTTCCCTTCTGCTGCTCTATATAAGGTGTGCCCCCGCACAATAAAGTGAGATCCTGCTTCGACAGATCCCCCGAGCCTGGTGTGGTCTGTTGGTGCGTCTGGGTTCGCGACACTCGCCATCCCGCTCAGCCCCGGGAAGGGGCCTCCGGCTGGTCTGGTCGCCTCCACCCCTCCGAGGGAACCCCAACAACTGGTGTGAGGAACCTCGCTCTTCTCGCTGACGGGCCAATCGGTCAACGGGTGAGTGTACCCCCATAAGTTATGGGGCAGTCCTCTTCCAAAAACGACCCCCCTGTTAAACCAAAGAGGTTCTACCCCTCGCTAGACCCCTTTGACGCGGCTCCTTGGCCCCCGGACCTCCAACCCAGATCTCTGGCTGAGGGCCCCCCTGCGCGCCCCCCTTCCACTAACCCCTTTATTCAACCATCAGCGCCCACTCCTCCGCCTCCTTATTGCCCCCCCCCTCCAGAGCATACCTCCCCTGAGCCCTCCAGTTGTTCTCTCTTCCCTGTTAATGTTAACCCAGGAGGCAACCGTCCAGCTCCATGGTACCCATGGAGCCTGGGGACCTTAAGGAGCTCAAAAAGGCAGTGTTGGAGGATGGGCCCAACGCCCCCTGGACAGAAACCATCCTCCGAGGTCTGGCCCATTCCCCATGTACGGCGGCTGACTGGCGGTCACTAGCTAGGGCCGTTCTTCCGGGGGCCCTATATATAAAGTGGACAGCCTTATATAAAGAGGAATGTCAGCAGATTGCAGAAAGAAATGCCCGAGCCAATCCAGCCATCCCTATAACTATGGGAATGCTTGCTGGGACTGATGGCCAGTATGCCTCCGGAACCCAACAGGCAGCCATCCCCCCCCTTACCAGGACCAGATCCAAACCGCTGGGCTCGTGGCTTGGAGCAAACTTGAGGAGGGGACTTCTGAGTCACCAATAGCAGGGTTACACCAAAAAAGTAACGAAGATTTGCCCTCTTTCATTGATCGGGTGGAGAAATCTGTTAAGAAAAAGATGCCCCCTGGGGATCTCAGAGACCATTTCGTCAGAATGGCAGTATGGGAAGGAATGACCCGAGATTATAAGATGGCCTGTGCTGGCCTAAAAGAAAGATCTATGGACCACTGGGTTATTGCTACAAAAGACATTGGGTCAGGCGCGAGCTATGGCGGCAGCCTTAAGAGAGCATCAACAGGACAGCCTTGAGACGCTAGTGTGTGTAGTGCAGCAGGCATCATTGCAGCCCCACCAGGCCAACCTTCCCCGCCTGTGCTTTGGCTGTGGGCAAGAGGGGCATTTTAAGAGAAACTGCCCCCTAGGGCGCAAACCAAGCTCCCCACAACCTGTTGATACGCCCCGAACACCATGTCCTAAATGTAGGAAGGGGTTCCATTGGGTCAAGGATTGTAGATCTAAGTTTGATATCCAAGGCAAAAGAATACCAACAGCAGTTCCAGGAAGGAAGGGACTCCCATCCTAATTATGACCGAGAGGACCCCTATCTTGGCAAAGGTATCAGTCCCCCCAATCCTAAAGGCCACTGCCCTGCCCCAGGTCCCTAAGATTACCTGGAAAGAGGGACCTCCCATTTGGGTGGAGCAGTGGCCTCTCCCTTCCCACAAACTACAACAACCCGTTATGTTGGGTAGATCCAGATGGCAACAGAGGACAGATTCACCCCCTAATGGCCCCTGGCCTCACCGCTAACCTACTTGGTCAAGATATTCTAGGGGCAACGGAGGCCTTCATTACTACTGACCATAAGGCCTTCTTTGACAAGTCCTTTAAATGCCTCATTGATACAGGTGCTGAACGCACTGTCCTCAGGCAAGAGGAAGTCCCCCCTTCTTGGAAACTTGTCCCCGGCCATCCCCTACTGGGCGTAGGAGGCCAGTCCAGCTCTTATGAGACTGCTAACTCCATATCTTAGTGCAGCAACAGCTCGACCTAGGACATATACGCCAGTCCCTTAGCCCTTGGAACTCACCCATTTTCGTTATCAAAAAACCCAATGGTACATGGAGATTACTACAGGACCTGCGACAGGTCAACAATAAAATGGTCCCCTTTGGAACCCCCCAAAGGGGACTTCCATGGATTCCAGCCATTCCATCCAACCATTTTATTACCACCATTGATATAAAGGATTGTTTCTTCTCCATTCCCCTCCACCCTGATGATATGGAAAAGTTTGCCTTTTCCCTGCCCGCTCTTAATTTCTCCGGGCCAGATCAGAGGTTTGAATGGACGGTCCTCCCCCAGGGGATGGCTAATAGCCCATCAATCTGCCAGAACATATTAGCCCAGATTTTTACATCATTTTTCAGAAATCCAGACATTCTATTTTACATCTATATGGATGATATTATCCTAGGAGCGCCTGACCGCTCTCAGCTTGACCTCCTCACTACCGAGTGCCTCTCTATTTTAACCCACCACAATTTCAAGGTGGCTCCTGAAAAAGTCCAAAGGATCCCCCCTTTTAAAATCCTTGGATCCTTACTCTCCTTGGATACAGTGTCCCCGATCAGACCCCAATTAAAGATTCAACCCTCGTACACCCTACCTCAGTTACAAAAACTACTTGGTGAAATAAATTGGATGAGGCCATGGATCTCTATTTCTACTGAGAAACTCACCCCTCTATTTGACCTACTCAAGGGCTCAAATCTTTCGTCTGATATCATTCTAAACACAGAACATATCCAAACACTCAATGAGGTCCAACGGGCCATTGATAAATCTACCTTAAAGCGATTCACTCCCTCTGTGCCCTTAATTCCATATGTTTTCCCTGGGGAATCCCTAATGACAGCGCTATTAGCCCAGCAAGGAGAACCCATTCAATGGATCCACCTTTCAGTGGGGGGCACCCCGCGAGTATACGCGGCGACTGACCAACTCGCTGACTGCATCACGAAAGGGAGAAACAATTCGCTCCGTTTATTTGGACAGGATCCAAGTAGCATTGTTATTCCCTACCGAACTCAGGACTTCACATGGCTCCAACGGTGGCCATAGCCTTAGAAGGATTCTCCGGAAATATAGATTGCCATTATGGGCCTTATAAATGGATGAATTCCTTCGGTAAGCTGCAGTGGAAGATCCCCATGCTATTCATCACCCAAGCAGATCCAGCCTTTCATTCAGCCTTTACAGATGGAGGAAAAGTAGGAGCTTCAGTAGTGATCTTCCCCCCTCACTCTGATACTGATAGAACCCCTACCCCTCAGAAATCTCTCATCCACCTGGTCCAGGGGTCCGCACAATTTAAAGAACTTTATGCTGTGGTCCTAGCCCTTTCCACCATTAAGGGTCCCCTCAATTTATTTTCTGACAGCCTCTATGTGGTAAACCTCCTACCCAACCTAATCGACGCTCACATCAAACTAGATTCTAACCCCATCACCCCACTTATGATCCAAACCCGAACCCTCCTAAAGCAAAGAACCAGCCAAATATACGTTCAACATCTCAGGGGACACCAAGGACTTCCGGGTTTCCTATCCCAAGGTAACTCCTTGGCCGACCAACTTGCATCTACTCCCCAATGTTACTCTGTAGAAGAGGCTGCTCACTTCCATAAACTTACAAACACCAATTGGAGGGGACTCCATCAACGCTTCCCCCAGGTACCCATAAAAAATCTCAAAAAAATCATTCGAACCTGCAAATCCTGCCAACCTTTCCTACAAGTTCCCCCACTCCAGGGGCCGGGGTGCAATCCTAGGGGGCTACACCCCAATCACCTCTGGCAAACAGATGTAACCCATTACCCCTCCTTTGGTAAACTTAAATTTGTTTTCGTGTCCGTTGACACATGTTCACATGCTTTCTGGGCAACTGCCCATGCCGGCGAAAAGACTAAACATGCTGTCAGCCATTTCTTACAATGTTTTGCCACTCTAGGACTCCCCAAACAAATTAAAACTGATAATGGTCCTTGCTTTACTAGCACAACCTTTAAAACCTTCCTCTCAGAATGGAACATCTCCCACTCCACCAGCATTCCTTATAACCCTCGAGGACAAGCCATTGTGGAAAGACAAAACCGTACCCTCAAAGACCAATTACAAAAACAAAAGGGGGAATCCCTTCCCCCACATGATCAACTCAAAAGGGCACTGTTCACCCTTAATATTTTAAATTTTTCAAAATACGATCATTTGACAGCGTTCCAAAGACACTGGTCCGCCATAACCTTTTATACCTCAATATCGGTCAGATGGAAAGACCCCCTGACTGGGTATTGGAGGGGACCTGACCCCCTCCTCACTACAGGTAGAGGGTTTGGATGCATATTCCCCCCGGAAGAAAAGAAGCCTATTTGGGTGCCCGCACGAGACATCAAATACCTCCCAGCCCCAGAAAACAACAATAACCCAGACCCAGAGAGCCCACAACTCTCTGAGGAACCTTTTCTCCCTATCTGACCCACAGATCTACAGTCAAAAGATGATATTATTAATGCTCCTGACCCTACTGGCTCATGCACAAGTCACTATTGCGGGACTCGGCGACCCAGGTAAAGCCAAGGCCCTGCTCCGAGGAATACAGGGAACCGATCAAAAATCTCATGCTCAGGTAAGTTCGCTGCCCTTATACTAACATCTCTAGATGGAAATAAATGCCTTGGGGCCGTAAATTCATACGTTTGTTGGAATGCTCCCAGAACCGTCCCTACATCACAAGGAAAACCTGGGCCTTGCCCATGCTCCACATTCCATCCCTCACTCCACACTGCTTGCTACACAGACACCGCCCAACAATGCTCTTTTTTTTTTTTTTTTTTTATTTATTTGACAGAGAGAAATCACAAGTAGATGGAGAGGCAGGCAGAGAGAGAGAGAGAGAGAGGGAAGCAGGCTCCCCGCTGAGCAGAGAGCCCGATGCGGGACTCGATCTCAGGACCCTGAGATCATGACCCGAGCCGAAGGCAGCGGCTTAACCCACTGAGCCACCCAGGCGCCCCAACAATGCTCTTTTGATAACAAAACATACTGGTACACAAAGCGGGGGACAAACTCACCCAGCGATACGGGGGCCGGCAGCAACTCGATGCCATCCCCTTGTTATGGCACCCCAGGGCAGGATGTCTGCTTCAACTCCGTGGCGCCCATAGGAGTATCTGCTGGGGGCGGGCCCCAAGATCAAACCCACAATGCAATTGTATCGCGCAGGATTGAAATTATGATCAAGAGCCAAGAACCTCCTGTCTATCACCCCCTAATCTTACCTGAGAACCGGGGAGTGCTACAGCTTGACCCCGAAACCGAAAGTATTCTAAACACTGTCTTCGCTCTCATAAACTCCTCCAACCCCTCTCTCGCCCAGAACTGCTGGCTATGCCTTAAGAATGGGCCTCTTCTGGCCCAGGCCATTTTAGTCAACAATATCTCATTATCCCTACTCCCCTCATCATGTCAGCTTCTACCGCCCCGACCCAACATATATATTTCCCCCCTCTCCCCTAATACCTCCTGTCTTTGGGCGCCACCCCTTGCTGATAATTCCGCTAACCTAGATCTCGGACGCATTGACGATGTTTTCTGCAGTAATAACTGCCGAAAAGGGAGGCATCTGCTTGTTTTTGCAGGAGGAATGCTGCTTCTATGCCAACAAATCGGGCATAGTTCAAGATAAAATTAGAAAACTACAAGAAGACCTGGAGAAGAGGCGTCGCGAGATGTGGAACAGTCCGTTCGGGACCGGCTTCGGTGGCCTTCTCCCATACTTCCTCCCTCTTCTGGGCCCCCTCTTTATTCTGCTCCTTGTCGTTTCCTTTGGCCCCTGCCTTATCAATAAGCTAACTCAATTTATACAAAAAAGGATGGAAGCCATTCAGTTAATGAATGTTCAAGTACATTACCAGAGACTGGCCACCCATGATGAAGAAATCTATCATTAATCTTTATTGGCCAATGACGGGTAAGACCCCATATCGGTTGGGGCAACCTAAGACAGGCCTTAAAGGAGATGCCCCCCTGTAGCAGCATGATATTCAGTGACGGGTAAGACCAATGAGAGACACAGAGCAACCTAAGACAGAGGACATACCTATGCTGTATGACCCTCAATGACGGGTAAGCCTGTTGTCTTGTCACTGGCAACCTAAGACAGAAGTCATGCCTACAAAAACAAAAGGGGGAAATATAAGGCACATAACTAGAGGTGCCTCCACAGGGTGCGGCCCAGAATAAAGATGGCGCCGGCTTGCCGTCTCTTCCGGCCAACAAGGCGCCAATTTCACAGTTTCGGTTCCTGAAACCTATGGCACTTCCTCCTCTCGCCCGATCTTATTGGCTCTTCCCCCTCTGTCCTCACTTCCCTTCTGCTGCTCTATATAAGGTGTGCCCCCGCACAATAAAGTGAGATCCTGCTTCGACAGATCCCCCGAGCCTGGTGTGGTCTGTTGGTGCATCCGGGTTCGCGACACTCGCCATCCCGCTCAGCCCCGGAAGGGGCCTCCGGCTGGTCTGGTCACCTCCACCCCTCCGAGGGAACCCCAACACATTTTTCATTTCTAGTAACTCTTTGCTTTCAGTCATAAGAACTGGGGAAGATTTTAGAATGAGTCATATTTTTTTAAAAAATACATACCTTTCTGGTTGTCTATTTGGTAACTACTATTTGATTAGAATGCTATTTATTCTTCTTTACTTAAAAAGAAAACCACTTTCTAAGGATAACTTACTCTCATATAAAGTTAGGTTAGTCCCTCTTCTGTGCTACCATAGTGCACAGTAATCTATGATTGTACTCACCACATTGAAATATAGATCATGAGCTCCTTGACACATTTATCTTGAACTTATTTATTTTTGTGAACCAATACAACATAACATGCAGCAAGCTAAAAATAAATGTACAGGAAACTCATTTACTTATTTACTGAACAAAAACTAGTTCCATCTTTTCTGTATAACATGCATGGAGAGAGGCACTGAAAACAGAATGGTGGGAATAAGATATATGACATCTGTATTTACCAAACTTATATTTTAAAGGGAGTATATTTGTTTGAATATAATCATCAAAGAAGCACAACATTTCAAGTTGAGATGTAGAAAAAGAACAAGATGTGTTAGGAGTAGATAATAGGAACTCCTTTGGTCTGAATAAAGAATGATTGAAAAAATTTAGCAAAATGTTATAATGTGATTATAAAGATTCATGTTGATGATTGGAAATAACCATTTTTAAAAACCTTACAAATATGAATAGACCAAGAGTATTTCAACTGCTTAAATTGAGAAAGGAAGTTTTATAAGTGCAATTAATTGGCAGAGGTGTAAAATTAATGAAGGTCACTTAAGGAAGTTGGACAATCTTCTTAAGAGTCCTACTCTTCTAAATTGGTCTCCTTTGCACAGCGTGATTGTTCCAGTTCTTCTTCGGTTGATTGGGCACAGACCTCAGAGGAGCAAGTGATAAAGCTCACCTTCCTAAGATGGTTTCAGTAATGAACATGCATTTATACAGTGAGCTCTTGCAGTAGCATTGTTTTTCCCAGCCAATAGAAACGTGCTCTGTTAGAGTAAGCACAGGTTTGCTAGAAATACTATAGATGTCCTCACAGACCCTCTTCTTAGATAAATCGTCATTGGCTCTAAGACTATATCTTGGTCATCTTTGCTTCTCTAATATCAATTGTCCAATTCTAAGTTGATATTCAACAACTTGTAGTTGAGTAAATGAATATTCCTATTTCTAACATTTGCTAAATTAATAACTTGATAGATTATTATGTTAAACAGAATCTCAAGTCAATTGTTTGTTTTATGATCATTTTTGATTTGCCACATATATCAACGTACACATAATCAGAGAATATAGGTTTATATGCAAAAGTTAAGTATACCTATAACATATATATACATATAACATATATATATATATACACATATAACATATATATACACACACATATATATACATATAGAATACACATAATTAGAGAATATAGGTTTATATGCAAAAGATAAGTATACCTATAACATATATATATATATATATATATATATATATACACACACATGTGAAGTCATTTTAAGCATGTGTATACAGACAAATAAACACATACACATAGGCATATATAGTGCCATTTTATAATAAGGAAATATTTCCATAAAGCACATGCCATTCCAATACACATATAGATTAGGTATAATTTCTTGTTGATAAAAAAATACACAGGTCAGTCATTCTCTGGAAAACCTTGTGCAAAGGATTTTGAAGACTTGTATAAAGGATCTTGAAAGCTTGTGTAAAGGATCTTGAGGTCTGTAAAATTATTGCCAAAATGTTCATGTTCAATTCTCTGGGTGGAATATTTGTATACTTAAAATTATTGATTTTATTGGAGCTTCATGTCCTTTTATGAACAACTGAATGTAAATGCCTCATAATTTAAAAAAATTCCAATATCATTATAAATTAATAGAAAATATATGTATTTATGAATACTACATATCATTTATATGACAAAATTCCAGATGTTTTATAGATAATGTATTATATAACATAAAAAAATCCACAATCCACATATATTTTCATACATGCATGCATTATAAAAACCCAGATATTCTTTTTATTTTAACTTCAGACCCATATCACTAGGGTTTGCTCCTAGATTTGTTCATGACTTTACTCACTGGATCTTAGTGTTGTGGCATGAAAAGGGACAGCTTGTGAAAGCACATTGCTTCCACTCACTGTTATAGTTCCTCTACCCTGTGTTCTACATATTCTGCATCTTCTTTTCCCCTATTTTCACAACATCTACTTTCAAATTCCAAGACTTATTTTCATGTATTAAAAGATGTGTACAGGCACCTGGGCAGCTCAGTCATTAAGCGTGTGTTTGACTCAAGTCACAATCCCAGGGTCCTAGGATCCAGCCCCACAACAGGGTCCCTGCTCAGCAGGGAGTCTGGTTCTCCCTCTCCCACTCCTCCTTCTTGTGTTCCCTCTCTCGCTGTGTCTCTCTCTGTCAAATAAAATCTTTAAGAAAATAAAAAAAAGTATGTAAAATATGTAGATGATAATGAGATTTCTCATGAAACCAAAGAAACATTGCAATATTTTTACCTAAAGGAGTATTTACCTACATACAGGATATATAACCTATATTGTTTATTTTCAAAACTGCAGTTTTAAAAAGATTCAGACAGGTCTTAATATTTGTTCATCCTTATGTTTCAAATTAAAGCCAAGAGGATCTTGTATATGATCCTCCAGAACTTAATATTTATAGCAAAACCATAGTTTAAGTGAAAGTTATTAGGAGGTGAAATTGCATTAGGATACTTAATGCAGCTGGTGCCCGGTTCCATATCCCTGTGTACATAGTTCTGTGCAATACACAATAGTCACAAAATTAGAATGTTTTAAATTAATGATACTTTATGATCTCAAAAGATATTTATCAGTGTCTGCTAGTGTTAGGCAAAATAGATAATATGCTCTCACGTCATACATGCACATACAATATACATTTTTTATTCCTAGTTATGATTCTTTAGCCAGGGTTCTGCATAGTATCTGGGAAGTCATTAGGACCCTAGGCACTTAATCACTTAGGATGTGTTATATGTTATCAACACGGAAGGCACGAAGCCCTTAGAGTGAGTGGAAAGACTAGAAAACTGGAGAAATTGATCTTTAAAGAGTCAGAATTGTTATGTTTATTATTTCCCACCTATAGTCTCTCTCTGTCTGTTCCAAATTGTCTTTCCTTCACCACTGGACATCTTTCATGAGCAACTTGGTACCACTGCCTCAGAAAACAAGAGGGAATAAAGAGAATACTCAAATAGATCCCACAGCAGAGAACAATAAAACTTTATTATGTTCTCAGAAAGTTCCTCCTCTTTTCTTTCAACTTGGTTGTATGCAGTTAAAGTTCATATAAATGTTATAGGTCCCCAAATCTCTTTTAACCCACCCAGGCTGCTCAAAGGTTAAGTGCCTCCTTGCTGAGTCATTTCCAAATAAGTCCTTGAACATAAATACACACACATTTCTTTTGTGTACGTCACACTACAAATCTAGATTGGCATTTTCTGCCCATATTTGTATATATACCTTATTTTTAAAGATATGAAGGCAAAGGAATTTGGTGTCTCATTTTAAAAAACAGGCACAAGAGCCGACTTCAGCAGAACGTTAATATTTAGAGACAATAAGAAATCTGTGAACATTGCAAAAGGAGAAAAGCAAGTATTGCAAGGATAAGATGAAGCACATTTAAAAAAAAAAAGTTATTTTACCTTGGAAATGAAACTTTTAATTATGACGTCTGTGAGAAGAGTGACCTGAATGAAACCAATGATGGTTGAGTACTTCATGAAAGGCTGAGAAATTTGGGTCTACAAGATAGATGGCAATAGAAATAAGTTTAATCTTTCTCTTTTATCTTTGTAACTGAGATCTTAAAAATGATATTTCCTTCCTATATTACCTTTTCAAGGGCACTTTGATCTGAGTATTCTACTCAACCTTGCTTGCAGTTGAGTTTTATTAAGCTGTTACTTAGCTTTCAATGACCAAGGAGTATCAGGAAACCAACTGAAGGCAATAGGAACACACCATCTTCTTATCTGCAGCCTTACAAGATTACTAAAAAACAAAACAAAACAGAAACAAAAACAAAACCCTTCCTTCCTTCCTTCCCTCCATAATTTTTGATGACAGATGCATCAGTCACATTCTAGGCTTGGAAGATATGAATAATGAATACATTCATTAAAGTCCCTCCCCTCATAAAATTTGGAAAATGGGCCATTAGGCAAACAGAAAAGCAAATACATGCTGCATTTTGACAATTCTAAGATGTAATATTCTTTTGTATTTAACAACTTTGATAATCATTAAGTATCTTGCATTCACTGCTGGCTAGGTGGCATTTGTGGTATGTAATTTCATTATAGCTTTTCATATTTTGAATATTTCTATAGGACTATGTGAACTATGTCTATACTGAATTTATCAGCTATGTAAAATAAAAATTCTTCTAAGAGATTACATTGTGTCATGACATTGAAATCAAATTTATTTTTATGCAGAAAGTCACAGATATGGAGCACCAGAGCATACATTTTATATCAGTCAAAAAAATATATATCACTAGAGGCCAACCTGAGTTCCTCATTTTCCTACAGAGCGATAGTCACGTGCTTTATAGGACTAAAATAAGGAAGATGCAAACATAGAAGAGGATAGTTTTTGTTTGTTTTTTATATAACTGAGATGTGCACAAAGATATTGGGCTAATACAGACCAAGAAACCCAGCTGAAGGCAGTGTCAAACCCAGAATAGAAGGCAAGGCCAAGGTCAAGTTCTGATTCAGCCATTTAGGACATGAGCCACTTTTGGATCCATTGCTAGTCAGATAGTAGGAGGAATAGATGACAAAGGAGCTAGCCCCCGGTGCCCTCGTTCTGCTTACCAAAAATGACAACACCAAAATCAAAGGGGCCTGATGATAATTCAGTATGATTTGTGGGACATCCTGGTGCTCAGGAGCATATTCTTGACTTCAGCTGAGAAGTTTTACAGCCTGCCACTATATCTTGAGGGGGTGCAGGGGAGTGCAGAGAGGCAATGAAAAATGCTTTAGGATAGTCTCCAAGAAGAGCTAGGAAGACGAATAGAAGGTGACTTTGGGGCAGCTCATTACAAGCCTCTCTTCCTCTCTTGCTCAGGAGTGACCACAATATTTCTGCCTTACTCAGACAAAAGGTAGGGAGAGCCTCTGCATTCAGGCTTCTGTGGATATGGGCAAGATCACCACGGAGCCATGAAGTGGGGAGTTTTCTTACATGGAAAAAATGTTGCCAAATTCCTTGGATTAGATTTAAATTTTTTTTTTTCAAAATAGTGAATCTGGAGTGATAGATTTATGTATTTGACTTTAGTCAAAAAAATAAAAAAATCCATCAAAGCTACCATAGATAACAGTAGCTAAGAAGAAAATTCAAAACAAAGAACAATAGTGGAGCATTATTTTTAAAATGATAAATTACCAAAGCTCTTGAACTATATAAGATGAGAGTGTGTAGAAAAAAAATAGATACTTACAATCTCCTGTTTCTTAATGTGCAGTTTTAAATAACTTAATTTTTTCCATTGTACATTTCATTTTTTTGTAGATGGGCAATAGGTGATAAATAGCTAGGTCTGCTTAAATAGATCTAAATTTTTCTTTTAGTATGATTCAAATAAAAATTTTAAGTAAAGAAGGAATTGTTTTACACTTTGTCAGTGCATTTTCGTTTTTAGTGGTGCATAAAATAACCATGATTCTTATCATCATTGCAACTTATACTCAATTGAATAGTTTATTTAAGGTGATAATAAATGCTATGGAGAAAAATAAAGTGGGCTTAGATGGATAGGGAAGCAAGACAGTGAGCCCATTTTAGTAAAAGGAAGCTTTCAAGGAAGCATTTAATTAGAGGAAGCTACTATAATAAGGTGATATTTGAACAGAGGTTTTGAAGGAAGGAAAGGGGAGCCATGTGATATTTGGGAGAAGTTTCTAGGCAGAGATGACAATCCTTACAAAGACCTTGAGGTAGAAGCTGGCTTGAGGCACTTGGAGAAGAGCAGAGAGGCCTAAGTGGTTCCAGGAGAGTGAGACAGAAGGGGAGTCATGGGGCTGAATCAGAGTGGGCAACGGACCAGCTCTGGAAGGATTTTATGGTCGTGGTTAACACTTCTGCTTATGCTTTGAGTGTGGGAGGAGTCATTGGAGAGTTTTGAGGGCAAGAACAGCATTCCCTGACTTATGTCTCAAAAACATCACCCATTGCTGTTCTTAAAATAGACATTAATGAGGAAAAGGAGGCAGTGAGGAGACCTGTTAGTAGGCTTGAACTTAGATGGTAACAATGAAGGTAAATAGAAATGGGTGGGTACTGAGTACCTTTAAGACAGGGGGCACCTGGGTGGCTCAGTGGGTTAAAGCCTCTGACTTCTGCTCAGGTCATGATCTCAGATTCCTGGGATCAAGCCTCACATCAAGCTCTCTGCTCAGAAAGGAGCCTGCTTCTGACCCCCCCCACCCCCACCCTGCCTGCCTCTCTGCCTACTTGTAGTCTCTCTTTCTCTGTCGAATAAATAAATAAAATTTTACTTCATTCCCTCTTGATTAAAACAAACAAACAAAAGAAGCAAAGACAGTTGAATTCGTAGATGGACCAGAAATGGCATGCGAGAGTAATAAAGGAGTAATGAATGTCTCCCAATTTTAGGACCAAAGCCAATGGCAGGGTAGAATCCTTACCACTGGGATGAGGAGCACTGAGGGGGAAGAATGGAAGACAGCACCAGGAGTTTAGTTTTAAATGTCTTAGGTTTGAAATACCTTTGATTAAGCTACATGGGGAGTAAAGTAGCTATGGGGTATAAAATGGCTATGAGCATCAGAGGTGAAGGGAAGGAGTCTAGGAGCAAAGTATTCTTTTGGAAATCATTTGCATCTAGATATCTTTGTGGAAGTTTCCTGTATTCCCTTCTTGTCTTTTGAGTTCTGCCCCAGAAATCCATACCCCTTGCCCCCAGGCAGAGCGGAGAGTCAATGTGCTACTCAGGCAAGTGTCCAAGTAACCTGACAATGAAGATTCTGTCCGGCTCTCTGGATTATACTCCTTCTTTCTCCTACTTCTAAGTTTACCAACTCTGTGACTCAAATTCTTAAGAGCCTAATTCTAATCCAGTCACTTTCATTCACAAACAGACTTACTTTGTTTTATAAAGGAAAATCACAAGGGGACTATAATTTTAAATAAGATTAAAAAAAAAAAAAGGTCTATTCCATTTGCATTGACTACTCAATGACTCAAATGCCAGAGAAGCCACTCTGAAACTCCTTGCCAATGTCTGAAGGAGCAGTGTTGTCTCTAAAAATATGTGGTGCTCGTCAAACTTTTCCTTCTGAAGGAAAAGAATGATTGGGATGATGTAACAGGAGTGATATCAACATGATATTTCCATTTTTGCCAGCAATACTCATGATATAAAGGGGACTAGCAGAAATACTTTTTGTTAAAATAGTAGAATATTTTCTTATAGATTATGTATGAAGGGCACCATGGTGAAAAGTACAATTATGTCTTTGGTTTTCATTTGTTTGGAATGAGTTAGTACTTGTGTTTCTAGTTAAAACCATTCACTTGATTCAGCAATGCTTTCAATTCCCTGGAGAAAGGATGAAAATATAAAGTCATTTTCATCATACACTGTCCTGTGGTTATATCATCAGGTAACTTAGATACAAATGTTAGTTTGGGGGATTATGGAACAAAAGCAACATATTCAAATGAATTCCTATAATATTGAAAACAGATAGGGACTAATGTAGCAGGAATTTTACTCTTGCTATTCATTTGAAGTTCTATTTTACCCTCATAAATCAAAAACTCACCCAAATGATATTTTTGGTATTGTGCAAATGTGGATATGAACACTCCTGCTTTTGAATAGTGCAGAATTTCTAAGAATGCATCATCACTGTAGGTACATGATTTCATGTCAGATATACTGTAGATGGTTGGAAATCTTAACTAAACTTTTTCTAGTCATCAGTTACACCAAAGACTGAAGAAAGAAACATCACCAACCACAGCTCTTTCCCTGTTTAGGTTTACTGATTTTTAACAATAGAAACTAAAATGTTTTACTTTCTAGAGAATTTCAGGAAAGAATGAGATGGAACTTGGCTTTAAGAAGATTATTAAGTCATAGAAACAAAAGGACTGGAAATGTTTAATTTCTTAAGAGTGGTGATGGTTCATGGAGATTTATCATATTGTTCCCTGTACTTTTTTGGAAGCTGGAATATTTCATAATTAGAAAAATATGCCAGTATTTGAGCTACTCAAATTAAAGTAAGTATGTAAAGAAATAATTTTTTACTTATGTACTATTCATAAATTTGTCTATATGGGGCATGGTTAACTCTGAACTCGTAATTCATTTTGTAATTTATATTATTTTAAATTGATTGGTAAAACTGAAGAAAACCAGCAAACCTACCAGCAAAATAAGAATGTTTGATTTGTCAGTTAGTGAAAATATGCTTATGTTGCTATTTCCCTATAAGTAAATTGTATTACCTTTCCTAAAATTAACTCATAATAATAAGGCTAATTTGGGAGAAATCTTGGAATGGGAGTGAAGACTTCTATAAATTCACACCTCAATGAAAGCACTAAAATTGTTGGTAAAGGAAAAAAAAAAGTCAAAATCAAACTTTTTGCATCTCTAGAAATTATCCAAAGGCTTGCAACACTCTGGGAAGCATCAATGCAAAGTTGCTGAACCTTGCTAAGAATAGCAGTGTTAGTGGTCTGGCCTACTCCCATTCTCCTTGCTCAAGCTCTGTTGCCTGGCAGACCCTCAGCTCAACAATTTCACCAGTTCTCAAGGCCAGCCAGTCTTGCAGCCCTGGAGGGGGGGAAACCAGGAAAGAAGTGTCTCAAAATGTGCCACTCCCAGAACAGTGTCACTTGTTAGCATGTCTGGGAGTTCCCTTCTGGAAAACCCTCACTTGCAAGGCACTTCATTATCTGATCGATTTAGAGCCTATTCTGCAGGAAAGCTCTATTTCCAGAATGTTTCTCCAAAAAATTTAATCAGGAAGAATTAATATTGCAGCATCATAATCTGTGATACCAATAAGAAACTGACTCAAGAAGAAATAGAAACTATCAATGGACATGCAAGAACTAAAGTGTTTAAATTAGTTATTCAAAAACTTCTGGCAAAGAGGAGCCTTCATCCTGATGGTTTCACTGTCAACTGTTTAAGAACAATTAACACAAATATTGTACAAAACTGTACCAAAAAATAAAAGTGGAGAGAACACCTTCCAATTCTTTCTCTGAAGCCATTATCCTAATACCGAAACCAGACACAGATACTACAATGTAACAACAACACTAATATTTCTCATCAACATAAACACAAAAATTCCATCAACATTAAAAAGAATTATAGAGATACAGAAAAATAGGAATAATTAATTATTTAGACTTTGTCAAAATTAAATCCTTTTTATTTGCAGAATACCTTATTAAAAGAATGAAAATACAAGCTAAAGATTTGGAGAACATATTATAAACCACATATCTTGCAGAAGATTCATATCTAGATATACATAGAGAACTATAAAAATCCAATAGTTAAAAAAAATTAAACAAAAACAAAAAACAACATCAACAATTACTCTAATTTGAAAATGGGTAAGAGACATGAACAGATATTTTACCAAAGAGTATATATGGATAACAAATACACAAATGGAAAGATGTTCAGCGTCTTAGCCATTAGAAAAAATTACCTTCAAACCACAGTGAGGTACCACTCCATACCTACTGAAAGGCTAAAATTTAAAAGGGGGAAAAAAATAAGTGACAACACTGAGTAGTAGAAAAGATGCTGAGAAACTGAAAGCTTCATATATTGCTTATGAAAATTTAACATGGTACAGTTTGGAAAAAAAATTGGGGATTCCATTCTTGAACATTGATTCAATTCTATACGAAAGCCTGAATGTAAATGTTTATAGCAGATTTATTCATGATAGCTAAAAAATGGAAACACCTAAATGTACTTTAAAAGGCAAATGGGTAAAAAAAATGTAGAAAAGCCACACCATGGATTACAACTCAGAAAAAGAAAGAGTCTATTGTTATATACAACCATCTGAGTAAATCTCTAGAGAATTGAGTAAAATAAAAATTCCAAATATTATATACTATATACTATATGATTTCATTTATATGACAATTTTGAAATGACAAAATTATAGAAATGGAGAACAGATGATTGGTTGATAGTGGTCAGAGACCAGCTGGGATGAGGGAAAAGGTAATGAGTGTGTTTATAAAAGGGGAACATGAGGAATATTTGTCATGATGGAACTGTTCAGAATTTTGCTTGTATCAGTATCCTGGTATTCTATTCTATATTTGCAAGATATTATCTTTGAAGGTAACTGAGTGTAGGGTACATGGGATATCTCTATTATTTCTCACACCTGCATGTAAATCTAGAGTTAAAAGTTATGCACCATGACTAACTGGGATTTCTTCTAGGAATGCAACTTTTAACATTGGAAAATCATTCAATGTTATACACCATATGTGTGTACAGCCAGAATAATGCCTTCCCAGGATATTCATGACCTAATCTCTATAAACTTTGAGTATGTTAATTTACATGGCAAGAAGGAATTCAAAATTGTAGATGGAACTAAATTTGTCAATCAGTTCACCTTGAAATGAAGAGACAATTTTAGTTTATCTGAGAGGGTCCAAAGTAATTACAAGGTTCCGTATAAGTGAGAAATGGAGGCGGCAATGTCAATGACCATCTGACCATCCTTTAGATGTCTTTGAGATGCAGGAAATACAGAGGGAATGAAGAAAGCCTGTAATAGCTGGAAAAATCCAGGAAATTGATTCTTTTTTAGAACCTCTAGGAAGGAACTCAGTCATCTAAACATCTCAAGTTAAGCTCAGTGACTTCAGACGTGGAACACTCAAAATTCTAAGATATTAAATTTAAATTGGTTTAAGTCATTAAGTTTGTAGCAATTTGTTACAGCAGCAATAAAAAATCCATACACTGTTCAAGAGCTAATGTTTTATTAGACATGACAATAAAGTTAGCAGCACCAAAAAAAATGATAATGGAAATTGATCAAAATTAAAAAAAATTCACTTCAAAGATATCATAAAAAAAACTAAGAGATAAGTAATAAGCAGGGATAAAATACTTGCAAATCATAAATAGTCCTCTAGCACTCAAAGATTTGTATCCAGACATATAAGGAACACTTAAAGCTCATTAATAAAAGGACAATAACCCAATATAGGAATGGACAAAATAATTGAACAGAAATTCTTCAAAAGAAGATATACAAAAAACAATAAGCATACAGGATGATAATCAACATTAGATAAATGCAAATGAAACCATAAAGAGATACCTTTTTATATCTGCTAGGATAACTGTAATGAAAATAGCGGACTGTTACAACTGTTGGTAACAAAGTAGAGAAATTGAAACCCATATACATCAATGGTGAGAATGTAGAATGGTCCTGAAACAGATCAGCAGTTCTTCAAAATATTAAATATGGAATTACTCAGATGTTAATACCTGGAGGAAGCTTGGACACATGATACTGAATAATTATTATTCCACTTTAAAATAAGTCCAGGAATTGCCTAATGTTGTAATACCAGTGAGGTATAATTTATTATTCCACTTTAAAATAAGTCCAGGAATTGCCTAATGTTGTAATACCAGTGAGGTCAAACAAGACAAACCAGACAAAACCTTTGAAGAATATTTGAAAACAAAAATGTTTATAGGGTGTTCTGTAAAGCTGTAACCTATCCTGGGGAAACAGAGGCTGTGCGGGGCTGTGCATATGCCCAGAAAAGAACTTAGAGACACCAATCACTTACTTCACAGGCCCAATCTGTGTCTGGGCACCAAAGAGAGTAAAGGCTAAAGCAGAGTTTTAAATTGCTATAGACATGAATGATTCCCCCAGCAAACACAAAACCTTTTGGCAAAGGGTGGGAAACTTGCAGGATCAAACTATTTAAGGAAGTCTCTTACCAGTCATTATCTGATTACTAAGCTAACCAAACAGACTTCAGTAGCTGCATACTACAGGGACTATGGCATAATAGAATTAGTCCAGAAAATTTACTGTACAAACAAACTACTGCCAACAATAATAGTAGAGAATGAGGGAAATAGGATTCCCCAAATCCCATATTACCTAATATATTCAGTTTTTAACAAAAAAATTATGAGACACGAAAAGAAACAGGAAAGAATGACCCACAGCATACACTAAAAATGGTCAATATGTACTTCTTTTGAGGTGACTCAGATGTTGGATGTATTAGGATAAGACTTTAAATCAGTTATTATATACATGTAAAAAAATTAAAGGGAGTCAAAACAAAAAATTATAGGAAAGTATAATATTGATGACTTATTAAAATGAGAACATCCAGGGCGCCTGAATGGCTCAGTGGGTTAAGCCTCTGCCTTCGGCTCAGGTCATGATCTCAGGGTCCTGGGATCGAGCCCAACATCGGGCTCTCTGCTCAGCAGGGAGTCTGCTTCCCCCTCTCTCTCTCTGCCTGCCTCTCTGCCTACTTGTGATCTCTGTCTGTCAAATAAATAAATTAAATCTTAAAAAATAAAAAAATAAAATGAGAACATCCATAAGGATATAGAAACTATATTTTAAAATATAATCAAATAGAAATTTTGGAGATGACAATTAAAAGAACTTAAATATAAAACTTCACAATGGAGGGTAACACCATATTTGATCTGGCAGAGAAACTAATCAGCTAACTGGGAGATGAATCTATAATGATTCCTCTTTTAGTTACTTAAAAAAACAGCTTCAGAAATCTGTGGGTCACCAACAAGTATAACAATGTATGCATAATAGTAGTGCCAAGAGAAAGAGAGAAGGGGACAGAAAGAAATATGTATCTATAACAATTAAATAAATTGAATCAATGAATCAAGATCATCTTGCAAAGAAAAGCCCATGTTCGGATGGCTTCACTGGTGAATTTTAATAAACATTTAAAGAAGAATTAATATCAATACTCCAGAAATGCTTTCAAAATATGGAAGGAAAAGAAACTTCTAACCCTATGTGGTCAATGTCATCCCAATACAAAATGAGACAAATCCATCACAAGAGAAGAAAACAAATACCCTTTGTGAATATAGACAAAAGATCAAAAACAAGACAAAAATAGCCTTTCTTCCTCATCTATGTAACATATATTTTGCGGTTGTCCCTCAGAAGGCGAGATTAACCACCCTCACATGCTGAGACAGATGACGCTACACACACACACACACTGTATGAATTCCATGTGGCTGCAATAATCAATTACCACAAACATAGTGGCTTAAAATAAGAGAAATGTATTCTCTTAAATTTGGGGAGGCCAAAAGTGAGCAATCAGTTTCACTGGGTAAGAGAACAAGGTGTTGGCTGGGCTGGGCTTCCTCCAGCAGCTTTAGCAGAGAATCTGTCTTCTGCCTCTTTTAGCTTCTGGTAGTTGCTGGCATCACTTGGCTTGTGACCATATCACTCCAATCTCTCCCTCTGCCTTCACATTGCCTTTTTTCTGTGTGCGTGTGCCTTTCTTTTTCTCATCTGACTATATCAAATGCTCTTTTCCTCACTTTACTAAGGACACTTGTGATACCATTTAGTGCCTACCTGAACAATCCAAGATAGTATAGCCATTTTAAGATCCTTAATTTAATCACATAGGCAGAGAGCCCTTTTTCTTAAATGTTACATTTACAGGTTTCGGGACTTGGTATCTTTATAAGGCCATTATTCAGCCTACCACACACATCAAGAAGGTATGAACAGATTTATTACATATTTAGGTTTTCTGAGGTGAGGTGAGCAGGTAGACACCAAAGCCAGTCTGAACATGGCATGGGTAAAGTTTGAGTAAAGGTTTCTGCTTCCTACTGGGGCTGGAGCTGGTGTGAGGGTCCATACAGAGGTCAAATTTTGCATGACTTGATGATGTTCTCCACCACTATCAAGAAAGAGAGATCCTGGGCTTTCTTAGAAACTTGCAAAGATATGGAACAAAAGGTAAAGGGGAATGGTAGGATTTGAAAGCGCTCAACTGTCAAAAATCAAAAATAGTGTCAGCCCTATTGTAACATAATATTGAAGTTCTAGGCAGTGAAATTGGCAAGAAAAATTAAAAAAGGAAGATAGGAGTAAAACTGTCTTTATTCAAAGATGATATTATTCTGTATAGAAAAGTGAAAAATCCAAAATCAATGACAAAGTTAAAAATCTATGAGAATAAATAAACAAGTAGATCACAGACATAGGAAACAAGATTAGTATACAAAAATCAGTTGTTTTCTGTATACAAGTAGTGATCACTTCAAAAAGAAAGTTAAAAATACAACTTCATTCACAATGGTATCAAAAATAATGATATATTTAGCAATAAACTTAACAAAAATGCATAAGGCTTGTAAACTGATAATTACAACACTTTAGAGAGATGTTTCATGTTTTGTGGAGCAGAAGACTCAGTTTAGGTTATTATAGCAATCTTTCCCAATTGATGTACAAATTTAATGTCATACCTATAAAAATCACAACAGTTTTTTAATGGTTTTTTTTGTTTGTTCTTTTTATTTTTAAGATTTTGTTTATTCATTTGACAGGCAGAGATCGCAAGTAGGCAGGGCAGCAGGCAGTTAGAGAGAGAGGTGGAAGCAGGCTCCCCACTGAGTAGAAAGTCCAATGCAGGGCTCAATCCCAGGACCCTGGGATCATGACCCACGCTGAAAGCAGAGGCTTTAACCCACTGAACCACCAGGTGCCCCTTGTTTGTATGTTTTAATTGACAAACAGATCCTAAAACTTGGAAATGTAAAATATCTAGAATAGCGAAATGATTTTTAAAAATATAAACACAGCTGGAAGACTTTTACTTGATTTCAAAATTTACTATCAAGCTACACTTACTAAAACAATATGTCACTGACATAGATATGATTGAGAAATTAGATGGATAAGAGATGATGATATATAGATGATAGATAGGTAGATAGATGATAGATGGATAGACAGATGATAGATAGATGTCTAGCATACATTTAAGTGGAGCAACTTGAGAGCATGGCCAGTAATGAATAAAGAATAAACTAGATAGACCCCGTCACAATTAAAAATTTTGCACTTCAAAAGATACCACTAAGAAAATGAAAATGCAAGAAACAGACTTGCAGGAAATACTTGCAAAACGTATGTTCAATATAAGACTTTTATTAGAACTTACAAAGAAGTCTCACCATTTAATAATGAAAAGACAAATGACTTTGTCCAAAAGAGAGCAAAAAGCAATGGAAATACACCTCATCAAAGAAGATATATAAAAGCTAGTAAGCACATGAAAGATGTTTAATATCATTACCCACTAGGGAAATGCAAATTAAAACATTGAGATATATTGCTATATATCTATCAGAATGCTCAAACTAAACATCAAGAGTCAGATGTGGCAAGGATGTTAGAACTGTAAGATAGGATATTTAAAGCTGCTATGATAAATATGGTAAGACTTCTTTTGGAAAAAGTAGACAACATGCAAGAACAAATGGATAGTGTATGCAGAGAGAAAAAAAATTCAAAGAAAGTAAAAAAATAGAGATAAAAAGTACACTGTGAAAGAAATGAAAAATGCCTCTGATGAGTTCATTAGTAGACTGGACATGGCTGAGAAAAGAATTATGAGCTTGAAGATATGAAAACAGAAACTTTCAAAACTTTTCAAAATCAAAAGGAACAGAGGAGAAGTGACTTAGGGGAAATTGGAGGGGGAGACAAACCATGACAGACTGTGAACACGGAGAAACAAACTGAGGGTTTTGGAGGGGAGGGCAGTGGGGTTTGAGTGAGCCTGGTGGTGGGTATTAGGGAGGGCACGTTTTGCATGGAGCACTGGGTGTGGTGCATAAACTATGAATTCTGGAACACTAAAAAATAAATGAATGAATGAATGAATGAATGAATGAATAAATAAATAAAAATAAAACTGTAAAAAAATTTAAAAAGGAACAGATGGAAAATGACTAGATAGAGTATCCAAGAACTGAAGGACAGCTACAAAAGGTATAGCATATATGAAATGGGCATACAAGAAGGAGAAGAAAGAGAGAAAGTAACAGAAGAAATATCTCATTCTGTAATAAGATATTTTTCCCCAAAATTAATGTCAGGCACTAGAACACAAATCCAGGAAGCTCAGAGAACTTCAAAAATACTACCTACATGTATCATATTCAAACTTAAGAAAATCAAAGATAATGTCCTGAAAGAAGTCAGGGTGGAGGTGGGGTCAACTTCTCTAAAGAGGAACAAAGATAAAAATTATATTCCTCATTTTCTCAAAAGTCATGAAAGCAAGACAGTGGAGTGAAATATTTAAAGTCTTGAAAAAAAATAGTCACTAACCTAGAATTTTCTATCTTTTGATATTATCTTTCAAAAGTGAAGAAGAAATAAACTTTCTCAGACAAATAAAAATTGAGGGAATTTTTTTTTGCCTACAGAATTGACTTGCAAGAAATTTTTTAAGAAGTTCATTATAGAGTAGGAAAATGATATAGGTTGTACAGTCAGACCTACATAAAAAGTATGAGAAAAAGAGTAAATTAGGATAAAATAAAAACTTTAATTTTTTTATTCTTATTTGATCAAACAGGTAACAGTGTGTTCAAATATAATAATGACCTAATGTATTCAGTTATGTATGCTATGTACAAGGTAAATGACAATAATGATACAAAGGAAAAGAGAAAGGAATGAGGGATGTTTTATGATTAAAATATATTTGTACTATCCATAAAGCAGTATGCTGTTATTTGAAAATGGACCTGGACTAATTGTTATTATAAATAGCAAACTCCAGAGTAACTTCTTAGAAATGTTTTTTAAAAGTACAATTGATATGCTAAAAGAATGGAGAAAAAATGGAATTGTAAAAAATATCCACCTAAAGTCTGAAAATCATAAAAAGTATGGAAGACAAAAACAGGAAAAAAGAACAAGGGAAATAGAAAATATTGCAGACATTAATCCAAAGATATCAATAATCACTTTGAATGTAAATACTCTAAATACATCGATTAAAAACAGATTGTCAGAGTAGATCAGAAAACAAGTCCCAACTGTATTTTGTCTCTCCAAAACCCACTTTAAACACACATAGATTAAAATCAAAGGAATGGAGAAAGCTTTGCATTGGTAATAGTAACCATGAAAGCTATACTAATTTGATAGAGCAGACATCAGAGCAAGGAAAATTATCAAGATTAAACGGGCATTACGCAACAACAGAAGGGCCAGATATTCCAAGGAGACAACTGTAGGTCCTTAATGTGTGTGCATCTAGTAACAGGACATCTAAATATGTGAGGGGAAAAAAATGATAGAACTACAAGGAGAAATAGATGAAACCACCACTATAGTTGAAGATTTAACACCCTTCTATTAGAAATAGATCCAACATGGGGCACCTGAGTGGTTCAGTTGGTTAAGCCTCTGACTCTTGATTTTGGCTCATGTCATAATCTCAGGGTGGTAAGAGCCAGCCCTGAGCTGGGCTCTGCACTCAATGGGGAGTCTGCTTGAGATTTTATCTCTCCCTCTGCCCATTCCCCTTCTAAAATAAACAAATCTTTTTTAAAAATTTCACACACACACACACATGCACACAAGAAAAGAAAAGAAGAAAAGAAAAGAAAAAGAATAGATCCAGCAGGAAAAAAATAAGTAAGGATATATTTGAACTCAATATCAACAACAACTCAATATCGAGGTCAAATTATGTCAGGATATAACTAACATCTATAGACTATTTCATCCCAGAACAATAGATTACAGATTCTTCTCAAGCTGCATGGAAGAATTCAACAAAATGGACTATTTGGGGGACCTTAAAACGGACTTAACAATTTTTTTTTAAAGAGAACTTTTTAAAATATCTGATCTCACACTGTAATGGAATTAAACTGGAAATCAGTAACAGAAAGATAGCTGGAAAATTTCCAAATTCTTGGACCTTAAGCAGTAGGCCTCTAAATAATACATGGATCGAAAAGGTATTTCAAGAGAAATTTAAAAATATTTTCAAGTAAATGAAAGTATAATACAAATTATCAAAATTTGTGGAATGCAGCAAAAACAGGGATTATAGAGAAACTTATAGGATAGAATGTACATATTTTAAAAAGAGAAAGATCTAAAATCAGCAAAATATGAGATTTTTCCACCTTAGGAAATTAGAAAAAGAAGACAAAGAAGGAGTAGAAGAAAGCAGAAGAAAATAAATCATAAGAATTAAAACAGATATTTACAAAATGGAAAAAAAATGAGTAGAGTAAATCAAGAAATCTAAGAGCTAGTTCTTTGAAGAGATGAATAAGAATAGTCAGTCTCCAGCCAGGCTAAGAAAAAAGAGAGAAGACACAAATTATTAATATTGGGAAGGAAAAATGGAACATCTCTACAGATGTACAGATAGTACATGAAAAGCTTACTAAAAGTATACTATGCGCAACTCTGTGTCCATACATTTGGTAACTCAGATGAAAGAGAGCAATTCCTTCAAAGACACAAGTTGTCAAAACTCATACAGGAAGAAATAAAAACTGAATAGGCCTGTATTGATTAGATAATTTGAGTCAAAAATTAATAACCTTCTAAAACAGAAAGCACCAGGCCTAGCCAGGGTCATTGGTGAATTCATACCAAATATTTAAGGACGAAATGTTCCCCATTTCCCACAATCTCTTAAAAAGGTTATAAGAAACAGAGAAAACACTACTCCCTCCCATAATGAAATTCATCCAAGCATTCCGCTCTCTGCTTCTGTCTTGTGTGTTCTTCAAAATTATCATTTCTGAATGAACATTGAAGAGAAGGTGATTGTGGGAGAAAGAAATTGGACCAGAGGCAGAACCTTATAAATGAATTTCTTATTGGTGCCTTTCATGGATTATAAACTATTGTGCAGGGTGCAATTAATAAATACTTATGCATCTTCTGGAAATTATCATATTTGCATCATCTTTAGCAAAAACTACATATGTTCTTGTCATTTCCACTCTCTAGTCCTTTTATTTCTCAAATTTTGACAATAGGTTGACTATTCATTTTTGTTTTGCTGTTTTTCTTTATGTCTATATTAACATTGATATTTTATTGAGATGGTTAAAGAGGCTACAACAAGGCAGACGATCAGGGTTTGCCTGAAGTTAGAATTTCTGGTTTAAATTAGGATTTAAATCTGTTCATTCTCTTACAAACCGTAGATTTCTGTCTCAAAGAGTTAGTGAATAAACTATTCTTAATTCTTAACACTCTTATTTTAAATGAAATATGGTAGCTCAAAGTATAGAGAATGTTATCAGAAACTTTATCAAGTAAAGAAGTATCTATTAATTTCTCCAGATTTCCACACAGTATAGTTAAAGAAATTATCCATTGTAATATATTTTCGTCATCTCATTCCTTCAGTTCAAGTTTTCTTTTACCTTCATCTCCCTTCCTGGTGCGTTTCTCTATTATACTTATTTGGTTTTATTCTTGGGATAACTTGCTCTTTTTTCATTCTTTTAATAGGCTGGAAACCATCCTCCCAATTTGCAAGGAAGCAACAGTCTTTATTGAATCTCCTTTGAAAGAGAAAAGCAAGCTTCCAAACTAAGAAAGATCACATGAGCATAAACTATTAGAACAGCATTATATTCTCACGCAGTGAACCTATCTATAACAAGGGAACCCAGTCAAAAAACACCAGGAACTATTTCATCATCAATAGTATGCACAGACCATATTTAACTGCAACATTTAAAATAACATATTTTGTGTTTCCCTTTAATTGTAGGAGAGATTAAAAATATTAAAGAAATTGAGATAGGCCCCAAAATCACACGTGGTAAAAAGAAGGGGAAGGGACATCATTCCATAATTTGACTTATCAGCAAAACATATAGGTGCCTTAAATATTATATAGTAACTTCAAAAATTAATCAAGACTTCTTAAAAAGAACAGAACTGCACAATAGGCTTTTTATTTCCCTTTCTTTATATATCGGAATGAAATCAGCTGTAAGTAATTTATTAGCTATGACACAAAGCACTCATTGCATGGTTCCAAGTTGATATACAATATACATTTTGAGTGTTTCCAGTTATAAACTTTAAAAGAGGAAATATAAATATGAATTTGTATATAACTCCCCAGTTTAACTGTGAAAAAAAAAACTTTTCTTTTTTTTCACAATCAGATTTTTCATTATTTTAAATACTTGATTTATTTTTCCTTAAGAGCCAAGGATAATTCTATCAGGGGCACAATGATGGTTGCTTTTAATCACTCAGTTACTCTGTCCAATGATCCAACTTTGGCTCCGGGTTGCTATAGCAATTAAAATGGGAAAACTGGCAACAAAGCCTAATAACTCTTCATTCAATCCATTATATATGGTTACAGCAAACCAAAAAGCTTCCTACAGATTCTGAAGCGGATGCATCACCTCTGTAGATAATTAAGTGTTTTGGTGGGAATTTGTGCGAAAACCTGATATACAATTAGACAAATATGTTCACATATCATGTTTCATTGAAGTTTGTGTGAGCCTACATGCTTGTCAATGGGTCCTGATCCTAAATGCTTTTATGCTTGATTAATTGTCAATATCAGGCAGGAGCTTGCTCATTAGCTCCTTGCAGGACCCATTTTAGATGG
Organism: Mustela putorius furo; assembly: GCF_011764305.1. NCBI lineage: Eukaryota > Metazoa > Chordata > Mammalia > Carnivora > Mustelidae > Mustela > Mustela putorius. Next base: position 7,074,015 of record NW_025421321.1, read on the forward strand.
CAATGAGCTTCATTTAGAAATGATATGCTAACTGTTAATAAAGTGAATTGCAGTTTTGTCTTGTGTAAAGAGATCCCATTGAGAAAATATATATTGAAATCTTCTGAGAGCACTGAATAATTTTAAATTGTACTCTGTTGAAAATTTTGCTGTTCTTTTAGCTTTGCTCCCTTAGTTAAATAAAAACTTTTTCTCTTTATTTTGTATTTTCTGTTTTTTATCCATTTGGCATGTCAAACAGAACATGTATACATTCAACTAATATCGTTTCCACATATAATGAAGTAAATTTTTATTTATTTATTTAAAATTTTTTTTTGTTTCTTGTTTTTTTTTTTTTTTTTTTTTTTGACAGAAAGAGACACAGCGAGAGAGGGCACATAAGCAGGGGGAATGGGAGAGGGAGAAGCAGGTTTCCCTCTGAGGAGGGAACGTGATGCGGGCTTGATCTCAGGACCCCAGAACCATGACCTGAGCCGAAGGCAGACGCCCAATGACTGAGCCACTGAGGTGAAATTAATTAATTAATTAATTAATTAATTTTAAAGAGTATTTTATTTATTTGACAGAGAGAGAGAGAACACAGTAGGCAGAGAGGCAGGCAGAGAGAGAGAGGGGGAAGCAGGCTCCTCTCAGAGCAGGGCTCGATCCCAGCACCCTGAGATCATGACCTGAGCCGAAGGCAGAGGCCAAACCAACTGAGCCACCCAGGTGCCCCTAAAGTAAATTTATAGATGCATTGGATCTTCCTAACTTTTTAAGCAGATATTCAACTCAAATAGACCGCTATTATTATAAATTATTAAAAAATATATATTTAAGCCATTAATCAAAACCCTACAAGGCAACTTGCCCAGTAAATTTTTCTTTAAATTCCTTAAAATTATTAGAAGATCCAATAGTAAACCTAACTTATTAATATATATTGAATGTACTTATGGGGTTAGGGAAAAACAAGTCCTCAAAAGCACAGAGGGAGATCATGTTAATAGGCATGGCTGAATTAGCTCAAGAAAGAGAATTTACAAGATGGGTTATGACCACAATTATTCCTAATTCATGATTATCCGGTGTCACTTTTTGTTGTGTTTATCCTTTTCTCTCTCCCTCCCTCCTCCTCTCTTCTTCCTTATGTCCTTCCTCCCTCCCTCTCTCTCTCTCTCTACTTGTTTCTTCCTCCCTTCTTTTCTCCTTCCCTCCCTTCCTTCCTCTCTTTTTTTCTTTCTTTCCTGCAGAAAGCCAGATACAGACTAACCTTTGTGATAAAGATAACTATCCTCTCAAGAATCACAAGTTAAAATAAAGCAGAAATGCTCAAAATAAGCGAAGAACCGCTAAGAATCATTAATTTATTAAGTTCACACTGATTGACTAAAACTAGATTGAGTTCAGTAAATAATCGAGTTCCTCTTCTTACTATCTTAAGTAGGAGAATTGAAAGCAAGAAAATGTAAGAACTTACTTCTGGTTTGGAACCCCTATGAGAGAGAAAAAAAGTGACAAGACAGAATTTTAAGAAAAGAATTGCAGATACCCTAATTAAAGAGTCAACATTAGAAATAATTATATATTTAAGGATACAATATTAGAAATAATTATCTGTAATCAATAATTATCTCTAATCATAAAAATAAAGATGAATCCTGAAAAACAGGATCTTTTTCTGTTTTTTTAAGTCTTTGAGACATTGGAGTTTCTACTGAAAGATATTGTAATAAGTTAAACAGAATGTCAGTGACCCCACATGTAAACTAAAAAGACATTTTGAGCAGAGAGTGGGAAAAATGCACTCCTACTGGCATTTAGACGATAATTAAAGATTTTATAGACTCAAATCATTCATGTGTATGAAGAAAAATTTCCTTAGTTAGTGGTATTTTATGGTTCTCACAAAGACATTGGGAAGGGAATAAAAGAATGTTCTTATTTGTTGAAATTTACAAAATAACACAGATTCATTCTTAGAAAGGAGAGCATACTTCTTGATGGATAGTTTATATTCAAAGGACCCACAGACTATATTATGCTTGTCTTTTTTAAAATTTAAGTTCAGGAGACAAAGACTTTTAAATTATCATTATTATAAAGAGATAGGAATACAGGATTCTTAAGTATTTCTTTTTCCCAAATGAGTTGCAAAGGACCTAGAATAGCCAAAATAAGTTTGAAAAGGAAGGGTAAAGTTGTAGGACTTCCACTTTCCAATTTAAAAATTACTATAATGCTGCTCAGCAGGAAGCCTACTTCTCCCTCTCCTTCTGTGTGAGCTCTCTCTGTCTCTCTCTCAAATAAATAAATAAATAAATAAATCTTTTAAAAAACCAGATGCATGTACATGGAAATATTGCTTATGCCTATTTCTAAATACATGTCATAACAGTAATCTATCAATTTCCATGAAAGTAAAATAAGAATTCACAACAGAATCTAAAATATGATTACAGGAAAAAATAAAATATGCTTATTGGAAAATGGAGTTTCAGGAAGCTTTGAAATAATAATAATGCCTACCATAATTCTTTAGTGAGATGTAAATACCTTACTCAAATATATTTTAACCTTGGTCCTTAAACTAATGGGATCCTTCTATGCATTCAAAAGATTGTCTTGAAGCATGTGATGTTCTCTCACCAGTTGGAGTTCACCTGCCCAACTACAATTTTCTTTTAGAGACTTACTCATTAAAAATCGCAGTAACTGCTGTTTTCTGAACATACACTGGGGATTTTCTCTTCTCTGTCTTTTCTTATGAATATCTATAATATTAAGAATCTGTGCTATCCATCAAACTTCAAGATCATATCCATTTTTCTTGGTCCCTTTCCGTCTCACGAGCTTAATGCATTCCTGTGAACTCCTAAGGGGTATAAGCCCTTCCATACTGAAATCCCTATGACATTTTTATTGTATCCTTTTTTTATTTACTTTTCAGTGAAGTTACATGGCTTGAGTACAGTCATGGAATCTTTTGATATTGGAATCTATATTCATTATTAACAAAGAGAAAGCAAACATAGTACTAGCAAACACCATAAGATATAAAATAGTATTTTGTCTAGTTGGGGAGGATGGAGAAAATACTTAGGATTAGAATTGGTGGGGATGCCTGGGTGGCTCAGTTGGTTAAGCAGCTGCCTTCGGCTCAGGTCATGATCCCAGCATCCTGGAATCGAGTGCCACATCGGGCTCCTTGCTCGGCAGGGAGCCTGCTTCTCCCTCTGCCTCTGCCTGCCATTCTGTCTGCCTGTGCTCACTCTCTCTCCCTCTCTCTCTGACAAATAAATAAATAAAATCTTCAAAAAAAAAAAAAAGAATTGGTGGGTTAGTTGAAAAGCTTATGTTAACTTAAAATTATATGCCAAACTTTGTCAAAGTGGATAAACTATTATATACATTCACCAGTAACATATAGAGGTTCTAGTTTCTTTATGTCTTATCAACATTCTGTGTTGTCTTTAAAAAAAACAATCAAGCAACAACAACACCACCTTTCTAGTGGGTGTAAAGTTGTAACTCCTGTTTCTTTAGTTTGCGTTTCCGTAATAAGTAAGAGGTTTATATCCTTTCATGTGACTGCTAGCCACCCATAAACCTTCTTTAGGGAAATATCTATCCAGGTATTTTACCCATTTTTAAATTGGGGTCATTATTATTTTTGTTGTTGTATTGTAAGTGTTCTTTATATATTCTAGAAACAAGTCCTTTATCAAATACGTGGTTTATGTTTTTTTTTTTTCAGTTTGTATCCTTTTATTTTCTTTCTTTTTTTTTTAAAGATTTATTTATTTATTTGACAGAGAGAGATCACAAGTAGGCAGAGAGGCAGGCAGAGAGAGAGAGAGAGGAGGAAGCAAGCTCCCTGCTGAGCAGAGAGCCCGATGCGGGACTCGATCCCAGGACCCTGAGATCATGACCTGAGCTGAAGGCAGCGGCTTAACCCACTGAGCCACCCAGGCACCCTCCTTTTATTTTCTTGACGGTGACTTTTCAAAGCTTAATTTATTTTTTTTTATTTTTTTTATTTATTTATTTGACAGACAGAGATCACAAATAGGCAGAGAGGCAGACAGAGAGAGAGGAGGAAGCAGGCTCCCTGCTGAGCAGAGAGCCCGATGGGGGCTGGATCCCAGGATTCTGGGATCATGACCTGAGCCAAGGCAAAGGCTTTAACCCGCTGAGCCACCCAGGTGCCCCCAAAGCTTAATTTAAAAAATGAATTCCAATTTATCTTTCTTCCTTGTTGTTATGATTGGTGCTTTTGGTATCTAACTCTTTATCCTTAAATCAATGTCACAAAGATTTTCTCTTGTTTTCATCTGAAGTTTCATGGGGTTGGCTTTTACATTAGGTCTGATTTATTTTTGTTAGTTGTGTATGATGGGATGTGAGAGTCTACATTAATCTTTTGACATGTGGACATCCAATTGTCCCTGTACTATTTATATAAAAGACTATTCTTTCCTCATTGAATTGCCTTGACACCTTTGTTGAAAATCAATTGGCCATAAATGTAAGTGTTTATGCCAGGACCCTCAGTTCTGTACCATTGATTCATATGTCTATCGTCACACAAGTTGTACTTTGTCTTGCTTACTGCAGCATTATAGTAATTTTTAAATTGGAAAGTGTAAGTCCTACAACTTTACCCTTCCTTTTCAAACTTATTTTGGCTATTCTAGGTGCTTTGCAATTCCTTATTAACTTAAGGATCAGGTTGTCCATTTTTGAAAAACAAAACAAAGGAAACAAACAAAAACCCCTGGGATTTTAATATAGGGGGTGTTCAATTTATAAATCAATTTAGAAAGAAATTGACATCATGAAAATATTGACTTTCAATCCAAAAATATGAAGTGTCTCCATTTAGGTAAATTCTCTTGAATGACTGGTGGCATGTTTCATTGTTTTCAATGTCTTGCTCTTCTTTTGTTAAATCTATTCCTAAAAAAATTATTATTTTTAATGATTTTGCAAGTGGAATTCTTAATTTCATTTTGGGCTGACTGTCACTAATTTATAGAAATAAAATTTTTTTTTTGTTTATTGATCCTCTGTGGGTAATCATGCTGATTTCCTTCATTACGTTTTATTGTGGACTCCTTAAGATTTTTTACACAAATGGTAATATGGTCTGTGAATAAACACAATTGTACTTCATACATTCTGATATGGATATCTCTATTTTCTTTTATTGTTATTATTTTCCCTTTACACTGGTTACAATCTCAAAGTGTTAAATAGAAAGTTGTTCTCACATTTGATATATGCTAAAAAAATCACTTTTTTCTTCTAACTACAACCATTTAGTTCACTTAAAATCACTGTATCCCAGTTGTTAAGGCCAATTCTGGCTCAAGAAATTGCTGGATTTTAATTGTTAAGATTAGAATTTTGGACACTTTCAGAAACAGGATTCTATTGCTGCTTTACATTATATTGCTGAGGAGTGAAAAGGATTTCCTTTGTGTGTTTGTGTGTGATAAAATATGCACAACATAAAATTTGCCTTTAAACTATTTTTAAGTATATAATTCAGTGGCAGTAAGTACATTTACAGTGGTGTGCAACCATCACCACTATTCATTTCCAAAACATTGTCATCACACCAAACAGAAATTATGAACCCATTAAACAAAAACTACCCATTTATCCCTCCCCAGAGTCCCTAGCCAATATCTATTTTACTTCCTTTCCCTATTAGTCTGCATATTCTAGGTACCTCCAGAAGTGGAATCATACCATATTATCCTTTTGTTTTTGACTTATTTCACTTAGTATGATGTTTTCAAGGTCCATCCATGATGTAGCATGTATATAATTGTATTTCTTTTAAGACTGAAGACTTCGCAATTGTATGTTTATAGCACACATTCATTAACTGATGGACATTGGGCTGGTCATACCTTTTGGCTCTTGTGAACAAGCTGCTATGAACATAAGTGTATATGTTTCTGTTTGAGTTCTTGCTTTCAATTCTTTTGGATAAATATACTTCTAGACATATAATATATAATCGATAATGTGGTACTTCAAGGTTTCACTTTTCAAGGAAGCACTACACTATTTTCCAGAGTGGCAATACCATTGGATATCAGCACGATCAAAGCACTGGGGGTCTGATTTCTTCACATTCTATCCAATGTTTGTTATTTCTTGTTTGTTGTTGTTGTTTTTTTAATAGCCACTTTAACAGGTGTGAAGGTATAACTCACAATCGTCTTGATTTGCATTTGCTAGGAACTACTGATTTTGAGCATCTTTTCATGTGCTTACTGCCCATTTGTATATCTCTCTGGAGAAATATCTCTTCAAATTCTTTGACCATTGTGTTTTTTTTTTTTAATCTTGTTAAGTTTTAGGAGGTATAACCAACTCCATGAGTTCTTTTTACTCACTTGATAGTGTCATTGACACACAAATATTTTAAATTTAAAAAATAATATTTAAAATTTTGTAAAGCCTAATATCAATTATTTTTTTCTTTTGTTACTTGTGCTTTCAGGATCATAGCCAAGAAATCACTGGCAAACCCAATGTCATGAATTTTTGCCTTTATGTTTTCTTGTTTTTTCTTGTTTATGTTTTCTTGTTTTTATTTGTTTTCTGTTTTGTTTATAGGTTTTATGTTTAGGTGTTTGACATACTTTGAGTTACTTTTTATATATGGTGATGTACATTGCATGTCCAATTTCATTCTTTTTCATGTGGATATCCAGGTTTGCTAGCAACATTTATTGAAAAGAATGTCCTTCAGTCCATCAAATCCCCAACCTGGACAGGGTTTTGGCACCCTTGTTCAAATCAATATTTCTGGGTATCTCTATTTTATTCTGTTCGTCTATATTTCTGTCCCTATGCTGGTAGAACATTGTTTTAAGAACTATAGTTCTGAAGAACATTTTTAAAATTTGAAAGTGTGAGTCTGCCAACTTTGTTCTTCTTTTTCAAGATTGCTTTCACTATATGAGGTCCCTTGAGATTCCATATAAATTTTGGAATGGGTTTTCCTATTTCTGAAAAACAATGCCATTGGACTTCTTACAGAGATTTCTATAGGTCTGATTTATATAGATTTGGTTTTTGCAGTAAATCTGTAGATTGCTTTTGGTAGTGTTGTTATCTTAATAATATTGTCTTCCAGTCCATGAACATGGGCTGTCTTTTCACTTATGGTTTAATCACTCAGCAGAGTTCTGTAGTTTTTAGTACAAGTCCTTCACTTCCATGTTTATTATTTCTTAGTATTTAATTCTTTTTGATGCTATTGTCAATGAAACTGGTTTCTTGGTTTCCTTTTCATGTTCATTGTTAGTGTATAGCAATAACTGTTTCTGTGTGTTGATTTTGTATCCTTTGTCCTTGTTGAATTTATTAAGTTCCAACAGTTGTGTGTGTGCATATGTGTTTGTGTGTCTGTGTGAAATCCTTACGGTTTTCTACATATAAAATAATGTCATCTGTGAATAGAAATAATTTTACTTTTTTCTCTCCAATTTGAATGCTTTTATTTCTTTCTCTTGTGTTTATTTCTGACGAGAATTTTCAGTACTATGTTGACTAGGAGTGACAAGGTCATGTATCCTTGTCTTATTTCTGATCTTGAAGGAAGCCTTTTTTTCCTTCAGCATTGAATATGATCTTAGCTGGTGGGGAGGGAGGGTTATACATGGCACTTATTATGTTGAGGAGTTTTCCTTCTATTCCCACTTTATTCAGTATTTTCATTGAGAAAGGGTATTGAATTTTGTCAAATACTTTTACTCCATCAACTGAGATTATCAAGGTATTTTTCCCCATCATTCTATTAATTTTTCTAGTTCTTTAAAGAATAAAGTTATGTTATTGATTTGAGACTTTTTTTTTAATGTATGCTTTTATTGTTAGCATTTCCCTCTTAGCACTGCTTATGCTGCCACTCCAATGGTTTGCTATGCTGTGTTTTCATTTGTCTCAAAATATTTTCTAAATTTCCCTATGCTTTTTCTTTGACCAATTTGCTGTTTAAAGGTGTTATGTTTAATTTCCACACACTTGTAAATTTTTCAGTATTTTTTTTAAATTGGTTTCTCCCTTCAATCTATTGTGATCAGAAATGATACCCCGTATGATTTCAGTCTTTTAAAATTTCTGAAGATTACTTTGTTGTTTAACTTATCTTCCATACTGGAGAACGTTTCATACGCCCTTGAGAAAAGTATTCTGCTATTGTTGAGTAGATTGTATGTGTCTGTTAGATTTAATTGGTATATAGCGTTTTCAAGTCTTTTGATTCCTTATTGATTTTTTGTCGCATTGTTCTATCTATTATTGAGATTGTGAGTGTTGAAATCCCCATCTATTATTATGTAATTTTCTGTTTCTTCCTTCAAATCTGTAAATGTTACATCATATATATCATGGCTATGACATTTGGTGTATATATGTGTTTATAATTGTTATATCTTCTTGGTGAATTGAACTTTTTTATTATTCTATAATGTCCTTCTTCATTGTAACAGTTTTTTATTTAAAGTCTTTTAATCTGATATTTGTGTCGCTGCCCAGCTCTCTTTTAGTCACTACTGGCATTGACTGTTTTTGTTTATCCTTTCACTTTCAAATTATTTGTGACTTAGATTGAAAGTTTCTTGAAGACAGTGTATAATTGGATCAGATTTCCATCTATTCTGCCAATCTATGATTTGTGAACAGGAGTTTTAGTTCATTTACATTTAAAGTAAGTATTTATAAAAAAAAAAAAAAGGCCTTCTGCTATTTGTTATTGATTTTCTCTATGTCTAATGCCTTTTCTTTTTTTGTCCTTAATTTCCTCTATTAATGTCTTCTTTTGTTTTAGTGGATTTTTTTTTTTTTTGGAAATGACGTTTTTTGTTCTCTATTTCCTTTTGTGTATATTTTATAGATGTTTTATTTGTGGTTATGATGGGGATTACATATAACATCCTACATTTACAACTATTGAATAGGTTTTAAATTATCATTTTTTTTAATTCCAGTGTAATTAACAGTGTTATATTAGTTTCAGGTATACAATAGATTGGTTCAACAATTCTATACACTCATCATGATAAATATACTCTTAATCCCCTTCACCTCCTTCAGTCATTGCCCCACCTACCTCCTCTCTGGTAACCACTAGTTTGTTCCCTATAGTTAAGAATCTGTTTGTTTCTTTTGTACTTTGTTCATTTTTTTCTTAAATTCCACAAGTGAAATCATATACTTGTCTTTCTCTGACTGACCGACTTCATTTAGAATTATATTCTCTAGTACTATCTAGACCCAAAAATGTTGTTGCAAAGGGCAACATTTCATTTTTTTTTTAAAGATTTTTTATTTATTCATTTGACAGAGAGAGATCACAAGTAAGCAGAGAGGCAGGCAGAGAGAGAGGAAAGGAAGCAGGCTCCCTGCTGAGCAGAGAGCCCGATGCGGGACTCGATCCCAGGACCCCGAGACCATGACCTGAGCCTAAGGTAGTGGCTTAACCCACTGAGGCATTCAGACACCCCAACATTTCATTTTTTATGGTTGAGAAATACTCTGTTGTCTGTGTGTGTGTGTGTGTGTGTGTGTGTATTTATTTATGTATTTATGTAACTATCTCAATAGATGAATGATAAAGAAGATAGGTAGATAGATATAAATATATCACACTTGGATTGCTTCCATAATTTGGCAAAGTAAATGCTGCTGCGGTAAACATATAAGTGCAGATATCTTTTCAAATTAGTGTTTTCATATTTTTTGAGTAAATACCCAGTAGTGGAATGACTGGATCATGTGGTAATTCTATTAATAATTTTGAGAAAACTCCATATCATTTTGGACAGTGGCTACACCAGTTTGCATTCCTACCAACATGACACGAGGGTTGCTTTTTCTCGGTATACTGATCAACACTAGTATTTATTTATTTATTTTTAGTTTAGCCGTTCTGACAGGTGCAAGATGAGATCTCATTTTGGTTTTGATTTGTATTTCCCTGATGATCGGTGACAATGAGCTTCTCTTCCTATGTCTACTTACCATCTGTATATATTCTTTGGAGAAATGTCTGCTCATGTTTTCTGCCCATTTTTAAACTGGATTTGTGTGTGTATGTGTGTGTGTGTGTGTGTGTGTACTAAGATACACAAGTTATTTATACATTTCGGATATTAACTCATTGGACATATAATTTACAAATATCTCCTCCCATTCAGTAGGTTGTCTTTTTTGTAACATTTTAATATGAATGAATATCAACTTAAGCCCAATTGAATATAGTAATTTACTTCTATAAAGTTGAATCCTCCCCTTATATTATTCATCTCACAAATCATGTATTTATATGTTGTGTGCCTAATTACAGATTTATACTTTTTAAAGATATTTTTCCCTTTAAATCCTGTAGGTAATGAAAAGTATGAATTACAAACCAAAGTTATAATAATAGTGACTTTTCTACTTGCTTACTTATTTACCTTTGCCAGAGATTTTAAATCTTTGTATCACTTCAAATTACCACCTAGTATCTTTTCACTGCAATCCAAAGATTGCATTTCTTATAGGGCAGATCTACTAGTAAAAATTTACTCAGCATTTTTTTTTTTTTAAGTCTGGGGATGTCATAATTGTTCCCTTATTGGCGAAGGACAATTTTGCCAGATATAGAATTCTCAGTTGGCACATTTTTTATTTGTTTTTTGTTTTTGTTTTTGTTTTTGTTTTTTCCCTTTGGGCACCTCATTCCACTATCTTTCTGCCTCCACATTTCTGATGAGAAACTGGTGAGTAATCAGATTGAGGATCCTTCACTTATTTCTGCATCTAAAATTTGTTAATGTCTTTGGCTTTCAATAATTTGATTATGATTTATCTCAGTTAGGATATTTTTGGGTTTATTGTACTTGGCATTTATTGAGTTTTTTTGATGTGTAGATTAATTTCCTTTTGGAAAGAATTTGGCCATAATTAAAAAAAAATTCTTCTTCTCTCTCTCTTCCATTACTGTTTACATTTATATGTTATAAACGTATACTTGATATGTTTACATTTATATATGTTAGTTTGCTTGAATTATGGTGCCCCATAATTCCATTGGGTTCTGTTTACTTTTGTTTATTTATTTTTTCTTTTCTTCGCCTCATACTGAATAACTCAATTGCTCTGTCTTCAAGTTCACTGATTGTTTTGTAAATCTGCTATTGAATCCCTCTAGTGAAGCTCAAACTTCAGTGATTACATTTTCAGCTTCAGAAATTCTGTGTTTTTCTCTATCATTTCTGTATTTGCTGAAATCCTCCTTTCATTTACATATTATGTCCTGGAATTCCTTTAGTTCCTTGTCCATGCTTTCCCTTATCTGTTTGAGCCAATTTAAGACAGTTGTTTCAAAGTATTTGTTTAGTAATTCCAGTATCTGGCCTACCTCAGGGACAGTTTTTGTCAATTAATTATTTTGTTCCTTTGAATGAAGCAAAATGTGTTTTATTGCATGCTTGTAATTTTTTTGGTTGAAAATTGGTATTTGATTTTTATAATGTTATACTTCAGATATTCTGTATTCCCTAGAGCTTTCTGTTTTTTGTTTGTTTGTTTGTTTGTTGTTTTGATAAAGGCTGTTGTAGTCCATTTGTTTTGAGACTTCTACAAACTCTTTTTTTCAAAGATGGTTCTTTGGTGTATGTACTCCCTGTCTCTGTTCCTTTAACTTGTGTTCAGCAAATGTTTTGACAGAGATTTTCTTGAATGCCAGGAGCTGAAAGAGACAAACAAAAATACACAAAAAAAGAAAAAAAAATAACCATCTCTTTCAGTCTTTACAAACTAGCTCTCTGTGGGTGTATGCTTTTATCTATTACGTAGGATCATTGTGATTGAGGGAAGAGCTAAGGAGAAAGTTTAAGGTCTTCTTAGGACTTTTGAGCATGTGTCTTGCCTGGCATGTACAAGACTTTCTAAATTTTCCTGTATATGCAGTTTCCAATGCAGGAAACATTTTTGAATGTTCTAATTCTCTGAAGAGTCTCAACCCAGTTTGTCTCTTGGTTTTAGATGATCTGTTGTAGATCTCCACCCAGAATTCCTTGTCTTTGGTGTTTGTGGACTTGTTGTCTTCATAGCTCTTATGAGCAGTGTCTGTTGCTTTTCTTACCTATGTTCCTAGTATGGGATGAAGATGAGAAAGTCAGTTATTCAAGTTAGAATAAACATACACAATAATTTGCAAATCAAGTTTGCTCTGCTTCTACCAATTCAGGGAGAGTAACTAGTAACCAGGCTTGCATTATCAGACTTGATATGAATCAGGCTTGATTCATAAAATCAAGAATTCTCTGTGCTTGGAGGGGGTTAAGGGATGAAGACTAGAAACATTACAAAACTTCCTTAATACTGTGAAGATAGCTTTTTCTTGATTGAGCTTTGTTTGACCTCTGTAAACCCCTGATTACATGCCATAACTCCTACAAAGTTGTTTCCCACAGTTTTTTCTGGTTGTTTCTTACTGTGGTCATTTTTGTATACATTTGAGGAAGAAAAGAATGGAACTTCTTGATCTGCCATTTTGCTGACACCATTCTCCCAAGAATCCCCATTTTGACACATCTAGAAACCTTCTTTTTATTCCCTTGTCATATTCTGAGACATTTAGGAGGGGACAGCATCTTCATAATCAAGTTCAACATTTTATGGCCATGTCTTTTTTACTTTCCTTATTGCTGGCTGTTTTCAGTGATTACCTCATGTATAAGTTGCCACTCTTTAAATTTCAACATCTAGGATAAAAAATAAAAAACATAATAAGTTCATTAGTTTGTTTTTCTATGAGCATATATATGATGGACATTTCTTATAACTGAAAATGTAAGTGTATTTTCTTCGTTTATTAATTGAATTCATCTATAACAGTGAGGTTTTATGTGGTTCTTTCAAAATTCTTATTTTTCCCACAAACCTGCTATTTTCACTATGATTTACATTTCAATTTTTATTTCTCTACCAAATTTAAACATAATTATTATACATTTTTTTATTTATTTTTCTGTGTGAGAGAGAGAGTGTATTCATGTGTAAGTGGGGAGGGGGTAGGGGCAGAGGGAAAAGCAGACTCCCTGCTAGGCAGAGGGCCCAAGGCAGGACTAGAGACTGGGTTCCACGGACCCTGGGACCATGACCTGAGCTGAAGGCTGATGCTTAACCAACTGAGAGACCCAGGTGCCCAACATAATTATTTAAGCCCATTTTTTAAATATGACATTAACTTTTATATTTGAGGTTAACAATTCTACTTGTTGTATCTGCTGACACTTTCAATGTTGGTAAATTTCTTTATCTGGTTTGTATCTTTAAATTATGATCTAATCCTCAGGTGCATTATTTTTTCCATAGGTTACCTGGGTGCCCTGTGTTGTAGAATTATCTTATAGACAGTTTTATTTTTGCTTCTAGTATAACTCTTGGGATATATACTTTGAAATATCCATATAAAAGCATCCCAAGTTAAAATGAATTCCAGCCCCAATAACTGAGTGTGGCATAGATTTTTTAGATGGCATAGATGGCTTTTACTGCTAATAGAAAAGTTTTCCACACTAGAGCTTCAAAAAAGTGAAAGCCTATTTTCTTCTATTAGGGGATCATGGAGTGGATATTTTCTTTGCCCTCTTTATGAAGTGGGCAGAACTTGTAGAATCCTAATTTTATGCAGAAGGTCTTATTTGCAACTCCCTACAGTTTTTTTTTTTTTAAACCTAAAGAAAGTCCAATATTTTTTTGCTTGTTTTCTCTTCATTTCTCAAGTTTCAATTTCTATTCCAAACAGTTGAAGAGCATTTCCCATGGGAGGGTCTTTTCATTCTACTGATTAATTACATCTCACAAAAAGCACAAAATGTATATGCTCCAGACATAGCTGAATAACGTCAAAATAGAACAGTCTGTTAGTATGCACTTTGTGAGATTTTAGAAACTACCCAATGTTGATGAATGAATGCAATTCATTTTTCAAATGTATCAGACATATACACAGGCATTATGAAATTAATATATTTCACTCTATCTACATATATCTTTTCTAGATACACAAAGAGTGATGATATTGAATATTGTGACTTTTTTATTTACTTTACTTGGCATACCCATACACAGGGAGGTTTCATAAGGTTAAGGGCAAAAAGCTTCTTCACTGAGATTCCTAAACTTTTTTATCCTTTATTTTCACTGAAAGTGGTAACATGCCTCCCCAAAGTAAGACCTCTTTTGCATTTACTAAAACTACTTGGAGATTTCATTGTTTTTGTTGTTGTTGTTGTTGTTGTTGTTGTTTTTATTTAATGTCCTGTGATAGCATCTAATTTTGAACATTTATTTTAACCTTAGATTTGTATATATGCAAATCTCTGTCTCTCTCTCTGTGTAGATGGATAGCATAAATGATAAATACTGAACATCAAGTTTAAATCTAAATGTCCTTACACTAGAAGAGTAGAGGTTACTTTGTGGCCATTACTATTGTCATAAGGTATAGATTAAGGAATGATAGAGGGATATAGAAGCAAATTTTATCCCAATATGTGGGGTTTCATTTCCTGAAACTCCCAAGTTCTATCAACCCTCTCTTTTGCTTTTCCAATAGCTGACTAAACCTTTGGATAACTTGATGGTAGAAAAGGATACAATTATATCTGTACGATTCCTCCTTACCAAATTTAACTGAAATCTCTATTTTGTTGACATTTATGGTTGCTAAGCCTCTAATCAAATTTTATAAAAAAAAACTATAATTGCTGATTATGTTGTTGGTAAGAAGAACACAATGTCCACTAGCTGCATTTAAGAAGCCATAGTAGTTATTTAGTGAATGTGTGTGTGGTGTGTGTGTGTGTGTGAAGATTCTTCTTTCTTATTTACATGCCCAGTGTAAATGGGTCTTGGGATAGTATAATTTAGTATAAGTTGATATTGTCAATGTTGAATGGTTTTTACCTACAATTTATATAGGACTTTGACTGAGGGAGACATTCTTTTCCTATTCCTTTGGGAGGGAGAGATCAGCCTCGGGGAAGGAAAGGACAGAAGCACCATGGTTTAATTCTGGGGGAGTGGAGAACAAGAACAAGGGTTTCACACAAACTTGACCCATTCTAATTGCATTTTTTTCTGAGTTTTTGTCACACTTGTCTACTACTTAGTCACAGTTCACCAGTTTTAATCACACTCAAACACACACACACACACACACGTATGCACACATACGTGCACACACACAATTAAAAGCATGGATGCCTTTTCAGTACAGATGAGAACTGTGATGCCCAACAGGTCACCACTCTTAAAATAGACAATGACTTGAGACTCTAACTTTTAATTCCCTACCTTACTCCTACCCTTCGTTCCCCACGGAATTTGACAGAATTTAACTGTTTCACATAGAATCCCAGTCATGAATTTGAGTTGCCATGATTATGAACATCTTCTTAGATGTGCTAAGGTGGTGAGACTCCTGGTCATACTTTGTGAACACGCTTGGACATGACCAACATTCAGTTTGATCTTACATTTTACAGAATCTCTCCCCACATTTCAGGCAGGATTTTGCCATTCCGCACCAATGGCCAGGAAAAGTTTAATTCTTCCCTTTGAGAATAAGTGTGCTTTCACACTAGGGGGCTTTTTTCATTATGGTCTATACTTTAGCAGATTGAGGCCAAAAGGTGGTGCTGTCCAGCGTGTGGGATCTAGATATGTGGATTGCAAAATAGTTTTCCTCCCAAAGAATTCTTTACATAAACTGTAGCTTTGTAGATTTGGTTCTAGCTGGAAACAATAGCCGAGGTAAGATAATTCGGCCTTTCCAGCCGGTGTGGAAAGCTGAATCAGTGTTGTTCTTCACATTAGACTGTACATGAAACCCACCTGGGATCTGGGAAAAGTCTGCTCAACACTCCCACCAGGCTCCGTTTTGTTTTTCTTCTCCCACTGCCAAACCTCAGTGCACTCCCAAGGACATTCAATCTTTCTAGTTTTCCCACCTGTAATGAAATATACAAGTGTAAGAGTCCCATGAAAAGAGCCCCAGTACAATTGCTCCTCAACCATTTAGTTAAACCAGTTGAAAATGCGGTGAAACAGTGTCATCAGAGCTGGTCACTGAACCATGAATCTGGAAGCAATTTTTTTCCCCCTCCTAAATGTTATTCCATAGATATGCTCTTGGATGTTGCCAAATATAAATTATCAAAGGAAAACAAGGCAAATAGCACGAGCTTGACAGAGAATATCCCACAGGTTCATTTTATACCCACATATCAATAAGAGAGCCTTTTATAGCCACGTTTCCATGACTGGTCTCAGCCCTTCCTTCCTCTGGCTGCACAGGACTTGAGCACTCCTCCGCGGATAAGGCCACATAATTACTGGAGTCTAATTCCAATGGCATTGTTTTTTTTTATTTTTTAAGGGGAGTTGGAAAATCAGAAATAGAACCTGTGAGGCCAAGTTTATGCTCATACAGACTTTTAAACGTGTAAGGTTTCAAGAATGGTTTTATAAGAATCATTAACTTTTTAAAGGCACCCGTTTCCTTCTGTCATTAATGATATGCGTAACAGTTTAATGTAATGCTACTTTTAATTATCACAGCCCTTTCTTTTAAATATCAAATTTCCCTCTCTAAACTGTCCTGCCTTCTCTTTAGAGTCTCATCTGTCACTGTAAATGCCATCACTTTATTCCTCCTCTAGAAGCAGTGACAGGCTCACTCTTATCCCAAGCTTTATCTCTTTTTCCATCCTTTATTGTACTACAAAGATCCCTTTTTCATAGTTTACAGCTGTATCCGCTTTCCACACGTGGCAAATGATTGCCTCGGTAAAGGTATTTTCTGTTTCAATCTTACATTTTCCCAAGGGAGAACAAAAGGGACAAGCTTTCTGGAGTTGGTTTCACTGAGAAAATTGTTTAGAATTGCCTCATTCCTCAGCAGATTAACGAATGCATACAATCCCAGCTTAAGTGCTTTTGTACTGCACAATTTGTCCATTATACTTTGTCCTTTCCATTTAGAAAACCCCTCACCAATTAAAGTAATACAGCCTTCCAATACCTGCTCCCAATTAAATCTGAGCTGTATTACCTGCCCCGTTGCAGCTGGTCACAGATTCCTACCACTTACCCGCATTCATTAGGCCTGTTCATTATCAAGGGGATGGTGGCAGGAATTCAAGCCACTGCCTTTCTTTTAGGGCTCACCGAAATTATCAGCTTTCCACCCAAGGCCCCAGTAAGGACAGGATTAAGTATAAGGAGGAGGAATTCATACAGTAGCAAACTTCCATTGTTTCTCTTTTGCTCCTGTCCTCTCTACCTCAACACATCAAAAAGATACAGTACAGGTACAAAAGAACACTCATCTTAATTAAAGGATCACTTTTCCCTCCTTTTCCAGCCCAAAGCGTACCCCCCAGCTTTGTTCCTCTGTCTTTACTGCCCTCTGCCTTCAAGTCCTTTCTTCAAGACCACAGTGAGAACCGTAAAGAAAGGCTCTGAAAGTGACCAAGGAGGCCACTTACTGAGAGCTTTGTCATTGAAGAGCAGGCTTTGCTAGCTTCAGGCCGGACTTCATTTTTGAGAAGTGTTATTTTTCTACTCAAGGCTTAAAGTGACCCTGAGAAAGGAGGAGGCTGTGGATGGACGGAAGGGAGCGGGAGCTGGGCTTAATTACACTACCCTGGCATTGCTGTGCGGGTGGGGTCCCCCAGATACATTTAATGGACTCTGGACAATAAACAAAAGTTGACAACCAGCGCTCTTTACTTTCATTTTGAAGAAGGAAATACGGTCGTGGCTTCCTCGGGAACTCGCTTAGTTCTGTCAGGATTATTGGTCAGAAATGGAAGAAGAAGTGGTGGGGCGGCGGGGTGGGGGGAGATGCCACGGATGGGGGGAAAAAAATCACACATTAATGAGAAGTATAGGGAAAAGCTCTTGAGAGAAAACACAAGCTAGCTGCCAGGGGTAGCTGTCTGGGCCCGTGTGATTCAGGTCCTGAGACTACTGGCAACATAGAAAGTCATGGAGTCCTGAGCAAGACACCCTTGGCCCTTGGCTCGGAAGAGTCCAAACCTGAGGACTGACTCAGCTACTGGTGGCCCTCGGGGACAGAAGGGGTTCACGTTGAGGCCCATGGTTCCTTTCATAGAAGGATCCAGAGCAAATCTCATCCTTCTTTCCTGGAGAGACAGGCCCGTGATCCTGCAATAGAAAGTCCCTTTTAAGAGCTTTTATTATTTTTTTGTTGTTGTTTTTTTAAAAAGATCCTATTTATTTATTTACATTAGAGTGAGAGTGTGTTCACACACACACACACACACACACACCACATACCACACACCCCAATGAGGGGAAGGGGCAGCGGGAAAGGGAGATGCAGACTCCCCCCCACCCCCTGCTGAACAGGGAGCTGGACTCCAGGCTAGATCCCAGGACCCTGAGATCATGCCCTGAGCTGAAGGCAAAGCAAATTCCACCCATCTTATCTGGAGAGACAAGCCCATGATCCCGCACAAGAGAAGGTCCCTTTTCAAAAACATCTAAATAAGAGATGGGATATATGTCCTCTCCTGAATTCCTAAATAATCCCTCATTCTTTAGTCAGTGACATTTGTAAAGGACTTCAGTCCCCTCGTGCCTCTAATGAACAGGCACTGTGGGGACAGCCTGAACCTGGAGAGACTCTAAACGTTCACAAAGGAGCAGATATATGGTGCGTGGATAATCAGTGAAAATCCATCCTTAGCAATCTTGGGATCGACTTTACTAGAAGTCTTCATTGTATACATACAAATCTTATCAATGAACAGCGCCGTATGCATATCCATGGCTTTTTTTTTTTTTTTTTCCGTAAGGGGGAGGTTGTATATTAGTGTTTTCCTCTCAATTAACTTCTAGGCAATTTTCCCAGCTAAATGCATAACATCTTTGGCAAGATGCCAAACAAAACCTTAAGACCCAACACTAAATTCTGCACTTACACAGGCAGCTTAGATTTTCACGCGGTGAACTGGAAGCCTGCCAGCAACTCCCACTGTAAACCCAGCAGTGGGAAAGCTATATATTTTTTTATCAAGAAACTCTACTTTAGATTTCCAAGACCACTTGAAAATTGCACTATTTTAATGTGATTTTTAGACAAAATAAAAGAAAGATTTAACCTGCTATTAAATTAACCCAATTAGCTATTTATTCCATGTAACCTTACAGTTTGGATGATGTTAAATCAAATAGACTGGCAGTGAATGAATTTTTTTGGTGAATTATAGAAATTCCAAGATACATTCTAGACAATAAGTTTTTCTGTCTTTTTCCTTATCTTTTTCACTCTACAAGATTATCAGAATTTTATTTATATATATATATATATATGTATATATATATATATATGAAATGGAATTACCCAGGATACAATGGAGTTGAGGGTCCAGGAGTAGTGGCTGGGAGAATTAACAAGTAAAGGAAAGCTAATCAAATAGAAATTTACACAACAGTCATTCCTTGAAAGGCTTGCCATCAATCCCTCAAACTTAGCTTTTTTGGTGTGCTTTTATTTGTACATTCCATTCAACACATGTGTTCTTCCAATAATGTAGTACTTTTCAAAGGCTAACTGCAGTCAGGCTGCTTTGGATCTCAGTCAAGTTTTGTTGATGTTAAATTTAGAACCAACTCTACGAGTTTGAGTTCATGTCCAGTGGGATCTAAAAGTTGAGGTAAAAAACACTTTTGAGAACTTGTGTAGTGTCTGATAAACTTCTTTCAGCACTAAAAAGCTTTTGGAAAACAACATTTTGACGATTTAAGAGGCAGTGAACCAGAAACATATGGATTAAGTTTCCCCTGAAATACTCAGGGGTTTAAAAATTAAGGGGGAAATGCTTGGCCAAACAAATTTTGCTGAACCAAAAAAATATGCAAGATGGTCCAAGTTAGTGTGCCAAACCCGAAAGGACTGATGAACTCTCTTTCTTCAATATTAACCATTACTATTATTATTATTATTATTTTAATTTTCATGTGACAAATCCAGAGTTTTAAACACATCTGGAATGGGTTCAGAGAATAGAAGGTCACATCAAAGTGATTTTGCAATTGCAAAAACAAATTATAAATCACAAGCAAACAACACTGTGAATTTGTCTACATAAATTTGAGAGCCAGGATGGTTTGGCCCTGGCCTGGCACACAGTTGCACTCGTGGCAGGGGTGTCCAACGTTTGTCAAGCTGGTCAGGCGCTCACAAAGATGACGGGGCTCTAGTTAGAGAGAATGTGGAAGCAGAAGCACCACTTGTGCAATGGTCCACAACATCAGTTTTGACCAGACAGACATATAGACAGAAGACACATGGTAGACACCAGTGGAGAGTTTAATACAAAAGTCTGCAGAAAGATGATTCCCGAGGTCAGCTCACTAAACTTTGCCACTTCAAGGTTTTGAAACCTGCCAAAGAAGCTATTAAGAGGACACTGATCCCAGACACCTTGGTGGCTCAGTTGTTAAGCATCTGCCTTCAGCTCAGGTCATGATTCTAGGATCCTGGGATCGAGTCTTATATCAGGCTCCCTGCTCAGCAGGATGCCTGCTTCTCCCACTCCCTCTGCTTGTGTTCCCTCGCTCATGTCTCTCTCTGTCAAATAAATAAAATCTTAAAAAAGAAGACACCGATCCCAACAGAAGCCTTAATGTTTATTTTTTTTGGTTGTCAACAAATTCCAAGACTCAACACAGCCACGACTCCTGCCTATTTGATCCTTAAGTAGCTTTTAGCAGCAACACGAAGACTCCCATTGCACAAAGCAACAACAAAATAGCATGACAAACATCAGGGTGAAATAGACTATCCTAACCATCTTTCCCACTGTCTTTTTCTGTATTTGTCATCTGTTGCCTCAAACCATGGTTGGAAGGAGGCAGATTCAGTGCCATGTTTGGCAGATCCAATCCTGGAAAACCCAGAATAACCATATACTCTGAAACTAAGGATGCTGGAGGGCAAGCATAAATAAAAAAAGACAAAAAAGATGGAAGGAAGGAAGGAAGAAAGGAAGGGAAGAGGAAAGAAAGAAGGACCAAAAAAAAAAGGAAGAGGAGAAGGGAGGCAGGCACTCAGTATACATATACTACTAAGGAAAAGAAGACTATAGTCAATTTGATAAACACTTGCTGTACATTTCATCACATAATACTCTGCCGTTGATCTATTTCAGTGTTTAAGCACTATATTTCAAGCAAGTCAATTACAATTGCACATGATATCATGGTGGTAGAGGTGATGGTAATGGTGGTGATAAGTAGATCAGCATTTAGAAACTTTAAAACTCTCTCTAAGATAGAAGTGACAGTTTGATGTGGGAAAAAAAAAAAAAAAAACCTCCCTTTAAATATTTTGGAAGAGCCATAAGAGTCATTTGACATTTAAAAATACATTTAAAGATACAGCAGCAGTTAACTAGTTGACTATGGAGAACTGATATTTAAGGAAAAAAAAAATGTATTCATGCTGCTGAAACATCACAAAATCCCTGCAAAACTCTGAATGTCTTTATAAAATTAACTGTACTCTCTATGGTCTATTTTCCATGAGACCTTTGTGTCCACAGACTACAGTGACTGCAACAAAAAATCTTATACTATTGATACAAGAGTAAATTAATTTCTGTTTGAAACTCCTGGAAAAGTGGAAGAAGGGTGATTTTGTTAGTGGATGAATTTCTTAAATATGTATTAATGAGTCAATTGGCAATTGAGAAATAGCTTAACATATCTTCCTTTCTGTCTTTTAACTAGAAGAAAAAAAAAGTTTGTTTTTTTTTTTTCTTCCATAAGGGCAGTCTAGAAGATTGGGCATGATTCATATTGCATCTTATTACCCCCCTGAATTTGTGTCTATTTATATATAAATTAGCATAATTTGACTTAAACTTCTATTACTTTGTAAAAGAGTTATTTCACATATTTCTCACCACAAGCAGCACTAGGCTCTGAGAAAGAATTTTCTGCTGGGAAGGAATAGTCTAGCTTGTGTTTATACATAACTTCACTGCAACCTGTATAATCCAAAATTTCAGGGAGACGGGCTAGAAATATAACAGTATTCACTCAAGTGTCTTTATGAGGATGCTGTAAAATATCATTTATTTGAAAAAAAAAAAAGCATGTTAGATTTGAAGCACACTCGCTTTGATTTAAAAGGCATTTTTAGAGACCTGTGTCAAGCTTCTTTGGAAATCCGCTTGCCCACTGACAGAGGGGGTCATCCTCAGGAGATGAATTTCCACCTCACACAACATGTCCAGTAAAGTTATGGGTGACAGAACACAGTAGTGTGAAGATCTTTGTCCAGACTTTAAATTGTTAGAAATCAGGAATTATCTTCCTTAGAAATGGAAGGAGATACAAGATCAAAATGCACACATGTATTCATACATACATACATACGTACAAACATACGTAAGTACATAAAACCTGGAAGCTTTTCAAGTCTGGAATTAGTGTCAGAACCCAGGTGGGGCCACAATGTCAGAAAGCCAAAATCAGAATGTCTGATAAGGGTAAATGAAGGATGACATGTAGTTCCCAAACCCAGCCACAATCAGAAACTAGAGAGGAGGCGTTACCCAAACTTGAATCAGAATCCAAAGTCGGGGTCAACAGGCACATGAAGGGGTAAGCCAGGGAGTCCACACAGGTCATGACGTGGGGACGGCCGACGGCCACTGATCAGCCCAGGGCTCCTCAGGCTTTGCGGGGAGAGAGAGTGAAAGAGAAGGCGAGGCTGGAGATAAAAGGCAGCCCGGAAACCAAGGCTGAGGGTGGGGTCAGCAGGTTACTGTGCTCTCATCAGTCAAGGTCCACACCTGGCAGCCAGGCCCTGGACCCTGCAGGCTTCCGCTCAAGAGGAAAACCTTCTACAACGAACGGGGTGGCAAATAATACAGATCTGGAGATACAGAGCTCTTTACACAGCGATTTTTTAATTCAGAAGAGAGTCATTTAGTAAAAAGCTACTAACTGGGAGGAAAATGAGACTCACTTCTTAAGGCCCCTTTATTTTGGTACAGTTACTTATGCAAAATGAAGACTTCCAGGAACTGGGGAGGAAAGAGATTGTAAAATGTGCATTATTTCAAGACCTAGTTCTCTGTCTTTGCACTGATATTTCTGCGCTTTTATTGATTCATGTCTCAGTGTCCAAACATAATCTAGTCTTTTTCAGCAGAGTTCAAAGCAGAGGAGATGTTATCTCATCAGTTTTCATAATTTCCATATGATTCACCATCTGGCTCTCTCCTGTCTGCACCGGGAACCTCCCCGTGGTACCGCTGCACTTGCCACACACCCTTGCCACACCCCCTTGCCACACCTGTGGCTCCTTCCCTGCCTTGGAGTCTGCACGTGTTCTTTTCCCAGCTCGAGGACTCTCCTCTCTCTTCTCTGCACTGCACAGTTAGAGACCAAACCACGTCTTCAATCTGCACTAGGGCCTGACAGGACTGCAAGGTGACCTTGGGAGTTCTCCTGTTCATGATGGCGCTGACCTTTGTCAACCAAATTCATTGCCCCCTGCCTTTGGGAAACCTACTCCCTTTCCCCATTTTGATTTCACCACCCTTTTCTAAGGATCACCCCGGGGGAGGGGCGGGGAGAGGACCTATGTATTTATATTCAACACTATTTCACCAGAGTCTGCATCTGAATTAGTTATCTGCATGTCTCACCGCTAGGGGATAAGTTACACCCATCCTGTCTCATTGAGCCCTACCCTGGCACCAGAGTTCTGTGCCCTGTAATTATTGAGTTGCAGGTTGCAGTATCTCTTTATTAAATGAATGGTTGAAGGATAGATGGACCAGTGGACAGACAGGTGGATGGATGGACGACTGTGTGGATATATACTTTGAATATTGTGCCTTTTTTTTCCCCTTGCACTCACTGTGCATTGTCCATCACTGTTCAGTACAGTAACTCTGTGTTGCTTTTCCGCCTCAGCCTGGAATTAATGACTTTTTAATTTTAGCAGTACTTCCTTTTCAACAAATAAGATCATTCCTCATGTATTTTGTCATAGAACTATTCACTTTAAACCTGACTGGCTCATAATAGTTTTTGGCTTGCACACTGAACTTTTCCACGGAGTAGTGATGTGTATTTGTTAATCTAACAGGACTGTATTAATTTACTAATTAACAATGGTGCAGCTGTCAAAGGCAGTCCTGAATTGTGGATTGATGTATTTTTCTGTTTAAGAAAAATACATATGTATAAAAAGGTCTGTTACGCATTTGTGCAGAAAGATAAAATAATGATTGATATTTGTAATTAAATGTGTCTCCAATTTGCTTTATTTATACAAAATTATTGAATCTGTATTATCAATTTATGTATCTAACTTTCTTCTAGAGATATTTCAAAATGCATTTGTGACTATCTCTGTATATTTAAAATTCATATATAGTTGATATTCATATTTTAGTAGATTCTATGTGGAAAATGGAAGTTTGCTCTATCATGTTTTGACAATTTAAAAAAATTCATTTCTCCATCCAAAAAATCCTTGATACAGTAGACTGATTCTGGCACAGGTATCATAATTCAGAAATGTGTAAAAAAATGCTGAGAGAAAGGCATATCTAATATCACCGTCCTAACACATTTGATATAGATATAGTATCGCCGAGCTCATTATAGCAGACCCTATACTATAATTATATTACACACATTTTAAATTATCATTATAATTTAAGTCTGCAAATTTGTTTGGGGCTTAGATTTTCCATATTTGTTCTCACATGTGAATCATTTAAATTGTTGAAGTAGAATCTGTTTAGCTATTTTGAATTATATGAATGAAAGAAAAAATACTTTCTCTTCAAAGCAAATTAAGATATTTGGGGATTCAAGTGAGACTGTCTGAATTTATAAGCTTGAAAATTTTGGAGTCAATATGAATTTAAAAATATTTTCTAATTTCCCTCACACACAATTTAAAATTATAAATGAATTAAGTCTTTGATATAAGTCAGACAAAATGATCAGTTTATGTAATCATTTTAATTTTGCTATCCCAAGAATATTGAAGCTAAAATAGACATCATAAATTATTAAATAATTTGAGATTTTTTTTTCAGCTACAGTACCATTTCAGTGTGTATAAGTACGTGATTTTTAAAAATCTTTAGGATTTGGACATGACATTTAGAGGTACGAATTTAACTTATTGTTGCATTTATGTTTGATGTATAAATAAATAAAAATGCAAAAGTTAGAATTTGCTAATCATTAATTTTCTCTGAACAGAGTCAGTGTTCCTGGTAGCTGGAAATTAATTGGAGACCTATACTAATAGTCCTTTAGAGCCTGCATTCACATATTTATACTTTGTGAAGAAACTTGGCAAATATTCTGAACAAACAGAAAAGATTTAGGCTGAGGTTTTCAGGAATGGAGACATCTATCATCTTTTCTAAAAATGACTTAACGTATAAACTTTCAGATACTCAAAAAAAAAAAAAAAGGAAAAAAATACACTTAGTCTTTGTCTACACTCACCTTACTTCGCCTTTTTAATTTCGTTAAGACAATTTTTTTTCTTTTAAACATTCACCTTTAGAAGTCAGCAGAGAGCATAATGATCAGCCTGGATTTTTATTCTTAATGATGTAAGTATATCAGGTTGTAATAAAAGTCAACGTATTAAAATTTGATCTCCTGACATTTAGGCAACAACAGCAACAACAAAGGGCCACTTGTTTATGAAGCCCCAGGGACTCACAGAAGCCGCAGGACTTCTGTGCTTCTGTAGATCTCCAGAACTCTCTGTCTCACCTAGACCAAGCAGTGATGGCTGAAAACAGCTCCCCACACACGGGCCAGCGTCTCCAGAGGAGCTGGTGGGGAGGGAAGAGGGAGGAAAAAGGAGACCAGATAGAATTATAAGGAAGGGATCCTAACAGGTGGAGTCCTGTACCCACCCTCTCTTTAATCTTTTCTTCGGTATTATTAAAGAAACTTCATTAAACGCCTCATAGACAATAGGACACATTTCTTTTTCCTAAACACTCCAAATAACAAGAAGCCTGCAGAATTTTCGTTTCTGGTAATGAAAGAGGAAGGCATGTGCTCTCAAGAAAGCTCTAACATTAATGCCCATTCAAAAATCCTCTAACCCAAATGTAAGTAGATTTACCATGTACTGTGGGCCAGCATTATTTGGAAAGATTTTATATGTTGTGTGTCATAACAGAGGTTCCAATGCAACTGGTAAAGCAGTTAATTCAGATTTAAAACCGGAATTCCCAGATAGTTTCCCTAACAGCATAGATTACTGCGTGACAACCTTGCATGGAAATCATATTGCTGTTTAAAATTTTAACTCCCTCACTTTTATTTTGAAATGTATTTTAGTACCATTAAAGGTAAGTAGAGTTGCCATTTTTTTTTACCCCTCAGTGTTGTATTTCAGCTAAATAACCTGCTAGCTCCTTTGGAGGCTTTGCAATTTACATAAATTCCACTGTGCAATCTTTTATAAAATAAAGAATATTTGAGGTGATTTGCTATGAAATTTTTATTCTCATCTACCAAGCTTCCAAATGCATTCCCTAATTTTCAAGTTTGAGATAGGATGTCAAGAATTTTTTTTTTAATGGTCTCGACATTAAGGTATTTGTGAGCAATTGTCACCCAGTTTCCAATTGCTATTGAAGCATTAAAATGTGAGGCAGAAATTTTAATTTTTTAATTTCTTTATTGTAATTTTGTAATCCCTAAACAGTTTCTTACGACCCATCCTTCCTCAGTGAGATGAGATGACAATACTTTTATTTTTTATTTTATTTTATTTTTTAAAGATTTTATTTATTTGTCAGACAGAGAAAGAGAGAGCACAAGCAGGGGTTAGCAGCAGGCAGAGGGAGAGGGAGAAGCAGACTCCCTGCTGAACAGAGAGCTCAATGCGGGGCTCGATACCAGGACCCTGGGATCATGACCTGAGCCGAAGGCAGATGCTTAACTGACAGATACCCAGGCGTCCCTGACCATACTTTTAATTTGGTTAATTGTTTTGGCACATTTTCCAGATACTTCAGGCATCAGTCAGTGTGTCTACACGTAGAATGTAATAGTTGTCACTTAGGTTTTGTCAATGAAACTTTTTGCCTGTGTAATAGCTACGTTACAACAAAACATTAATTGCAGTCAACAAGGGAGAATAATCAGCAAATTTAATAATGTGGGAATCATTTCTAGATTAAAGTCATTTGTGATTACAAACCCCTGCATTTTTTTTTTTTTTCTAGTGCTTGGTAAGGCTGAGTAATCTAAAGCAGATTTGGTCTGTGAAAACGAGAAACCAAATTTTTAATTTTCCTTAATTTTAAATACTCTCTATTTATATTTAAATGCAACCAGACCATGTGCACTTGGAAAGAAAAAAAACAAAACAAAACAAAACAAAAAACATTCTATTCTGTCTGTGGCTATGTGATTTGGGGAATATATTCCCTGAGCCCAGTGCTTCTATCTGTGAAATGGGATAATATTACCTCCCCCATACGGTTGTCCTAAGGATTAAGGAAGATGGCAAGCCTTCAAACATTATGTGGCACAGGCTAGGCACTCAACTGCTAACTCGTGTTGGCTCTTAATACCGCACAGTTTCATATTTGCTCTTCACATTGGTCATCACAGTTTAGCTCTGATTTTCTTGGGTTGGCATCTAAAGTAAATGAACATAATTGTGGCTAAACCAACAGATAGGTTTGGATTCAGCCCTGTTTATAGCATAAGTGTGGAATTCTGGAACTTTGTCTGACAAACGGATCCATGTGGACAGACCATCAGCCTTTTCTTGGGTGGCCATAGTAATGTATGTTGATTTTAAGAGATTTGTGCAGTCTGCTTTCAAAAGACTATTTTGTGTGAGTTTGACTAATTCTGGAGTTCTGAGTGTAAAAACAGAACCATGAAATATTTAAAAAATCAGTGTGTATTTATTGCAGAAAATATACTGTACTGCTTTTATGTTAATTGTGTACCTGGTAGTCTTTAGGAAATTAAAATTAAGACAACTTTAGTGTTTAAAGAAATTTATAGCTTTATAGTATGGGACATGAATACTAATATTAACACATGTATTAACTCTCATGAGACTTTTCCTTCCCCAGGGAATTAACATCTCCTATAGCCAAATTAAAATTTGTGGTTTTTTTTTTTAAGATTTTATTTTTTTAAAGTAATCTCTATACCCAATATGGGGCTTGAACTCACAACCCCGCAATCAAGAGTCCCATGCTTTTCCAACTGAGCCAGCCAGGTGCCCCAAGATTTGGGTTTTAATGGATAAAGCTAGACAGTAGTAAACCTCTAAAATTAAGCAAGCCTGGAGGGAGAAGGAATATTAATAGAACCACATAAGTCTCTTTCTTTCTCCTATTGTCTTTTTTCACTGTTATGATGATTTAAATTATTTCAAAGCAGCATATGTAAACTAATAAACTACATAAAATTAATGCCTCATGGTAAGTTCGATCCTGAGTGAGACAAGCCTATTTTGAAGTAGGAGAGCAAGAATCCTTGCGGTGGTCACAAGACAGAATGGGCTCAGCCTTGGTGTTTTGTCAGCCTGGTCAATTACAAAGTGCTTCCAGAAGTATGCTTGAAGTAGGAATTCTTCCCCTTCCAAAATGTTTTCATGCTGAATTTAGGTTGTTTGAAAATGACTATCAAAAGCAATGTCAAGGAAGACAAATATCAGATAGCATCATCAACAAATATTTGCTGAGTGCCGAATATCTATAATGTCGAGTGTGGGAGGTTATAAAAGCAGATGGAGGATGTAATTCTTTCCCCTTGAAGCTAGTGTTCTTAAATATGATAAATGAAAGCCTGGGCATCACATTCAGGAAACCCTGAAATTACTATGCAAACTTGGGTGTGTGAGTGCCTATGCACTTTATGTGGGTGTGGAGTGAGGGTAGTGTAAATTATGATAGTATCAACCTTTTTGTTGTTGTTAGATCCTTGAAGTATCCCATGACTGCAAAAATGTCAACCATTACTCTCCTTAGGTCACATCTAAATGGTAACTGAGGAAAGCTCAAATACAAACCCGCTTTTCATTGCAATGCTGACCAGTCCAAGATTTGGAGGCTCTTATGTGGTCCAGCATCAAGAGTAATTATAGTATTAAGATTGGCTTACTTTCTGTGAAATTAATGATAACCTGAGCTCCATCCCACTGCCTAATCAGCCTCTTTCAGACAACCAAAATGATACCAGTTTTGACCTGAAATCTAGGGCAAAATGGATTACATAGACTATAGAAGTGGGCTGGCTTTCTTTCTTTCTTTCTTTCTTTCTTTCTTCCTTCCTTCCCTTTCTTTCTATTCACATAACACCTAAAAATTTTGGGCAATCCATGTGCTCCCTAGCATATAAAAAGTGGCAAAATCTTTTTTTTAAGTTTAAATATTTTCAAAGAATATAATTTCTGGTATGTTGTAAATATTGACATTTGAATGCAAAACTGCTGCCCCACTTTTTAAAAATGTATCCAATGGAGTATAAATACCATAGAGCCTTGGTTTGGACCATGATGCATTTAAAAAATACATGCACACACACAAAAATTAAAAATACATGCATGGGATCTTCTTTAACAGTCAGAAATTTAATATTGTTCCTTTCTCTTCTTGAATCCAATTTCCACTCCACTCTCCCTGAATATCCTAATTTATCCTAATGTAGAATATTTTTATAGTTAGAGATCTTTTATTGTTCATGGAAGTTTGCAACCAAAAATGTATGTAATTAAACTCTTAAAAAGATAATATTCTGTGTCCATAATGATTTATGTTTTCTAATGTTTTATCCAGATAAAATTATCATTATAACACTATTTAGTACACCGTTGCTGGAAACAATGTAAACGTAGCATGAGATTGATGGCAAAAGCATCAAGGGCCACCATGGGTTGAAGTAGGGTCTATTTCCTCCAGCACTCTGCTTTGCTCTGGTGGGACTCTCCCCTTGAAGCACTGTGCTCTTTGACAATAGTGCAGATAAGAAAGATGCAAAATCCTTGCAAAAGTCACTATCACTCTTCTCCATTCTATAATGTCTGAATTCAAGAAATCAAGGAGTTAGCCTTCACGCACAACAGTGTTTTGGATGTTCTCTCTGATTAGCAGTCCAGAGTTATCCAGAGCACTACCATGCTGGATAGTAAGGAAGTAGGCTTGATTTTGTCAAGTGAGGGAAGATTGGTTGTGATGAGAATATAACCATTCTTCAAGAAAAGAATGGAGGAAATTAGAAAATAATTTGAAGAAAGCCTCCCACTAGTTTCAAGACTTGTGGTAATATGTCAATAAAATAAGGATGCCATTGAATTACACCTGCCTGTGTTCACACCCCTTCAATGACATGCTGTTGCTCTTCTGCTCTTCCCATTGAACGCTGTTTGCTCTATGCCCCTGTTTAAACAACAGAAAGTCATGAAACTGACATTAATGTGAGTTCTGGTGTGGAAATTTTAAGTGCCCTTGAAGCATCTCGGGGTGCCTGGGTGGCTCAGTCTCACTGGCCACTGACCCTTGATATTGGCTTGGGCCATAATATCTGGATCCTGCAATAGAACCCCGCCTTCCACTCTGTGCTCAGAAGGGAGTTTGCCTCTCTCCCTCTCCTTCTGCCCCTCCATGCCGCTCACTCTCACTTTCCCTCTCTCTCAAGTAAATAAATAAATCTTAAATAAAGAGAGAGAGGACTCTTGCAGCTTCTGCTTGGACATTTTCGGGAACCTCAATGTGGTATGCTGTGTGAAAGCTCTGTGCAGCCTATTCTGTGGTGAGCTGACATGAGGAGAAGAAGAAAAGTATCATACAACCCACATCAACTATCAGATATGGGAGCATAGGCCATCCTAGACCCATAAGCCATGCTGACTCTCCAACTGAAGGCTGGAAAGACAGAAGAACTGTCCTGATTGCCTATCCCCAGAATCGTGAAGATGTAAATTCACTGTTGTTTTAAATCACTAAGATTTGGGATGGCTGGCTAGGCAGGAATAAATTACTTAAGCACCTGCAAACCTTATAAGACATTCTCTAAAATTTAGATATTTAGGTATCCATTTTTTTATTGACAAGCCCTCCCATAAAATGAAGCGGTTTTATTTTCACAAATGAAATACAAGATGTTCCAGATTTTTGATTAAAAAGAATTGTCTTAGCAATGAAAATCTATGTAAAAAGAACTTTAAAAAAACCCTAATATAAATAAATATAAATGCCTAAATCTAGGTTTGAACACGTGGAAGCACACCATACACACACAGACACACACACTCACCCCCCAACTCACACACATTCATCCTATAAAGTCAATTAGAAATCAATTAAATTCAATTTGAAGTATTAAAGTCAGGTCAAATTTTTATGTGTATTAAAAAGAACAGAATCTGGCTCATAATATATACACAAGAATATTACAGGGAATAATCAAATGAGTTATTTTATTGTGTAAATAATATCGACCACTTCTAACAAAAATGACATTGATTTGGGAATTTGGGACACAACCACAACATCTGTAATAAAGTATTATTTTCCATCTTACACAGACAACATCATAAAGTATTTCTTTTAGTCTAAACCACAATTCTTGTAGAGGTCTAAAAGGTTTTATGTAGTATATTAAAAAGGCAAAATAAAAACCAAATGATTTGGGAGAACTATGAGCTAATTTGCAAATACAAAGTTTAAGTTCTCTCCACTTTATGTCTAAATCATTTTTCAATTGGTTTAAATATATATATATTTTTTTTTTGGACACTCTGGGATTAAGGAAATTCCTCACGCCATACTTGACATGCATGATGCTGAGTGGCAGAGGACACTTCAGAACTATGCCTATCTCCTAGAAGAGCATTTTGCTTCCAAGAAGACAGAGTGTGATATCAGAAGTTAACAAATGTGCTGAATGTGGAGAACATACATTGTGAAATTAATACAGTCACGGAGCACTGGATCAGGCAAGACTTTGGAAGTCTGTATTTTGACCTGCAAATGAAGGAAATGGAGTACAGAGAACAGAATTACAATTAAACAGTGTGTAGCAGTCTGGGTAGTCAGGATTCAAATACAGACCTTTTCCTTTTCACCAAAATGGGCTTTTGTTTAGAAGCACAGAATTCCCTACTGGAAACCCCTGGGGCCAGATATTTGGGATTCTGTGTCTCAGAGTCTTAGCTGTGCGGGGTCTATACTTCATACCATCCCCAATAGGATCTGAGATAATATCCCCTGCACGAATATGTTAACAGTTCTGTAATGAAAAGTGTGACTCTTCACTCCAAGTGGTATAAACACAAATTTTAAAAGCTCCTCTCAGTTCAGGTCAGTTTCTGCTGCCTGATGAGTTTGTTGCCAAACTTCCAAAGGGGGAGAAGAAAAAAAAAAAAAAAAAGACAAGACACCTTTCTTTGGATTTTGGAACTCCAAACAAGAGATCTGGGACCCCCTATATTTCTTACTTAGAATTTTCTTTTGGGGCGCCTGGCTGGCTAGATTGTGACTCTTGATCCTGGGGTTATGAGTTCGAGCTCCATGTTGAATATAGAGATTACTTAAAAAATCTTTAAGATAATTTTCTCTTAATCTTTGGCCAGAGGTCTCTTTTCCTACAAGTGTAGGAAGAGCGAATCTGCCACATGTAGTGGAAGTTTAATTTCCTTAATTTAAAAAAAAAAAAAAAAAGGGCACACTGAGGGTCAACCATAGCTGTGTGTGACAATATGGCACAAGTGTGAGCATTCTGGGTGACACCAGATGAACTGAGTGTGTACGAAGAGGAAGAACACTATCTCTTGACTACATATTTATAAAGTTCTGAGTTAATTATTGAATTTTTGAGAGTTATATATGATTCCAATTTAAAAATGGATCTTTTTTAAAGATTTTGTTGATTCATCTGACAGAGATACTGTGAGAGAGAGAACACAAGCAGGAGGAGTAGGAGAGAAGCAGGCTTTCCGCTGAGCAGGGAGCCCGATGCAGGGCTCGATCCAGGACCCTGGGATCATGATCTGAGTCCAAGGCAGACACTTAACAACTGACCCATCCAGGCATCCCTAAAAATGAATTTCTAGAAAGAGTTTATAATCTTTTGTATATTCTTTTTTTTTTTTTTTTTTTTTAGAAAGAGGCCTTTCTTTTTTTTCTTTTTTTAAGATTTTATTTATTTATTTGACAGAGAGAGTTCACAGTAGACAGATAGGCAGGCAGAGAGAGAGAGAGGGAAGCAGGCTCCCTGCTGAGCAGAGATCCCGATGCGGGACTCGATCCCAGGATCCTGAGATCATGACCTGAGCCGAAGGCAGCGGCTTAACCCACTGAGCCACCCAGGTGCCCCTCTTTTTTATATTCTTTTTATACTTTTTTCTAAAACCCCCAATACCTTTAATACTCATTTGATTTTTGTGAGAGACATTACAAGTTCCCCAAATGGACCTATTCTCTTTCCAGGTCCCTGGAATTTAGGCTTCTCCACTTCTTAAAAAGGGGTATGGTCATATAACTAGCCTCGGTTCAAGGATCGATGGGAGAAATGGCGTGTGTCAATTCTGGGAGATGCACCGAAAGACAAGGAATAATCCCTTGATCTCACTTCCACCGTTTCAGCAGATTCTTGTGTCTGCATGTCAAGGAGATCACACACTAGAGCCCCTACCAGTCTTGGCTCCCAAGTGACTAGATGGGGAAAGCACTAGTCTTTTCCTTCTCTAATTCCAACCTGTTCTAAACCTCTAGCAGAGCTGAAAACGAGATTGCAACTTTAAGCTACTAAGATTTTTCAGGCTGATGGGGTAATTTCAGCATAATCTAGACTATTTGACGGGAAAAATAATTTCTCCACTGAATGGCTGTTTAGCTCTCTGTCATTCTGACTCTGGACTTTGTCTGCAAAGTTTCAAAATCTTTTTAATCTCTATTCTAAATGCCAAAGTCAAACAGCGTGCCTGGCTCATTGAGATGAATACATAAAGTACAGATCCGACCCCCTCAAATGCTTTGGTAAACTACCATCCCACAGCATAGGTCCCATTCTTTCAAGACTAAGGGAGTATGGCTACATTTACATAACAATGTGGTATCATAGTTCTACAAATACTGAAGATTTAATGGCATATTCTTTTTCTCTCCAGTTTTTAAAATTGGTTGTAGCAGCTAATCAAGAGTTGTAGTGATCTGCTCAAAATAAAGAAAGAATCTGGAAAAGCTTAAGAGGCAAAGTATTATATGAGAAGAGCCAACTGTTGTACATGAATTTGAAAGAAACTATATTGATATTATAGAACAAAATCAGCATATCTAAAATCCAAAATAGCCCAAATCCCCATATTAAATTCTATGAATCTCAGTTTAATCTAGGTATTATAAACTATTCGGGAGCTTAGAAGAATGAATATTTTAGTCAGAACTAGATGTTTTAGCAAAAGTCCTTTGCAGTCACCCCCTCTCCTGTGTGAATTCTCCAATGGAAGCACCCAGAGTCACTTGGTGTCCTCACAGCACGTGCGAGCAAGAGAGACCTAATGTCTATAATAATCTCATCCTTGACCTTCATGGTTTCTAGTTATTGTTTTTTCAAAAACTCTTTTGAAATCAGAGTCAGGGGTTATATATTGGCTTGATAGAGGAAAAAAAATTGGAATATTGGAAACCGCAGTTAAGTTGCATTGGAGTTTCAGTGGTATGTATGTGGCTATGGTGTGTGTGTGAGTGTGTGACAGAGAGAGAGAGCAAAGATTTTTAAATTCTCTTAACTGGAATTCGGATGTGTTGAAATTTGATTCTTGCCTTATACAGCCATCTTAAATGAAACTGTTTCAAAAGGGTTCTTTAAAGTCACCTAATATGTGCAATGAGGAAATTAAAACATAAAAGAATATATTTCTACATGCAGGCTGTTTTGAGTTATCATAGCAAAGAAGCCGAATAAATAGAAAAAGCCAACTTATAAGTTTAAAAATCATCTTTTTAAAATAAGAAACAAAATCCATAAAATTTGTGAAACCGAGGTTTATTTACAAGTATTATTAAAAGCATGCTATACTTTTCAATCTGTAAAGTGGGTATAAGTTCCTTTTACAGCTGGTTGATGATCAGCTGAAATAAAATCGGAAATGTTTTGCAATGAAAAACCAATTTAGGAAGGTAAAATATGGTTTTAACTTTATATTTTCCTTGGTGATAATTTTAATGTAATTTAATAGGTTTTCCACATCGGATCTGCATTTTTATATACTTCATGTTAATTGCAGACACATTCACTGTTTAAACTTGTCAAAGTTGTGGTAGGCTAGCTGAATTAAGCCTCGTCTGGGCTGAACTGAGTTTATCGAAATGACATTGGTAGATATGCAAGTGGTACTGCTTTATTCAGACCCCAAACTTGATTATTTTCAAGGAAATGTAAGTCTCTTTCAAGAACACACATCAGATCCAATTTACCCACACGTTTAACCTACCATGTAAGTACAAATATGGAAATACAATTTTAGTTATATATATTTTTTAAACTAGAATCCTTCACTTACTCTGTGGTTTTCATTAATTGCTGCATACAAATAGTCAGTTAGGTGAGCAGATACAACCCTGTAAGACTTTTAAGCAAAATCAACACTTTCTGCGAGCTCATGAGAATATTTGTTGATTGCTACACTTTTGCATTATTTAAGCTGTCTCACAGATCTGAGATTCACATACACTAATTCAGCTATAGTTTGCATGTTGAAAAATATCACAAAGGGTCTCCAGTAATGAATCCATCTGTGTACAGTATTTAAGATCTGGGTCCTTAAAGTACATTGGAGAATACTTATCAAAACTCTGATCGACAGCCAGCAGTTCATCTAAGATGCTAAATCTATCTTCAATGCGTTAGAGACTCCTTCCTGCCGCTCATTACATTTTTGGTTGTTGTTATTTGTTTGTTTATTGGCCTCCTAAAGTAGTTGCTTCCATCAAGTTCATTTTGCTATTTCCTTAAATCTTACCTCCCCCTGCTGGCTGTGCAACATGGAACTTGTCTAGGTAGAGTAAAAAATAGTTGGCAAAAGTTGGAGACCTTTCAGAAGGGTGACTAGTAAAAATAAATGCCTGTGTACACGTGTATAGAAATCGATGCACACACGTGTACACACACGCACACAAGGAAACTGAACTTTTCCATAAACTAAACTGAGTCACAGATGAAAAGTTTTTAGGTGATAATCCACAGGCACAGTTGTATTTGAAAGGGTAATATCATAGTTTTAGCAGGAAAGACACTCAAGATACAGTGCACATTCACAGATGCTAGAGGCGCAGAGAGCAAAGCATCATACTTTAATATGGTCCTAGTCCCAGTTAGCACATCATCTACCCAACATGCACAGTGACTTATCAGGAATGCTGAGAACACAAACACTCTTAGTCCTATGTATCCATTCATTTACTAGTAGGCCAAAGTCATTGATTAGGTAGCAATAAAGTGGATCGTTCCATCGAACTTTGGTTGCCTTACAAAGACATCACTAAGTCTACAGGTACTTTCGACCATGTCCCACCTTTCTGAATTACAGATGGGTCCTTCGACTAGGATATCCAATCTGCAATGCTGAAATTGCTTGCTAAATCAAACATACACGGAACCACAGGATGCATAATTTTCAGAACTGCGTCTACATGGTCTGCAATTTACATGAAATTGCTATGTTTTGGTTAAATGGCACCTTAGCTTCCAAGCAACACTCTTTCAATAGTTGTTTCTTTAATTATTATTTAATTTTGTGGTTATGACTGGTTTTCAGTTAAAGAGGGTACTACTGACAAATTCAATTAAATGAAAATAGAGGACTTAATGGTCCATGATAATGCTTCATTTCATACATAATATTTTATCATTTTCTGTGCAAATTTGTAATGAGTGCTTGGTTTGTATTAATAAATACTTACATTTAGGCCACATAAAGTACAGTAATTAAAATAATTTGCTAATAATATTTACTTATAAGTGCTCTAAAAACAATTAACCCATTGATTCCAATCACTTTTACTAAACTAATTTCGAAGAATGCAATTCTTTGGCATCAAAAATATTATTTCAATGTTACTTTTAATAAGGTGCCCTGGGTGCTGTTTTATTGTATTTTAATAGAGCATGTTATACATCTGCTGCTTTCTGAACACAAATTTCATAGAAAAGTGGCAAACAAAAATTTAAACAAAACTACCATTTTTGGGAATTTTGAACAAAAAACACATATGTTATAGATTTCCTTTCCAAATATTTAAACTGAGAAATGTAACTGTTTATTGTATTGAAATGAGTAAAAGTTGGTTGCCTTTTGCTCTTTAAAGTAAATGTTGCTCTATGGTATTTTTTGCTTATAACCTATAACAGAAATCATCTGCAGACAATTTACATTCCTTCTCATATGACAAAAAGATACGCTGCCTCCCCAAATGAGTAGAAATCTTATTTACAAATACATCGCAGAATCTGTGTTACTCATAATTCAAAGAGATTACAGCTAAGATTTAAATATACACCGGCAAGATGTATAAGCCAACATAAAAGAGAGATAACTTTATTTTATGCCGTAGAAAGTTGGAATTAAATTTGCGTGGTATTATCCAGTTTTCTAGTCCATGTGAAAAAGGAGCAATTAAAGTACTTTTTACATCCCACTTCCAGAAATGTGGTCAGTAATTGGCTCGTCACCGATTCAGGTTTTTGTGAAAGTGGCGATGTGCATGGGATGCCAACAGAAGGAAATTAGAGAGTTTTTAAGATGAAACAACCTTCTTTTTCAGTGCTTCTTCCTGCTGACCTTGAATCAACAACCTAAGAATAAGAAGAACCGAAACACCAACGGACATGAAGCTCTGACTTTATAAAGTAAGCTAAGGAAAGTCAACAGACATCTTGGTGTACTCTCTTCTTTTCAAACCAACAGTGAGAAAATGCAAACCTCACTGAACTCTTCAGATTACTAAAGCCTGAGGCATTTGCTTTTAAAAAGAAATGAAGGTCTAGATTCTTTACAGAAAGCCCTTATTTTAAAAGGCAAGTTAGAAATGATGACCTTAATTTTTACATCAAAATTCAAGGTACCCGAAGATAAGTCTTCATCAAAAGTGCCACTTCAAACAATTCCTTGTAAATGCCACTTGGCTCTAACATGTAAAGTGAAATTATTGCTATTTTACAGGTGAGAAAAACACAACTTCAGGTCAAACACTGAATAATAGGAAGGCTGGACGTGTGGCTCAGATGTCCCTGGGCCCATGGGTTAATGCCTTAACTTGTCTCCTAAAACCTTATGGAAATATAAGTCCGTACGCTTTTATTTAAGGTTGATAGTTTGAGTGATTTTAATAGGATTGACACAACATATCTAATGATTATATATCTCACATCATCTAAACAGAGTGGGAATGAAAATATCCCAGCACACATATGCATGTGTAGAGAAGGAGGGTTTGGTTGTTGCAAGCGCTAGATGTAGCAGTTAGTTCCACCAATAGCTAAACAGGAAGAGGCATGGGTATCATCCTCCTTCGAGACGTGGGGACCACACCATTTATGTGAGTTCATAGAAGAAGAGAACTGGAAGCAATTTTAATCAATCAGCCTTTTCTACTAGGGCTTCGTGCCTCAGACTACAGGCTGTGCTGAGGGAATGACTAGATCTGAGCTATCTGCCCCAAAATCATTCCCCCCAGGTAAAACAATTCAATTACATACATTCTATTGTTTACAAAATCAGCGAACTCCTCCTGTTTTTGCTCCAGAAAGTTCTGCACCTGGCTATTTTATACATATATATGTATAAAATGGCCAATACTGAGGAAATCATTCAATAGGCTCTTTCTTTTTCCACATTTCGAGAAGAGCTTCATTTGTAAAATATTTCCTCGGATCCCTAACATCAATTATATTGTGGAGAACGCTTCTGTCAAAGTATTAATGGCTGCCTCATTTCTCTTGCTGAAGCTTCTGTTGGTACAACAGGAGCTGATTCTGCCTCTTCCCTGGCAAAATATGCCAGAGGAATCAGGAAGCTGGTGTTTCAGAACTCAGGGACTGCTTGCCTTTCTCGTCGCAGGCATGTCACAGAAGCTTCAGCAACTGTTGCTCCAAGCACGGGAGATGTGAAACTTTTCTGTCTGGTTGCCTTTGGAGAAGTGGATAAATGTTAAAAACTTCAGCCCGGGACATATCCTCAGAATCACAGATAAAACGAGACGGCTTGCTCTCCTTGAGGGGAGCAGATGACACACACCGCCTAACCGGCCAGCAGAAGACAGCCCTTGCTCTCCCTGGGCTTTCTTTTAAAATTGGAGTTTGATTGCCCCTTATTGATGCCATAAAGCAAATTGCTTAGACATACATATTTTCCACTGAATTTAAACGTGCTCACCCTGAAACCCAAGATGGTCCGGTTCACAAACTTCCACCTGACATTTGAATGTCACTTACATGAACTGAGCACAAATAGGCATTAGCACTCTCACAACACCCTGTTTGGGAAGCTTCTGTGAGCAATAACATCTTTCTTTTGCGTTAGTGTAAGAGATGCATGAGAGATGGGATTGTTCTGCCTGAAACCCCACTCTGCTCAGTTTAACCCCACAGTTCCTCTAGGCTTCCACTCACACGGGCCATTAAGATCTACCTATTGTGTTTCCTTTTCATTTCATTCTACCTGCTTTCTTTAAAGTGATGTTGTTCCTTCACAGAATAGTGGCCGTGGATTTTTGCCCAGTTCGTTCTCTTGTTTACTGCACCCTGTGACAAGAGATTCAGCGATTATGCCAGAAGCCTTGAGGGCTCATTCCTTTGCGCTGGCCAGTAGCCGTAGAGAGAGAGGCTGGTCATCTGTTCCTGATGTTCTCATTTTATAAGTCACCGACTCAAGATTTGCTAGGCCTCCTTCTTATTTTAATATTTCATGATGTTCACACTAAGTGTTGTACTAAAGATACAGGCCTGGCAAGTGCTCATTGCTGATAAAATGCTGTGATGCAGGGAGATAGGTTTTAGCCACTGGATGAACAACTTATCCCCATGCTGAAAAATATCAAATCAGCTCTTCCCTTGTAACACAAATTGCTAAGTAAAGCAATTTAGTTAGAAGCAAAATATATCATTAAAGAAAACACTCCATCTTCAGAATAACTTGATCAGTTATTTCATTGGCTGAGAAGTTAAATAGGAGCCAAATTAAACCATAACTCCTCTTCTGTAAGACACAGTGATAGAACTAGAAAGGGGAGCTACTTCAGTGACAAAATAGTTTTGTTCTGTTTTTTGAAGATGGAGAAACTAAAATGAGGTAAAAAAT
The DNA here is from genome assembly GCF_011764305.1 of Mustela putorius furo. NCBI lineage: Eukaryota > Metazoa > Chordata > Mammalia > Carnivora > Mustelidae > Mustela > Mustela putorius. The sequence continues at coordinate 7,114,450 of NW_025421321.1, forward strand.
TAAAAAAAAATGAGGAAGAATATTTCTCTTTCTAGGTAATGATGGGGAAAATGAATTAATGTGTGAAATACTCAGATTTGATTGTCGTTGGTTCTGCTACATGAACTTGGCCTGGTTAACAAACACATACACACTTAAAAGAGAGGCACGTTTAGAGTGAACATATGTGTGCGAAGACAGAGAAGCTCTCAGAAATAAGTCATGGCTTTGGGAGGCAAGATTGGCTTGGTCATGTTGAATAGGAAGTAGAGGAAAAAAAACCCACACAAAATGCAGTTGGGGGTAAAGAAAAAGTGTTAATATACTTAAATATCTTTCAAAAATACAATGTGAGGCAAAACTTTCAACAGAGAAGGTACAGAAGTGGTACCTGTGCTGTGGCTGAATGAATGAATGAATGAATGGATGAATGAAAGGTGCTAAAGATACATACACAGGGAGTCCTTCCAAATGGAAGAGCCACAATCATGCCCCATGGTCTGCCTCCAAAGAAAACCCATAGTTAAAAAAAATAAATAAGAAGGAAGGTAGGAAGGAAGGAAGGAGGGGAAAAGGGAGGGAGGGAGGGAGGAAACAAAGAAAAGAAAGAAAGAAAAAGTGTTTTCAGATAATGCTTTAAATGTTGACTCTTTTGTAAGCTCAACAAACTCAGTTATGGTATGCTTCCATCCAAAGGCTGTCTAAGTTATTCTTAGGACCTGCTTAGGCTTCACTTGAGAGGTTTTGAGTAAAATGCAATCTCTAATGGATGTTTTACGGTCAATTGTTTATATTATGCACTGGCTTTTTGGTAGACTTTCCATGTTTGGAACAAATCCAGCGCATCATACCAGGGCAGTTGGAACATGTCTGTTCAGTAATGTCCATGTGCTAAAAATCCCCCAGAGAGATCTACTGGGAGAGGATTAAAACTTGCCATCGCGCCAAATAACAAATCTTTGTTGGTTCTCTGCAGTATGCAGCGATGTTAGAGCTCATGTTACAGGTTAATTGCTTTCAGTGGTGGAGTAGCCTGAGTAAGGTTTTCCTTGGCTTAGCAGAGTATTAATAAGGAAACCCAACACAACGTGACCACCAATAGCAGGGGCAGAGCTCTGGCCGGCGACGGCAGCAAATGGCCAATGGGAACGCTCCAGTGCCGTGGGACCATCTGATATGCAGAGCCCAGAAGTTCATTACCTTAACGTGGTCTACTATCTCCCAGCAGCGAAGACCTCTTCCTGAGGACTTTGGGAGACTCAGACAAACGGTGCACAAAAAAAATGTTGTGTTTTAGGGTACAAAATGGAGAAGAAAAAGAATACAGGTCATCAGCCGGAAATCCAGAGAATTTTGATGTGGTCCACTCGCTAGATTTGTGTAGCCCGGGACTAGCCTTTATTACTTTACTTCGCGTTTTCTTAAATAAAAATAAGATTGCCCATCGCTGGAAATCGGGTCCCAATTTTATCTACAGCCTTTTTTGCAGCCTGATTATAAACCCCTGAAAATCAGCATTCTTGGTATAATGGGACTACTGTGTATCGTTCACTATCACAGCCTGAGCAGTACTAATTACCCATTCTGTACTTAGAAAGTAGAAGGATAGAGCCTATATGCATTTACAGCACCCATGTTTGCAGAGGTAGCTAGCCGTCAGCATTTTCATTCTGTACGAAATGCCTGAGAAGATTTTAGAAATGGCAAAGCTGCCTCTTTAGCATCAATCTACATTGCAATTTTAGCAAACCAGCATTACTCAGAACACCATACAGTATATCCCAGTGTACACAGTCAAAGTCCAATTTGAATCTGTGGGATGAATTAAAATACCATATACTAAAGAGCCGTTCAAAAATAGTAAAACTACCGTAGCTACCAGCTGCAATCTTATTTTTCTCGAAAACTCTTCTCCGTTTAAGTAAGATCAGCATATGGCTTAGCCAAACTGTATACCTTTTAATAACTCCGTAAAAACGGACTTGTTGGAGCCTTTTACAGCACAGGTAGGGAGAAGGGCTGATAAATTCGATTCTTACAACTGGGGTCTCCCTACGTGCTCAAAACCGTGCTAGTCCCAAGATACACACACACACACACACACACACACACACACACACACAAAGTATGTATCTGATCTCTTGCCTTTTCATTGCTCTGCAAGCGTCACATCGTGCATTTCTACTCCAGCGATTCTGTAGCAAGATACATACACAATAACAATTGTCAGAGCCCGTGCTCAGACCCTGACCACCTAGAAAGAAATGTTCTCTGCTGTGAGTCGTGCCCCGCGCGCAGCCGGCTGCAGTTTCTGCATGGCTGGTGCGGGACAATGTCTTACAATCGGCTTCGAAATGTGGTGTCAGTCAGCGCTCTGGCACATGTGCAACCTCAAAGGGTGAAAGAAGACGCGCCAAGGCCGCGGTCAGTGACTGGTGGCCCGGCCCGGCCGGTGTGTGGGTGAAGTCGGGTGGAAGGAAGCACGTTGGGGCTGTGGCATTCCCCGTGCTCTGACAACAAGCGACCCACGGAGAGCGTTCCTTTTCTTGTCCCGGAGCCACCGTCCCCTCCTGCCCTTTCTGCCCCCGCCCCTCCCCCTTCACCTCACCCCCACCGCGCCCGCCTTTGGTGAAAGAAAGAAACCCAAGTGCCACAAAAGGCCAAGGGTAGCTCAGTTTCAGACCCCAGGGCAACATGTGTTCAGCGAACAAGGGTGTAAGAAACACTGAATATAGCAGTTAATACTTCAGACCTACGATTTTCTGACTATAGTTTTCTTTGTACCCATGCATATTTATTGCCGTTCAAAGAGATTGTGCTCGCGTACCAGCAAACAGCTATTGAGAACACAGCAAATCTTAAACTGATTAAGGCACTGGAGTTTGCTAAAGATGTGGCATGCTAAGAATCAGGAGAAAGCCATGGAATATTAAAAAAATATTAATAATGTCAGTTCTAATAATTCAATCCCTGATTTATTTTGGTAGAGTCCTAGTCCAAGTGGCCTGCCCTGTCTTTTTTCTTAAGAATGAACAAAGATCATGGAACAGATTGCAACCTAGGTAAATTGCATGTCTGTTTACAATTCTATTTCACATATTCTATATATCATTTGCAAACTATTCCCCAAAGAAATATGTATCAAACTTTTGGAAAAAAAAATAAAGATTTGATGACAATCTGTTTTCCTTTCATTTGTTTCAGATGTGGCAGATTTCTAGATTTCTTTGTATTTTGAATAAAGTGTCCTGTCATGTTCGTCATCGTTTGCTTTTGTTCTCTCATAAACTACATTTCTTGAAATGATGTCAGCACAATTAAGAAAAGAAAGCCAAAGACCTTCCAGAAGATTGGAGTGAAGTTTACGTGTGCAGGGGACTCGTGAAATGCTGAACATATCCCTTGGGGGCAAAAAGGAATTACATTGTCCCCCCCGCCCCCACCATATCCTTTTACTTAGAGGAATAGGCAATTTGTGAGTTTTAAGGGCTTGTCATTGCAAAGATGTCCTAGGTTATACTTGGAGGAAACGGTTGAGTATTGTAGCATATTTATGAACATGTTTTCATAGTCTGCACTTTTGGGATGGGAAATTATTCCGTAGTAATTAATTGCTGCAACTGTTTTAACTGTCAAAACGAAAGATTAATCTTGCAGGAGCAGTTTAACCAGTCGAAGAACCAATGGCAGCTGCTCAGGAGGGTGACTCATAGAAAACACTCAGGAAGAGCAGGGAGTCTGAACCACACACTAAATGGATCTAACAGCTCAATTCTAGCATTACTCACAATGTATTAATAGGATCTTCTTACTCCTAACTTACCACTGAACTCAGACAAAAACACTCTCATTAGGAGGAATTTCTATCCCATTACAAAGAAGGGCTCTTAGATCACACTAAACACCATTGTGCCCTAAACATTTAATTACTGTTTGTAGTGGAATTTAAATCATTGGGGAAAAAAACACATTTTTTAAAATGTCTTCAAAAATAATTATGAGAAAAACCAATCAATACCACTGTGTTCATTTGGCATATAGGCGTGTAATAAACATGCATTATAGAGCCAATCATTGTGATTAATTGTAAGCAGGCTTGGGCATAAAACTTGACTTTGGCTTAGAAGCGAGATACACACATTTAGAAATAAATGGTAAGGATCACTGGTGAAACATGTTACAGAGCTTGGGAAAAGAAGCAGTTACTCAGTGAAAAGGCTTTTGGCAACTATTGACCTTTGAGTTCCTGACTTAAAGGACACACAAACAACACCATTCTCCAGCAAGTTTTCCTTGATAACCTGCTGGAAAGGGGACAGAATATCCTGAAGCCATTTGACATGCACAATTTAGCAATTATGTGGTCAGAGGAGGAATGATTCTGTTAAACCGTGGGGAATTGCTGGTGTTTACAGCCTTTACACATTCATAGAAAAATCTAAAATCTAACACAGCATAATCAATATCAGAATGGATTCTCCTTTCCAGCAATGAATGATAACGTACCTTCGACGGAAAAAGTAATTTGATAGATTTCATATATTTGATTCAATCGGCTCTCTCCCCCAAAAAAGGAATAAATGGAGGTGTAAGGCTATGTAGTAAGGAGATATTTACTCCTACAGTTAAATTAGGACTACAAAGTACTGTGAGTCAAAAGTCATGTGATGATTCTTTTTTTTTTTTTTTAATTTGGATTTAAAAAAAGTAACATCTTCCCAGGTGAAAAATAACTAAGTTTACTTAACTTCTCAGCTAAGAGAATTTGTTCGCTTTCTAAATCACCGTTGATCTCATAGCCATTTTTATTTATTTTTATTTTACCGTCCATGCAGAAGTATGGACATGAGACCAATAATGTTAATGACTTAAGTACTGATTTTAATTTTTTTCCCCCCCAAGGGAGATGTTCAGCATTTCATGAGTCCCCTGCAGCCTAACTGGGGACTCTCCATTCATTTCCTCTCCAAATAATTTAAAGCTGTTTTCCTTTCTTTTAGTTTGTCTTGATATGAAAATATATTGTGTTTGCATTTTTCTTTGTAACAAATAAATAGATAGAAAATCACTTTCTTCCCCTCCTTAAAAAGTAAAATCCTGCTCAAACTCTTAGAGTCCCATGAAAGCGCTGCTCTGCATTTCCGCTCTGGATGCTTCGCTTTTAATGGGTTGTTTCCACCAACTCCTGCATTCATCAATCAGAGATCAGTTGTAGCATGGCTGATTGGGTCCCCCTCCACCTCCATCATTCCCTGCTGCCCTGGCACTGCCTGCCAAATGTTGTAGGAAGTGCCTTGAAGAGTGACAGCAGATAACAGCAGCACCCTCAGTGTGTGCTGGTGGGTCACTGCCATCCCCACAGGGGGCTCACAACAGCTGCTCTCTAAACACAGGGATGGAAGTACCATCAGCTTGCTGCAGCCCATCGCTTACTGTGCTCTTAACCCGGCTCCGTACATCTATACCTTACTCCCACTGTCTGCTCCAGTCACTTAAGTGGTATCTGTAATGAAGACTCCAGTTTTTGCTGTTTTGTTTTGGTGGGTTTTTGTTGTTGTTGTTGTTTGTTTGTTTGTTTTTTAAGAAAAAAAAAAAGAGGTCAAGCAATCCAAACTACACGGGTTAAAGAATGAATTAAGGCCTTTCATAATCTAATCAAGAGTATCTCCATATGAAATGATCATGTTGATACTGGCAAATTCAAGAGATAAGGAAAGAGCGGTTGGCATAGCAATTGGATATTGCTGCTCCAACGATCCCAAAGTGCCCTCTTTCTCTGATGTAGTCTTCATGCAAGTGTGATTTTTCAGCATATGGGGTATAGAAGGATAGGGCTCCCTGAACTAAGTCGCACAAATTGATATTCCCCCATGGGGACTTAACTTTTGGAGAACTACCTGGCAAGGAAATTTCTGTGAACATTCTGCAGGACACAAAAGATAATACTAGGGCTCTTGAACTGTTTCCTTATTGTGCTTTATCTCCGACGGATGTCTTTTTGTTCATTGCATCTCTTGTACAGATAGAGTGGCTATAACCTTCTGCTTTAGAGGGATGAAATATGACAGTCTTTCACATGCTGATATGCTGAACAAAAGTGTCTGTGCCCCTTATTTGATTACTTAAGGCCTTAGTGGCAAGAGACAACAAATTGATATCTTTGATAGTATTTCTTATATGAATTAGGAAAGTCAGATTTGGCTTATTGTATTCTTGCTATTAAAATATTATTGAATTATCGTAGTCTTTCCTTTTAGAGTGAATTTCCAGTTATATCTTAAACACTTTGACACACACACACACATATACACACACACCCCACACACAGCATATTATCTGGTAATAAACAAGGTCTTGCTGAGTATAAAATCATGGGCACTGTGTTAACAAGGCGGTTACCAGGTAGAAAACTTGAGCACAAGTTTTTGATGCCTCTATACCTTAGCTTTGTGACCTTGAGCAAGTTACCTTCCCTCTCTGAACCTTATATCCCCTAAAATGAGATAAAACCAATTCGTAGGTTCTGGGAGAGGTTTAAATGACATAGAACGTATGAAGTGCTTCTTACATAAAAGACTGGCATCATGATCTCCTTCACATCTTTGTTAAAAGTGCAACATACTCCTTTCCCACCCCCCCAAGACACTTTCTCTTCCTTGCTTTATTCTTTCTTTAGAATACTCTTCACTCTGAAACATGTCTAAAATTTCCATGTCTGCTTCTTTTTTTGTCTGTATTCCCCTCACTAAAATATGAGCTCATGAGGTCAGAGATCTTTGACTGTCTTGTTTATGACTATGTCCACATTACTACAACTCTGTAAATATTTGTTGGTTGAGTGAATAAATATATTAACAAATTAATAAAGGGTTGGATCTATTTAAAATTCCTCTTGGGGAATTACATTTCGGTGAATTGACTTTGTCATAAACTTACTGAAAAAAATCTCTTTCCAAACTTTTCAGGCCAAATAGAATATTTTCTTCCAAATATACAAAGTAAAATTTGTATTTTTAAGCATGTGTCCTAAGACACTACTCTTGTTAAATCTAGCATGGAAATTAACTCTTTGTCCACTTGAGAAAATTCTTCATTTATTGAAATTGGATAGCCAGGTTTAAGAGCCTGGCCATGCTGTCTTCCCACTCAGCGGAAAGGATGGCCATTACAAGATGCAGCGATGTGGCATGGGGACCCAGGATGTCACAGTGCCAGTGGTTGAGCCTAGAGTCACTTCCCAGTCTTGGCAGGCCTGAAAAAAAGCTATCTCACCTTTGAAGAGTGAGGTGAACAACCAATGTTTGATTTCCTCATTTACAAGTGCCTTGCACTGAATTGATGTCCATTCTATGGTCACAATTACTCTTAGGAACTTCCGACATTTTGTTTTATATCCTTTCAACTACATAGGTTGAGAATGGATCCTGGTAATTGTTTTGTAATGCATAAGTGTATCAAATCAGTATGTTGTACACCTGAAACTTACACAATGTGAGGTGTCACTCATAACTCAATAAAGCTGGGTTCAAAATGGATTCTACCTCATGTCTAATTCCATTCTGTGATGAACAGTGTCTTTTGGTGTGTTAACTCTACTAGAGCTCACCTTTTGTAGCTACCCTTGTACTGGGAGGTCTGAGAGAGACTCCTAGAATTTAAAAACAAGAGACTGTAGTAGTGCCTGGGGCCCATAGTCCCATATTCATTCATTCTCTCTCTCTTTATTTTTTAGAAGAGCGTCTACAGATTTATTAAATCAGGAAAGATCAGCAAGAGAAAAAAAAAATTCCTAATTTTAAATGCATCCCTTAGCATCAACTATTCTTAATGTAGATGAAAGTAAAGTAAGCCTGCACTGAAAAGCATATGATTACAATAAAGAGAGGGAAGAAAATCCTTTTTTAGGAGAGAAGGTTATAACTTACACATGTTTAGAATTACCAAGAGAGCTATTTGTCCTCCTAATGCACACGGAGGAGTACTCATGTCATTGCTGTGCACACCGCCTTGAACAAGTCCTCTGCTCTTTTGTGAAATACCGATGTCACTTACCTTAAGTGGGAGTGTTAACACCTTTGCTATTTCTCTAAAAATGGGGTTTGCTGCTTTTTGAGTTAAAAAAAAAAGATTGCTATAAAAGGGAGCATTAAGGAACTTAACAAAGTATTTTTTTAAAGGATCAAGCTAAGGAAGACAATACTTCCTTAAAAGGTTTCACTTATTTCCCAACTTAACAGTATGACAGAACTCCCGTGGAAAGGCTCAAAGGAGAAATATGTTGAAACTCAATTACTTGTGTTAGTGAACCACCTACAGATATTTAAAAATATTCTCTTCTCACAGGTACCCAGTATGAACCAAGTGCTTTATTTGTGTCTCTCATGCCCCATTAACATAATGAAATGCTGTATGCCTTTTTTCACAGTGGGAAGAAAGGTCCAGAAGGGTGATAAAATATCCATACTAACTATAAGCTAGTGGACAGCACCTTTAACTGCTTCCTGGCTGCTTAGCATGCGTGGAATATCAAGCAGGCATAGACGGCATCTCTATTTGTAGTTCCCAGGCAACTGGACTCGAGTTTTGATCTGGACAAGAGCCTTTTGGTCCAATTGATTTTCTGAAACTTGTGAAATCAGCAGACTAGATTTACAACACTGGCGACTCTTTAAGAATTCAATTCTCTGCATACTTTTCTTTGGAATAGAAAGGTTAGATGTGTGAATGCATTCTCCCTGGAGGAAACCCCCTTTTTCCCCAGGAGAAGAGACCATGTTCACTTCACATTCTAAGGGAAGGAAATATTCTCACATCAATTCTACTCTTGAAGCAGGCAAGGGCTATACAGTATACAGAATCTGTATACTGAATATTTAGTCTTTATACGAAATCGTTCTTGAGGTTTCAGACACCAAATATTCATGTAGAGCCATTCAGTATTGTTTTTCATTCATTTGGTCTAAAAATAGTTTCGGAGTGCCTGCTAGACACAGAATCTTGTGCTTGGATATTCTTGGTTCAATTGTTGATTTTTCAAAGATTTGGTGTTGATTTTTAATTCAATTTGTGTCTGTTCAATAGCTATTAATACAATAAATCTTGGGAAAATATGTGCGTGAATGAGTTAAGATCTTACTGGGTCATAAACACAATATGGACACTCATTCTCTAAATTCCCCACCGTTGGCCTTAATGCACTGGATGAAACCATCAATTTCTTCCTTCCCTGCAAATGCATCCTGCCCATTCTCTCCTTCTAGAACATTCCTTTTTTTGTTGTTGTTGTTTTTTTAAGATTTGGTTTATTTATTTGACAGAGATAGAGAGAGATCACAAATAGGCAGAGAGGCAGCCAGAGAGAGAGAGGGGGAAGCAGGCTCCTTGCTGACCAAAGAGCCAGATGTGGGGCTGGATCCTAGGACCCCGGGATCACAACCCGAGCCAAAGGCAGAGGCTTAACCCATTGAGCCACCCAGGTGCACCTAGAACATTCTTGATCAAAATCCTTCAGCAGCTCTCCATCGCATGTCCACAAAACCAAGTTCAATTCCTAAGCCTTAGCCTCTAAGAAATGTCACAATCAGATCCCTCTCTGCCTATGTCCTTGACAGCTCCTGCCCATTTGGCCTCAGTCATACCAACTCATCACTAAACTTGTCTGGTCATTTGCAGCTTCCATTCTTCTTTGGCCTGCTACCTTCTCCCTGAACACCTTCTTCAGTCTCACATTAACATCCCATTCAAACCCCCATGCCCCACCAAGCCTTTTGAAACAATCCCAACCAGAAGGGGCTTCATCTTCTACCATTTTTGTGCTTTGAGCATTTTTTCCTGTAACACCTATTCTCCCAATTTTGACATTTCTTTTTCATTTGCTATGGCTGTTTCTCCACAAATAAATTCTACTCTTGAAGCAGCAAGGGCTAGGTCTTATTTTTATACATGTCTTTGCACCCCTATTCTTTCCCAACCTCCATAGAATGAAGACATGGAAGAAACCCATTTCAAGATGAAAAACAATACAGCCAATTGAGTATAAGCAAATAATTAAAAATGTTGAATGCTTCTCTTGCTTACAAATTGATTTCCCACAATACTTCATTTGCTTTACTAATAAAAATGCCTTATTTATTATTCTATTTGGTTTTTAAAACACCTCTATTAGACAAATGCCCAGCCTATGGGAAAACAAACAAATAAGTTAAATGAAATAGTCAAAGAACAAAGTAAAAATTCTCTGTGAAATAATGTAGAGTTTGATGACCTTTAGTTGATTGTTAAAATAGCCATGTCTTGTAGATTTGAAGTTAAACTGTCGTGCGCGTGTGTGTGTCTGCGCATGGGAAGACAATGTGGACGTGCATTCGTGTATTGATAGAGAAGCTAGAAGCATGGAGAAAAAGCAAGATAGCCCAAGAGTTATAAACCAGCAAATGATAATATAGACGGGACAAGTGCTGTCCTTTTTGTTTTTGTCCTTCTAAGTGTTAAGAAAGAGCTGCATGCAAACCGGCATTTTATATTGAGGAGCCTGACTGAGCAGAGGTTATGGGAACATGTCATGGAGCTTTAGGCACAATGTGTAGGAAAGCACTTGAGGAAATTCAGACAGGGGACCAAAATAAAGTGAAGAACATAACATTTGAAGCAGAGTAGACTAATTCTAAGAGCAGTAATATAGCAGAGAAGTGTTTCGATTTTCCAGGTTAAAGTCTCTTTTAAGACAGTACAGTAAGTAATAAAGTAAAAGAGAAAACAAGAATAAAAACAAAATGTTCCACAAGAGAAATGGGAGCATTTGTGATGGATCTGCCAAATACAATGCTGAAGGGGAAAGACAATTAAATTTCATCATCCACTGATCAATCAGAATCATTAAACCGTTTATTATTCATTTACATAGAAAACCTCAGCCTAGTATTTAGAAACAACCCAATGTGTTTGTTAGACTTATTTATAGCACTCTCTAGGAACACTGTGAGGATTTAGAGACTGCTTCATAGACAGCCTTGCATCCATAAATGGACAGAGGTTGATTAGGTAGTGGATTTATGCTCAAGGGCCTATGGGAAAGAGCCCAGGACAACCCAGAAAAACACTCTCTGACAGAAATATAATGTAAGTTATGTGTATCACTTTATATTTTTAAGTAATCATACAAAAAATACAGCTTGGATTAACTTTACATTTTAACATATAATCTACATGAAATAATATTAATGACCTCTTTAAATCATTCTGTGGGGATACAAAAAATTCTTTAAAATTCCATGGCATTTTTCACTCACATACACTCAATTCAGACTTGCCATATTTTGAGGGCTTATGGCCACCCATGGGCAGTGGCTGCTGGTTACTGTATTGGACAACGCATTTCTGGAAGACAGCAAGAGATCAGGTAAGACTAGAGCTTAATTCTGAGTCCTGCAGGAAATAATGATGTTGAAAGTCTTCTCTTCTACATCAAGATTTTTAATTTTGTCTTTTGGACCACTAAGCTGCCTGAGGGTGTGTGTGTGTGTGTGTGTGTGTGTGTGTGTTTCGTAGTGGTAAAGGGATGACATGAAAAGTTTAAACTGAAAGAAGCTAAGTTTTGCTAAAAATCACAAATAAATTGAGCATCTACACTGTTTCAGACAAATCACTGGAAATGAAATAGAAACGTTAGTTGTGTGCATATACAAAAGTGTGCAATGTAGTGAGGTGGGCTGTTTTTAATAATAGTTAAGATCAGGGACAAAATCTTAACTAAATAGTAATATTATTGTGCCTTTTTATGAGAATTTTTTAAAGATTTATTTGTATATATGATATAGAGAAAGCAGGGGGAGGGGCAGGGAGAGAGGGAGAGAGACAATCCAAGCAGACAACCTGGTGAATGGGGATCGCGACACAGGTCTTGATCATACAACCCTCAGATCATGCCCCAGAGATCTTGACCTGAGCTGAAATCAAGGGTCAGATGCTTAACCAATTGAGCCCACACCCACCCTCTTTTTATGAGAATTTGAAAGCTAGAAAAGAATCACAGGAAAAGGAAAACTTCAGTAGAAATTTGGGAGGATGGGCAGGGATTGGGGTGAGACACATAGTTGGAAATGAAAAAGACATATTAACATAAGTTTGCCAGATAAATATAGGATGTTCAGTTAAATTGGGATTTTATATAAAAGACAATTATAGGGGTATATAAGTATGCTTCAAATATTGCATAATTATACTACAAATATCTTGGTGGTTTATGACATTCACAACTCTCTAATACCCAAGCAAAATCATGAAAGCTGGGATTAGAAGTTCATATTAAAAAGTCCATGAAGAGAATTTCTTAATCAGTTCATGTACATTATCACATTTAATTTTAAAACAACATTAGGTGATAATCCCTTTGTATTATCATCCCTAATTTAAAGATGAGGGAAACTAATTCTTAATTTAGGTAACATGTCAAGAGGTCACATAGCTAGTAAATGACAAAGCCCGTATTTGAATCTAGGTATGTTTTCTACTATAAGAATATTTATTCTGGGGATGAATGATAGTGCAAAAAGATGAGTTAGAAGTTCGCATAGAAGTTGATATCTGTGCTCCTTTGTGACTCAAAGATTAGGAATCCATTTCTGGCAAAGATGTACTAAATCCCAGCTCAGATCAGATCATCCCTCCTGCCAAGGATAACTAGATAAAATCTGGATAAAATATGGAATCAGAGAGCTACCCAGGGAGCCAAAACTTGAGAAGCCAAGATCTTGGAAATGGAAATCCATTAAAGTGAGTCAACATTGGCTCTGCCTTTCTACTGAAGGCATTTGCTTCTTAGGCAAGATGAGCTGAGAGAGAATTTAAGATAAAGCAGCAGCTAGCTAAGAAGCTGAGGAGCTGAACAAAGCTTCAAGTGGTCCCATGAAGTTAAAGAAATAATATATTTTAGACCTATCACTGTTGTCAAGATTGGCAAATCAGGATTCTAGAGAGACATAGGTGCAATGTTCCATGCTGCTTTCTCTTTCAAAACATTTGCCTATTTATAAATGGTGTTCAAGCAAGAAGAAAATGGTTTTGGTAGTCTCATGGTGCTGGGGAGAGAAAACTGGAATCTAGGAGAAGCCAAGGGGGATAAACTGAAGAACAACCCAGACTTGGGGCCATTGAAAAGTTATTCCTTAGGTTAAGTCTGGCTTGGAAATGAGCAAGCACTAACAAAGACTAAATTCAGCATCAAATCAGATCAACTCCAAACCAGACTGAAGTAAAATATTTCTGTACTAATAGACTCCAAAAGTAAAAATAAATGATCTCTGGGCAAAGAACCTTCATTCCAAGCCTCAACCATATCTCATATCAAGTTACCCAACAAAATTTTCTCAGAAATCTTTGGACATACCAAGAAATGGGACCAATATAAAGACAAAAAGAAATAGTAGAAGAAGATCCACAGATGATTGAGACATTGGTGTTATTAAACATTAATTATAAAATAGATAAATTTATAAATAGTATATTTGTTATAAAATAGTATTTTATATTACTATATTACTATAGTATATTATAAAACAGTATTTTATCACAGATGATAAAATACTGTGATTAATATGATAAAATATATGACAAGATGGAAAATTTCAAAAGGGAAACTGAACTCATACAAAGAATCAAATGTAAACTCCAGAAAAAAATAAAAATAAAGTTAAAACTCAACAAATGATATAAGATGGAGATAAAATACTGATGAAATGGAAATATATTAACTGAAGTAGATTAGTAGAGAATATCAGCTGAAACACAGACAAGAGAACCCATAAGGAATATTACAATGAGGAGAAGAAATTTACAGAGCATGAAAATATAAACATAATTGGAATCTTTGGAGAAAAAGAGAGACAAAATTTGACTGTAACATTTAAGGAAATATTCCTTTGAGAATTTTTGGTAATCAATTAAGTAATTTAATAATATTTCTGGAGACAGTATAAACCCAAAACAGGATTATAAAAAAATACAAGTCTAGTAAAAGTGGTTGGACCCCTAATAAATATTAAAAGCACACAAAAGAAGGAAAAGGTAGAGAGATCACTTACAAAAGAACAATAAAAATCTAACTTCTCAACTCAAAAACTAAATCTAAAAGACAATAAAATGATAATGCTTAGAAGTTTATAAAATATAATTTAATCAGAATTCTATAGCCAGTGAAAACATCCTTAAAAAGAAAGTGAAATTAAATCATTTTCAGAAAAAGAAAAACAGAGATTTTTTTCTAACCAGTGGATTTGAACAAAAATGACCAAAAAATGCTCAAAGTAATCTACAAGCAGAATGCAAATGATCTCAGATGACAATGTGAAAACTCAGGAAGAAGAGTAAAAACTTATGGTAAATCTAAATGAATAGTTGCTAGGAAAAAATAATTACAATATCTGTGGATATGTATATATGTAGATGTATATATATATTTCAAAAAAACTCAAATGGCAGGAAAGGATAAACTGCATTAATGTGTAGAGTCTTGGAAATTGGGGAAAAAATCTAGTTTAAGATAGACTGTAATATTTCTAAGATAAATGCTGAAGTATTTAGGAAAACTAAGACTTCATAATGAGGAAGTGTAGAATTAACAGTTTATAAGAAGGGACAAAGTAAGGGCAAAAAATAAATACAGGATTAAGTAAGACAAGTACAGGCAACAGATATACAGATTGGACAGAAGAAGTAAAACTATCTTTGTTTTCAGATGAAAAAGTGAAAAACAACAACAATAACAAAATGCTTCAGTAATTAATAAGTAATTATAGCAATTTTGCAGGATACAAAGTTAATACAAGAGTCATTCTCTTTTCTACATATTAGCAATGAACAAGTAGAATTTGACATTATAAATACATTGCCATTTCAATAGCCAAATTATGGGAAGAGCATGAATGTCCATCAACTAATGAATGGATAAAGAAGATATGGTGTATATATACAATGGAATATTACTCAGCAATATAGAAGAATGAAATCCTCCATTCACAATAATGCAGTTGGAGCTAAAAAGCATTATGCCAAGCAAAATAAGTCAGTCAGAGATAGACAAATACCATATGATTTCACTCATCAATAAAATTTCAGAAGCAACACAACACAAACAACAACCTAGGGGGCAGACAGAAGAGAGAAGCAAACCATAAAACAGACTCTTAAGTATAGGGAACAAACAAGGGTTGCTGGAGAGGAAGTAGGGGGATGGGTTAAATGGGTGATGGGTATTATGGAGGGCATTTGTTGTGATGAGCACTAAGTGTTGTATGTAATTTATGAATCACTAAGTTCTATATCTGAACATAATATTACACTGTAATTACCTAACTGAATTTTTTTTAAAGATTTTATTTATTTATTTGACAGGCAGAGATCACAAGTAAGCAGAGAGGCAGGCAGATAGAGAGAGAGGTGGAAAAATGCTCCCTGCTGAGCAGAAAGCACTATGCGGGGCTGGGTCCCAGGACCCTGGGATCATGACCTGAGCGGAAGGCAGAGTCTTTAACACACTGAGCCACCCAGGTGCCCCAATTAACTGAAATTTAAATAAAAACTTGAGACTACAAAAAAAAAAAAAAAGCTCTCACAACACATTGCCATTAAAAAAATCACCTTGCTACTTATATACATGAAATGTATGAGAAAAACTACAAAATTCTAAGAAAAGAAATAAAAGAAGACAAATAGATAGATATTCCATGCTCATGGAGAAGACTCAAGATTGTTAAAGGTAGTTATTCCAAAATTGATCTATAGATTTAATATAATCCCAATTAAAATCCCAGTTAGTTATTTTGTGTATAATCACAAATATATTTGAATGTTTATATGGAAAGTCATAAGACCCCAAACAGCCAGCTCAACACTGAAGAAGAATAAAGTTGGAGGACTGATATATTCTGACTTCAAGACTTACTAAAAGGTGTGATAATCACGATAGTGTGTATTGGTAAAAGACTAGATAAGAGATCAAGAGAACAGAACAAGGAGCAAGAAATAGACCTCGATAAATATGGTCAGCTAAATTTAGACAAAGGGCACAGGTAATGCAATGGAGATAGGATAACTTTTTCAACAAATGGCACTGAAACAACTGTATCTCCATAAGCCAAAAAATAAAAATACGAAAGAATCTGGATGCAGACCTTAGATCTTCACAGAGTTAATTCAAAATGATAATAGACCCACATGTAAAATGCATAACTGTAAAACTCCTAGAGAATAACAGAGGAGAAAACCCAGAGGACCTTGGGTAAAGTGATGACTCTTTAGATACAGTATCAAAGTCACAACCCATGAAATAAATAATTTATAAGCTGGACTTCATTAAAATTAAAAACTTAGGATCTGCAAAAGACAATGTCAAGAGAAAGAAGACAAAGCACAGACTGAGAGAAAATATTTGCGAAAGATACATGTGATAAAAGATTGCCGTCCAAAATATTCTAAGAATTCTTAAAATTCAACAATAAGAAAATGAAGAACCCAATTAAAACATGGACCAAAAGACCTTAACAGACCCCTCACTGAAGACATATAGAGATAGCATTCAATATCACATCTCTCTAGAAAATTACAAATAAAAATAATAATGAGATACCACTACAAATCTATCAGAATGGTCCAATTCAAAAATACTGGCAGCACCAAATTCTGGTGAGAATGTGAAGCTACAAGAACTTTCTTTCATTGCTAATGGGAAACCAAAATGGTACACCAAGTCTGGTAAACTGTTTTGGCAGTTTCTTAAGAAACTAAACATGCTCTTATCAAATGATTCAGCAGTCTGGTTCCTTGATATTTACCCAAATGAGTTGGAAAAATAAAAATTAAAAACCCTTTGGACTGATGTCTATAACAGCATTATTCATTGCCAAGACTTGGAAGCAACCAAGGTGCCCTTTGAGTGCATAAATAAACCATGTATATCCACACAATGAAATATTATTCAATGCTAAAAAGAAATAGATTTTAACTCATGGAGAAACGTTAAGCACATATTGTTAAGTGAAAGAAGCCAATGTGAAAAAGCTTCAATATTGCATGATTCCTGCTATATGAAATTAGTCATACATAGCCTTATATGAATATGCCTCTGGAAAAGGCATAACTATGGAGATAATAAAGAGATCGGTGGCTGCCAGGAGGTGGGGGTTGGAGATAAGTAGGCAGAGCACAAAAACTATTCTGAATAAAAAACAGAATGGTGGATACATTTCCAAATCCATAATATGTGCAACACCAAGAGCGAACCCAAATGTAAAGTATGGCCTTGAGGGATAAAGATGTGTCAATGTGGTTTATCAATTGCAACATATATTCCACCCTGGTGGGGAATATTGATAAAGGGGAGACTATGCATATATGGAGGAAGAGGGTATATGGGGACTCTCTTCCTCTCAATTTTGCTCTGAAACTAAAAGTGTTCCCCAAAAATAGTCTATTTAAGGGAAAAATGAGCAAGAGATGAGAAAGAGAGAGAGAAACCAAGAAATAAACTCTTAACTATAGAGAACAAACAGATGATTGATTACCAGAGTGGAGGTGGGTGAAGGAATGGGTAGACTAGGTGACGGGAATTAAAGAGCACACTTACCATGATGAATGCTGAGTATTGCACAGAATTGCTGAATCACTCTATTGTACACTTGAGAAACTAATGTAACACTGTATGCTTACTATACTTGAATTAAAAGAAAACACTTAAAAAATAAAGCCTATTAAGGCCAATGAATACATGATTGCTTTTTAAAAGGCAGGAAATAGAGATAAAGGAACAGAACAGATAAAACAAGTGTAAAACTAATAGTGAAATGGTAGACTTGAACAGAAACATGTAAATGTAAATGAGCTAAATAATTCAAAATTAAAATTAAGTATTGTCAACCTGGATTAAACTGCTTATAAGATCTATACTTTAAATGTACAACAAATATATATTATAATATTTGCATAAAAAGTTGGACATAAGACTAATTAGATATACTGATACAAGACTGATTATACATTAAAGAAAGAAACATTTCTTGTGATTCACCATTCAATTCACCAGAGAGACATAATACTTCTAACTTTGTATGCACGGATAACAGAAATTTAAAATATATAAAAGAGAAAAAAATGAAAGAACTAAAAGGACAAATAGATCATCTATGGTAGATCAGAAAGGAACAGAGACCATATACAGTAACAGTCACCTTACAGGCAATACAATGGCACTAAATTCATATCTCTCAATAGTTACCCTGAATGTTAATGGGCTAAATGCCCCAATCAAAAGACACAGGGTATCAGAATGGATAAAAAACAAAGCCCATCTATATGTTGCCTCCAAGAAACTCATTTTAAGCCTGAAGACACCTCCAGATTTAAAGTGAGGGGGTGGAAAAGAATTTACCATGCTAATGGACATCAGAAGAAAGCAGGAGTGGCAATCCTTATATCAGATCAATTAGATTTTAAGCCAAAGACTATAATAATAGATGAGGAAGGACACTATATCATACTCAAAGGGTCTGTCCAACAAGAAGATTTAACAATTTTAAATATCTATGCCCCCAACGTGGGAGCAGCCAACTATATAAACCAATTAATAACAAAATCAAAGAAACACATCAACAATAATACAATAATAGTAGGGGACTTTAACACTCCCCTCACTGAAATGGACAGATCATCCAAGCAAAAGATCAGCAAGGAAATAAAGGCCTTAAACGACACACTGGACCAGATGGACATCACAGATATATTCAGAACATTTCATCCCAAAGCAACAGAATACACATTCTTCTCTAGTGCACATGGAACATTCTCCAGAATAGATCACATTCTCGGTCCTAAATCAGGACTCAACCAGTATCAAAAGATTGGGATCATTCCCTGCATATTTTCAGACCACAATGCTCTAAAGCTAGAACTCAACCTCAAAAGGAAGTTTGAAAAGAACCCAAATACATGGAGACTAAACAGCATCCTTCTAAAGAATGAATGGGTCAACCGGGAAATTAAAGAAGAATTGAAAAAAGTCATGGAAACAAATGATAATGAAAATACAACGGTTCAAAATCTGTGGGACACAACAAAGGCAGTCCTGAGAGGAAAATATATAGCGGTACAAGCCTTTCTCAAGAAACAAGAAAGGTCTCAGGTACACAACCTAACCCTACACCTGAAGGAGTTGGAGAAAGAACAAGAAAGAAACCCTAAGCCCAGCAGGAGAAGAGAAATCATAAAGATCAGAGCAGAAATCTATAATCATTTTGAAAAAATTTTGCACACTATTCTCATTTAATGCGAGAATCATTGACATAAATCAGTAAGGATATGGAAGACATAAATAATATGATTGACAAAGGGATCTAATCAATATACATGGAACACTGTAACCAACAATTGCAAGATACATCATTTTCTCAGCTGAACATGGACTCTTTTCCTTGTAACTGACCATAACATCAGCCTAAAGAAGCAAGATTTATTAAATACACACTGATTAAAATTTTATGGGGGGGTATGTGCTCTGATAAGAGTAGAACTAACTAGAACTCATTAACCAAAATGTACCTAAGGAATTCCAAGAATATTTAGCAATTTATAAATGGCATATAGGTCTAGAAAAGAATCAAAATGGAAATTTGAATATTACTAAGCCATAAAAAAGAATGAAATCTTGTCATTTGCAACAAGGTGAATGAAATGAGGGAATATTATGCTAAGTGAAATAAGTTGTTCAGAAAAAGACAAATACCATATGATTTCACTCATAGGTGGAAATTAAGAAACAAAACAAATGAGCAAAGTGAAAAAAAGACAAACCAAGAAACAGATCTTAACTATGGAGAACAAACTGATGGTCACCAGAGCGGGATGAGTGTGGGTTGCGGGAAATAAAGTGGTTTGGGGGATTAAAGAGTTCACTGGGTTGAGTACTGGGTGATGTGTGGGAATGTTGAATCACTATATTGTACACCTGAAAAAAATATTACACTGTGTATCAACTAACTGGAATTTAAATAAAAAAAAGGAGAAAAGTTTGGAGATACTTATAACTGCATAACAATAATAACAGTGTGCAACATATTAAATACATGGGACCTAAATAAAGCCATACCTACAAAGATAATGTTTATCCTTAAATTGATACACAAAGAAAGAAGAAAATCTAAAAATTAATTTTCTGTGTATCTTAAGAAATGAGGCAAAAAATAAATAAATTAAAACCACATAATTTAGACAGAAAAATAAGGGAAGAGTTCAAATTGAGAAATCATAAAACAATATTTAAAATAAACTGAGCCACACTTAGTTCTTTGAAAACTGAATAGACAAAAAGATCTACAAACTTTAAAATTAAAAATTAAAGGCATAGAGTATTAATATCAGAGTAAAAAAAGAGAGCACAGATCCTGTGGCCTTTGAAATGGTCATCAAAAAATATCTTCAGTGACTCTGTGCCAGTAGATTTGCTTACCTGAAATAGGCCTATTCTTAGAAAATTGTAATAGAATAAAAAATGATAAAATTTGTATAGAAATTACACTAGTGATTAAAAAATCTTCCCAGAAATAAGTGACACAATCTCAAATGGCTTCACTGGTGAATTCTTCTCAATATTTTAAAAAGGAAATATCGTGACTCTTATCCAATTTGTAAACAACTAAGAAAGGAGAGACTTTCCAAACTCATTTTGTGAAGCCAGCATGAGATGCTTTCAAACTCTCTTGAACAGTAGCAGATAAGAAAATTACAGATTAATATCACTCATTAATATAGATGCAAAATCCTGAATAAATATTAGAAACAAATCTAGAAGTATTAGAAATTAAGTTCAAGAATACATAAGTAAAGGAAATTTTATCACCATTAAGGATTCCAAGAGTGTGAGGTTAGTTTAACTTTAAAAAACCCATCCATGTAATCAAGCACATTAAGAAACTTGAAAGCAATTATATTATCTTCTCAACAGATGCCAAGGAGTGGAAAGCAATGGGAGAAGTGGACAAAGAAAGATAGAGATAAAGAGAGACACAGAGAAAGTGAAATGGAAATATAAAAATTCACCATGTATTCACAATTTAAAGATATTAAATGAAACAATAGCAAAAATGGAAAGCAGAAAAGGAGAGGGAAAAACTTGACACAAGGTATCTAAAAAAGTAAATATACTTAGTATTGGAATATTAACAACTTTTCCCAAATTAAATTGTGAAAGAGACTAAAATATCCATGTCTATCAACATGGGGTTCGAAATTCTCTCCTGTGCAATTAGCAAGGGAAATGTATAGTTTTGAAAGTGAAATTAAAACATTAATATTTGTAGGTGGCATGATCACATATATAGAAAATTTTAGGGGCAACTTGGTGGCTCAGCCTCTGACTCTTGACTTCTGATCAGGTCATGATTTCAGGATTGAGAGATGGAGCCTCATGTCGGGCTCTGAACTGGGCATGGCGCTGGCTTAAGATTCTCTCCCACTCCCTTTCCCTTTTCCCCTTCTTTCCTAAAAAAAAAAAAAAAAAAAAAAAAAAGAGAAGAAAAAAGAGAAAAAGAAAGAAAAATTTAAAATCTACCACCTATATGCCTCATTATGTGCAGTTAGTAAATTTATTGGATACTGGACCAAGGTACAAAAAGTGATTGCATTTCTCTATACCAACAATAAACCAGTTGGAATATTTTTTTACATAATACTGTTTATCTCAATACCAAGAAACACGAAATGTCTCAAAGTAAATCTACCAAATATAGTAAGACTGCAATGAAAAATCCTGCAGAATATTATTGAGACTTTGCACATGGGTTGAAAAAATAAGTACTATGAAGATATCAATCCTCTCCATATTAATTTGCTTTGATACAATTCCAGAGAAAATCCTAGCAAGGTTATTCACGTTTTTATTTTTGTGTTTATTTATTTGGGGGGTTTTCTTTTTTGCCATTTTTGTTTTTTGCAAAAATTCTAAAGCTGATTGTAAAATTTGTATGAAAATGCATGTGGCCAAGAATAGCTAAGACAATCATGAGAAAGAAATAAAATTGAAAGATTTCACTTCCCTATATAAATAAACAACAGTTAAGAGAGAGTGGTATTAGGGGTCCCTGGGTGGCTCAGTCAGTTAAGTTTTTGGAGTCTTGATTTTTGGCTCAGGTCAGGATATCAGGATTGTGAGACCGAGCCCCACCTCAGGCTCCACACTCAGCAGGAAGTCTGCTTGGGATTTTCTCTCTCCCTCCTCCCCCCCCCCAAAAAGAGCATAGTATCAGTTTAAAACCTACAAATAGACCAATGGAATAGAATAAAACATCCAGAAATATATTCATGTATTTGGATATTTACTTCATGACAAAGTTGACATTTCAGAATAGTGGGTGAAACTTTGATAGACTTCATAAATGTTAGCAGGTCTATTTGCTATTCATGTGGAAAAAATGAATACCCTTGTCTCACACAATACACAAAAATTAACTCTAAATGGACAAAACCTAATTGTGACAGTTTAAAAAATGTAAAGCTTCTAGAAAATGGCACAGGATAATGTGTTCGAAATCTTGAGGATAGACAAAAATTTCCTATACAAATCCTATTATCCATAAGGAAATTTTGGTAAACTAGGCTATATTAAAAATAACATTTGAAACTCTCCAAAAATATACCAGTAAGAGAATAAAAACTACAAAGTGATTTAAAACAATAGTGATACAAATATAGATATACTAGCAATATTGGGCAAAATACTTTTATTCAGAATATGTAACTTCTATAAACTGATAAGAAACAGGCCACTTTTTTTTAAAGATTTTATTTATTTATTTGACAGAGAGAGAGATCACAAGTAGGCAGAGAGGCAGGCAGAGAGAGAGAGAGAGAGAGAGGAGGAAGCAGGCTTCCCGCTGAGCAGAGAGCCCAATGCAGGGCTAGATCCCAGGACCCTGAGATCATGACCTGAGCCGAATTCAGAGGCTTAACCCACTGAGCCACCCAGGCACCCTAGGCACATTTTTTTTTTTAAAGGACAGGCTTGAACTGGGGCGCCTGGGCGGCTCAGTTATTAAGTGTCTCCCTTTGGCTTGGGTCCTGGTCCTGGGATCCTGAGATGAGCCCCACATTGCAGACCCTGCTCAGAGGGAAGCTTGCTTCTCCCTCTCCCACTCCTCCTGCTTGTATTCTCTCTCCCTCTCTCTCTATCAAATAAATACACAAAATCTTTTTTAAAAGGCTTGAATTGGCATTTTTTAAAGTAGATATCAAAACGGCTAATAAACATGATGTTTTCCTACTGTGTTCATGTTAGCAAGCTACAAATTAAAACCACAATGAGGTATTATTACACTCTGATGGGAATTCCAATATTAATAGAGCTAGCAACACTAACTGTTGGTGAAGAAGAGTATAAATTATTTCAAGCACTTTGGAAGAGTTCTTCGCATTATCTACTGAAGCAGAAATTATATCCACCACTACTGGGTATATACCCAACAGAAATGCATGCATCTATGCACCAGAATATATATACATGAATATTAACAACAGCAAGATTCTTAGAAGTCATAAACTGAAAACAACCTAGTATTTTTATTTAATGGAATACCTTAAAATAATAAAAATGAATGAACTACTGTAATGTATAATATTGAGAATAAATCTCACAAATTGTTGAGAAAAAAGTATTATTCATATGAAGTTCAAAAAAGGCAAGATTAGTCCCTGGTGATAGGAGAGGAGAGTCACTGTCTGAGGCAGGAGTCACTGGAAACAGGCATGAGGAGACTTCTGGATTATTCACAATATTTGTGTTTTCTCCTCCAGATGTTGTTGATATGGGTCTGCTAACTTTGTGAAAATGTATTGAGTTGTACACTTATAATGTGTGCATTTTTTCATACATTTCTACTACAATGTAAGTGTTATTCTTAAAAAAAAAACTGTACTGCTAATTAAGATAGGCTATTCTTGTTGAGAATCTTGGCATCCATATTCATCAGGGATATTGGTCTGAAATTCTCCTTTTTGAGGGGGTCTTTGCCTTATTTGGGGATGAAGGTACTGCTGCCTTTATAGAAAGCATCTGGAAACTTTCCTTCTGTTTCTATTTTTTTGAACCAGCTTCAGGAGAGTAGATATTATTTCCTCTTTTAATGTTTGGTAGAATTCTCCAGGGAATCCATCAGGTCCTGGGCTCTTGTTTTTTGGGAGGTTATTGATCACTGCTTCAATCTCGTTACTAGATATTGGTCTATTCAGGTTGTCAGTGTCTTCCTAATTCAGTTTTGGAAGTTTATAGGTTTCCAAGAATGCTTCCATTTTGTCTAGGTTGCTTAACTTATTGTCTTATAACTTGATAATAATTTCTGGTGTTTGTTTCTATTTCCTTGGTGTTAGTCATGATATCTCCCTTTTCATTCATAGTTTTATTAATTTAGGTCCTCTCTCTTTTCCTTTGGATTAGTTTGGCCAGTGGCTTATTGATCTTATTGATTCTTTCCAAAAAAACAGCTTCTAGTTTTGTTGATGTGTTCTACTATATCTCTAGGTTCTATTACATTGATCTCTGCTCTAATCTTGATTATGTCCCTTCTCGTGTGTGAGGTTGGCTTAATTTGTTATTGATTTTCCAGTTCTCTAAGGTGTAAAGAGAGCTGGTGAATTCTGGATTTTTCAAGTTTTTTTTGAGTGAGGGATTTCCCCCTTAGGACTGCGTTTGCCATATCCCATAGGTTTTAGACCAATGTGTCTTCATTCTCATTGGTTTCCATGGGGATCCAACAGTACATTAAAAAGATTTTCCACCATGACAAGGTGGGGTTTATTCATGGGATGCAAGGGTGGTTTAACATTTTCTAATCAAAGAATGTGATAGAACAAATCAATAAGTGAAGAGAGAAAAGCCACACTTCCTCTCAATTGGTGCAGAAAAAGCATTTGAAAAGATCAGCATCCATTCCTGATTAAAATGCTTCAAAGTATAGGGATAGAGGGAACATTACTCAACATCATAAAATCTATCTATGAAAAACCTACAACAAATATCATCTTCAATGGGGTAAAACTGACAGCCTTTCCTTTGAGATCAGGAATACAAGGATGCCCACTCTCGCCACTGTTCAACATAGTACTAGAAATCCTAGCAACAGCAATCACACAACAAAAAGAAATAAAAGGTATTCAAATTGGTGATGAAGAAGACAAACTCTCTCTCTTCGCCAATGACATGACACTTTATATGGAAAACCCAAAAGACTCCACCCCTAAACTACTAGAACTTATACAGCAATTCAGTAATGTGTCAGGATACAAAATCAATGTACAGAAATCGGTTGCTTTCTTATACAATAACAATGAAAATATGGAAAGGGATATCAGATAATCAATTCCATTTACTATAGCACCAATAACCATAAGATATCTGGGAATAAACCTAACCAAAGAGGTAAAGGATCTGTACTCAAGGAACTACAGAACACTTATGAAAGAAATTGAAGAAGACACAAAAGATGGAAGAGCATTCCATGCTCATGGATTGGAAGAATAAACATTATTAAACGTCTATACTGCCTAAAGCAATCTATACGTTCAATGTCATCCTGATCAAAATTCCACCAGCATTTTTTAAAGAGCTAGAACAAATAATCCTAAGATTTGTATGGAACCAGAAGAGACCCTGAATTGCTAAGAAATGTTGAAAAAGAAAAACAAAACTGTGGGCATTACATTGCCTGATTTCAAGCTTTACTACAAAGCTGTGATCACCAAGACAGCATGGTACTGGCATAAAAACAGACACATAGAGCAGTAGAACAGAGTAGAGATCCCAGATATGAACCCCCAACTCTATGGTCAAATAATCTTTGACAAAGCAGGAAAAAATATACAGTGGAAAAAAATACAGTCTCTTCAATAAGTCTTGCTGGGAAAATTGGACAGCTATGTGTAGAAGAGTGAAACTCAACCATTCTTTTACACCGTACACAAAGATAAACTCGAAATGGATAAAAGACCTCACTGTGAGGTAGGAATCTATCAAAATCCTAGAGAAGAACATAGGCAGTAACCTCTTTGACATCAGCCACAGCAACTTCTTTCAAGACATGTCTCCAAAGGCAAAGGAAACAAAAGTGAAAATGAACTTTTGGCACTTCATCAAGATTGAAAACTTCTGCACAGCAAAGAAAACAGTCAACAAAACAAAGAGGCAAGCCACAGAATGGGAGAAGATATTCACAAATGACACTACAGAGAAAGGGATGATATCTAAGATCTATAACAAACTCATCAAACTGAACACACACAAAACAGATAATTACATCAAAAAATGGGCAGAAGACATGAACAGACACTTCTCCAAAGAAGACATACAATGGCTAACAGACACATGAAAAAAATGTTCATCACCATTAGTGATCAGGAAGATTCAAATCAAAACCACTTTGAGAAGTCACCTTATACCAGTTAGAATGGCAGAAATTAACAACACAAGAAACAACAAATGTTGAAGAGGATGTGGAGAAAGGGAAACCCTCTTACACTGTTGGTGGGAATTCAAGTTGGTGCAGCCACTTTGGAAAACAGTGTAGAGATTACTTAAGAAATTAAAAATAGAGCTACCCTATGACCCTGTAATTGTACTACTAGGTGTTTACCCCAAGATACAGATGTAGTGAAAAGAAGGGCCATCTGTACCCCAATGGTCATAGCAGCAATGGCCACAGTTGCCAAACTGTGGAGAGAAACAAGATGCCCTTTGACGACAAATGGATAAGGAAAATATGATCCATGTATACAATGGAGTATTATGTCTCCATCAGAAAGGATGAATATCCAACTTCGTATCAGCATGGACAGGACTAGAAGAGATTATGCTGAGTGAAATAAGTCAAACAGAGTCCATTATCATATGGTTTCACTTACTTGTGGAGCATAAGGAATAACATAAATGACATGAGGAGCTGGAGAGGAGAAGTGAGTTGGGGAAATTGGAGGGGGAGACAAACCACGAGAGACTGTGGACTCTGAGAAATAAACTGAGGGTTTTGGAGTGGAGGGGGTTGGGGGGGTTGGGTGAGCCTGGTGGTGGGTATTAAGGAGGGCAGATATTGCATCAAGCACTGGGTGTGGTGCATAAAAAAATGAATTATGGAACACTGAAAAAAATAAAATTAAATTAAAAAAAAAAGAATAAAAAAGAGATAGCCAATACTTGAATTTTGAGAGTTGTAAGCATTTTCAAAAAAGAAATTGTGTTAATGATGTCAAGGAGCTTCCAATGAGCATGGTCTCACAGTTGGCATGGGAAAAGAAAGAGAAGAATATGGTCCAGAGAAATCTAGGGTTTCTAATATAGGAACAATGGGGAGAAGGACGCCGTGAAGGTTGAGATGAGGAGATAGAGGTTTCAATGTCTTCTACTAAAGTCCCAGGGTTATGGCAGCATCTTGAAATGGAATATACACAGGACTCTGGACACTGAAGAAATATTGGCACTTCCCTGAGGGGGAAATTAAATAAAGGAGACAGTCATAAAGGAAAGATTAATAACTCAGTTTTTTCTATGCTCATCCTGAGTTGATGTAATTATTGTCTGTCCATAGCATTTATTATATTTGTCACTCATTTTGACAACTGATTATATGTATACTGTCTTGTGTTGTCAGTTAATTATTTCAAGATGTATTATGTTGAACCATATGAAATTGTCAATATTCAATGATTTTATTTTTTACCTACAAGAATGGCAATTTCACAAGGTCCAACTCAGTGCATTGACCTTAGCAAGATTCACCCCCACTAGCATTTTTCTATGGCTAGCATGTCTCCAAACTCTTTGGGCCTCATTTACTGCATCAACAAAATGGGTATTCACAGAGCTTGTCTCAATGACATATTGAAGCTTTCATGTGAAAATGCTTTACACATTCTGATGTAATAAAAAGGCCCAGTTATTTGTGCAAGAACTGGCATAAGATATCAGTAGGTAAATCCTGCCAAAGGAAAACATCTGTGCAGTGGCTATAACTTCAATCTCTGTAACTAAAGGAAATAAAAGTAAGAAGTATGTTATAAGGCACAATCCAGCAAAAATGTCAGAAGACAGATAAAAGAAATGGATAAGTGCCCTGGGAGCTGGCATCATGGCCATCTATCCCTTATATTACTTTTTTTTTTTTTTTAAAGGCTCCCATGGACAAAACCATTAGCCTGGAATATAAGTTCTTCCTCAGCTAATCCTTAGCTTTTATTTCTAGTCTCATGTTTATGGCCATAAAAAGACATACTGTGGCAAGTCCCATGCTAGATGTTAGAAACGCAACCTTGATCAAAGGTGATAGAATCTTGGGGCACCTGGCTGGCTCAGTTGCTTACGCATCTGACTCTTGGTTCAGCTCTGCTCATGATCTCAGGGTCCCAGGATGATTCCTGCATGACATTCCAAGCTCAGCGGGAAGTCTGCTTGTGTTTCTCTTCCACTCTCCCTGTGCCCCTCTCCCCTTTCACATGTAAACTCCCTAAATACATAAATAAACAACTAAATAAATAAATAAAAATCTTAAAAAAAAAAAAAAAAGGAGTAAAGGAATCTCTATCATCTCAAGTGTCCAATCTCAAAGGCAAGGCAGACAATTCAATAGGACATCACACCATGGTGGATAAAGGTGGAAGGACTGACAAAGGTCATTATGAATACATAACCCTGTCTCAGGAAAGTGAAGGCTGCTTCCCAGGAGTACCAATGTCAAAGTGCAGACCTGAAGGTTGAATGGGTAGCAGGTCGGGAGAGAAAAGTATGAGATATTCAGAAGCTGGGGAAGTGAAGGATAATTGGGGAGGTGGAAATTTCACTGAAGTCACCAAAGTCACCAAAGCAGTAAGATAATATGAGTAGCTTTGCATTTTACACAGGTGGCTGGCTGCCAAAGGAATGAGAACTAAGGAGAAGGCAAGACCAGAGGCCAGTAGCACCTAGCTGCCAGGATGAGGGGCGTGAAAATGGAGATGAGTCCACTAGTTATTTTAAAGGCACAGAATCAACACACAATTGGGGAAGTGATTTCCTGTGGAAGATAAGGGGATAATCAAACAGGATTCCCAAGTTTCTGCTATAAGCCATGAAGTTCAGCCTACCAACCTCAAAGCAAGATGCATTGAAAAAGCAATAGATTTGGTGTGTCGGTGGGGGGCGGGAGGGGAATCATAGGTAGTGAGTTGAGTTGGGTACATTAAGTTTGAAGAGGTTATGTGATGTCCAAAAGGAGAGGTTCAAGCCAAAAACAGCCACCGAAGCAAATCTGGAGCTTGGGAGAATTAGGGGCGGAGGTGGCAGGGAGGCTGGAGGTTTAGATGAGAAAGGAAGCCATGCAAACAGAAGGAACTGTCCAGAGCAGAGTACACCATGAGGACAGTAAAGTGTTCAGGGTAGATGGAAATGAAACTCCAACATTTGAGGGGATATTTTGAGAAGGAAAGGTCAAAAATTTGAAAAGAAAGGTCAATATAATAAGAGAGAGTGTATTCGGGAGAATAAGATAAGATGGTATTTCTAGAATTTGATACAGCTATAGATGTTACTAAGAGATCGCAATGATAAAATTGAGAAGTGCCTTTAAATTTATAATAAGGAGATCACTGGTGACCATTGGGAAAGTGATGTCAGTGGAAAGGCCAGGCCCTGAAGGCTCTAGCTGAAGATGGAAATGAGGAGTGGAGAAATTTTATTTTTATGTCAGAAGACTGTTGAGCATATTTGCATGTCAATGGAAAAGCATTAATACAGAGAGAAAGGCTGAGCTTCAAGGAAAGAGAATGCATTTCTGATTGAATAAGGGTCCTGGAAACATCAAGGAGTAGGATTCAAAGCACAGGTACAGGGATTAGTTTCAGACAGGAGAAGAGGTCCTCATCCCTCCTAACAGAAGGCACAAAGAATAGGGTGTGTGCCAGTCCAGATGATGGGGTGTCTTTGGTGGGGTGAGGTGTGAAAATCCTATTATCTGGTTGCTTCTATCATCTCTGTAAAATACAAAATGAAGACAACTGTTAAAAGTAAGTGTCAAAGATGACATCTGTGCAGGAAAGATTTTAACTTAGCCCCCAAAGACGAATGGCCTTTGCTGGTGCCTTCTGGGAAGTGATGTCTCTCTAGACTCTCGAATATCATGCCTGATAGGAGTGTCTTTGTTTGTCTGGGGTCCTTGAGTCACCGTGGATAGTCTAATCATATGATTTAGAGTAAGAGCTGGCGCTGTCAGAAAGACTACCAATTTGATTTAGAATAGGGGCTTTGATTTGGGTTATATGGCATCTGTCATCCTGGAGACTGAGGTCAACCACATGGGCAATCAATAAGTCAGTCATGCCTCTATGGTAGACTCCTGATAAAAGCTCTGGATACAGAGGCTCAGGCGAGTTTCCCTGGTTGGTAGGGCTCCATGAGTTTTATCACACATTAGTGCAGGGAAAGCCAAGTGTCCCAAATCTGTAGGGGGAAGACCCATGGAAGCTCTGCATTCAGTATTTCCTGAGGCTCTGCTCTCTGCCACCCTTCTGTTGGATGATTTAAATTGGTATCATTTTATCTGACAGTAAAACATAACCATGAGTAGAAGCTGTTAGTGAGTTCCATGAGCCCTTCCAGTGAATTATCAAAACTCGGGTGTTATATGTAAACAATGAATCTTGGAATACTACATCAAAAACTAATGATGTACTGTATGGTGACTAACATAACATAATAATAATAATTAAAAAAAAAAAACACAAAAACCTCATGGTGTCTGGGAAACTCTTGGAACCTGCAATTGGTGTCAGAAGTGAGAGTGGTCTTGGAAGGACTATGTTTCTTCCAGCTCTATAATTGGCCAAAATGCCTGGAGCATCACTAGGCTCAAG
The DNA here is from genome assembly GCF_011764305.1 of Mustela putorius furo. Taxonomy (NCBI): domain Eukaryota; kingdom Metazoa; phylum Chordata; class Mammalia; order Carnivora; family Mustelidae; genus Mustela; species Mustela putorius. The sequence goes on from NW_025421321.1 coordinate 7,145,332, forward strand.
AGAATAGAGAAGATAGAAAGTGCTTGGTCCCGTTACCCAGCTCCTCTGGATTCATGATGCTTGTACTCCAACAGGGATTCCGTCTGTTTCCCAAACAGGTTTCCTATCTCCTGTGCCTCATTGGAGTCCCCTATATCCTATCACTTTGATACCTATTTGCTGAAGATAGCCATAAACCAGGGTTTATTTCTGTGATCTGCAAACAAAAACCCTAAAATGGTCTCTTATTATATTCACAAGCAATATACTATGTTTCACTAAGTTTCAAAGTTTCAATTAGAACATTTTCCCATCTTACTGTCATCTATGCATGCAAGCCTTTAGCATACATTTTAGCTGAAATTCTGTTTACTGAGTCTCCATAGGACATTACATTGATAATTTAGCCCCCTTTGGATTAGGCTTGCTGACTCTCCTCATTCTTTGAAAGCATGCCTGGTCACACACTTCTATTTCCCCTCACATTTTGTTATGGAACATCTGTGCCTTCCTTGCCCACCGCCAACTCCAGAATTATTCATTTCAGAAGTCTTGTACTTGCAAGAACTACTGACAGAGTATTTCCAATTTTAGGGTATTAAAATAACAATATCCCTTAGTTTAGGTTACAATTTCCAAACCACGTTTAGATCGCTGTTTTTCATTAGTCTCATGCAGAAGTAACCATTTCTTAAAGTGAAGAAGACCGGGGATCTGAGTCAGGAACAAAGGAACAGACCGTACAGTTGGCTTATAAAAAGCATTGACTGGAATGCATTCTTCATTTGATACAGCTATAGATGTTACTAAGAACCACTGAGGATAGACAGCTGTGTGTCGAAACATTTGTGACAAAGAGAACTCAGAAAAGTATTTTTAAAGGAGAAAAAGGCATCAACATACATTCATCATTGGGTGTGAGAACAATGTAAGCTCATAATACAGGTCTGAGCAAGAGAATCAGCTTGTGAAAATGATGAGGATTTTTTTCCCCCTCCATGAAATACTTTCCGCATTTGTCAGCATAGCTCCTTCCTCTGTGACTTGTAACTTTACAGCCAGCACAACTTTTTACTCATGAGGAAGGTTCAAAAGACTTGAGAGCCAACCTAGGGTTCATGGCCCAACATAGATCTTTGCTCTGGGATCTATGTGAATCTTACACACTCAGGTGGAAGGAGGGTAGGGGACTAAGTAAGAGTCAAGTTTAATAACAATGAGCAACTAATGAAAAGAAACAGCCAAATTCTTGAGGGAACTATTTAAGCACAATGATCTATTTTTACAATTTATGACACTGGACAAGTTCCCATTCCTTTAGCATTTATGTAATGAATATATATGCGAATATAAACACAGATGGGATATCATGCGGCAGAGATAACATAATAGTGCCATGATTTTAAAACTAGAAAACTTCCATTCTTGATGTCAATAAGTTAAATCACATTAGGAATTGTGGTTTGTTTTAAAATCAAAAAAGAGGAGCACCAGGGTCGCTCAGTGGATGAAGCAGCTGCCTTCAGCTGGGGTCATGATCGCAGGATCTTGGGATCCACCCCTCTTTTGGACTCCCTGCTCAGCAGAAAGTCTGCTTCTCTCCCTGTCTCTCTCTCCCTCTGCCCTCCCCCCGCCCCTGGCTTGTTCTCTCTCTCCCAAATAAATAAATAAATAACATCTTTAAAAAAAATCAAATAAAAAAAGAAACTATAAAAAACAATCTCTCTCTTCTGCCTGGTATGCTTACTATTTAGTCTTTTCCTACAAAATACTTCCTGTACTTAAGATCCTATTCAAATGCCATTGTTTTGATAAAGCAAAATTCATGTATAATTATTATTATGACCAATGTACACTCCCCTGAAACTGTCCATAAATTGGTTACTTCATGAAAGTAGGTCACGTTCTATTTGTCTTATTATTTATGAGTTGTAATTTTTCTATCACAAACATACTCCTAGATATTTGGGAAGTGTTAAATATGGAATGGTAGAAGAATTACAGCCCATTAGCTGAGTCTGTCATTTCAAGACTAAAGCAAACAAATGGGGAAGCTCCTACATTAAATGCAAAACAAACAAACAACAACAAAACCCCAACTTGATTAAGTCTTTCAGTGTAAAAATGAACCATAAAAACTAAAACAATATATACATGTGAATAATAACATTAATTATATTATGGATACTATCGAGGTGAAGCTATGAATAAAAATGCTGTTCCAACTATATAACATTTTTACAGCTTTGGGACAAATTAAAAGGCAAAAAGTACATCAATGGAGTGCATTTTTTTCCTCACACAAAAAAGATACAAGAAAGGCTTAATATTCTCGAGATATACAAAGTAATTTCAAGTATATTGGAATAACACTAAGCATCTCCATAAAAATTGACAGCATATATGAACAATTAGTATAAAAATTTTAAGTACGTAATAAACAAAAACGTTGGCTCTAATTATAAGCAAATGAATAGAAACACACACACACATACACATGCACACACACCATTTTTCTGTCTTTTAGATGATTGAAGCCTACAAAGAGTGTAGGCTTCTTCTCGGGAAGAGTATGGAAAAAGCAGCAGGCCAATCCCCTAAGGAGGATATTGTAATTCAATGTATATAATGAAACATTTTAAGTTCATACTCTGCAATTCTATCTTTAGGATAAAAGGTGATAAGGGCACAGGAAAACCAAGAATTAGACTCTTAGCTATAGAGAACAAAGTGATGGTTACCAGCGGGGAGTGGGTAAGGGAGATGGGCGAAATAGGTGATGGAGGTTAAGGAGGGCACTTGTTGTGATGACCACCAGGTGTGGTATGGAAGTGTTGAATCACTATTTTTATTTTTGTACACCTGAAACTAATATTACACTGTATAGTAACTAGCTGGAATTAAAGTAAGAACCTAAAAGATATATATATAACAAGGGCACAATGAGGTAGGACAAGAATTTGTATTACAGAATTGCTTACATATACTTGCCCACCAACATTAGACTGATTGATGATTATAATAAATCCATATGCTGCACTATTAAGAATGATGATGTGGACAGTTATTTATTGATATTTGTGATATGTTGTTGAATACAAATATGCAAAACCATATTGACAGAAATAGACAGTACTTAAACATAAACCTTACAAGGGTGGAGTAAAACACAGGCAACAGTTGGCATCACTGAGATGGTACATAAATTGGCAATTTTTTTCATTTTTTCTTATTATCTAATTTTGATATAATGAGCATGCACGACTTTAGCAATCTAAAACACGCTGAATTCTTTTTTTTTAAGATTTTATTTATTTATTTGACAGAGAGAGATCACAAGTAGGCAGAGAGGCAGGCAGAGAGAGAGAAAGGAGGAAGCAGGCTCTCCGCAGAGCAGACAGCCCGATGCGGGGCTCCATCCCAGGATCCTGGGATCATGACCTGAGCCGAAGGCAGAGGTTTTAACCCACTGAGCCACCCAGGTGCCCCCGACTTTAGCAATCTAAAAATACATTTTACAAAACATTATCTCTCAAATACAATTACAAATGAATTGGAAAATACATTGATTTTATAAATAAATTATTGAATTAAATTATTAAATTATTGAAACAAATTATTGAATTTTATGAATCAATTATGAAACAATTATTATTGATAATGTCAAATAAGTGGTGGATAATTGGTAGCCAAATCAATTATGGTACCTTTATATAATGAAATGTAAGATAGCTATTAATTAGATTAGTTATAATATGGGGAGTTTTTGTATTATAATGGTACAATCTAAATAAAGTAAGATATCAAAATTGTATATTTTGTACGATCTCAACTGTGGAATTTTTTTCAAGGGAAGACTGGAAAAAAATACCAAGATTTCTAGTGATTGTCCATGTGGTAATAAAAATAATACTTATTGTACTCTTTCCAGTATCTTATACCTTTTTAATTTTTTTTATATTGAGCAAGTTTTACTGTTGTAATCTTTTCAACATTTCATCAATCATTAAAACAAACAGACTGATATTAATGACAAAGAACATAGGCTTCACATTTGCAAGGAAGGGAGATTTTCTTTTACTTCGCCACTAATCCATCTGGATAAAGATGATTGTGATAATGCCTGAATGGCAATGACGATGAGAAACACGAGGAAGATCTCCTCTCCTATGTACTTAGTGATTATTTGGTGTTTGGTTTAAGCTTTAAAATAGATGTGTCCATATACATCACGCATACATAAATATGTACATAAATCAGTTCTTGAAAAGTATATAAAGTTTCACTCACACAAGATGAGTAAGTCCTAGAAACCCACTGTACAACATCATGCCTATAGCTAATGTTATATGAAATGTAATACTGTACACTTAAAATTTTATTAAGATGATAGATTTCATGTTCACTGATCTTACCACAATAAAGTTAAATATACATAAGTTAATTGTATTGGAATAAATAAATAAATTTTATCTTCTAGAAAAACAAAAGATATATATACATACATATGTATATATATGATATACATATATATCCTGATTCTCAAATTTTTTTAAGTTTTTTCAATTTATTTATTTTCAGAAAAACAGTATTCATTATTTTTTCACCACACCCAGTGCTCCATGCAATCCATGCCCTCTATAATACCCACCACCTGGTACCCTGACCTCCCACCCCCCCGCCACTTCAAACTCCTCAGATTGTTTTTCAGAGTCCATAGTCTCTCATGATTCACCTCCCCTTCCAATTTACCCCAAAAAAATTCTCAAATTTTTATCACAAAAACAAGAATGTGTTCACATGTACAGAAGATCAAAAGCGCTGGCCAAATACAAAATAAATTGTGAATTATCAATTTGTAATATCAGAACCGTGCACCTGTTCACTTAGAAAAGGAAGCCATTTGCCTTGACATTTTGACATTCTTTCTGAAAGATATCTAGTTTTCTCTTTTCTTTGCTGAATTCCATAATTATTCCGGAGTCCTTCACATTCTTCCCAATACCTTCAAGACCCTTCTACAATAGACCTTCCCAGCCATAGTCCTAGACATCATTTGTATAGCAAATATACATTTGATTATTTCTGATTACTGAAATTATATATGTAGAAATTTTAAAAATTAGGGTGAATTCAGAAAATACAAGAAGACTAAAAATTTCCCATAATTTCTGTACTTACAGATAAATAATATTAACTTAGAGTTGCATTTCCTTTAAGTCTCTTTGTCCATTGTATGAATATATAAAATATAATATGATGTTGCATTACATTTTTTCCATATAAACTTTTCTCAAAAATATCAATTCTCAATCACTTTCTAGATTAAATACCAAATCTGCTGCTTTATATTTAAGGATTCTCCTTCATGCATCTCCATATTTATCTTTCTGGTTTGTTTTTTAATAATGCTCTGAGTTCAAACTGCATTAGTTCAAATCCCTAGTTCTACAGCTTAGGAGTTATTTGGCTTTAGGAGGGTGAATTAACCTCAGATTCTTCATCTATAAAATGGCTATAACAATAATTATTACTTTGTAAGATCATTTTGAGATTAAATTGTAGTTCATGATTTAGATTAACCTAAATAATAACAATCTTAATTGTCCAGCAATGCTATATTACTCATTCTTCCCAAATGTGGTCCATGATTTCTCATATTTCATCTTGGCTAACACGTGTTATTATCCCTTTCCCCCACTCCATTCCTGTCTGTTAAAATCATTAGCTATCTTCAATAACTACCTCAAATAAAAATTCCTCCAAATTCCTATTCAAATGACATATTTGCAGTTTTTAAAACCATTTAACACTTTCTTATATAATTCCTCTTATTGCATGAATATTCTGTCTGGTGCTATGGTGATATATAAATTACTTATTCCTTTATATTGAATTTAAATATTGTAAGTGTAAGAACCAACTTATACATATTTTTAACCCTCTCAAAGTCTAGCACATTTATTTGGAACATAATAATAAGTTAAATGAAGTAACAATTTAAAGATTGTGCCTGAAAGAATTGTTTGTTTTTTTTTTTAAGATTTTATTTATTTATTTATTTGACAGCAAGAGATCACAAGTAGGCAGAGAGGCAGGCAGAGAGAGAGGGAGAAGCAGGCTCCCTGCTGAGCAAACAGCCTGATGCGGGCTCGATCCTAGGACCCTGAGATCATGATTTGAGCCGAAGGCAGAGGCTTTAACCTCCTGAGCCACCCAGGTGCCCCTGAAAGAATTCTTAAGAACATTTTACTGTGATGTTTTTAGGCATTTTTAACTAGGTAAAGTAGTCTGAATGTACCTCCATTCATTATATACACATTTGTTCATTTGACAAGAGTTTATTGAGCTGCTATCATGTTCTATGTTGGAGAAACACTGGACATGTCTACTTTCAGGGAGCTAGTAGTCTAATGAAGGAAGAAAGACAGTAAAGACGTAAACAGACAATGAGATAATTCTAGCAAAAAGAAGTAGCTCAGACGGGGTGCTAGCACCTAGTAGGGTAAATCCATTTAGGTCAGTATCGGTAGGTGGCTTCTACAAGATGACATCTGGAAGAAAAGAAGCCAGCTATAGTAAATTCTAGGGGAGTTGTGTTTTAGGCATAGAAAACAGCTTGTCCAGAAAAGGCCCCTGGACAGGAGACAGTTTGATCTTTTCCAGAAACAGCAAGAAAGCTAAATGTGGCTGTAAGATGGTGAACAGAAGGAGTGGATTAGAATAAATGAAGCTGGTAAAGTGGAGACAAATTTGTTCCTGCAGACCTTAAAATAATATTTGTTTTTATAGATTTTTATTACAAGGGCAATGAGAAAGCACTAGCAGAGAGTGATAGCATACTTTGGGTTTGGCTAAACCAAAAGGAGGCCCCAGCAGGAGTCTGAAGAGTGAAAGGGATTTATTCCTGCTCCCTGTCTTTGCTCAGCAGGGTCTGGCAGAGACTGCCCTTAATCAGACTGTGCTTGACTGGTTCCCCTCATCCCCAGGTCAGCTTTCCCTGGGTTCTAAGCACATGGCTTCCTCCTTGGGAACCTCCAGGCCTAAGTAAGCTAACAGCGACCAGCAGCTGTCAGTCCCAGAATGCTTTACTCTTCCTTAATCCTTCTGCTCTGCTCACATCTTTGCAAAATGGCCTTCATGAGCTCCTGTTTGGTTACACTCTCTGAGGCAGCTCTTTCTGCTGGAAAAAAGATGGATGTTTTGCAATAGTGCCAGGCTTGCAAGACAGAGGTCTTCCATGTAGGGCTACGTCTCTCCAAAGACTATATCCACGAGGCCCTTTCTTTGTCTGGTACAACCCCAAAATGAAGCTGGCACTAGTTACATATAATCTTTCCATCTCTGAAAACTCTTGAGATAATACTTTTAGGGGGTGCATCAGGAAGCCTGTCTGTCTAGATAGGAAGTTCGCGGCGGTCTCCATCAAAACTCTGAGTTAGGCTGTATCTCAGCCACTGAGCTCTGCTCTGAGCCACACAAGGAATGACCACTCCATGCGCCTTTGCAGAGACAGGTCTTAGGGCCTGTGAGGCTGAGGCTGAATTTCCTGCTACCCCCTACAGCTCAGCAAGGAACCAATTCTCCAATCTGGTTTATAACACATGTCTCAAAAGGAGGTCCCAATTTTATGAATGACAGTAAGATGGTGGGTGTCATTCTGACTTTAGTCTAAACCATGTCTTGAAGAACAAGAGACAGCAGTTTTTCACATCTGTTTCTTTCAGAATCTTTAATCTTATACTCCCCACACATTCTCTTCTAGGAATGCTCAAAAATTTCTTATAGTTACTCACCAATAAATATGAATACCTGGTGAAGAAAATGTACTGTTTATAAATGAGTATTTCCCAAAATAAACTTGACTGCTACTTGTAGTCACACACAACTGAGATGAAGAGCAAAAACTGGGGGCAATTCTCCATGCAAGATCTGGGGCCTCATGTAAGTTCATGCTCGATACATTGGCATTGTCTAGAAGTCACACAGGTAGGCTGGGAAAAGAATATTCAAACAGAAGCTTAGCCAATTAAGACCATAAATAGACCTAAGCATGATAAAATTTCAGCCTTCATTAAGAAAGGAAAGAAAGGGCACCTAGGTGGCTCAGTCAGTTAAGCATTTGCCTTTGGCTCAGCTCCTGATCTCAGAGTCTTGACATTGAGCTCTGTACTGGGCTCCCTGCTCAGTGCGGGGTGTGCTTCTCCCCCACTCTCTGCCCCCACCTCACTCATGCACTCGCTCACTCTTTCTCTTTCTGTCTCTCTTCAGCTTGTTTGCTCATTCTCTGTCTTGAATAATGTTAGAATCTCATTAAAGTTTAGATAGTTTTTGAAAGCACTGTACAGGTAAGGTGCTTAATTCCCTCATGGAATATATAGATATGTTATTTAAATTAAGGACACTTCAGCCTTTCCTTTTCCAGTCTGGAGATTTATGGCAAATAAGCAGGGAACGCTTTTCTGTTTTAGCTGTCTTTCATTGTTACATTCATCCTGGCCCTTCACTGTCAAAATGTATCTTTACAGCAACAGAAAAGGCATTTGATAGTATTTGACGCCATTTCAACTTTACTTTTTCTTAAATTCATTGTTGCTTTTCCCTTCCAGACATGTTAACATTTCTGCTATGAAAATGGTCCCTATAGGTTTCAAAATCCCCAAGAGAGCACAACTTCATGTATAAATACTCATTTCTGTTTTGTTTTTTTATATCCTACTCCTTTTCATATGTATATACAACATATCCATTGTAGTGTGGTTAATACATTTTCTTGCTGGGTCCCCAAATCCAACACATTCTGCTGTCGTTTAAAACAAATTTTTTTCCTCTTTTAGAGCATTGTTCTCACTTTCACAGTATATCATTTACTTACCTATGTGCTCTGAGAAAAATAAATGGTATATTTTTGTTTTCAGAAATTCAGATCCACTGGAAATTAAGCATATTTGCTAGATGTCACATATTCCTCATTAATCTTCAGCAAACATATCTTCTGATTCACTTTTTTATTCTTAAAATTTCTGATATAGCTCTCTAAGTATTCAGTTGCTTATGTATATACATGTAGGTATGTGAAAACATGTATGGATGTGTAGGTAGATACTTGAACCTTCCTCTCTACCTTGTTTGATGCAGAATGTGAGGTCATCATGTCAACCATTTAATTATGTATTCTATTTACCTATATAGAAAATATGAGGGGTGTGGAGCACCTCATTGATTCAGTCAATAGATTGTACAATTCTTGATCTCGGGGTTGTGAGTTCAAATCCCACATTGGGTGTGGAACCCACTTAGAAAAGGGAAAGAAAATATGGGTAATAGCTATAAAAGATGGAAATACTGTGAAATAAGGGTAGGTTTGGAACACCTATGTGGCTCAGTTGATTGAGTGTCTGCCTTAGGCTCAGTTCATGATCTCAGAGTTCTGGGATGGAGCCCCGCACCAGGCTCTCTGCTCAGTGGGAAGTCTGCTTCTCCCTCTCCCTCTGATTTTCCCCCCAATGCTCATGTTCTCACTCTCTCTTTTTCTATATCAAAATAAAAAATCGTAATAGTAATGGTAGGCTTGTAAAACTTATGAATTCTGTAGGAGTTAAGTTCTAAAAGTGCAGGCCAAATATTTTCTAATCCCAGTTTTTTTAACTAAAAATCAGTCACTGTGCATTCCACAGTTTTCCATAGTTCCTGGGTTTCACATGCTAACATTTTATATCACAACATTTACACTGCATTATTAAAATCTGGAGCTGTACTTTTGAAATATCATCCAATCTTGCCTGCTGAACTAATGAGAAATTCATTAATACTCATTAAATTTGTTCAATAAAAATTAAAGAACTGTTACAAGGATTACTAGTCTGGGGATTCATTTAGTACATTCCACGGGACACTTTCGGTTTACAGCATGCTTAGTTTTGGCCAAAGAATAAAAACTTGCACATTTTGCAGGATTGATGAATGGCATGAGAGATTATGTTTTCATGGCTCTGTCAAAATTTCATTAATTTGATGCCATGACATAGAATTTATGACAATTCCGCCTGCCGCTGGTGATATTCACCCATTAGAGGGTTTCCAGAAACATAATTGTGAGGCAAATGAATGGGTATAAATATGATTGAAGACACTGGGTCGGCTTTCAGTGAGAATATCAACTCCTGAACAAAGTGAAGTATCTGAATTTCTGTGAAATATGTGAAAAAATATTTGTATCTTTTTGTTGAGATGGATTGTGTTCTTTTTCTTTCTTTCTTTCTTAAAGGTTTTATTTATTTATTTTAGAGAGAGAAAGCACAAGCGGGAGGAACAGAGGGAGAAGGAAAGAGAATCTTAAGCACACTCCACTCTCGGCTCTGAGCCAGACTCGGGCCTCGATCCTGGGAACCTGAGATCATGACCAGAGCAGAAACCAAGAGTCGGGCACTTAACAGACGGCACCAGCTCCCCCCCCCCCGCCCAATTTAAATGTGTGTAGTGGTTCAAGGGACTTTATACTAGAAGATGGAAGTTTGGGTACTACCTCTGCTAATCTCCCCCTTGTTTCTGTCCTCAGATGTCCCATCAGATTGCGATTCCTTTCATTCCCAAACACTACAATCCAGACTTTTCATTATTTCAAACTGACCTCCAAAATTAATAAGGTTACACAAGGTAAATAACACTATATGTATTGTTCAAAACCACCAATTCTCAAGTACCTATAATATTTATGATTATTAATGAAGCTCAGATATCTAGATACTTTCCACATTTTTTAAAAGTACCTGCACATTTTATGAAACCTCCTGGTACTGAACACAGTAATGTGTTGGGTTTCATCTCCTTATGCATTCACTGCTCCTAATAGCTAGTGAGAATATTCTAAAGAAGGAGGAGGAAAATGTCTAGAAACCTTCTTACTAGATGAGTCTATGTGTGCCCATTAAGGGGAATTACATGTCTATTAAGAGAAAATAACCCTTGAAAAAACTGAGATGTCTCCATAAAGGGCTGCGTTCATAGCACAGAGCCCAGGATTGAAGTAGGTATCCTTGAGGGTCCTGTGCACCCTATTAGAATGGTTCTAGAAATTGACCATCTGGAAGTTGTTATTCCACAGCCAACAAAATATACATAAGGAGCCTTGCAGCTGTAAAAGAACTCAGGCCACGAAAAATACCTTTCTAAACATCGACCTTCTATGAACCATATGAATCCTGTCTCTCCAAAATTATGTATTTTTAAACATTACAAAATAAAGTTGGATAATCAAAGGGCCAGGATTTATTTATTTTTTATTTTTTAGCAGTTATTTACAAAAATGCATCTTTATTGTATGCATTTTCCAAAAGTATTCACTCATTTGAATAATAGGAACGAAAAAGTCACAGTTACTAGAATTGAAGTTGTTACTAAGGTATTCATCTTGTTATTGAATATAACATTTTGCCTCACTTTGAGTGAGTTTTGGAACTGTAACTTCCTGTTTTGTTTTGTTTTTTCATGTATATGTATTATGGACTATCTCGTAATTTCCCTTACATGTGGAGAATTTTATCCCCAGCTCCTCTACTACCAAGCACCTGGATATCAAAGCTTTTATTTTATAGCTAAACTATATTAATGGAAAAAACTTGAGACATATTATAATAATAGAACAAACCAAGATATTTTTCTTTTAATGTGGTCACTAGTTCATAATGGCCAAAATATTCCATGTCTGCTTTGACCAAGTGTAATAATGGTGCTGCCACCATTTTTCCCTAAGAAATGAACAATTGACCAGTATTGCTGTTTCTTAGGATAAGACTGCCAATGGTTTTATTCACAGAAGCAAACAGGATACGGTTAAAAAAATCATTAATTTAATTAGTTAATTATCTCTTGGGTAGCATTTCTGTGCCAGAGGTTGTATGGGCCCTGAATGCAGAGAAATAAAAGAAATGCAGCTTTTGGCACAGAGTGAACCCTAGAAGAAGATGAGTCCATGAACTGAAGCTTCAGGTCAGTCTTTAATGAAGGCCAGGTCTTACCGAGGAGTGAACGTGGGGTGTGGGTAAACTTCCCATATTGAGAGGAATAGCATGGGTGTGCCATGTGCATATTTACAGTCTCTGTGCCCACTTTAGCATAGGTTTTAGAATGGTGGGGGATTCTGACTCTTTGCTAAGTAAAATTAGTTCAGTAAATATCTAAGTAATTGATTGTTGCTTGGCCTTGGTTCTGCTATTTCAGTGAGTTGTGATGGAAGTTTTAAAGTGAGCACAAAGTGATATATTTAAGAAAGATACAGGGTGGTTGGAATGGTTTTATATCCTTACAATACATGTCAGATTATCTTTAATTGCATACCAAAGGGAGTGGTAAGTATAGAAAATGTGTTTCTTCATTCAGCAAATAATTGCTTGACCATTATGTATAAAGAACTGCCTTTTGGAGGCACAGCACACTTTACCTTTTATATAGATGGCTTATTTTATATAAGAAAACATATGAATGGTCCTTGATGGAGGTTTTGTTTGAGAAGTCTCTGGTTCTGGGCAGAGCTGACATAACAAGTCAATATAAAGGGACATCTTCTATGCAATGCTTAATAAAGTGGAAGACGGACACATTTCCCATGGGCAGCCAAGGATGGAGAGACAGGGGAGGACTAGCAAATAGAAATTCAAGAAGAAAAACATGAAGAGTATCAGGAGATAAAAGGGTTTAAGAAGTTGGCAATAGAAAAAGTCCTAAAGGAAACTTTCCCCCCAGCATAAACTGAAGAGGCCAATGACAATTGGGTGCATTCTGTACACGTGGCTCTGCAGAGCTGTGCAATTCATCAGGCTCATTATTTTCAAAGTTTGAGGAGAAGACTGATATAGAGTGACAGCTCAAGGTGCAGTGCCCACACCAGGGAAACAGGGATCTAGGGGAAGAGAAAAGCTGCATGAGCCAAGAGCTACAGTTTAGAGTTAAAAGACCCAGGGACATGATCTGCTACATGGTCCCATTTAGAATTGGATGTAAAGCAAACATTATTTTTTCTCCATAATTATCCTAAAATGAACCACGGGAGAGGGAACAGAATATCACCAGGCATCTCAGGCATCTCCTGTATCAGGACTTAAAATTTAACAGGACACAAATAGATTAACACAAAGATTATTACCAGATTTGGGGGACAGGGAGTTTTTAGGTTGCCATTGTTGCTTTGGGCCAAATGAGGAGGTTCCACCAGAATAAGCAATTGAGAGATAAGAAGAAGAATGTGGGAGTGATGGAGATTCATCTCAGACAAAAGTGAAGGCGCAATGACTACAGGGGCTAAGATGGGACTTGAGGGGACTCAGTGGATGTGTATGGGCATCGGTTTTGGGGTCAGACAAACCTAAATGGGATTCTCACTCTCCCACTACTCAGTCTAGTAACTTCTGGGATTTCTGTCAGTGCATTTGTGTTATTAGGGGAATTAGGTGGTAAAATGTCTGCAAAATTATTTTCTTAGTGTTTGGCACATTATAAGCCTTTACCAAATGACAGTCACGTAATTGGGATTGGACCATGGACAAGTGACTAAGTGAAAATCATGGCTGAAAACTATAGGCACACTCCGTGGACTAGGGTCTGAGTCTCTGCGGTGCTTGAAGCAAGAGCTTTGGACTAGTAAGGATGACTTCCCCAGGGGCAAAGAAGAGTATGACGTGAAGACTGGGGAGAAGACTCCCAAATAGTGGGCCCATGTTGCTGCTTGGGTAATAGTCCAAATGAAATTTCCATATGAACTTTGTACACCATCTTGAAACCAGCCTTTCTGGGTACCTTAGCCAAAGCTAAAGGGGCTGAATTCATAATAACATTGAAAGGGTTTGGACACAAACTGTGTGATCTCTGGTTTTAAATCTCTGGTTTTTAATCTTTCATTTAAATATCTCAGATTTTTAAATGAAACTCAGAGTAGGGAAATGACTGACCTTCTCCAGACATAGTGAAGTTCTTACCCCTAAGGACTAAGCATGACAGAGAGAGGCCATGCCCAGGGACTCCTTCTGGTGGAGACACCCGCAGCTGGGACAGGGCAGAGGTAGTCTATTTGGGAGGGAGAACAAGTCAAAACTGTGGGACTTCCTTTGTGCCCTCAGACAATTACTGTAGGAGACCCTGTAAAAAAAGAGTGGTTGGAGATTATTAGAGTTCAGATAAGAACCTGCTCTGTGGATTGTTCACTTCATTGTATTTTAATATCCAAAAAGAGAGCCAGCAGAACCATGCAATAATCAGGGTCTGACCAGTTACCCTTCTGTGCAGAGTCATTCTGCCAAAGGATATCCTCAGCAGTCTCTTATGGATATTGTAAGTGGTAATTAAACTAACATTAAGTTGCTATTTTTATTGGAAGAGTATTAACCTTATCATAAGAAAAAAGTTCATCATTAACCTGAATTATAACAAGATGTTCAAAGGTTTCAGAATGGACCTGCCATGTTTTTGCCAAAATAAGCAGACAAAAATAAGCCTTCGCTATTACTCTACATCCTTCATTTAAAAAATCACAATGTTCTTGTACAATGTTATGACTTCGTCTTTTCTCCACCCATCTCCTTTGATGACGTCACCACAGAGCTGGAACCAGTCAGCGTCAGAAAAGCTGAGATTGCATCTACACTTGTAACAAAGTTTGGTTTGGTCTCTGAAGGTCAGAGTGTCTGAATGTACCTCTCAACTTGAGCACCAATCAATTCAATCCACAAGCAAGATGGGTCATATCGTTGGGAGGGAAAGGAAAGGAGAGCGACTCTAAGCATGTCGACCTCATCAGGACTCAGCACAGTGCAGACCACAGCCTGACACCTGTGAGCACGTCTGTGGGCTGATTAATGGGCTGTCACCTTAGTTGTTGACTGGTGAATTATTTATACTTATAAACCACTAAATAATTTAAAGCTGATATCTTAAATTACAGCTGAGAGTGACAAGGAGAAGGTGGCCTAAAACTCCAACCAGAGAGATCAATGCCCTTGTTCTCAAGGCACTTTAGAACACAATTCCTGCTGACTGTTCTCAGAAAAGAAAAGGAAAACAAAAAGTGTGTTGAACTGGTGTAGCATGTTGGAGAAGGTAAAATGCTTCAGCAATCAAAGACAAAGTTGCTTTCTTTAAACAAAACAAATACGGTCCAACTCTGAAGGATGCTAGGATTACATAAATAATAAAAATATTTGGCTTCCAAATGTAATCATGAAATCTAGACCCATGATATGTTTTAAACTTTGGCTCAAAGAAATTTACTGGGCTCTGTAACACAGAAGAGCTGGGTGCACAGTTTCTATTGTCACCTGTGGCTACTGCATTACATTTCATTGTGCTTTGTTTTCTAGAATAGCAAAGACAGCTTAGAAATAAAATAATAGTTAACATAATGCGGACATGGGCGAGGCAGGATATGGGGCTACAAATGATCAATTCCAGGCCATTTATATGGAGAAGAACAAAAGGAAGGGGGAATTGAGAAGTAGAAAAGTTAAGCCTCTTAGTATCTTTTTCTTGCCACAAAAATAAATAAATAAATAAAAATTTAAAAAATAAAATAAAAAGAGAAGGAAAAGAACATGTCCTAAATAACCAAATAGATTGAAGAAAGCTAAAACTGGTTCTTGCATACCATTTAAGGACATTAAATACGTATTGTGTAAATAAGAGGACAATGTTTTAAGACAGCATTGCCATATTGCAATGGGGATTTTCCATTAACTGAAGTGATATATCCTTTTTTATCTTTTTAAAAAGTTAATGAAAACACCAACAAAAAATAATCCCTAATGTGTGTGTGTATGTGTGTGTGTATGTAAATCAGGATATCAAAGAAAAATGGAGCTATCATGGGTTCCCAATTTCTCTGATCACTAACTTTCTTCACACATTTCTTAAAAGTCTCCTCTGATGGTGTCTTCTATAGGTATATCCTTTTTTAAAAGCTGAGTTACCTGTAAATACCTATATCCAGTGACTATTCAATATTGGACTCTTGTTGCTCTGTTGACCTGCTCTGAAATTACTAGTGGCTTGCCTTGTAACCTGGCTTCTTACAAAGAAGCTTTAATAGGAGAGCCTGGATGGCTCAGTGGCTTAAAGCCTCTGCCTTTGGCTCAGGTCATGATACCAGGTCCTGGGATCAAGCCCCCCATGGGGCTCTGTGCTTGGGAGGGAGCCTGCTTCCCCCTCTCTCTTTGCCTGACTCTCTGCTTACTTGTAATCTCTGTCTGTCAAATAAATAAATAAAATCTTTCAAAAAAAAAAAAAAGAAGCTTTAATATATTTGCCTAAAGTTGCATAGGGCCAAATTCCCAGAGTCTAGTTCTTTCCCTGAAAGAAAAGAAAATAAAGAGAAGAAAAGAAAAGAAACAAAAGAAAAAAAAAGTGAACTTAAGTGACTTTTTTTTCTTTTTTTCTTTCTTTTCTTCTTCTTCTTTTTTTTTTTTTTTAGAAAAGATGTTGTATTTTGATGGCAAATAAAGAATATTATGATGGCAAATAAAGAAAAAGTGTGCATGGGCCTTAAGACCATACAGCCTCGGGTATGTTATCAACCAGAGGCAACCAGACCTCTGTATGAGAGGACAACCTGCCTTGTTTGCTATGAACCAGCAATGCTCAATGTCACCCTCTTACTTCCAGAAGGAACTTTCTGGATTCTCTGTTCCTACAATGAAATGATAATTCTGTAAACCTGTTCTTGATTTCTCATTTAGTCTTCTCACATTTTGACTAGACACTCCCTGTCATTTTCACTGAGGACAAGGGCAAAATTCTGGAGTGATCAAGTTCTAAACAAGTTAATCTCCTCTAGCCTTGCTTAGTGATACAATTATATTCAGTTTCCAAATTTAGGTATAATCATCTCCTTCTTTATAAAGGTTAATAGACACTTAAGAATACCAGCAAGTGATTGGATAGGCTTTTAAATTTGGGATACAGGGGAAAAAAAAAAAAAAAAAAAAACTTGACTTAGCCCTACTACATATACTAAAATATTGAAATATTTACTGTTTTAATATTATACCTGCCATGTACATGCTGACTTCCAAATTTGTTTATTCACTACCATGAACTCTAGGTTCATATAATAAACTGTTTATATGACTGCATCTAACTTTGTTGAGTGATAAGTGCCTAAAACTTAATGTGTAAAAACAAAATTTTTCACATTAGGCTACTTGGTTTTTCTCAATATTTCTTGCCATCTCAGTTAATGGGCTACTCTTTATCTGTTCTTCAGATCCCAAATTAAATCCTGTATAGTTACTATTTCTTCCTCAAAGTCCATATCTAATCACTGAGTAAACTTCAAAACATACCTATAATCAGAACTTTCCATTAGGGCAAGATCTTCATTGAAGAATACCCTATATACTATTCCAAAATTTCTTATAAAAAACAAAACAAAACAAAACAAAAATATAACAAGCTCTGGTTCAGACCAACTGGCCTAGACCTATTTCTCCCTGGTACTCTCCTCTAAGCACAAATAAAAACATTTGAAATGACATAAGAAACAATAATTCTGACAGAAGTTGAGAAGAACAGGCTTGGGAGACAAGGACGAGGGGGCTTGTAATCGCCCCACCCAATAGAGGAGATAACTCACATCCAGTGTTTCTAATGACTGACCGACTGACCGAGCAGAAGGCAGTGCAGGCTGTCTCCTTCCCCTCTTGGCTTGGACAATGGCAGATGAGCTAACACACCAACAACAAGGGAGAATGCTCTTCTTCCCCATGGAGCCAGAGACTCCCTTCTCCACAGAGAGGTATGAATTTGGAAGGCAAGATCTGCCAAAGGGATTCAGCCTTAGTAAGAGGATCAGAGCCAAGAAAGGTCCTTTGTGCCCAGGAGACTGAGACTCCTGTCCCCTACCTAGAGATACCAGAGGCCTGGGGACACCACCTCAAGAAAAACCTGATTGGCAACATTCTCTGTCCTTAATAAGCAGGGGGTTTCTGCTAACAAGTGCCCTCTTCGGGAAGCCTCTTTGTCCCCAGAGGCTTGAGTCCACTGTCCTCCACCAGGAAACATCTGGATGGGTAGACACAGCCACATGAGCTGCCTGTCTTGAAAAGCTTCTTTGTCCAGATAAGCCTGACTTCCTCCCGCACTCAGAGAACCCTAGTCAATCTGGCAGGGAAACCCTGTCTGCTCCCACCCAAGCACTACCACGTGGACAGTGGAAGTCCTAGAAGCACCAGATAACCAAGCAAACCAAGATAAAACCACAAATATACTGAAGATTAAATTATCATGGGAAATCCAAAAGTCTTAACTGAGCTCCCCGTTGTTGGGACTATCTGACAAAATTCCTGAAGCAGCCATTGTAAAAACGCCTCTGGTAGTGATGTCAAATTCTCTTGAAACAAAAGAAAAATGGAAAATCTCAGGAAAAAAATAGAAATTATAAAAAAAAGAAAAAGCCAGATACAGAACTAAAATGTACAATAACACAAAATTCAAAACAAAACAAAACTTTCCCATGGGTCCAACAATAAAATGAAGATGACAGACAGGAGGACCAGCACACTTGAGACCTAAGGACAGATCATATCAATAGGATTTGCCCAATCTGAATAACAGAGAGAGCAAAGTAAACTAAAAAACAAACAAACAAACAAACAAAAACCACAAAGCCTCAGGGACTTGTAAGGCACGAATGAACAACTTGAAATCTCAGAAGAAATTGAGAAAAAGAATGGGCTAAAAGAATATTTGAAGAAATAACCATTGAAAACTCCCCAAATTTGTTGAAAAATGTAATTTTAGAAAAGACGAGAAAATCTCCAAAAGAATAAACACAAAAAAATTCACACCAAGATACACAGTAAGTAAATTGCCACAAGCTAAAGATGAAGAAAAAAATCATAATGGTAGCCAAAGGGAAATGACAAATGACATATAAGAAACCCCTTCAATGACAACAAACTTCTCATTTGAATCTGTGAAGGTCCAAAGAGAATGGTATAAAACTCTGTAAGAACAAATACACTTTTTTTTTCCTTCAAGTGCTCATGGAATATTTGTCAAGATAGATTATATCCTGCACCATAAAACAACTCTCAAGGGGTCCCTGGCTGGCTCAGTCCATAGTGTGTAGAACTCTTGATCTCAGGGTCACAAGTTTGAGCCCCACATTGGGTGGGGAGCTTACTTTAAAAAAAGAAAAAGGAAAATATCAACAAATTAAAAAAAAATTGAAATCATGTCAAGGGTGTTCTCTGCCCATAATAGGCTCAAACAGAAAATCAGTAACAAAAAGTGGATAATTTCTAAGCACATAGAAATTAAGCAACACACTTATATGTAATCCATGGGTAAAAGGACAAGTATTTTGGAAATTAAAAATGCATAGAACTGAAAGAAAATTAAACTGAAAATATGTATATCAATATATAGGATACTGCTAATGCAATACTGGGAGAAAGATCATACTATTGTGACAGTTAATTTTAGGTGTCATCTGGGAGGATGTTTTTAGATGAGACTGATTTTTAAATTGGTGAACACTGAATAAGCATATTGCCCTTCACAATGTGAGTAGGCCTCATCCAACCAGTTAAATGTCTAAATAGAACAAAAAGACCGATCTCCTTGAGCAGACAAAAATTCTTCCAAACAAAGGCCTTCCTTGAGATTTCATTTGTACCATTGACTTCCCTGAGTTTTAAGCCTGCTGGCCCATGCTACAAAGCCTTTAAAATTGTGTGCGCCAATTCTTATAAGAAATCTCTTTTTTCTCTATTTCTTAAATATGTTTGATGACCCAGACTGAGGAAATTATAAACCAATATCACTAATAAATTTAAATGCAAGACATTCAAAAACATATTAGTAAACTACACCCAACAATGTATAAAGATAATTATGACCATAGTCAAGATGGCGGAGAAGTAGCAGGCTGAGACTACTTCAACTAGCAGGAGATCAGCTAGACAGCTTATCTAAAGATTGCAAACACCTGCAAACCAATGTCAGATCAAAGAGAAGAAGAACAGCAATTCTAGAAACAGAAAAACAACCACTTTCTGAAAGGTAGGACTGGCGGAGACATGAATCCAAAGTGACGGGAAGATAGACCCCGGGGGGAGAGGACGGCTCCCGGCAAGCGGCGGAGCAATGGAGCACAAAATCGGGACTTTTAAAAGTATGTTCCACTGAGGAACGTTGCTCCAGAGGCTAAACTGGGGCGAAGCCCATGCTGAGTCAGTGTGACCTCAGGTCCCGCAGGATCACAGAAGGATCGGGTGTGTCTGAGTGTCGCAGAGATTGCGGGTACTGGAATGGGAAAGCCGGCTACAGAGACAGAGCTAACAGTAAGCTCACAGCTGGAGGTTACCTTGAACCGGTCACTGGCTCGGTGAGCTCGGAGCGTGGCCGGAGGTCGGACAGATGAGAGTGACTGGGCACTGTTCTCTGAGGGTGCACTGAGGAGTGGGGCCCTGGGCTCTCGCCTCCTCTGGGCTGGAGAACAGGAGGCCGCCATTTGTATTCCTGTATTCCAGAACTCTACGGAAAGCGCTCAGGGAACAAAAGCTCCTGAAAGCAAAGCCCAGTGGATTACTCAGCCCGGCCCCTGGTAAGGGCAGTGCAATTCCGCCTGGGGCAAAGACACTTGAGAATCACTGCACCATGCCCCTCCCCCAGAAGAGCAACAAAAATCCAGCCAAGACCAAGTTCACCTACCAAGGAGTGCAGTTTCAATACCAAGGAGAGCAGCAGAATTCCAGAGGAGGAAAAAGCCAAGCACGGAACTCATGGCTTTCTCCCTGTGATTTTTTAGTCTTGCAGTTAATTTAATTTTTTCTTTTTCATTTTTTTTTCTCTTAAAAAAATTTTTTTAACTTTTACCCTTTTCTTTTTTAACGTTTTTTAACTAGTTTAATATATATATTTTTTCTTTTTTATACTTTTCTTTATTCATTTTCATTTTTTAAATCTTTTTGGTTTTTTCTTTTTTTCTTTCTTTCTTTTTGAACCTCTTTTTATCCCCTTTCTCCCCCCTCACAATTTGGGATCTCTTATGATTTGGTTAAAGCATATTTTTCTGGGGTTGTTGCCACCCTTTTAGTATTTTACTTGCTCCTTCATATACTCTTATCTGGACAAAATGACAAAGCAGAAAAATTCAACACAAAAAAAAGAATAAGAGGCAGTACCGAAGGCTAGGGACCGAATCAATACAGACATTGGTAATATGTCAGATCTAGAGTTCAGAATGACAATTCTCAAGGCTCTAGACAGGCTCGAAAAAGGCTTGGAAGATATTAGAGAAACCCTCTCGGGAGATATAAAAGCCTTTCTGGAGAAATAAAAGAACTAAAATCTAACCAAGTTGAAATCAAAAAAGCTATTAATGAGGTGCAATCAAAAATGGAGGCTCTCACTGCTAGGATAAATGAGGCAGAAGAAAGAATTAGTGATATAGAAGACCAAATGACAGAATAAAGAAGCTGAGCAAAAGAGGGACAAACAGCTACTGGACCACAAGGGGAGAATTCGAGAGATAAGTGACACCATAAGATGAAACAACATTAGAATAATTGGGATTCCAGAAGAAGAAGAAAGAGAGAGGGGAGCAGAAGGTATACTGGAGAGAATTATTGGGGAGAATTTCCCCAATATGGCAAAGGGAACGAGCATCAAAATTCAGGAGGTTCAGAGAACGCCCCTCAAAATCAATAATAATAGGCCCACACCCCGTCACCTAATAGTAAAATTTACAAGTCTTAGGGACAAAGAGAAAATCCTGAAAGCAGCCCGGGAAAAGATGTCTGTCACATACAATGGTAAAAATATTAGACTGGCAGCTGACTTATCCACAGAGACCTGGCAGACCAGAAAGAGCTGGCATGATATTTTCAAAGCACTAAACGAGAAAAACATGCAGCCAAGAATACTATATCCAGCTAGGCTATCATTGAAAATAGAAGGAGAGATTAAAAGCTTCCAAGACAAACAAACACTGAAAGAATTTGCAAACACTAAACCAGCTCTACAGGAAGTATTGAAAGGGGTCCTCTAAGCAAAGAGAAAGCCTACAAGTGGTAGATCAGAAAGGAACAGAGACAATATACAGTAACAGTCACCTTACAGGCAATACAATGGCACTAAATTCATATCTCTCAATAGTTACCCTGAATGTTAATGGGCTAAATGCCCCAATCAAAAGACACAGGGTATCAGAATGGATAAAAAAACAAAGCCCATCTATATGCTGCCTCCAAGAAACTCATTTTAAGCCTGAAGACACCTCCAGATTTAAAGTGAGGGGGTGGAAAAGAATTTACCATGCTAATGGACATCAGAAGAAAGCAGGAGTGGCAATCCTTATATCAGATCAATTAGATTTTAAGCCAAGACTATAATAAGAGATGAGGAAGGACACTATATCATACTCAAAGGGTCGTCCAACAAGAAGATCTAACAATTAAATATCTATGCCCCCAACGTGGGAGCAGCCAACTATATAAACCAATTAATAACAAAATCAAAGAAACACATCAACAATAATACAATAATAGTAGGGGACTTTAACACTCCCCTCGCTGAAATGGACAGATCATCCAAGCAAAAGATCAGCAAGGAAATAAAGGCCTTAAACGACTCACTGGACCAGATGGACATCACAGATATATTCAGAACATTTCATCCCAAAGCAACAGAATACACATTCTTCTCTAGGGCACATGGAACATTCTCCAGAATAGGTCACATCCTTGGGTCCTAAATCAGGACGCAACCGGTATCAAAAGATTGGGATCATTCCCTGCATATTGTCAGACCACAATGCTCTGAAGCTATAACGCAACCACAAGAGGAAGTTTGGAAAGAACCCAAATACATGGAGACTAAACAGCATCCTTCTAAAGAATGAATGGGTCAACCGGGAAATTAAAGAAGAATTGAAGAAAATCATGGAAACAAATAATAATGAAAATACAAAGGTTCGAAATCTGTGGGACACAACAAAGGCAGTCCTGAGAGGAAAATATATAGCAGTACAAGCCTTTCTCAAGAAACAAGAAAGGTCTCAGGTACACAACTTAACCCTACACCTAAAGGAGCTGGAGAAAGAACAAGAAAGAAACCCTAAGCCCAGCAGGAGAAGAGAAATCATAAAGATCAAAGCAGAAATCAATGAAATAGAAACCAAAAAAACAATAGAGCAAATCAACGAAACTAGGAGCTGGTTCTTTGAAAGAATTAATAAAATTGATAAGCCCATGGCCAGCCTCATCAAAAAGAAAAGAGAAAGGACTCAAATAAATAAAATCATGAATAAAAGAGGAGAGATCACAACTAACACCAAAGAAATACAAACTATTATAAGAACATACTATGAGCAACTCTATGCCAAAATTTGACAATCTGGAAGAAATGGATGCATTCCTAGAAACATATAAACTACCACAACTGAACCAGGAAGAAATAGAAAGCCTGAACAGATCCATAACCAGTAAGGAGATTGAAACAGTCATTAAAAATCTCCAAACAAACAAAAGCCCAGGGCCAGACGGCTTCCCAGGGGAATTCTACAAACATTTAAAGAAGAACTAATTCCTATTCTCCTGAAACTGTTCCAAAAAATAGAAATGGAAGGAAAATTTCCAGACTCATTTATGAGGCCAGCCATCACCTTGATCCCAAAACCAGACAAGGATCCCAACAAAAAAGAGAGCTATAGACCAATATCCTTGATGAACACAGATGCGAAAATTCTCACCAAAATACTAGCCAATAGGATTCAACAGTACATTAAAAGGATTATTCACCACGACCAAGTGGGGCTTATTCCAGGGCTGCAAGGTTGGTTCAGCATCCACAAATCAATTAATGTGATACAACACATCAATAAAGGAAAGAACAAGAACCATATGATACTCTCAATAGATGCTGAAAAAGCATTTGACAAAGTACAGCATCCCTTCCTGATCAAAACTCTCCAAAGAGTAGGGATAGAGGGCACATACCTCAATATCATCAAAGCCATCTATGAAAAACTCACCGCAAATATCATTCTCAATGGAGAAAAACTGAAAGCTTTTCCGCTAAGGTCAGGAACACGGCAGGAATGTCCATTATCACCACTGCTATTCAACATAGTACTAGAAGTCCTAGCCTCAGCAATCAGACAACAAAAGGAAATTAAAGGCATCCAAATTGGTAAAGAAGAAGTCAAACTATCACTCTTTGCAAATGATATGATATGATACTGTATGTGGAAAACCCAAAAGACTCCACTCCAAAACTGCTAGAACTTGTACAGGAATTCAGTAAACTGTCAGGATATAAAATCAATGCACAGAAATCAGTTGCATTTCTCTACACCAACAACAAGACAGAAGAAAGAGAAATTAAGGAGTCAATCCCATTTACAATTGCACCCCAAACCATAA
This sequence comes from Mustela putorius furo, assembly GCF_011764305.1. Taxonomy (NCBI): domain Eukaryota; kingdom Metazoa; phylum Chordata; class Mammalia; order Carnivora; family Mustelidae; genus Mustela; species Mustela putorius. Next base: position 7,169,721 of record NW_025421321.1, read on the forward strand.
GATACCTAGGAATAAACCTAACCAAAGAGGCTAAAAATCTATACTCAGAAAACTATAAAGTACTCATGAAATAAATTGAGGAAGACACAAAGAAATGGAAAAATGTCAATGCTCCTGGATTAGAAGAATAAATATTGTGAAAATGTCTATGCTACCTAAAGCAATCTACACATTTAATGCAATTCCTATCAAAGTACCATCCGTCTTTTTCAAAGAAATGGAACAAATAATTCTAAAATTTATATGGAACCATAAAAGACCTTGAAGTGCCAAAGGGTTATTGAAAAAGAAAGCCAAAGTTGGTGGCATCACAATTCCGGACTTCAAGCTCTGTTACAAAGCTGTCATCATCAAGACAGCATGGTACTGGCACAAAAACAGACACATAGATCAATGGAACAGAATAGAGAGCCCAGAAATAGACCCTTGACTCTATGGTCAACTAATCTTTGACAAAGCAGGAAAGAATGTCCAATGGAAAAAAAGACAGCCTCTTTAATAAATGGGTGTTTGGAAAATTGGACAGCCGCATGCAGAAAAATGAAATTGGACTATTTCTTTACACCACACACAAAAATAGACTTAAAATGGATGAAGGACCTCAATGTATGAAAGGAATCCATCAAAATCCTTCAGGAGAACACAGGCAGCAACCTCTTCGACCTCAGCCACAGCAACATCTTCCTAGGAACATCGCCAAAGGCAAGGGAAGCAAGGGCAAAAATGAGTTATTGGGATTTCATCAAGATCAAAAGCTTTTGCACAGCAAAGGAAACAGTTAACAAAATCAAAAGACAACTGACAGAATGGGAGAAGATATTTGCAAACGACATATCAGATAAAGGACTAGTGTCCAAAATTATAAAAAACTTAGCAAACTCAACACCCAAAGAACAAATATTCCAATCAAGAAATGGGTAGAGAACATGAACAGACATTTCTGCAAAGAAGACATCCAGATGGCCAACAGACACATGAAAAAGTGCTCCATATCACTCAGCATCAGGGAAATACAAATCAAAACCACAATGAGATATCACCTCACACCAGTCAGAATGGCTAAAATCAACAAGTCAGGAAATGACAGATGCTGGAGAGGATGTGGAGTAAGGGGAACCCTCCTACACTGTTGGTGGGAATGCAAGCTGGTGCAACCACTTTGGAAAACAGCATGGAGGTTCCTCAAAATGTTGAAAATAGAACTGCCCTATGACCCAGCAACTGCACTACTGGGTATTTACCCTAAAGATACAAACATGGTGATCCAAAGGGGCACGTGCACCCGAATGTTTATAGCAGCAATGTCCACAATAGCCAAACTATGGAAAGAACCTAGATGTCCATCAACAGATGAATGGATAAGGAAGAGGTGGTATATATACACAATGGAATACTATGCAGCCATCAAAAGAAATGAAATCTTGCCATTTGCGACAACATGGATGGAACTAGAGCGTATCATGCTTAGCGATAAGTCAAGCAGAGAAAGACAACTACATATGATCTCCCTGATATGAGGAAGTGGTGATGCAACATGGGGGCTTACGTGGGTAGGAGAAGAATCAATGAAACAAGATGGGATTGGGAGAGAGACACAGCATAAGTGACTCTTAATCTCACAAAACAAACTGAGGGTTGCTGGGGGGAGGGGGGTTGGGAGAAGGGGGGGTGGGCTTATGGACGTTGGGGAGGGTATGTGCTTTGGTGAGTGCTGTGAAGTGTGTAAACCTGGCGATTCACAGACCTGTACCCCTGGGGATAAAAATATATGTTTATAAAAAATAAAAAATTTAAAAATTAAAAAATTAAAAAATATAATCATGACCAAAAGTGATTTTTTTATATATGCAAAACCTATTTAATATTAAAACTTCAATTTAATCCATGACATCAAAAGGCTTAAGAAGAAAAAGGCACATATTCAGGTTGTGTGGGTGGTATAGTTGGTTAAACATAGATTTTACAAATGTTCACCTTTATTCATAATAGCCAAAAACTAGAAAGAGTCTAGACGTCCTTTGAAAGATGAATGGTTAAATAAGCTGTGGTATATACATATCAAAGAATACTATGTAGTGATAAAAAGTAACTATCTGCAACAACTTGCGTACCTTTTCAGGGAAACGGTGCATGACATATAGTCAATTCCATGCTGTGTGATACTATTTATTTAACATTTCAAAATGACAAATTTTTAGAGCTCCAAAGTGTAAGCGGTTGGGGGCCCAGCATGATCGCGTACAGGTGGGTCAACTGTGCATCAGTATTGAAAGGAAGAGAAAGGAAAGTGCTGATGGTCCTAAAAACAGCCTAAGATAGAGACTGGCATCAAATAATCACCTCCAAAAAGAAAGAACCCATTTCTGAGCTGCATTTTCAGCAAGCTTATCTGAAAAACCCAGAGAAACCAGGAGGGATATTTTTGGCTCCAGATTATAGGTAAGTTAAAAACAGACCGTGGAGCTCTCTAAGGGGTCACAGGAGGAGAAGCGATAGTTGGGGTAATTCTCAAAGACCTCAAAAAAAAAATATATATATATATATCCTGTCCTGTTTGGAATGTCAGAGACCTACCAAGAGGAAGGTGGGGGAAAAATGCTGAAAGTGGAATTTATATTGGGCAAGGCTGAAAGATAGGGGATGAAGGGAAGAGAGAAGGTTGATTTATTGAAAGTAGGGATAGTAGCAATTCAGAATAAGGGAGGTAGGTAACAGAAAAAAACATTTTGTGAAAAGAAATTGAGTTGTCACAGAGGGAGGAGGCCTTGCTCAGAGAGGCA